>NC_134506.1:10509088-11137742 GCF_027942865.1 Odontesthes bonariensis | reverse complement strand
ATCTCAGTTTTGTCTTCATTTAATTGTAGAAAATTATCTCTCATCCAGGTGTTTACTTCCTCCAGACACTGACACAGTACGTCTGCTGGGCTGCAGTCGTCTGGTGAAAGTTGTGTATCATCTGCATAACTGTGATAATTGATGTTAAAGTTCTGCAATATCTGACCCAAAGGGAGCATATACAAGTTAAACAGAAGAGGTCCAAGAATTGACCCCTGGGGGACTCCACAAGTCATGGCCACTCGCTCAGATTCATAACTGCCAATTGTAAAAAAATAACTCTGGCCTTCTAAGTAGGACCTGAACCAGTTAAGGACCGTTCCAGAAAGTCCAACCTAGTTTTCCAGCCTGTGCAACAGGATTCTGTGATCTACAGTATCAAACGCAGCGCTGAGGTCCAACAGAACCAGGACTGAAACATTACCAGAATCAGTATTCAACCTAATGTTGTTTAACACTTTGACCAGAGCTGTTTCAGTGCTGTGATGACGTCTGAAGCCTGATTGAAAGTTATCAAGACTTCCACTTTCATTCAGAAAGTCGTTGAGCTGGTTCAATACAACTTTCTCAATAATCTTGGATATAAAAGAGAGGTTAGAGACAGGTCTGTAGTTGTTCATCATAGAGGTCTAGAGTTCTCTTCTTTAGGAGTGGCTTAATGGCAGCTGTCTTTAGTGACTTGGGAAAAATGCCTGATGCCAGTGAGCTGTTAACTATTTGTAGGAGATCACTTTCTACTGAGGTAAAGACTTTTTTTTAAAGTCGGATGGTATTATATCCAGAATGCAAGTTGTTGATTTCAGATGCCCAACTATTTCCTCTAGGATTTTTAAATCAACAATATTAAATTGTGACATAACGTCAGAGTTATTTCTAGGTTTTAGACACAGATTAGTTTTCTTGCTTGTCTGTGTTGCGTGAATGTTTTGTGTAATTGTTTTGATTTTTTGGCTAAAAAGGTTGGCAAATTCGTTGCATTTCTCTGTGGAGAGGAGGACTGGGTTTGACTGTTTAGGAGGATTTGTGAGTTTTTCAACCAGAGCAAACAGAGTTCGAGAATTTTTGACATTCTTATTAATCATTTCAGATAAATGCAGCTGTCTGGCTTTGCACAGCTCATTGTTGTCACAACGCGGTGAGGCCAAGTGGGTTTTTTGTCTCGTCTCGATGTCATGTCTCATCATTTCCTGTTTTATTTTGAAAGATTAACTCTCCTCTTGTTTCAGGTCACTTGCCCTTCCTCTCGTGTTCCAGTCTGATTGTCGCATGAATGATTCCACCTGTTCCCAGTTAACCCTGTGTGTATAAGAGTCGGTGTCTCCCCTTGTCTTGTGCCAGTGTGTCGTATCTGTTGTCCCAACGTCCCAACTTACCAGGGAGGCTGAGGAGTGTGATCCCCCTATAGTTGGAACACACCCTCCGGTCCCCCTTTTTAAAGAGGGGGACCACCACCCCGATCTGCCAATCCAGAGGCACTGCCCCAGATGTCCACGCAATGCTGCAGAGGCGTGTCAACCAAGACAGCCCCACAACATCCAGAGCCTTGAGGAACTCAGGACGGACCTCATCCACCCCCGGGGCCTTGCCACCGAGGAGCTTTTTGACCACCTCGGCAACCTCGGCCCCAGAAATGGGAGGCCCCACGTCCGAGCTCCCCAACTCTGCTTCCTCATCGGAAGGCGTGTCGGTAGGATTGAGGAGGCCCTCGAAGTATTCCCCCCACCGACTCACGACGTCCCTAGTTGAGGTCAGCGGAGCCCCGCCCTCACCATACAAGGTGTTGACGGTGCACCGCTTCCCCCCCCCTGAGCCGCCGGATGGTGGACCAGAAACTCCTTGAGGCCATCCGGAAATCATTCTCCATGGCCTCCCCGAACTCCTCCCAAGCCCAAGTTTTTGCCTCAGCAACCGCCGAGGCCGCGTTCCGCTTGGCCTGTCGGTACCCATGAGCTGCTTCCAGTCCCACTGGCCAAAAAGGCCCGATAGGACTCCTTCTTCAGCTTGACGGCTTCCCTCACCACTGGTGTCCACCAGCGGGTTCAGGGGTTGCCGCCACGACAGGCACCGACCACCTTACGGCCACAGCTCCGGTCGACTGCCTCAACAATGGAGGCACGGAACAATGTCCCCCACCTCCCCCGGGACATGGTTGAAGCTCTGCCGGAGGTGGGAGTTGAAACTCCTCCTTACAGGGGATTCCGCCAGCCGTTCCCAGCAGACCCTCACAATACGTTTGGGCCTGCCAGGTCTGACCGGCTTCCTCCCCCACCAGAGGAGCCAACTCACCACCAGGTGGTGATCAGTTGACAGCTCCGCCCCTCTCTTCACCCGAGTGTCCAGGACACACGGCCGCAAGTCCGACGATAAAACCACAAAGTCGATCATCGAGCTGCGGCCTAGGGTGTCCTGGTGCCAAGTGCACATATGGACACCCTTATGCCTGAACATGGTGTTCGTTATGGACAGTCCGTGGCGAGCACGGAAGTCCAACAACAAAACACCACTGATTCAGATCGGGGGGGCCGTTCCTCCCAATCACGCCCTTCCAGGTCTCACTGTCATTGCCCACGTGAGCATTGAAGTCCCCCAACAGGACGAGGGAGTCTCCCGGAGGAGCACTCTCCAGTGCCTCCTCCAGGGACTCCAAAAAGGGTGGGTACTCTGAACTGCTGTTTGGTGCATAAGCACAAACAACAGTCAGGACCCATCCCCCCATCCTAAGGCAGAGGGAGGCTACCCTCTCGTCGACCGGGGTAAACCCCAATGTACAGGCGCACAGCCGGGGGGCAATAAGTATGCCCACACCTGCTCTACGCCTCTCACCACGGGCAACTCCAGAGTGGAAGAGAGTCCAACCCCTCTCGAGGAGGCTGGTTCCGGAACCCAAGCCATGCGTCGAGGTGAGTCCGACTATATCTAGCCGGAACCCCTCAGCCTCGCGCACCAGCTCAGGCTCCTTCCCAAGCAGAGGTGACGTTCCACGTCCCAAGAGCCAGCCTCAGTAGCCGAGGATCAGACCGCCAAGGCCTCCGCCTTCGGCTGCCACCCAGCTCACAAGGCACCCGACCCCCTAGGCCCCTCCCACGGGTGGTGAGCCTGTCAGAAGGGGGACCCGTGTAGTTTCTTCGGGCTGTACCCGACCGAGCCCTACGGGAACAGACCCGGCCACCAGGCGATCGCCAGCGGGCCCCACCCCTGGGCCTGGCTCCAGGGGGAGGCCCCGGTGTCCCGCGTCCGGGCAAGGGTACACGGTGTCCATTATTGTTTATCATCATAGAGGGTTTTTGTGAGCAGTTCTTTTTCTGGTCCCTCATCTAGGATCTGTTTGCCATGGGTGACCCTACAAGGGGCTTAAAGCCCCGGGCAACATAGCTCCCATACTCATTGGGGCACGCAAACCCCCCCACCACGGTAAGGTGACAGCTCATGGGGGGGCAGTTCTGAGTCATCCGTGTCTTTAGGTCTTTAAGACATGTTTATAGTCTAACCAACTGATTGGTTTCAACTGGTTTCATAGATAAGTACACCTGAATATCATCAGCATAGCAATGGAAATTTATGTCATGCTGTCTGATAAGATGGACACGGAATTAATAAGCTTCCTAATGGAAGCATGTATAAAGTGAAAAGACTTGGTCCAGCACAGAACCCTGTGGAACACCATGACTTTTGTGCATTTTGTGTGTGAGGAAGATTCTTTGTTTACAAGAACAAACTGAAATCTACCAACTTAATGCATTACATTACATTAGTCATTTTGCAGACGCTTTTATCCAAAGCGACATACAATAAGTGTGTTCCACATCGCTAGGCAAAAGAACTTCAGGTCACAAGAAATCATAAGTGCATTTACTTCCAAAACCACACAGCTAAGAGCATAACTAGTGCAGTTCTAATGCAGTTCCTTTCATCCCTAATGCAGTTCCTTTAATCCCAATAACATGTTGAATTTTGTGAACAATTCAAATTGCATCAAATGTAGCACTGAGATCCAACAGGTCAAGCACAGACACAAATCTGCTAGCAGAGGCTAATTATGAATCTCCAAGGTGGAATTTCACAGGTAGAGTTAGTTTTTAACTGTTGTTATTTCAGCAGCTGGTGAAGAGAGGTCGCCTGCCTCACACATTTCTTTTAATTAGGTCACCTTTTAAGCCTGTGAACACACTGGGGCTTGTATTTCTACCAGCATGCAATAATGCGCCACACTACCCCCATCGAGACAAAATAAAAGTGTAGTTATTATTATTAGTAGTAGTTGTGTTGGATTGTGCGTTATCCCTCCAAGAGTTACTGCCTGCAGCCCTCCCTATATCATTGTAGATTATGGATGAAAGGATTTCTCAGGAGTAAATCCGAAAGAATTTATGAGGATTATATCCTGTAAAAAGTGATGCACTTGAGTGATATATATTTTTTAAAGGCATGTTGGCAAGCTTCAGAGGAATTACTATGTTCAATAAGTCCATAAAATTGCATCCTAGAAGTGTTGACAATGTGCATCTACAGCCCTTGAAAAATTATTGATGGCCAAATCAGTATTCATTAAATACACAGTAACTATGACAGAGGGCATAATTCAATTCTCTTTGCACAGAGATCTCTCTCGTCTGGACAATATGGCCAGAATGGCAATGCAGGCTACATGATTATACCCATCAAGCACACTAATTGTGTACCCAGGGGCAAGCATACACCCAAGTAATTTATTGGAGCTGGCAGAAATCTACAGGTAAATACCCTCCATCAAAAGGAAAGCACAACAGCACACTGTGCACACGGCCCTTTTGCTACCTTTTGTACATAACGCTGTATTGTGGCATTTCATGCGATTGCTACTTCTGTTATCTTTTTTTTTTTTTTTAAATACCACATGCCACTTGACAGCACTGCAAATGATATGTTGATGGGGGCTGAGTGTTCCTGTCAGTTCATTGTTGGTTTCCTGAGTGTGAAATGAAAGGTCCGCTTTGGGAGGCAGCCCAGGTGTGGAAGCTATCGTAACAACCTGAGCCCACCATCTCACCCCCTCCCTTTCTTGTTAATTCCTGCGCTACGCTTGAGCGGACATACACTGAGCTCGTTGGAGTGACGTAAAAGGCCACCCACCCAAAATGCTGTCATCGCCATCACCTTATTCTTCCTTCCTCCTCTCCCCCCTCCTATCCCTATAAGCTCCTGGGGTGACAGGTCATAAATCCCTACAGACATGGGCATGGGGGTATCAGAGAGTGGGGTGGTGGTGGGGTGTGGTGAAGTTGATGAGAACGGGTGGGGTGGAGGGGGTAGCTGCAACGCAAACCTGAAGGAGATTTCTCCTCATGCATAGAAAGCTGTTTCCCCCTCGCTGACAATGTCTCCCTCAGGGATTCTTGCGCCAACTCACTGCATGCAAAGTAGTCTCTCCCTCCCTTTCTCTTTCTCCGACTTTGTGTCGATCTCTCGCTCTCTGTCTGCAAATGGAGGACGGGTCTTGGGGAACTTTATGGTGCAGGATAAAAGGCGAGGAGCAGCGTCTCATGGAATTCGCCACCCTCCCCATCATCCAGATGATCCTGAATGCCAATTACCCTCCTCAGCTCTGCAGGGAGCGGCCTGTCACTCAGGATGTGGCTGGTGTGTGTCGGGCATTGAGGAGTTTGCCACTGGATGAGTCAGCTGCTACAATATAGTACTGTTGACTGCTGGACAGCAGGAGAAACATGGAAAAAAAAAAAAAACGTGCCTACACACATTTGCATTGCCTCCTCACATGTACATGTTATATCAGCAGGTCATTGGAGCATTCAACTTTTAGATATGGCTAACGTATCCAACTTTCTTTAGAAATTAACTTTCAAATCAATAAAACTGGACAAGCAAACAGACAAAAAGGTCACTCTTATTTACAAAGTATATCCAAAATATTTAATCGAAAAACATGTTCGAAAAGTTTTCAGCAATTTATCGTTTTTTTTTAAATTTTATTATAAAACAGCTGAAAATGGCTACTAGACCGTGTTATATGTTCTTTCACTTTAAGTCAATGGGGCTGTTAACTTGCAAGTTGCATTTGAATGTTTATGGCAAATAAGTGTTACACATTTAAAAGAAAATCAAGTAAATCATAAATGCTTTAAACTACATTTACATTTCAGACGTTAGTCAGATGATTTTGAAATTTGAATTACAAATTGATACACTGTACACTGTCCCCACTGTAAATCACCAGTGAAATAACTGGTGAAATCGTGACAGTTAAATAATATTTTTCAAAAACCTTCAAAACATCTTGCTCTCACATCTATTTATTCATATGTGCGAAAATATAAAATAGATTAAAACAATACAATGTGGATGAATCCTCTATTGGAGCAATGTTAATGTTTGTGCCAAGGAATTCTAAATATCGATGTGGACTCCTCATCATAATTTTGCTTTATGCCAAAAAACTACCAACAGCATCCACTCGACAGAACAGTCTCTCTCAGCTGCCTCGTACTCTTCAGGTAGTTAGATTTTGCAAACAAAGCCTGCTCGAAACACAACTCCACATAAATGCTGATTCTCCGTATTTGCTGATTGTTGAAATACACAACTATTTTCTGAACACATCTGCTGATTTGATTAACTTTACTGTGATAATATTCATGGCTGTGTTGTTTCTGCTGTATATTATATACTGTATATATAACAAAAATAATAGAGGTTAATTTTTTTTTTACTCTTTTGTTAACAACGACATACACTTGGAAGGTCAGCATTTATTTAACTAGCTTATCTTGAGCAGCAAAAGGTTACAGCTTGGAATGTCAGCCTCGAGCTAATTACTATATCTGACTCATATATCCTCACACAAAACATGTACATTACTGGTTTTATCATAAGGTTATGAAGTGGCTCCATTTTATCACATTTTTCCCTTACCATTCCACATCAGGATTAAGGATGTTTTTACTGAAGAATGAGAAGGAAATGTGGTAGAAATCTTTAGAGGAATGACATCTTTAATATCCCCTATCATCCTTTCATTTTCAACTCTGTGGTGTAGGATCTGTGCGACTTCCAAGGTAAAGTAATCTTCAAACAGGCGATCGTGGCATTGGGCATAAATAACACATCAATTGGAACACATTCTGTGTTTCTCCCTGGGAATTTTAAGCTTTCCATGTCACATTTTATGGTGGTAAATGACACTCAAAAAGGTTTTGGTAGATTGGTTTGGGTGCCATTCCTTAAGAGTGCATAGTGTAATCCTGGAAAAAAACAAAAAAGACCAGGCTGGGTAATATCACAACAGCTTCGACACTGATATCAAGGTATGTTAAAACAGTGCACCCTGGAAGAGGACCTGTGGTCGGAGCACACACAAAGGTTCAGGTGGTCCCAAAAAAATATCCTAAACTGCTTTAACCTTAAAATGATGGAATGTCATGGCAATACCAAAGAATGAAAATTTTAAAAAAAGCTTTCATAAGGAATCAACATCGAAATGCAATTCAGGCTTTTTGACCCGACAGAGCCACAGAGCTGACATTTTGTTACTCCAGCTTATATTTGGATGGCCTGTATTATCTTTCCCTTGTCGTTTTTTTCAACTACTTTTTGATGATTCAAACAGCACTGCACTATCGGTCATTCTTGTGCACAGATGCTACCCGGATCCCTCTATGTATTGCCATTTCGTCTTTATTGCCAGCCAGCTTATCCGCCACTGATGGAATTGTTAAAAAGCAGATATGAGCAGAATCTGGGAGGACCAGCCTTTGTCAGTGCATGCGTTCCCATCAGATGAGAGCATGACGATAAGAATCTGAGCAACGCCTGCAGGTCGTGTCACTCTATGCATAACAATCCATGGCTGTGTGACTGAAGGAAAAACACTCAGCGACAGGAGAGAAGGGGCTGCTGAAAAGAGCTTTTTTGGTGATAAATATGTATAAAGTGTCGTGACTCTCCTTTTTTGGCAAACCTGAATGATCAATATTGCACAGGGCTCTGTTTCAAACAAAGAGACAAATCAAGGTCTTGTTTGTTCTGTCTGGAGCTGTTTACGGCTTTGTAAGACATTTGTGTGTGATTGCGCTGTTCTCAGGTAAAATAAAATATATCGGAGTTCAGCAAAATTAAATGTAAACTGTTAAATTATGTTGGATGAAATGTACAACACAAGAACAGTATTTTTTTTTTCTTAAGAGGCACATGATCAATACACTTCAGCTATGCAATAACCACACAGACAAGCTATGCAGAAATCATTAAAAGGGGTTAACACTCTCGATATGTAGGTTTTGAACACTTTTATTTTTTATATTAGCGATTTAAAGAAGGTACGCAAATGACTCAAATATTAAAGCTGCTCTTTACAAAATACAGCTATAGAATATGTGGAAAAATCAGCTTTCACAGACCATGTCATTCTCACTAAATAAATGCAAAAAGCAGGTTATTTTTGCCTGATGCAAAAAAAAACAAAAAAAAAACAGTTTTAGCCGCTGTAGCCACAGCAACAGATTAAATATGTAGACATCTTGAATCCGGTCTCACTTCCTAGTTGATCCACAACGATGCCACTCGGTATCTTTTAGAGTCATTTTTCAATAAGCGGGTCAACATCATAAAGAGGTAGGTACAAAATGAAACGATTTTAGTTTATATGTAGCAGGAGGAATGTTATATTCCTATCTGACTTTAGCTAACTGGTCCCTCTAATTGCCTGACACTTACCATTCTGTCACTCAAACGCAGCAGCCTATAAAAGCAGGCTGTGGCTGCAAATGATATGTGTGCTCTCAGCTCTAGTCTCCATCCGCTTCCTGGTTGTCTACCCTCTGACTTTGCTGCAGGTATGGTTTGCTGCAGGTATGGTTTGCTGCAGCTCTGCTCTTCTTGTAAACTGAAGTAAATTTGCTTATTGTAGCTGTTTCTTTTTGCAGCTGGTTTCGGTGTAGGCCCTTGCTTGGCTACTGGTGGATTACCGCTGGTACATCCCTCATTCTTGATGTTATTGAGCCGAGTGTGTGTTTCTTGGCCTTAGGTTTGCTGGTTGAGCTCAAGCTCTTTCTTTCCCTGGAGCCAACAAGCACTTGCCTGATTGGTATGCATGTATGGTTTGCCTCTCACGACATGCACTTCCTTACCGTCATACAGCTAACAACTTCTTTTATGCGTAGGATCTGTAAGGCTGGATTGAGGCCTTCTGGTGTAGCCTTTCACAGCAGCTAACCCTGCTGCCACTGTGGCCTACACCTGTGAATCTGAGCTAATACCTTAGCTGGACCTCTGCTGCTGTTTTGCCTTTTTGATTTGTTTTGTCTTTTGCTTTTTGTTTTAATTCATTTTTGACTCCCTTATCTTGGTGACATTCTTTGGTCGGCTCACCTAGCCTGCCAGTGTGGCTGTCGCCTATTTTGAGTTCTTTTTATTAATTTTAATGTGTGAGCGGGATTTTGATTCACAGAGTAAATGTGTTGGACATAAGATCTTGGTTTATATTGATGTTCAGGAAAACCCTCTGACCTGTCACTCCGTTTTATTCAGCATTATTTAGGTGCTGATGGCCTCTGCAAGTGGGGGCATCTCCTTTTTGTGTGCCGTGCTTAGCCCTGTACTCGTGGACGTGGGCCTTCCTCATTTTGTGTGCCTGTGAGGTGACGGGACTGTGATGCTCCTACTCTCACATTGCTAGCCCCACCACCGGTGGGCCTATCCCCACTAAGGACTATATTTTAAGTTGGTCATTTTTTTTTATATTACCACCCCCCCACCCCCGTCAGTACTTTGTAAAGCCACATTTTGCGGCAATTACAGCTGCAAGTCGCTCATCAAAACCAAAGATTTGAATATTTCTTTATAACCCAACCCTGACTTGTACTTCTCAACAACTTTGTCCCTGACTTGTTTGGAGAGCTCCTTGGTCTTCATGGTGTGATGCCTCTGGGGCCTTTCAGAAAATGTGTTTAATACTGACAGATCGTGTGACACTTGCCTCGTTTCCACTATGCAGTCCGGTACAGGTCGGTTCAGAACGGGTCGGGTCGCTTTGGGGTCAGCTTGCATTCCCGCAGTACAAAGGGGAGCCTCAGGGGTGGGTGGAGTGCGTGCCCAAAGCCTAAATAGCAAATAGCAAATGACATCCATAATTTCCAAGCTTCTTCTGCTTAATGTGACACTGGCTCGCGGTCCGGTTGAAACCACTCTCTGACATTTTTGCGGCAATCAGCTGGAAAACTTTTTTGTTTCTCACAGCACCATCGAGCTCCCGCTGCACAGCCTCCTCACCAACAAAGGAGAGCAGAGCCTGGAACCGGTCCTGTGTGCTAAGTACCCCAGGCTGAAGGGTTAAAAAAAAAATGGTAACGGGTTCCATGGGACCGGTACACTTTCGTGGTAGTGGAAACACTGAAATAAGCGGACCGTTCTGAACCGACCCGTACCGGACTGCATAGTGGAAACAAGGCTATAGGTGGACTTCATTTCATTAATTGTGACTTTTGAAGGTAATTGGTTGCACCAAAAGTCTTTAGGGGCTTCATAGTAAAGGGAAAGTATACATATGCACATGCCAATTTTCTTTCTTTTTTTTTGTTTTTTTTGTTTAAAAAGGAAAATATCGGAAAATTTAAATTCTCCTATTTTCCCTGACACCTGTCCCCCAAAATCGATTTCTCACACTGTTTTACATTATTCAACCCATAACCTTGCGCTCCCAGATTTTTTTCACTTCTGGCCATGGGCGCAGCCATGTTCAGCCACATCCGGGCATATTTTACGTCAGAAATGCAATTCTACTTGTGCAGCGGGAGTGTGCGAACCAGATAGCTTGGAGCTAACGGCTGTGGTTCCTCTGATATCCTGATGTAACTTGGAAATACACAATGATTGAATACTACCTGTATATAGTAGAATTAGAAATTATTTTTATTTCAACGTGTATGTTCACATATATCTGTAGTGATAGTCTACAACTGCCTCGTCGGCGTGAAGGAAACCCTTGTAGGTCCCGTCCTGCGACTCATATTTATCCCTGATCGCCCACACCGCACAGGAGGGAATCACTCTTCGGAAGCGCTTCCCAAGTCTCCCATGGAGAAAGTAGGTCACCTGCCGGTAGGCCTGGAAACGGTACACAACGTTGGGTATGGGGTCTGGAAACGCCTCACCGGTTGTATCCACGGCTCTAGCGATGATCTGCCACGACAGCACATCCTCGGCGATGACAGCGGAGCGAAATCTCTCGCGGTCTATCAGGCAAGTCAGGTCACCGGGGCCACCACAGACACTCACCCCTTTCTCTTCAGCCTCCACGAGATCGTGACAGCAGACACACTCGTGAACTGCCGACAGTTCCCACAGCGGCACCATTTAAAGTCGTCTAATCGCCAGACTTCCGTCTCCACATCTTTGCCGTCCCATTTAGCAATGCTAACCGCCAGGATGTCGTTAGCATTTGGCGGCGGTGCCGCGGCTGCTGCGACAGCCACTTGTCCATCCTTATTTTTAGCCTTATCCGACCATCTCGGCTGATGGCTATGAGCTAATACATTTCTTGGATCGAGAGGCTGATCATGATCTGACTCGGACTCAGAGTTAGGCGAAACTTCGCATTCTATCTCCGGGTCCGAGTCAGACCAAGACAGTTCGTAAGTGTCTTCCATTGCTGTGTTTGCATTTCTGACGTCATGTTGAGTGAACATGGCGGCGCTAGGGAGGGAGAGCCAGAGCGGTGTAACTTGAATTTCAAACATTCGCAAATGTTACTCTCTCGGGCTGACAAATATAAACAAGGTGAGAAATCGATTTTGGGGAACATGTACCAGGGAAAATAGTAAATTTGAAACTTTCTGGCGTTTTCCTTTAAACTCTTTTTTTTTTCCATATATTCTCATTTCACTTCACCAACTTAGACTATTTTGTGTAGATCCATCACATAAAATAAGATTAAAAAACATTTGAATTACGGGTTGGAATGTAACAAAACCGGTAAGAAGCCAAGGGGCGGGTGAATACTTTTGAAAAGCACTGTAAATCCCCCAGAGTGTCAAAGTGAGCTGACAATTGTTTTTAGCATGTTACATGGATCAATACAGGGAGCTTTCAGTTTTGCTGATTAAATGCAATATTTTTTGCATCAGTGGCAAGGTAGGAGTTGCCTAAGCACTAAAGTAAATAATAGTAATGCAACAGACAGCTGGGCTAATGATGACAACACGCTACAGCACTGTGCCACTGCAGCAATCAGCGAATCAGAAATAAAATGCAAAATTGCAGCGTTTAAATGGTAGCCTGTATATCTTAGAAGTGAACTTTTTCCATAGCTAAAATATAAATATCAAGTCAAAAAGAAAAATGTTTGTCTCTCCCTTATGGTATCTGTCCATTCAGATAGGCCTGTCTCAAACCGAACCTTGCTATCTGTCTTAGTGGATGGGAATGGAATTCAGTTTGTAGTAAACACTATTAGAAATGCCATTTACCAAATTTAACAGTAACTATCTTTCCAGAAAATGTCACTGACATTTTGAACGATTCACATCCATGTAGAACTCCTTTCTGTGGAAGAAATAGTTCCCAGAAAATTAATCAGCAGTGGGGTCTATTGCAAAGTTGTTGTTTTTTTTTGGTTCAGTCAGGTGATATTCTGTCAATACAATCATACAGAATAAAACATGCTCTAGCATCTTGACTCCAGTAATTGTTTCATGTCAATAATAATTGCTCTCATTGAATTGAAAATCCTACAAAAGGAGCTACAACCTTTCTTCTTTCCTGCATGATTCAAAAGCCTAGAAGATACTTTCCCGAACTATTAATTCAACGCCATTTAATTCATATAAACAATGACTTACCCACTGTTTGCAACTGGATTATACACGTGGTTCTGTCTCAATATGGATAGATTAATCAGGTTTTAATATCTTGGTAGTCCTCAAAACATCACTGCTGTCTTAAGTATTATTTTCTAACAGTTGAAAGGTAGCGCCTGTATTAGATATAACTAGGAATACTAAGTAAAGATATATTTTTTTTTTTAATGAAATAAGGTGCGACAGCCATCCTCTGTAATTGCAAATAAAATATAAAACAGCTCAAAGAAACCCAGAGAAGATGGAAAAAAACATATTGTTTAATCCTGCTTTATTACATGCTGTTACTGTTGAACATTTTGAAACCGTCATTCTGACCTTTGGCTCACGTCACTTCACCATCCACCTGCACATTCAGGTGGAGATCCATTTGGGAGGAAGATGGGAGCTGGCATGCTGAACAGCTCCCAACCAAACGTGGCTTTAACGACACACGTGCATTTGATCAATAGAGACAGTTGCTTGTAAAGGTCAAGCAGGGCTGTTAGTAAACAGTGAAGTGAAACTTGTGAAGAGCCTCGACTTTCCCACTTGATCTGCACCCAACGCTCTCCTGGTGCTTTGTGCCTGGGGAGCAGTTCGTAACATCGCCGGATAGTTGTCGGCTCCTCTGAGGCGCTTTGTTGGAGCATAACTGTGGGCCAAACACAGGAAATAAAGACAAGATTGATTAGTTTTACTTTGACACCTCCAGCTTCCATCCAACCACCCACACCACCTCTGTGCAGAAAGCAGCCGGTGTGTGTGGGCACACGTACAACCGATCAATCTGCTGAATGAGGCCATGATATAGTTTTGTTTGAGCTTGATGAGGCTTATCTATGCCTTTCTCTAACACAGTTGTTTTTTTTTTTTGTTTTTTTTTAAGTTTGCACGGTTTAACCCTGCAAAGTGCTGTGGCCAATTAACAATTACATTAAAAAAAGTTTTGGTTTTATAAAGTTTTGGTTTTATATAAGTTTTGAGTTTATAAAATAGTACATCTGTGTAGGCTGATCATGTTTGTACTGACATGTAACCAACTGTCTTGCACACAGCCCACACAGTAAGTTTTCGTGCGCACAAACATGCAAGTTTTCTCTCTGAATCTTAATGTCATTTTTCGTGCCGCTTCTGCTTTTAAATGAAATGACTGATAAATACCAACAAACTCATAACCAAACTTCTGTGCCATGCTGCTACTGTCCCTATTGGCCAAATGAGTGCATGTCTGCATTACATCAGCTGGGCTAAGGGCGTATTCACACCTACCTCGTTTGGTCCGGACCAAACGACCAAACGGACCAGATTTTCGTTGGTTCGGACCTTTTGGGATGGTCTGAATACAAACCACCGAACTCTGGTCCGGACCAAACAAGCAGACCGAGCTGAAAGGTCGGACTCGGTCCGGATCAAACGAACCCTGGTGCGGATCTTTTGGAGGTGTGAAAGCAGACCGGACCTAATCCCAGACTTTTTGCTTTTTTGTACCTCGGGAGCATCCGTTGTTTGTCTGCTAGGTAACAGAACAGAGCGTCGTTCTTCTAATTACTAGACCGGCTGTGGTAAAGCTAACGAAAGACAGAAAATAATATTTCTAGACCGAAAATGAGTAGGGGACAAATGTGGGCCGAAGAGGACACCCGTGCTCTTGTGGACGTTTGGGCAGATGCCCACATATCATATATGTTGGAGCGCACTCATGAATACATTCACTTTTGAACTTAGCACTTTGTGTTGAGCGTGTCGATTCTGACCAATAGCCGAACAACTTCAGGGGGCGTGGCTTTGTTGACATATTTTGGTCCGTTTACTGAAATGTACAGTCTGAAAGCGAACCGCACCAAAATGGAAAAAAAAGGTTCGGACCAAAGCAAGTGAACTATCGGACTTTCCTGGTCTGAATACGCCCTAAGGTGTTTTAACAGTGTGATCAATGGAACGTGTACCAGTTCAGAACTTTGTCCCAGCGTACTTTTTATTCCCAATATCTGGTGCAGAAGTCTGTTCTTTTCACTGGAATCACGGTAACATATGGATTCATTTACACAGAAAAGAACATTTGTGATTTGACACTGAATTCCATCCAGGTTCTCTTAAAGGGGAAGTTGTTTTTTTTTTTTTTTTTTTAAAACCTGGACCTTATTTCTGGCAAAAAATATGTTCATCTACTCACCGATAAGAATTTGGTGAAAGTCGGCATTACTCAAGATCTGCGTATATCCATATAACCAGGGCTTAATTTGAGGGGGAGCAAGCCGGAGCGCGCTCCGGAACCTCTGACGTTGGCTCCGCCAGCTATTTATAGCCGTCATCCGCGATCCGCCACCTCTCTTGACAAACAATCTTTATTTAAAAAAAAAAAATATGAAATATTTAAACAAATAAATTAAAGTTTGTTTAGTGTCTAAAGCCCAATTCGCACGGGATAAGTATTACCTATGGATCACTGGTAATTCGCAACTACCCCGCACCTTTGTAATTTTTTGTGGCGCATTCGGACGGGACAAGCAAAAGTCTGTAATTTACTGAAATCACAGACATCATGAGCGGATATTCCGTAATTGTCGTAACTTCCTGTATTGCCCCGTTGTACCTGGTTGTACACATAGGTTGAACACACAGGTGTGCGTTCAGACGGGACTTAAATTACCACAGGACGTCTGTGTTTCGCCGAAATACAGTAGGTAATTCTCGGCGGAATTATTACCCCACAAATCACGGACATGGCGCATTCGCACAGGACTAAGAACTCAGACATTCTCCGCAAGTATTCCGAATTACGGGGGGTCCATAGGTAATACTTATCCCGTGCGAATTGGGCTAATGTCTGGTTTTGATATGCGTCTTGTTGGTGATTTCTGTCATGAAACAAGATACTGAAAACATCTATATTACGGAAAAGGAGGGTGCACACTTCCGTTCTATTGGACAGTTAGCCAGAGAGCTTGTAAAGCGGCGCTGGATTTGATGTGACTATCGTTATTAGGCCTACAATACATGCCCAGATTATTTTCGGTGTGGCGCACAGGGTTGCTCGAAAGCGCCCCCCGCACGCTTTTTTTTCACACCGGAGCCACTCATCCTCTGCGCTCCGGGACCTCCCACTTTACAAATTAAGCACTGCATATAACGGGAGAGAACAGGGCATTGTGTCACGTTTGGTGGGTTGGTGTGTGTGGCGTGGAGAAGGTAGGACACGGATGCAGATATTTAAAAAAAAAAAAAAAAAAAAAAAAAAAACTTCATTTATTTTAAAGAGCAACAAAAAGCGCGGCTGAGCTGGATTACAAAAACTAAATTATGAAAAACTTGGCAAAAACCTGACTGACAAAAAATGGATAGACCTGACTTTGAACAAACTTGACTGGCATGAAAAACTGTGGCAAAGGTGTATGAATGACAGTGAGGATCTGGCAAATGAATGAGGAAGCCTGAGAACTAAATACTGAGGGAGTTATTGGTGAGTGCAGCTGTGGGGAAAAACACAGGTCATGTGAGTGAAGGGGATGGCAGGGCAAAAGAAACATGGCAAAAAATTAACATGAATACATGAACAGACATGGAAAACAAGGAAAAACTAAACGGGACCTAAAAACATAACCAAAACTAACAGGCATGACACATTGACAATGCAGCCTCTAAATAAGGCATTATCTGTCTTTCTTTCAGCAATACTTTAAGACGAATGAATGAATGAACGAGTACTATTGCACTGTTCGTTCATATCTGCCGTGTTGTTGTTGTTATCCGGAGCTATCGGGGGGCTTATGGGGGCTTTCTACACACCCGGTCTAGTGGGATGACGTCATCGATGCACGCCGCTGCAGCACTGCTCATTCACTCCGGTAAGGACGTCCATCGTACTGAAAGTTGTCTTCCACGTGCGGCGATTAACATAATGCCTTATGTAGAAGCTGTATTTTCTATGCCCTGTTCTCTTCCGTTATATGGATATACAAGGATCTCGAGAGATCTAAAAAAAAAAAAAAAAAATACAAACTTCACCTTTAGCCCCACTTCTGTGTGTCCAGACATAGTAACCTTTGCATAAGTTACAGGTAGTCAGTCACTGAAGCTGTGTTCAAAGGCACACCTTATTCAGACACCCTTTGAGATGGATCAGAACTATCTTTATTCTCTAACACAGGTGTAATGATGTATAATGAAATACATTTAAGCATTGACATTAACGGAAGAAACAATTCCCACTCGATCATTGCGATTTTCTTTCGCAACAATGTACATATCAGATCTACCTGATTCCACTCCCAATTTGTTACTTCACTATATTGACCAGGATCCCTCACATTTTTATCCCAAATTCATCCCCTTACTATTAAGGGAGTGTAAAAAGACTAAATTTGATGTTGTAAATGAGATATTACATGCTAGCAGTGAAATTGCTGTTGTGACTGAGAAAATTTAGGAAGTTTTTGCAGAAGGGCGAAGTATTTTTATTCATTATTTTTTTTTTATTTTTTTTTTTTTAACATATGGTTTAGTTTATCAAATGGTGAATTTTAACTCAAAACATTTGTAAAACACATGGGACATGACTCTTGGTTTCTGTTTCTTTCCTCCACCATCCTTCTAACCTCCAAATGCATTATACTCATTGAGCAAGATGTGCTCTAAAATCTTAAACGAAAAGGGTACACATTCATCCAAATCTGACACCAAGGGCTCCTCAGTAATCGTCAGTATGTAAAAAGTGATAAATTATTTTATGTGCAATGGAATCAGCTAACAGACACAACAATACAAGCACTCATAACAGTTATTAACAGTAATTTAGAATAATTTCTCAGTATCAATATGAATAGAAACTGTAACACTATTCCCAGTGTGAAAGCATTATTTGATCAATACAATTTGCCTGCCACTTTCAAGGTGCGAACCATTTTGAGAAATATCTATTATATCTCCATAAGCTTGATAGGTTATCCTCAAGAATGTGTCTCAATTTTGTCATTCTTAAGTTTGAACAGATATCTGTGTCCCTGCAAAAACAAAAAAAGTCCAAACAGCCTGATGCTGCCACCGCTATGCTTCACTGTGGAGGCCATAAGAAGTGTTGGGTTTGCACCACACCACAAAGTTTAATTTCAGTCTGGTCTGATAACATTTTTTTATTTGGGAAGGCTGCCAGATTTCTTTTGTCAAATTTCAAAGATGTCAGTGTATAGCTGAAGGTGCAAGACGCTCCAATGCAGCTGCCTCCTGTTATCTAGACTTTGTGGTTACGTCTCTGATAAAGGCCCCTCTTGAGTTTTGGCGTTCTGGCCCTTTTTGGCAGGTTTGTTCATGATATTCTTTCAGGATTTTTTTTCAGTTTTCGTGCTGTATTTGCTTAAACAGTATCACCTCTTTTTTTTTAACCTCAATAACAGGAACTTAAACTTGACTTGAAAATCTTTGACTAGTTATACTTTTGGTGAGCCCTAAACTGACTTGAGCAAACAAGGGCCAGTCAAAGAAAAGGCGACATCAGCAACTCTTCCCATCACAAGAGTCATAAAAGTAAAACTAAAGAGGTGGCGTACATTGACCATCTTCGACAGCTCAGAGACAGGAAGAGGTGTGCATACATATGTCCCACATGTGTGCTCTTCTACTTATGCTCATGTACGTGTCTGGTTGTCTTGGGCAAAATTAATTGACATATTTACAGTAAATTGTGGAAAACCTGTACTGCATACTGTAAAGATTACACCTCAGTGAGACCATACTAACCCACATGTCAAAGTAGACACATGCATGAGGCGACATCCATTTTGTCAAGTCCTTTATTCTTTTCCTTCCTCGTCAGGGCACTATGTGCTGCGAGGAGCTTGCTGCAGGCGAGGCAGGTGTGCACTGGCCGGTCCTATGTGCTTTTCAACATGGCAGCGCCACACACAGGTTAATAAGATAGTCCCCTGCCTTATCTAATGTGACGAGGGGCCTTTGTTGGCCATGCCACAAAGATGCTTTGAAGCATCTGTCACTGCCCTCCCCTGGATAAATGTCATGTGTGGAATATCTCAGGAGGCAGCTGCAATGGCAACAGCATGAAGCCAGTAAACAGCCCAAAGCCTTACACTGCTACGTTTTGGACAATGGAGGACATTTTCTTAATTTTTCTCTCTTGTTATGACAGTGTGCAAGGTCACATCAACAAAGTAACAGAAAAAGTCAATAAAATTAATGTTTTGTTGGATCTTTTTTCATTTAGAAATAAATCTGTATAATGTATGTATTCTTACATGCTGCATTCCATTATTCAAGTCATCATGCCATTTATTACTTTTAATTATTAGATATGATCTTTAAAAGTCATTGTAAAGCAGCGGTCTGTTCTTTGAATATTCCTTAAAAGCCATTTATTCATATGTTTCACAATTAAATGGAGTAAATGCTTTCTTACCTCATGATACCAATAGCTGGAAAGTCCTTTGTGACATTGGATCTCACAAAACTGCAATGTCTGCCCATTGTAAACTTTGTTACTTGCTATTAGACTATAATGCAGAAATTGAGGTAGCCTTTAGAATCAATTAAATTTTTGCCTTTTGGTTTCATCCAAGGAGAAACTTATTTTGCACTTTGGCAACATTTAGTTCACTGAGTGAACTTTTAGTCATACTCTATTCACATCCTTCAATGGAAGGCATGGCATTGACATCCACTGCCCACAATGATACACTTGTCCTCACTAAAAGCAAAGCACTTTTCTTTGTGTCGATGTTTATTTGATTAATGCAGTTTGAGGCCTTGAGGTGGTGACGCTTTGCGGTAAGGACGTATGGCATCACTTCCTGTTACCTGTTTGTGTACTGTGGAACCCCCCCCCCTAGCAGAACCCGAGCAGCTGGGACCCCAGGTTGGCTGGGTGACTGTCAGAAAGAGGAGGCATAGCCCTAAAATCAAGCCTGTGGTTCCCAACGTTTCAAATAGATTTTCCACACTCGGCGGCACACCCGCTGAGGAGCAAACCCTGGTGATTGGCAGCTTTATAGTCAGAAACATGGTATTAGAGATACCAGCGACCATTGTCAAATGCATTCCAGGGGCCAGAGCGGGCGACATAGAATCCTATTTAAAACTGCTGGCGGTAATGACACCCGCTTACGCCAATCGGAGGTCACTAAAATTAATGTTGCATCGGTGTGTAATTTTGCGAAAAAACAATGTCGGACTCCGTAGTTTTCTCTGGACCCCTGCCAAATCTGACCAGTGATGACATGTTTAATGAAAGTTTAATCTCCACTGGCAGTTTGTTCCACTTGTTTGCAGCATAACAGCTAAATGCTGCTTCTCCATGTTTAGTCTGGACTCTGGACTGGACTAGCTGACCTGAGTCCTTGAATCTAAGAGCTCTGCTAGGTTTATATTCTCTGAACATATCACAGATGTATTTTGGGCCTAAACCGTTCTGGGAAACCGTCAGCAGGCTTTTAAAATCTATTCTGTGACTGACTGGAAGCCAGTGTAAAGATTTTAAAACTAGTGTGATGTGTTCAGATCTCTTAGTCCGGGTTAAAACTCTAGCAGCAGCGTTCTGGATGAGCTGCAGATGTTTAATGCTCTTTTTGGGAAGTCCAGTTAAAAGAGCATTACAGTAATCGAGTCTACTGGAAATGAATGCATGGATGAGTTTCTCCTGGTCTTTTTGGGAGAGAAAACCTTTAATTCTGTTGATGTTTCTGAGATGGTAAAAAGCTGCCTTGGTGACAGCTTTGATGTGGCTGCTGAAAGTCAGATCTGAGTCTATCAACACTCCGAGGTTACGAACTTGGTCAGTGATTGTAAGGGCCCGAGTCTCTCTTCTCTTTGATACCAAACAGAGTGATCTCAGTTTTGTCTTCATTTAATTGTAGAAAATTTTCTCTCATCCAGGTGTTTACTTCCTCCAGACACTGACACAGTACGTCTGCTGGGCTGCAGTCATCTGGTGACAGAGACACATAAAGTTGTGTATCATCTGCATAACTGTGATAATTAATGTTAAAGTTCTGCAATATCTGACCCAAAGGAAGCATATACAAGTTAAACAGAAGAGGTCCAAGAATTGAACCCTGGGGGACTCCATAGGTCATAGCCACTCGCTCAGATTCATAGCCACGAATTGTAACAAAATAACTCCGGCCTTCTAAGTAGGACCTGAACCAGTTAAGGACCGCTGCAGAAAGTCCAACCCAGTTTTCCAGCCTGTGCAACAGGATTCTGTGATCTACAGTATCAAACGCAGCGCTGAGGTCCAACAGAATCAGGACTGAAACATTACCAGAATCAGTATTCAACCTAATGTCGTTCAACACTTTAACCAGAGCTGTTTCAGTGCTGTGATGACGTCTGAAGCCTGATTGAAAGTTATCAAGACTTCCACTTTCATTCAGAAAGTCGTTGAGCTGGTTAAATACAACTTTCTCAAAAACCTTGGATATAAAAGAGAGTTTAGAGACAGGTCTGTAGTTGTTCATCATGAAGGTGTCTAGTGTTCTCTTCTTTAGGAGTGGCTTAATGGCAGCTGTCTTTAGTGACTTGGGAAAAATGCCTGATGCCAGTGAGCTGTTAACTATTTGTAGGAGATCACTTTCTACTGAGGAAAAAAAAAGTCGGATGGTATTATATCCAGAGTGCAAGTCGTTGATTTCAGATGCTGAACTGTTTCCTCTAGGATTTTTAAATCAACAATATTAAAATGTGACATAACGTCAGTTATTTCTAGGTTTTAGACACATTTGTTTTCTTGCTTGTCTGTGTTGCGTGAATGTTTTGTGAATTGTTTTGATTTTTTTTTTGGCTAAAAAAGTTGGCAAATTCATTGCATTTCTCAGTGGAGAGGAGGTCTGGGTTTAACTGTTTAGGAGGATTTGAGAGTTTTTCAACCATAGCAAACAGAGTTTGAGAATTGTTGACATTCTTAGTAATCATTTCAGATAAATGCAGCTGTCTGGCCTTGCACAGCTCATTGTTATAACTATGCAGGCTTTCTTTGTACAGCTCATAGTGAATCTGAAGCTTTGTTTTTCTCTGCTTACGTTCAGCTTTCCTGCATTCTCTTTTCAGGTTTTTGACCATATTGGTGTTTATCCATCGTTTTCTGTTTGCTCAAGGTGCTCTTGATTCTTATTGGTGCAACAGCTTCCATTACATTCCAAATTTACAAATTGAAATGATCCAGCAGTCCTTCAACCGACTCTGCGCTCATTGTTGGTAACATAGCTATGGCCTCCCTAAACTGAGCACTTGTTTTCTCATTGATGTACCTCTTCTTAACTGAGAAGCTGTTTTTTTTAACATTCTGAGTGATAAATAAATAAAATAAAATACAAAAATGGTCAGACAAGGCCAAATCAATAACCACAACAAAAGAAATATCAACACCTTTAGAAATGACCAGGTCCAGAATGCGACCTCGAAGGTGGGTAGGTTCTGTTACATGTTGCCACAAACCAAACATGTCCAGCACAGAAGAAAATTCTTTGGCATTACAATCCGTCATATTATCTATGTGAATGTTAAAATCCCCGGTCGAGATAAAATGGTTAAAATCAGTCGAAATAATTCAGAGAATTCATCAATAAAACTTGCACAGTATCCTGGGGATCTGTAAATGATTAAGAAAAGGATTTTAGGAACACCCTTTAAAATAAAAACTAAGATATTCAAAAGAAGTGAAATTGCCAAATGAGATCTCTTTACACTGGAATGTATCTTTAAATAAGGCAGCTTCTTCCCCACCTTTCCTCCCATTTCGGCATTTATCCAAAACAAAAATTCAGGGGGGCTGTTTCAATAAGAACAGCAGCACTTGTGCTCTCTGTTAACCATGTTTCTGTACAAAAAAGAAAATCCAAATTGTGGGAAATTATGAAGTCATTAACTAACAGTGACTTATTGGACTTATTGCTCTGGAAAATGTGAAATTGTGAAAAGCCGCCCTCCTGTAGTAAAATAGCAGTTTTTTGGCCCAATGGCATGCCAACTTGAAGGTAACCCTTGTAAATCTTTATTTTGATAGTTTTTCCTGATGAGGGGATCCATACATGGAGCAGAAATCAAAATTTTCCTGTAGAAATCAACACCTTCCCTGAATGTTTAAAGTTTAAACAAATATCTGAATATTTTTTACACATGGATCAGTCACGAGTTGTAGAGACATCAATTCACATACAGTTAAACCTTACCTAAAAACATGAAGTTTTGCCAAGTACAGTTTCAAAAGCTATCAAACAGCTTGATTTAAAAACTGCCTGAACTCAGCCTCAGGGAGGGAAGACCAAGAGTTCTTTCTGTTACAGAGGTTTATTAGAGTCACCACCCTCAGAGAACAGCACCTCCGATTACAGTCCACATCAATGTTTAGCAGACAAATTTGAACATCAGCTGCCAAGAGGATATTGTGTAAATCAAGGCTTCATGTTCAAGTTGGAGCAAAGAAACTACTACTGAGAGATCAAAATGAAGAAAAAAATGCTTTAACTGTCTCACTGCTGAACATTGGTTCAAGGCAACCTAATGTTTACATTGCTGTAAAAACCTTCTGCATTAATCTGATATGCATAATTTGTTATTCAAAAGGAGCCCAACTAAAAAGACTTTAAAGACTTTGTTCCAGCAGACCTCTTATATTAAAATATGTCCTCAAAACCCATGAGATATTATAGTTAATTAAAAATCCTCATCGTATATGGCATTTTATAGTACACCATGCTCCATTACTTTACTTGGACAATACATTTTTTTGCTAACGATGACAAACAGCAGGAAATTTAACTATTCCATTCTACGTGGTGTTGCTTTTTCTTGTTTTTTTTCCAGAAGAAAGACAACAAGGAAAGAAAAACAAGTCTACAAAACTTTCCTAGTGAACAGCTGGAGCAAAGACAGCTTCCTAAAGACTCGTGGCTATTGTCTCGCTGCATCTTCTCTGATTAGGTTTTATACTTTTGTCAGCTAGCACAAACAAAAAAGAGTTCAGCAGTGTTGCTTGTTGTAAAAGGGGACTTAAACTAAATTTTCTTATATTGTTATGTTCCAGTGCTGCACGGTGGTGTGGTGGTAAGCACCGTCACCTTACTGCAAGAGGGTTCCAGGTTCATTTCCCGGCTGGGGCCTTTCTGTGTGGATTTTGCAGGTTCTCCCCGTGTATGTGTGGGTTCTCTCCGGGTACTCCGGCTTCCTCCCACCATCCAAAAACATGCATGTTGGGTGTCTCTAAATTGTCCCTAGGAGTGATTGTGAGCATGTGTGTGGTTGTTTGTCTCTGTGTAGCACTGTGTTGGACTGGCAAACTGTCCAGAGTGTACCGCGCCTCTTGCCCACCCAATGACGGCTGGCATAGGCTCCAGCCCCCCGCAACCCTAAAATTGGATTAAGCGGCTATAGGAAATGTTATGTTCCACTCCCTTCTCTAAAATTGCAGTACTTGTTGTGTACAGTTAAACTAAGAGTTAGCTACAGCTAAATCTCCAACCTCTGGAAATGACGCGCAGTAGTAGTCTGCACACCATTTAAAAGGTGTATCAGCCGGTGGATATGCTGAGTGACCTGCTCTCATTGACCAAACTTTCGATAATTATTATGAAACTTGGTATTATTTGTTTTTTATTCATACCTTTGAAAAGTTTACCTCGCAAATAATAATCTTATACAGTGCATCCAGTGATTTTTTTTTTTTTCCAGTGTAACATTTAAACTCCATTGCATATGTAATCACTCATCAGGATTTAATTTCTCATAAGCAAGAGTAAAGATAGTAAAGCAGAAGACGGTACTACTGCCAAAATGAATCTGTCAAGTGCCAACTGATGAAGGGGGCAAAGAGACACCATCTTTCACGAATGGTGAAAGTAATGTAGATGGATCTGGGTTAAAACTGTCCAAAACTATTTTTACACCAACAGCCAAGAAGCCAACATTGTGCAGGTCAGATTAAAGGTTTTTACAGTAAAGCGATGATGTCATAAAGATGTGCAGAAGGCCAATACCATCGCAAAGAGTAGTTTAAGTGAAACAAGTTGAGAACAGTCTAATGATTGCAGCTCAGCATGAATGTAAATTGGTGTTGCTCTACTTATCCAGCCAGGATGGAAAAGCCAATTCTTTCCACTCCAGTAAAGACTTGGATAATTGGGGTTTTGTATTAAGATTGACACCAGATGAAAGTTGGTTATTAACAAAGGGTGAAGCGTGGCAGATTGTTTATTAGAATCCTGTCACTATTTACAACTCAAAACGGTTGTGGCTTGACATTGAGAGTTCAATTGAAAGTGAGCTTTCAAATTGATATTCTAGCAAATGCAAGTTCGAGATGTGACTTTTTCCTCCTTCTGCTTTTAAGTTGATTTAGACATTATCAGTGTGGAGAGAAATACTGTGTGATGTCCATTTCCAGCATCAAATCACTGCTATTCACCACAATACTGCGATTGCAGATCTTTTGGAAAAAAGGTTTTACATTACAAACCTATTTGAATATTAGATTTTGTTGACAAATATGACATTTAGTTCAAATTTGCAGTAGTTTTGGATATTGATAAAACTGATTTTAGAATTAGATGGGGATTTGACACCATTAAGCATCATGTTCTTTTATCTTTTCCCTTTTTAATGGCCTGGATGATTTTATATCTCTCTAATTGAAAGCAATGTGTTTGCATCGACAGGAACAACTATTCTTACCTTGACTGCCCTTTACATGTCCAAAAAGGCTTTATTCTTGGAACAATTATATCCACACTTCATATCAGCAATTAACCAAATGTAGGCTTTTTTACTTTCAGGATATCTAATCAAAAACTTAAAAGTTGCACATGACAAATACACCAAATATGCAACAAGGTCATGAAAAAGGCCATCAACCCGCACTTTCAAATGGTGGAACATTACATGGAAAAATAACTTTTCTTGTCAGTTTCACCCAGCGATTTTCAAAAGGGTGAATGAAAACAATTAGGGTTACGCAACATAATGTAACAGACTCAAATAAATGAATATATGATTTAATTTGAATTGTGACGTAACTACGCATAATTATTAGATAGTTGTTTTGACTATTTAAACTCCAGTCTCCTGATCTCTCGTCACCAGGGGCCCGTTGCACAAAAGTAGGATAAGGTATTAAGCCGGGATATGTTGGCTATCCTGGATCAACTTATCCGGGATCCAGTTGCACAAAAGTGGGATAGAGGGAAGTGGGATATGTTCAGACGTAAGTTACCATGGAGATTTATTCTGTGAAGCTAGCCTGCTCCAGACCAGGCTAAGTTCCAGGATCTATTTAATCTCATTCCTTATCTCAGTCAGCGGTCGCCACAAATAGAAACCAATATTTATTCCACTGCCTAGAACATATTGTTAAAACATTTAACTATACCCACTATCATTATTAAAACATTTGTGATCATTAATTACAATCATTTTAGATAACTGATGATTTTAGATGAACCACTAGATAATTTAGTTTCCCACAGACTACACATAAAGTACATCACCATATAAATATAAATACACATTAGAGAGTACCATGATGTTCCTTTATTGAACAAGGATAAATCAAAGCAAGTAAACCATCAGCTCCTTTCAAAACTGAAGTCACACAGTGCTCTACATGACAAAAAGCATAGAATCAAAGCATGCAGTTTGAGACAAACTGTTTGTAAAAATGGGCTATACAAATAAAATTGCCTTGCCTATACAGCACAAAAAACTAACAAAAATCCCTCTGCCATTGCAGGCCCAACTTAAATAAACATGCAATATTAATTAAAATAATTTAACACATATTGGTCTCTGACCAGCCGACCTCAGTCGTCATCCGGGAAGATGGCAGGAATGTCATCTCAATGTAATTTCGATCCGGGCCCTTGTTCTGGCATGGGCATGGTTGTATGCCAGTTGTGCCTCCAGAGGGTCTGCAAATGGAGTGAGCAGAAAAGGCTGGCAGGCATACCCTCTGTCACCCAGCAATACACCCAGGAATTCACCTGTGAATACAAAATGTTACCATCACAACCTCATAAGTAGTGACATTCTTAACACAGCCATTATGTTAAAAGTGGTTATCAATAGAGGTTCTGTGGCTCACCTTGTGATAGGCGCCGATAGATCTCTGAGTTCCGAAACACTCGGAAGTCGTGGACCGAGCCGGGCCACTTTGCCACAACATTACTGATCAAATCGTCAGCATTGCAGACCATCTGAAATGATAAGATGTTAAACCAATTAACGCACAGTACAGGCAATGTGTGGGCAGGCACATTCTTAATAAAAAGTACACTTGTTAAGTATTTGTCAGGGGACTTACCATTCTGCAGGATGTTCTTATATTTTACTTTGACTTGCTGCCATGTCCGTTTTGGCCCAGTCATGTTAAATCTACACACACAAAAACACACGCACACACACAATGAAACAGTGGAGGAGCATGGAGTTACATTTAGATAGTTTCACTCACATGCAGTCAATTTCAACTTATTCATAATCAAAGTAGGCTACAAATATCTTTTCAAATATCGTCACCTTCCTAAAATAATCGCATAAGTCATTTTTTCAGGTTTTCTGGAAACACAAAAAACTCCCCCCAAAAGTTAAATTATAGCATAAAATAATAATTTCAGTAAGTATGTATCAAAGGATGCGTGACATAAGAACACTTATTGTTTTTCATAACAACTAAGATTAAATAAATGACTTAGGCATTTTTTGGACCACACCTTTGATGCCAAAAAATGACTTGGGCGATTATTTTAGGAAGGTGACGATATGTTAATTAACATTTTATTTGGATTGCAGCCTAATTGTGATAGTTTCAGTGGAGTGGTGAGTGTGTATTTGTGCACTACTTACGCATTCAGGCGGTCAGCAATGGTTTGCCACGCTTGCTCCCTTTGTTTTTTGACTGTGGCAGTATTTCCTTTTTGTTTTATTTTCTCCTTCACCTCGTCATAGGTTTCCATGTATAATTCTTGCTCCGCTGCGGAGAAATACGCCGCTCTTGTTGCCATGGTGAATCAGTGAATTTATGATCGATCGTGGGGTCTATTTAAGCAAGCCGTGTGCAGCACTTATCCGGGATCGGTTTCACCTGGCTTGATGAATCCGTGTCTGCTCATCCTGGCTTGGCCTTTGTGCAACCAACTAAGCCTGGGCGCCCATGTTTTGGATTTCTTGAACCTGGCTAAGTAATTCATCCTGGATGTCTAAATCCTACTTTTGTGCAACGGGCCCCAGATCGTTTGTTATCCATATGTGTGTTCACAGTTTTGTTGGATGTCACGTCGATGCAGCACAGCGTTCCTGCAGTGCCATTTGGAGTCAACATTGCCACTGCCTCAGTCACTGCCTAACCCCATGTCCCAGGAAAGATTACCCTTGGTTTATAGACAGCCCACACTGGTCAGTAATTGTTTTTGTCACCAAGGATTAGTTGGATTTTTGTACCTGGACTTACCTGTGTATATCCCTACAGACCCTGAGTTTGTTTCTGCATCCTGAGTCACCTTTTGGACTTCAGGGCTTTTTGTTATCTGTTGTAATAAACCTCTTTTCCTTACCTGCTTGCCTTTGCTCATCTCTGGGTTCGACCTGCAAAACCTTAGGAAATTCATAACAGGAACAACACTTTAGATAATAGAATCACTTTTCAAGAAAATATTTAAAAAAATTAATTTCACAGTTATGACTTTCTCGAAAAGTACCATTTTCTAAATTTGAAATATGCTTGTTTGATAAAGTTTTGCATGTGCATGAACTCCCATCCATCCTTCCATTTTCCATACCTGCTTCAATCTATTTGCGGTTGCATGGTGGCCACAGCCTATCCCAGCTGTCACTGAGCCAGAGGCAGCGTATCACACGGACAGTACATGTACAAACTAGATAAACCACAATGCATGTTCACACTTACTGCTGTGGCCAATGCAGAATCATTAATTGACCTAACATTCATGCCTGGAGAGAACCCATACATGCAAAAGGAGAAGTGCAAACTACACAGACAGGCTCCAGCCGAGATTTTGAACCAGAAACCCTTTTGCTGTGAGGTGACAGTACTAGTGTTTTTTGTCACTTCTTTTGAAGAAATTCATTAAACAGAGGACTGGCAGTGGTGTTGATAGCAGGGCTACTACTTCAGAGATAAAAGAAAGCATAAAAGAAAGTACATTTTGTAACATCAAACTTGTGCCACTTATGATGTTTTAATATTTCTATGGTCTGAATATGAATTGTATTGTATATTTGTATTTTATTTTAACAAATGTTTTTTTTTGTTTACCTGCATCTGGAATAACAATTTTGCTATATTCTGGCATGTTCATATCACGTGTTTGCTCATATCCCCTTGCTTGTCCCATTGTTTATAGTGAAAGGAAATATTCAATAGAAGTATATTTTTCCTATCTGAATAAGTCAATTTTGAGTTCTTCTTCTTTTTTTGACTAGCTGCAAGTTAGAGAGTGCCAGAAGCAAGGACACGAGAGGCTTTTAAATCAGATATACATGCTGTTGGGAGAAGTTTGTGTGCGCATACCTGTGTGTATGTAGACATTTTCTGTACATGCTGGGAACAAAGTCAGAGCAGAGCCATGTGTGCTTCAATCTTTTTTCCTTTTATATCACAGCATTGTTTCGCCCAGCTGAGTAGCTGTCTTCTGTGCTGTGTATGGAGCTTGGGGAAAGAGTTGGTGTGTGTGAGTGTGTGTGTGTGCGTAAGAAAGATTGTGAGAGACAGTTAGTGTCTGGCTTAGCGACTGAGTGTTCTGACTTTACCCTCCTAGTAAGTCAGTGTGCAGCAATCTGCCACAGGTAAGCCAGGTCTGACTCAATCTCTTTCACTTGCAGTGGTAGGGACTCCTTTTTTCATTCTTAATCTCTTTTTTTCCTCACAAACACACGCGCACACACACACACAACAGTGTAAATATTAGGGCATCCTTATCTGTAGCACACCAGCCTGCACCACAACATGCCTAATGAATCTGCATGGATTTCATGAGGCACGGAGTCTGCCCCTACAGTATGAAATCACTTGATGTGTTTTGTATTTGCGCTGGTAAATCTTACAGTATAGCATCTTAAGCATCGAGTAACTAATGATGACATGAAGTTTCATGCTTTGGCACTGCAAGCAGAACAAAAAAAAATGGCTTGCCTACCATGCTATGCAATAATGAAGTACAAAAGAATGCAATGTTCTGCACACACTCCACACCCCCTTCAACCACTCCCATCTTTCATTCTCCGTTTCTCACAATGAACAGCCAGATTCCCTCAGATGACTGGTAAATAGAAATGGGAGCAGCACTAAATTATGCACAATGGGGATATCTATTTTCCTGTTTCCTCACAAGATAACGGCTTGTTTTTCCATCCTTTGTTATGGACGGTGCGTGCCCATGGGATGATTAGTAGAACAAAGAATGGGAGACAGCAAACCTGCTTGTAGTTCAAAACAAACTCTATGCCTTTGAAGATGCGCACTTACTTCGGGCAAAAGTGGGTGCAGAAGATGAGACATGCTTGTTGTCAGACATGCACAGACATCACACAAACGCACTTGTATATATGCACACACAGCAGAGTTATAACCAAGACCTCTGACCATATTGATGCCCAACTTGCTGCCTGGCGACACGCTCATGCAATTAAGGAAGTGCTCAAAACGGAACAGATAGTGCACACCCTCGAGGTGAAGGTTATGAGAGCATTGTTTAGGAAAGATATTTGATCCATTATACATTGTTTGTGTCTACAGCTGGTGCGACGAGAATAATAAATATTGTATTAGTCATGGGACCTACATCTCCGCTTCTCAGACAAGTTCATAACATACTCAGCAGGGAAGGGCGGGACCTCCTGTGGCTTTTTTCCAATCCTCTTCTGTTCTTTCACCGCCTGCTCACTGAGATCAGTAGAAGAAAATCCCAGTGTACAACATGCAACATGTGCACCTCACCTCGGCAATTGTTGCATTTTTCATATGGCCATTGAGTAAGCGGAACACCAGCATCAGAAGCGTGTTAACAGTGTTGATCACTTTGTCACAAATCAGACTGTGGTTGCATCCGTTGCCTCTTAATCCCATATAGATTTTGGTAGGAGACTGGTGAGGGTATTTTGGTGTGTGTTGTTGACAATGACCTATAAATCACAAAACTTGGCAACGCTTTTTATTTTTCTTAAGGATCACTGTTTATTTTCCAATTTGTAGCATAATCTTTTTCCATCCATGAATGGAGAAATTTTCAAATGAAGGGAGCGCCGTACTATCTACTTGACCTAATACTTGACTTGGTAACCTCTCAGTAAAATAAGCTGCTAATGTTTGCAAAGTTTCTACATAATTGAAGGAACCTACCAAGCTAAGTCACTCTAATGGCTCTGATACACCAAACTAATATCAGGAATGGCAGACTTAACTGTGTTTGAATACAAACCAACATACCATATGAACTGTTTGTATATCATATTATGTTAGTATATGTATGCTTTTTATTAGGCACTTAAATTTTCTATATAAAAATATCAGTTAGTCACATAATGTACTAAAGAATTAATTCACTACACTGAGATCAAAGTGATCTCTCTCACTGCCCAACATAACAGCAATTGAATGTGTTGAGTCAGCTGAAAAATGCCTCAACGGGGTCCGACAAAGCCACAAGACAAGAGCTAACTGAAGTTCACAGATACTCCAAACATACCCACAGCCAACGCTGACTTGGTGGCATCTGAGACCTAAGAGGACAATCATGACACCGAGTAATCTGAGAAGCGGTGTTTGGGAGTATTTTTGTAAAGTAAAGAACCTAAGTCATGTGTCAATGTTGAAAGAAGCCGCTGCCATACTCCACAACAACAAAGCTACGGTTTTACCTGCTGGCTAGCTAACCTGGTGAGACAGTGGAGGCACCACATAGAAGCAAAAAACAATCTATGTCCAATGTTGGCTGACTGCCTGCTGTTCAGCACAGTCATTTACAGCCCATTGCTTGCCATAGGCTTATGAAAATGCCATCACTACCTAAAAGCAAGATTCATATGCAAAGAGATGAAGTCCATCGGTTCTGTTTCCTGAGAGGGATTTCAGGAATTTATGATGAAACTGGAGCCACGAAAAACACATGACAATTATGTATTGGAAGCATTAACCACCTTTTGTAAAGAAGGTAGGTTGTAGCTGTCAACACAGATTCAAAGCTGTGTGTGTGTGTGTCTGTGGGTGTGTACTGAAACAATATCCATCTATCCATTTCCGATAACCACTTAATCATTCAGTCGGGTCGCGGGCAGGGGGGTGGAGCCTATCCCAGCAGTCTGCTGAAACAATATTTTGATAAAATTCAAATATCTGGCAGAATTTATTTTTGGAAACAGTTCAATTCCTAGTTCAAAAATACGAATATTAGATAAACTGTGTGAGTGCACATGGTCTCTTGTTTCTAAGTTAGCCCTGGGGTGACCTGTTTAGGGGGTATCCTTCCTCTTACCTGATAGCAGCTAGGATAGGCTTCAACTTCAACAAGGCTTTGATCCAAATATAACTTGCCTCACTGGGTCTGAATAGTTTTGTGTTACGACATGAATCAAACTCAAATGTTAATTGACAAACACCTAATTTTGTGGTAAGGCCAGACTTTTCCATAAATGCCATATTTGTAGATATTTGTGCACAGTAGAACAGTGAGCCACCACCATTGTGACTGGATTTTTCTGACATTCACATGGGGGGTTTTAGTTGGTCTACCTAGCAGTTCTACATGTAGTTCCCTTTTCCTGGTCTTCTGAACTACAATTTGACATCAGCTCCTCATTTTTCCAGATGTACTTCACAAAGTGAAAAAATAGCTACCTAAAAACACTTTTTTTATGACTATCTTTTGTTCTGTGGGCACAAGGTACTTTAATTCTCAAAGTGCTAGGCAGCTGCTAAGAAGAAACCCACAGCTGCTAATTTATTGGGACAAGGTTTGAAGACTATTTAATAAGCTTTGAGACTTGCATCAGCCTGTCTTTCCCACCAATGATGGTGAACAAGCAAAGGTCCAACAATCTAATTAACACCTGAGACCTTGATGAATGTTATTTGAAATGTGAAAATCTCTTAAGGTGTCTAAAATTTTGATTTATTTCATTCTTCCTTCTTTCTAAGACTTTTAAAGTAAAACCCAAACCTTTGTTTAAATCTTCATCTATCCAAATTGTCAATTCTTCTAGGCAACAGTCAAAATGGCATATAGTAATGTAACAGAGTATTTCCAAACCGTAACTCATTAGTTTTAGCACCTAAATCTTAACAGGAAACTCTCTTGCCTAACTTTAACCAAGGAACATGTGAAAGTACGACTTGAAATCCAAAAAAAAAAAAGACCAATTGTGTTGTCAAATATTTGCTGTGCACACTGGTTACATCCACAACCCTCCTTCCCCCTAAAGCAGACTTAGTAACTTCCTCAGGTGTCACTAAGATGTCAGTATGTGACATCAGCCTGTTAGGTGACAGAATATGTACATACAGCCCCATGAGTATGGGAAGAACAACAGCCTCCTGTAGAAATAAATATATATATATATATATATATAGGAAGATTGGATGTTTCTGGAGATCAAGCAATATTTTACTATTATTTGCAGTGATAGAAATTTTCAGTGTTGCTTAAACGTCTGCATGTTATTGTATTTTCTATAAAGTTTATATCTCTGGAATTAGTAACTACTTAAAAAAAATCTATTTGATTTATTCTGTTCAATGAATTCCCTCCCAGAAGCAGTAAAAAAAGTTCTCTTCTAAAATTCTAAAATAAAATAAAGAAATAATTCATATGGTATGATATTGGTGCCTTTAGTCAGTGCTTTTTTTAACAGCAGGCATTTCCATACATTATTAAAGAGAATGACTGCATGCAGGCGTACCTATTAGGTATCACCAGAAGAATAAAATGTACTCTTTAAATGTAGCTGCTTCTCTCTCTCATCACATCTTTTCTTTACCATTTTGTTACTATATTTGACTCAAAGTTTTTGTTACCTTAAAGATAACATATTATGTCCTTTTAAAAAAAATTGTGTGAGACGGGCCTTGGTCAATATACTTTGTTACATCCCCAGGCTAGTCTAGGGGGTAAAAGGGAGTAACATAATCCAAGTCAGGGAACATAAGGAGACGGTTTTAGAAGGTTAACCTTCGTTTATTAAGTTATTTTCAGTTCTTTGTTCAAAAACAGAAAGGCACCATCTCTTCAGGGAGAACCATTGACAATTCAGCCTCTAAAAAGGCATTATCTGTCTTTATTTCACCAATACTTTAAGAAGAATGAATGAAGGCGTACTATTGCGCTGTTAGCTCAGAGCTGCCATGTTGTTGTTATTGAGGGCTATCGGGGGGCTTATAGGGACTTTCTACACAGCTTATTCACTCTTTGCTCTGTGATGGTTGGCTAACTTCACACTGAGTCAGGAAGAATTATTGCATGTGTGTAGGCATTTCATTTCATTTCATCACGTAATTTAATGTAGGGACGCAAACATCTTAAAAGCTGTTCCTGCAGTCATACCGAAACAACTTCAGCTCTATACACTGAAAAAAGCGACTTTTTGGTGAAGTAAACTCTATTAGAGCAACTGTCATAATTTCTACCTTGTATTTTTAAGATTCAGTAAGAACTAGAGCTTCTTAAGTAAAATTTCACATTTTATTAACGTAATACATAAATTATGGGGATATAGTAAGTTTTACTTAGTTTTCCTCATACAATTTAAATGTTTAATAGTTGTATGTACATAAACCTAGAAATACTACATAAACTTTACTCTGAAAGTGTATTGTTAAAATCTACTAAATTACTTCATAACAGCAAATACTACAGATATATAAAATTTTCAGTAAAATGATGTTCCTGCCTATGAAAAACAAGTAGTTTACTTAATTTGTTTAAATAAATATAACTTAGATGTTATTAAGTAAATGTTACTTAATATCTTCAAAACTGTTACGTTTTATAGTAAGTAAAATTTACCTGATACTGGCAGGTAAGTTACTTGATATTGCAGCATTAAATATTACTTAAATCATTTGAGTGCAAAAACTTACAAAGAGTTTTTTAAGTAAATCTTATGAGTTGTTTTTTTCAGTGTAGTTACTCTGTGACCTGAGAGGGAAATAGTTTAGCAGTGTTTCCATAAAATGTCACCTTTAAAACAGTGTACATATTTTTTTATGAGGTCAACCTCACATATTAGCTGTAATTCACAACCTAACAACCATTGTATTTGTGCAGTGCAGTTCACACCCCTCACGACAGGTTGGCATACATCTGCGTGGCATAATAATTCAACAGTATAAATCACATTTAAGTCATTTCAAACTGAGGCTAAGTTACATTAGGAAATAATATTTCTAAGCCGCCGTAGGTAGGCTTTATGAGTTGACATTTAGTCGGAGTTGAGTAAAGGTAATCCCTACACTGCAGGAAAAGTTGAATGTGTCAGAATATATTAGAAGAACTACAAGCTGCCACATTGCACTGTTATTTCCCCTAAAGGTAAATTTAGTGACTCCAGCATCTTACCACCACACTGAAGAATGAGGGCTTCACCACAAGCTGTCAATCAGTCTGCGCACTAAGTGCATTCGACTGGGGGAGCAGAAAGAGAAAGAAGGATGGATCACGTCTGTCTTTTTCTCAAACTCATTCTCTGCGGTTTTAAAGAAGTCAAGGTTTTGTTCATATATAATTAATCTGGATTCATGTTGCTGTGATTCAGGATGATGACGATCACTACGATTTGACTGTTCTCACCATCACTTCAATTATTATACATGATTAATGCTGAAGTTGTGCATATGCTCAGCTGTCAACCTGCATCTGTTCTTAGAAGCGGTTCCTATGGTGAAGCATTTCCGCTGAGCTTGTCATGCGGTCGGCTGTTTATAGTGGACTGCTCTGCCTTGACAAAGGTGTTGACGTGTCTCCACACTGTTTTCTCACCTATGAAAAGCCTTCTCAAGCTATTTCATATCTCAGACCCTGAATAACTGCTTCTGTGTTAGTGGGTCAGGCCTCACAAAGCTCTCAGTGGAAAACAACAAGGAAATTCAACTTCAGCCAGTTATCAAGCTGTTGAGAACAAGAGTCTTAGCAGTGAGGACCAGTGAGGAGTTTTTAAAAAAATCCCAACACTTTTGAAGACAATTGGGCGATATCGCCAAAAAGAAATTATATGACTTCCCGCACCGCGCTCCCAAATGGTTTACTATTGCTACGGTTATATATTTCCACTGAGAGAAACGCATTCAACAAAGCCTCATAGACCTTAATCCCACCAAAATAATAAGTTGTCCAATCACTCAATGAAAAGAAAACTCACCAGAAAACTTTACAAACTGAAGTTCAAGGGGCAAGAGGTTCAGTTTGGTTTGAAGTAAAATGATCAGAAAATTATCTGAAAAATGAAACGTTCCAACTGTAAATGTAAGTGTTGAATGAACCAGTTTCAGCCAAGCTTTATTTGTCAGACAGATGGTCTCACATTTGATGCTTTAATACTTTGGTATGCAGAGGAGTTCATGGTCAACTCAGTGACAGCAGGACAGTTGGTATGAGGCGTTTGTGCTAACATGCTGTGTTTGGTTTTCTCCAAGCATGGCACTGTGCTTTATGACCAAACATCTCCACTTTGATCTCGTTTGTCAAAAGGACATTGCTCCAGAAGTCTTAGGATTTGTTTAGATGCAACTTAGCAAACCTTGGCCACGCTCCCATATTCTTTTGACTGAGATTTGAAGAGGTTTTGTACGATGGCCGACACGTGCAAACGCGCTGCAAACGCGGAAACAAATCCAACATTAAAATGCTGCAAGAGAAAAATACGGCAAAAACAAAAACGACCGGAACACACACGCTGCAAACCCCAAAACACATGCAAGAGAGAAACGCTGCAAACCCCAAAACACATGCAAGAGAGAAACGCTGCAAACCCCAAAACACATGCAAGAGAGAAACGCTGCAAACCCCAAAACACATGCAAGAGAGAAACGCTGCAAACTTCTAAACACATGCAAGAGAGAAGCGCGCTGCAAACTTCAAAACACAACGGAAGTTCGCCAGGACACTAGGGGGTCTCGGCCTGTGGGATAGGGGATCGACTATGGGAGATCTACCATATGAACGAAAGAGAAGAAAGTCAAAAGGTACGTTGTCATTTATGTCTTTTTTAAACACTTGGCCGTAATATTTTACCTTATTATAGCGACATAACTCCGCTGCTCTTCTATAATAAGGTAAAAGATTACGGCCAAGTGTTTAAAAAAGACATAAATGACAACGTACCTTTTGACTTTCTTCTTTTCATTAATATGGTAGATCTCCCATAATGGATCCCCTATCCCACAGGTCGAGACCGCCTAGTGGCCTGGCGAACTTCCGTTGTGTTTTGAAGTTTGCAGCGTTTCTCTCTTGCATTTGTTTTGGGGTTTGTAGCGCGTGTGCTCCGGTCGTTTTTGTGATTGCCGCATTTTTCTCTTGCAGCATTTTACTGTTGGATTTGTTTCGCCGTTTGCAGCGCGTTTGCACGTGTCGGCCACCGTAGATTTCTCTTGACAACCTCTCAAAAAAAACTATTCTTGTCTTTTTTTTATACATTTAACATGCTTACCAAGGCCTGTAGACCCTAATATGTAGTTCTTGTTTTTTTTCCCTATTTTTCTAAGCATTGCACAGTGTGACTGGGGTAAACTTGCAGCATCAACTCTTGATAGGATTATTGTGGCCAACTGTATTGAATGTTTTCCACTTGTGAATAATCTTTGTCAATGTAGAATGTTGGCCTCCCACTTGTTTGGGAATGGTCTTATAACCCTTGCCAGATTGATGTGCAGCAACAATTGCTTTTTAAAATTCTTTACTGATGTCGTCCTTCATTTTGATGCTGAATGCTCCAGACCAGCAAACTGTCCTGTGTTTTATAAGTTGAGAAGCAACCTTTGTTTGGGTTCTCCCAAAAAGATAGTCCGATAACACAACATATTGCTTTTTTTTTTTTTGCAGTGTTAGCTGTGGATAGAAAATGTTTAGGGTCATATATTCATGTTTCAGTATCCTAGGAATAATCCAGATATATGTTGCTTTTTATATAAGATAAGTAAAGTGTAATTTGTCTGTGCAAATACGTGTGAAATTAAGTACACAGAAAAGGAAAGCTTTACAGGCCCCATTTTTATCCCAGCCATATTTATTTAGTATTTTATTGCATGTTCACTTTAGGAGAGAGAAATATCACAAATGAGTTTATGTCATTTTATGTCTGGATGGTTCCATGTTATGTGGAGGCAACTGGAATGAGATATGGGGTTAAATATATCTCTATTGGCACTCTGTCAACAGACCGAAGGAGGGCTCTGATCGAAAAACAAGCTTTGAAGTACTTTTTTACATTTATAGCTTGTCAATGATAAACAAGATGGATGTACCCCGTTTAAATCTCATCAGAGATTGGGCATGGAGTTTTCAGAGAACCTTCTGGCCCCCTGTGAGCAGCAAAAGTTGAACAATTTACATGCCAACTTCCCCTGGTTTCCAATCCATTTTGAGTGTTAAGTCACATTTCCATGTCTGGATTGAACTGTTTTGCCCCAAGATGTTGCAAAACTACAGTCAAGCTGCACTAAACTTTAACCTCTCCAAGTGCTCTCATGTGCTCAATTTTCTATACAAGGTGGTGAGGGAGCCCATCTCTCGAACATTTCAGGGGAGTGTTTTTAACAATGCCTTTCAGCTTACATAGTCAATTCAACATCTTGAGTGTAACTGGCACCCAATTTTCAACCCTCAAACGCTGAAGCCATCCTGTGGGTGGTTTAATGTGAAGAAATGGAAATTGCTGGCTTCAGTAAATGTAAGTAGTTAAATGCTACAAAAAAATGGTTTATATGAAAATCCTTCACATGTAAGTCAAATGATTGTGTGGAATATTGGATAAAATCAGTACACTGAAGACTCTCCCACATTATGTGTCTGAAAGTTTTTAAGCTGATGAAATGTTGTCTAAAGATTTAGAAAGTGCTTTTTAGGCATGTTTGTATCTACTCACTAAGGACCTTTGTGTCAGGACAAAACATTAAAGGACAAATAAAAAAGCCTCAAAGCTCTAAAATTTCCTGTGACATTGAAAAGAGAAATACAGAACGTGCTGTAAAGCACAAACAGAGAGGCAGCTCTGTAAGGATTTCATTGACAACTAAATTAAAAGAAAATGAAATCATACATCTGCACCTCCTTGATTAATGCAGTGCAATAAACAGTGATTATTCTCCCAGCTTCCTCTGGGAAACCCATGGTGTGCTGTGAATATACAATTCACTTGATTGATAAGTTTAAATGAAAGGGGGGAACAAAGAATAATCAAACTGAATAATGTTGACTGTCTCCCTGATGGCGCCATCGACTGAATCAGTTTTGGACTTTCTTATGTGTTTGCTTGATAACATATGCGGTACCTCAGAGGATCTGATGAAATGAGTTTATCCAGCTACACACAAAAGCTGTGCTGGCTCTTTAATAATCGATTTCAAACAATTTTATCTTTTAAATGACATTGTAGGTGCCACTGATGGTAATACCTCAACTACTGAGAACTGCTTGCTAGACATTCAAGAAAAGTTCACCACTGAATAAACATTAGGGGCATGTATCTCTCCCTTATAAGACAATTTGATACATATCCAGACACATGGGATAAGATACGATTCAGTTTCAAATAGAAAGTTACCATCAGATTCAATGCAGTCAGATACAGCTTTTCACTTTTCTTTAAGATAGATATTGATTTTTATTTGTAAATAAGAACATAACACTTAACTGTGTTAAAGGGGAACTGACATTTTGTACTGGATGTTCGTTGATATTACTCCGCCACCGCTAAGAAAATAGTTCGAGCATGAACGAGCTGCCAAATAAAACACGACAGAAGCAACATTTCGCAACGAAATTTGATATGGATTACCAGTGCACACCAGTAACCACTCCGGTGAGTTGATGATTTTGAAAACGGACGTTTATGGTGCTTTTACGGACCTTTTAGGACATGCACATGACTTGCCGTTCTGAAGCAGGTTGAGAAGAATCAAAATTAGGCAAATACCGGAGACAGCAGTAAACATCAAAAAAGCGGTGAGGGGGTTCTAAAACATTGCAGACGACTCATAAAAGAGGCTTAATGTTGAAAATACCGCAGTTCCCCTTTAAGTGAACACAACTAATTCAAATTTTATATATCTGATTAAAGACCAGGGAATAACGGTATTTTTGTTATTGCTTTGTACAGTCCTTTCACTGGCATCTATTTGTCAGTGAAATAGCCGTTAGTATCTTTTTTGTTTTTGTTTTTATCACAGCTCGAATATATGCACCGTATCATGTCACCAAAACAGTCACACTCAACCACACTAAGTAAGTCTGTAAATCTTTCGCAATAAATCAGACAATAGCTGCTGTAATTACATTTGATCTCCCTGAGCTGTGGCTAAGTGGTGGTTAGAAATAGTAAATGGACTGTACTTATAAAGCGCTTTTCCAGTCTTGTTTACCACTTAAAGCTCTTTTGCACTACAAGGCACATTCACCCACACACTCACACACTTCTTAGTCCGCACAGTGTTACAGGTTAACGCAGAGATATGCAGCCATGGATGCAGAGTGTCTTACCCCAGGACATTTCCACGGGTGGTCCGGGAAAGGTAGGAATGAACCACGACCTTCCCATTATCAGACAACTGCTCTTCCTCCTGAGCTAATCTGCTTAGGAAGAATCTTAAATGTCTCGTTTTATCTTGTGTGCTGTTGCTGTTTGTGCTGGCTGTGTTTCACCGTGATATCTTACCAAGTGAGTGCTCAGATCTTTCTGGCTTCTTCTATACCAGGGGTGGCCAACCCGTGGCTCCAAAGCTGCATGCGGCTCTTTGTCTGGTTTCATGCGGCTCTTACGTTCATATCAAAATTAGTGTTTGTTTTTTTTAATGTGCGTGTTCGCTTCGTTTGAATTAAATACGGTATCTTCTTGACGCGCATGCGTGTGAGATGAAAATACCGCCAAGTTTCCCAGTATGGGTAAAACCATTTGAGTAAGCAATTTGTGTCAATTTCTCTCTCAAAATGGCAGGGAACAAATGCACAGCTAAACGAAATTATGAAGATGAACACAGGACGTTTTTAACAGAGTGGGAGAGTTTATATTTTTTTTGTTGAACGTAATGGCAAGCCATTCTGCCTTATATGTCAGGCGTCATTAGCGCATTTCAAAGCTTCAAATCTTCAGCGCCACTTCAGCTCACTCCATGTTAACATCGACCAGGAATTTCCAAAAGGGACTGAATTTCGCAAGCACAAGTTGGTCACTTTGAAAAGTCAAGCAGAAAAGCAGGTACAGGTTTTCCAAAATTTACGAAGCTCTCAGAGAACGTGGCGCTTTCATCGTATCAACTTGGAATATTGCACGGGCTAAAAAGCCATACATTGAAGGGGAGTTTGTTAAAAAATGCCTCGGTGACGTTGTTGAAATCTTGTCTCCTGAAAATGACAAACTAAAACTAATGGTATCAGACATCCAACTGTCCCGCCACACTGTTGAACACAGAATATCAGACATGTGTATGATGTGGCTCTTTGTGGTAATACAGTAAAAAATGCGGCTCTTAGTCTCTGACTGGTTGGCCACCCCTGTTTTATACTGTAGATTGTTATTGAATTTTCCTTCCTTTTTTGTAAAAGCGACAATTTCCAAATGTGACTAGTTATGTAAGATCTGCAGTAAACTCTTATCAAATCCCAATTCATCGAGATAAAACTTAATAAATATGCTTTATCTACATTACAAGATTGTTACATTCTATAAACAAATATTGCTGATGGGTCAAAGTTAAAACTTGGCGAAATGTAATAAATGCTTGAAGGCCAAGGAGGATACATTAACAGTTTGAATCATGTTATATGCCATGAAACTGAGACAATAGGTCTTACACTAACCGAGCGCTTACAAAAAGGTTGTAGATTCACATGTTCGATGCTCCCACCACTGCCACCGTTTTAAGAACACCAAAAAAACTAAATCCTTTGATCAGCGGTGACCATATCACCATTAGAGTGTCTCAGACATTGAAAAGAAATCTGATAAATATCAGTGCTCATAGATACGAAACACTGCAGACAGCCTGATGTGATGTCAAGGCTTTATTTTTATAATGCATTCCACCTAGAGCACATTTCACATGTCATTTATTTTAAGTTCAAATATTTTCACAACTTTATTATTGTGATTTTATTATTTTACAACTTTAGTTAACAGTTACGGATTAGGTTAACCTTCAATATTGTCCCAGAATGTAACAGCTTTATATCCATGCTGAAAGCCTTGCATTGTGCTTTGTGTGGGTGATTCTGAATGTTTTTAAGGTGTGATGTATGTGACAGATGTCATGTTTTTTGTCTCAGACAAAGAGAGCAGGACTGCCTACACTTTGAGAGATGTTTTCCTGTTCTTAACCAAGTCTTTAGTTATACCATAAGAAGTTATTTTTGATGATTAAACCAAATAAAAGCAAAACAAGTTGCAAACTTTTTTTTTTTTCAATCGCGGTATTCAGCTGCTGCTCATACTGTACGAGTGAATCGCAAGGGTTAAAACGTCACAGCTCACGATTCCTGTTCTCACACTGTACGACCCGATGGTCTGATGTGATCTGGCTGCTCACACTGCACGACACGTCGGACTCGGTCGCCGGTCGCTGCCATGCTGTTCTGTTGTCTTCTTCTTCTTCTGTTGACAATTTTCTCTTCCGTACCTATGTTTGCGCATGCGTAGTGTGACAGGATGAGGTCAATCGGGTCGTGCAACTGCTTCAACTGTGCAAGAGCCTCACGAGGGGCGACCAGGATTTCAAACAAGTTTGATTTTCATCCGATCGATCGGGAGGTGGTCGGGAGGGCTTAATCGTTTGTCGTTACCCCATGTATACTACACGATGCGAGACGCACGATTGAGCCAAAACTCGGCCCGATCTCCAAAATAGTCGCACGAGTGAAAATCTTGTCGACATTGGGCCAAAAATCGCACAGTGTATGCCCAGCTTAACTCCATGCAATTATTTTCATGCCCACATGCATGACAACAAAGAGAACTTTGTTTTCAACGACACCATACTATGGATTACGGTTCGTTCCAGGTGCGTAAAACTTTATTAGATCACAGCTTTGCCCATGGTAAATAATCCCTCCAGTTCAAAGCAGCTCCAAGTCCACATTCCTCCATCTTGGTATCAGTGCACGCCGTTAGGTTGAAGATGCAATGAACAATATCTACAGGAGACAGATTGAACATGTTGGTGCCACTTCCTTTTGTCAATGTTTGATGGAACTTTCTAAGCTTGCAGCCAAGAAACAAAGAATTCAGCTCCGTCACAGCTGTCAGAAACAATCCGCTACTCAGCATGTGTTTATCATCTTTGTCTCTTAAGTAGTTCCTTTCTCTTTTTTCTTTTTTTTTTTTTGTTTGGTTCACGTTTGCTGTCATACTTATTGCACATTTCATTGTCAGGAGACTTCATCTTAGACAAAGAAATAATGTAAATCACTTTTATTTATTTGTTTATTTGTTTGGCTATTTAGGGATTCAGTATCACCTGCAACAGCAACCGAAAAATAAACCAAAACTAACTAATTTAATTCACATTTCATCTGTTGGTAACAAAAACAACAAATTAAAAAAAAAAAAAAAAAAATTGGGGGGATTATGTAAGATTTGAAAAATAATTAATCTGGCAAAGTTTTAACAAGCTAGAAAGCCAATTGTTGTTGGTATTATCCCAGAATTTCATAATTGCTATTGAATTCCTAGTTTAAATATGTACACACGGTTTTGTCCTGGTGGCTCCAATGCTGCATTAATATGTCAGTTGGTGTTTTCTACAAAGTCATCTCTTCACATTGTGAGCTTGCAAGTGTTAAGTTGCTAATATTACTGGTGAGTCTTAATCAGAAGTTAACATCAGGTCAGCACTGCCATAACCATATGGTTTATAAGAAAACTAACTAGGCAACATAACACAGCAGGAACCTGTGTACACGAGACAGTACACTTGGACAGCTGTTGAAACAGTTGTTTAGGTGAAAATCTCCAATGGCGTATGACAACAACATGCACTCACTTATGGTCCCGGTGGTGTCAGCCCGAGGGTCCTCAAAACATGTGCAGCCCAGCTGAGTGGAGTCCTGCAACACATCTTCAACCTGAGCCTGAGTCTGGAGAGGGTCCCTGTGCTGTGGAAGACATCCTGCCTGGACCCCCCCTTTGGTTTCCTGGATCACAGACTATCTGACGGGTCGTCCTCAGTATGTCAGACTGCAGGACTGTGTGTCTGACACTGGTCAGCAGCACAGGGGCCCCACAGGGAACTGTTCTCTCCCCTTTTCTGTTCACCCTGTACACCTCTGACTTCCAGTTCCACTCTGAGTCCAGCCACTTGCAGAAGTCCTCGGATGACTCTGCATTTGTTGGCTGTGTCAGTGAGGGGAGGGAGGAGGAGTACAGGGGTGTTGTGGACTCCTTCGTCGGGTGGTGTGAGACTAATCATCTGCATCTTAATACCACCAAGACAAAGGAGCTGGTGGTGGATTTCCGCAGGAGGAAATCTGCCCCCACACCCATTTCCATCAACTAGCGAGACTGTGGAAGTGTTCCAGGATTACAAATACCTTGGAGTACACCTGGACAATTAACTGAACTGGGCCAAGAACACGGAGGCTGTGTACAAGAAGGGTCAGAGCCGGCTATATTTCCTGAGGAGGCTCCGGTCTTTCGATACATGTCATGGTAGCGACAGTCGGTGGTAGCCAGTGCCATCTTCTTTGGTTTAGTGTGCTGGGGCAGCAGGCTGAGGGTAGTAGACACGATTTCCAACAAGATCAACAAGATCATCAGGAAGGCTGGCCCCGTCCTTGGGTTCCAGCTTGACTCTTTGTTGGTGGTGTCTGAGAGGAGGATGCTGTGTGAACTGCATAGTATCCTGGACAACAACACTCACCCTCTCCACCAGGTGCTTACCTCGTGCAGAAGCTCCTTCAGCAACAGACTCATTCCACTCCTGTGCAAGACTGAACGCCAGAGGAAGTACTTTCTGCCTGTGGCCATCAGACTGTTTAACTCATCTACCTCAGGTCGAGAGAGGTTAAGTGGAAACACTGCGTCCTGAGGCCAAATGTCACTTTACCCTATACCACTTTATGCAATGACACTTTCTCAAGATCACTTTGTTTGTTTATATTGCTTTTTTTAATTGAGGCTGCTAATTTGCACATTGCACATATTGTATTCAGTTACTTATGTTATTTTATGCTAGCTTTATTTAATTTTATTTTACTTCAGTACTTTCCCCCTTGTACCTTAAAGCTGCCGTCGGCAGGTTTTCAAAATGCCGAGTCTAAAGTCGGAAAATTCGAACTGATACAACTTTCAGGTCCCTCCCCCTCTGTGGACGAGGTTGTGCACGTGAGTTCACACCAGTGTGTGCGCGCACACAAGCTGGGGGCAGACTCACGCTCAGCATGGAAGACGTGGTTGGTGACTGTTCTGCTCAGATAATAGATAAATAATAAACCTAACGTGATTGGTTAAAAACAGCTGGGAGCGCTCGATTTTTGCAAGCATGATTACAGGCTTCAGAGGGAGCTACAGAATTCGGGATTTTTCCTAAACAGCCTATTTAATATTCTACTTCCAGAATCCCATGACAGTTCAAGCTAATATGACTAAAAAAAAGTTGCCGACGGCAGCTTTAACTGTTGCACAGCAATCTCCCTCGGGATAAATAAAGCTTTTCGAATCTTGAATCTTATAGCTGTATCCAAATCAACACATTGTGGACAAGCAAAATCAAACTATCAGTGTAAAAGTAAGAAATGATTTAAGAAAATGGTAATACTTGTGTGTTTGAGTGCATGTCTAACTAAAAGACTGCAGAGATAAGATAGTAGGGAAAGGGAAAGAGCAATTTGTACTTCTCCGCCAACAGCGCTGCCAGCTCTGTGATGTGAGGGTCAAAGTGTGACTAACCTACTAGCTCTGGCTGGGCTGCCCTTTCTGTCTCACTGCACCTGTTTCACCACATTAAACACTTCACATGTTCCTCAGGGTCCCAGCCCCACACCCTTCTTTACACTTATACACACACAGCCCCAGAAAAGTGTTCATACACACAGATGGCCGTGCGCAAGCAGACTCACACAAGCATTCACAGGCAAATGCAGGAACACTGTAAAATGGAGACAGAATGAAGGTCGAGAATAATAAAGATGATGTATTGAGTAAAGGTTATCCTGTCTCTAAGATGCTAATTGTTCTGTCAACAGTATTCATTTGCCAGGACTCCCAAAGGGCATGCATCCATTTTGTTTGTTCCAAGCAGATGGGTTCTCTCGCTTTTTCTGTGTGTGTGTGTGTGTGTGTGTTTGGCTGTGGTTGCTCCATACAGATACAGTGGTGCTTTAAAGTTAAAATTTTTTAGAATTTCTGTACAAATATGACCAAAAAAAAAAAATCAATTTTTTACAACCAAAACCCAGAAAAACAAATAAAAATAATCCTCAAATATTTGACTCAGGTATTTATTAATTAAGGAAAATTAACCTAAATTACATACTGGTGAGAGGCAAATATTTATGTATGCAAATTTATCCTGTAAGTATAGCATGACCGTCATGAGCTTGCCACATTTTGCCACTGGTATTTTTGCCCATTCCTCAAGCCAAAACTCTTCCAGCTCCTTCACATTGGATGGTTTTCTCTTGTGAACAGCAATCTTCAAATCTAACCATAGATTCTCAATTGGATTGAGGTCTGGACTTGACTACGCCATTCCAACACATTTAAATGTTTCTCCTTAAACCACTCTAGTGTTGCTTTAGCAGTATCCTCCGGCCATTGTCCTGCTGGAAGGTGAACCTCCATGCCAGTCGTGAAATCACAGGAAGACTGACACAGGTTTTGCTAAAGAATATCTCTGTATTTAGCACTATCCATCTTTCCCTAGACTGGGACCAGTTTCCCAGTCCCTGCTGCTGAAAAACATCCCCACAGCATGATGCTGCCACCACCATGTTTCACTGTGGGGATGGTGTTCTTTGGGTGATGGGATGTGTTGGGCTTGCGCCAGACATAGCGTTTTCCTTGGTGGCACGAAAGTTAAGATTTAATCTCCTCTGACCAGAGCACCTTTCTCCATACATTTGGGGAGTTGCCCAAATGCATTTTGCAAAACTCAAAACATGCCTTCTTATTTTTTTTCTGGCCACTCTTCCATAAAGCTAAGCTTTAAGGAGTGTACAGCTTATTTTGGTCCTATGGACAGATACTCCAGTCTCTGCTGTGGCACTCTGCAACTCCTTCAGGGTTACCTTTGGTCTCTGTGTTGCCTCTCTGATTAATGCCCTCCTTGTCTGTGAGTTTTGGTGGGCGGCCCTCTCTTGGCAGTTTTGTTGTGGTACCATGTTCTATCCATTTAAAGATGATGGATTTGATGGTGCTCCTGGGGATCATCAAAGATTTGGATATTTCTTTATAACCCAACCCTGACTCGTACTTCTCAACAACTTTGTCCCTGACTTGTTTGGAGAGCTCCTTGGTATTCATGGTGTGATGCCTCTGGGGCCTTTCAGAAAATGTGTGTTATACTGGCAGATCATGTGACACTTAGATTGCACACAGGTGGACTTCATTTCACTAATTATGTCACTTTTGAAGGTAATTGGTTGCACCAGAACTTTTTAAGGGCGTAACTCAAACCAGAGAAAGAGGGGTAACTCTAGCCTGTTTCACAGAGAGAGAGGTAACTTAAGCTCTCGGTCAGTTACCGTAGTAACAGACTCTATGAAAACCTGGTCGGGACCAGGTTTTTCTCAATGAATCTCGAGTTTCTCTCTGTCCCCTCCCTCTTTCAGCCACACACGCCATTTGATTTCCTCATTCATTCATTCAGTCGGCAGGCGAGTTTTGCGTAGCCTAGTTCTTCTACTTCTAGAAGTCCATTAGGCACAGTAGGAGGTGACTTTTTTCACGAACATGGCATGTCCTTTTGACAACGATCCCGTTGATGAAGGTGCAGCATTACTGCGCAGAGAATTAAATATTCGCCGGGAAATGGTTATCAGATGTTTTAGCATTTCCAGGCAATTATCGTTTTGAGCGGTACCGTTTCACGTCACAGTCCATCATTTACATACACAACCTAATCCGTCCTTACATTTGCAACATTACCAACCATAGTCATCCTCTTCATTCTAGATGAGTGGTATGATTCAGTATACTTAAACTACCTAAAATCTTTGGAGTAGGCCTATAGCCTACTTACAGTTACAAGATCTGCTGTGGCGTAAGGGGGCTCCACCAGGCAGATGGCGCCATCAGAATCTGTTGGGACAAAAAAAAAGGACATAAAAGACATAAATATTTGTATGAATAGGCTTAAAAAATATATCAATAGGCCTATTACATTTTATAGAGGCACTTGTGTCTTGTGGGGTGGACTCAGACGATGAGCTTCCTCCAGGGATTCCCTCAGCCACTGGACCACCACCCGTTTTACGGGCATCTGCCTTCTTTCTGTTGGCTGAGTAGAAGTCTGTGTTAGTTTAAATAGGATTAATTATTTAACAGAACATGATATAGATGAGAAGACATTTATGTGTGTGAAAACAGCATTATGTTGAGGATAAAACAACTGCACAGTCAAATAGCCACTTAATATTTACTTTACAGTGTAAAACATGATCAAAATGAGGTACCTCCATGCCAAAGTGTCTTACCTGAGTGAACAATGTTTTTATATTTCATCTTAAACTGCTGCCAATTGCGCTTCTCCCCCGTGGGATTGCACCTAAATTAAATAAATGAATGGTCTACCATTCAAGCAGTTTTCCCCTGTAATATTGGTGTGATTGCAAAGGACTACATTTAAACTTACGGTTTTGCGGCTTAACTGTGTTTCACATCTTTCTAAAAACGTGTGGAAACTCGCCGTATGAGCGCATTAAGATTTCCAATTTGAGGTTAGTGAAAAACGTAGCCGTCCTCCTCTCCGTTGCCATGGTGACTGGTCGAATCAGGGCTCCATTGATGCTGGCTTTTTAAAGTTGTGGTGCACATGCTTAACTCAAGGTGAAACTACTCAGAGTTGACTAAACTCACTCAAATCAGCGTTTCTGGAACCGAAAACCTAGGGAGTTTTCTATCTCAGAGTTGATCAACTCAGTTCAGGAATAGACTCAGAGTTTGTTGAACCTGCTTTGTGAAACGGACCCCAGGTCTGCATCACCTCACGCTTTGTATTGATCTTATCTTTCCTGTTTGCCACTGTTTGATTCAATCAAACACTATATATTGGGTGAATAAGTGAATAATATAAAGAAGAATCTAAACACAGCCTATAAAACCAACATCACTGTGCTTCAGGAAAAGGTAAGAAGCTTTATTGTCATTGTACAAGAATACAAAGAAATTGTGTTTGGCTGCATCTCTTGTAGCAGCTACAATGTCACGAGCATAGAAGCATAGAGGTTAGACTGCGGTGTTTAATTTTTCTCCAAACATACTTCTTATTCACAGCAAAAAACTTCTATTTTGGCCTTCACAGTCTGAAGATCGCTGGGGTCCAAATTCTTTAGTGATGATTTTGTAAGCTTTTCCAAGCTGATGAACATTGGTATGTTTCCTTCTGTATGCTCCTCAAATATTGTCTTTGTCATATTATCGCACACATACACAAACATGTGCTGTGAAGGTCTGATTTGATAGATCCCAGTTCTTTTTATAAAACATAGTGAATACTCACACCTGAGAATTATCTCCTTTCTGTGATAAAGGACGGTACTGTCTTACCAATGGTACCTTCCTACAGGTGATAATAAAGGATGCATTTGAGCTCCTTGTCACATCGGGTGGGTAGGCAGGACACGGATGCGGACTCAGAGGATGGAAAAGGAAAACTTGGTTTATTTTATAAACAAAAGGCGCGGCTGAGCCGGATGACAAAAACTTAAACTGTGGGACAAAAAACATGACTAAGGAAAAACAAAAGACTTGACATGATACATGAAAAAAAACCACTTAACTTGAATTTGTGGCTTTGTGGCATGAAGGGGCGAAAATCAGGGAAGGATATCACAAACTGAAAGGGGGAACCTGGAAACTAAATACTGAACTGGGTGATTGATAAATGAGTGCAGCTGAGAAACGATGGACAGGGGAAGTGCATGAAACGAATTAATGACCAGAACATGGGGACTGAGGGAAAAACAATGGCAAAACTAAAACATGGAAAACGTAACTAAACATGGACTTAAAAACTAAGACATGATTAACACATGATAAAACACCAAACTAAAAACATGGGGAGAAATCCCATGGGCGTGACACTCCTTCCCAAGCAACCAACCCCCCCCCCCAAAAAAAAATAAAAAAATAAAAAATAGGAGTTGTGAATACATTTGCCAAACACAGTATAATATTGCCACTTTTGATACTACAAAGGGGAAAATGATCGTTTAGGAGGTGTAAAATATTTTTGACAAACAGGGCTCCACACTAACTTTTTACACTCGCAGCACTAACTGAAAATAGGAGGACCAACATTGAATTCAAGAACATCCCTTGAATTAAATTGACTTTAATGCAACTTTCATGTTTTTGACTGGATTACTGATAAAATAATGATTTAGTCACAAAGAATTCCCTTATAAAATCATAAAACTTCTGCTTTTATTTCAAAGGAATAATGTCACGTTGTAAAGTACTTTACAAGAAAAAAACCGAAGCATCAAGTTAAACATGTTTTTATTTTTTTTGGTCAAAGCAGCAAATGACTTTTTCCACCAAATATCCAGCCTAAACAATCACATGTTACATACACAGCGTTCTTTCCTTTGTTATATCCTCACCATAAAAACCGTGTCACCATTTCATAATGGAAGGCGTAGAACTTTGTCTGCTGAATCCACATCTTATCTTCATCATTAATTTAAAACTGAATGCAATTTTTTCTTTATTCAAGTACACCATAGCTCAAAACGAGAGCAAAGTGACAGGACAATAGGCTGCTAACCTTATGGACACAGATAGATGACAACTTGGGCAGTTTTAATTGTCCCAACCTATTGTTACGATGACTAAGAGAAAGGGTCATATTAGACTCATATTTACTCTCCAGTCTCTCTGTTGCACATGCGCACACATACAGATTCAGGATCCATAAATAAATTACTGTTTTTACTGCCTTTTTTTTTTTTTTTTTTTTAAGATTTTCATTTAATTTTCAGATAACCTAATTTGAAATGGAAAGAACACATAATTCACAGTCATCTGTATCTTTGAATGGACTATTTTCTACATTTACAAAGTAATGACCCCAGATTTTGCTGAATTATGCAGCCATATAAAATTTCTGAAAACCACAATTACATCATCATGGCCATATCATGTACTTTCCTCTGCTAAAGGAGCCTGGTGTCTGGACCACCAAATGACACAGAGTGAATGTTTGTAAAAAACATGTAGGTTATGTTGTTTATCTCAAACAGGCATTTTATGTCTTAATGTAGTCAAGTCTTTAGATTTTCGAAGTCAAACCAAATGGTCTCAATGTCTAGATGTAACCAATGAAGAGATTTTAAGAAAAGGGAAGAAATGCAAGGGACATTATTGAACACAGAGTGAAACAGTGATGTAAATGGTAAAAGAGAAGAAAAATATTATCGTCAAAGTTGGGTCTTTCAGTGTTTTTTTTTATATTGTCAGTCACAATCCCATCGGCCCTAATTTGTTGCTTGATAAAACAGTAGGTTGTGTATGATGATAAAGTTGGAAGTGAATGTGTCAAAAAAATCTAAATAGATCTAAAGAAAAATAATTCAGAATGTGCACTGATAACCACCTGCCTGATACTGAGCAGGCCTCCTTAAAGAACATCTGAGGGGTCCTGAGGACAGATGCATAAAATAGTGTAGTTTCAGATTTTTGGTTGTTTTCTTAAACAGGTTTTGAGGCCTAAAGCAGCGCACTAGAAAGTCTTATGCCAGAAACTCTCTTAGATCACGTGTGTCTCAATCTAAAGGATATATATTAGGTGCGTGCATCTTTATAAATGCCAGCTTGAGTGTAGGAAAAGGCCTATGCAAAGTGTTTGTGTATGCATCGTGTAAGCTTTTGGTCCCTAGTGTGTTTCACAGGAGAATATTAGCCTTAGATGCTTTGGGGAAGTTTTGGGGTGGGGTCTTTGTGGATTGAACTTGATTCCCACTGATGCCATCGGATCCCATCAGAGTGATATGTGGGTAGTTCGGAGGCTAGTTGAACGCCTCAAACTCTTTGGTGTGTCCTTTGTGCCTTTCCTAAGCAATTTTTTGCAGGGCTTGCTGCTGTCCTGCTGAGGAGGCTGCAACTGTAGGGGTCTGCAAAAATGTTTAGGCTGGTGGCAAGTGTCAAGAGAACATCCACGTGAATCCCAAGGTGCAGAAAATCTTTCCAGCAGAACATTGTAATGTAAAAGTGTATGAGTGTTGTTTCTATATATGTCTATACATCATTCTCTGTACTTTTACCAACATTTTGTTGTTTTTTGTTTTGACTGTTAATGTGTTCTGTTTTTCAAATGTATTGAGCTTGAATAAATTCCCCCCGTAAAATGAGTTTCTATGTAAATGAAGATAAATTAATATTTTGACAACTCAAACCTTAATCGCTGGAGGAAAAAGAACATTTCAACCTTGACTCGATGCGATGTTGACAAGTGTTGTATGCACGCTTCATCGATATGAATAAGCTTGGATGTAAATGACAGTAAGACTTTCGGGTTGAGTCTTCAATTTGGCAGCCAAATGTTCAGAGGAAGGGATGGAATAACTGGCGCTCAGTGGGAACAGTAGGTTGGTCCCTTTGCCACAGGCTTGCTTTCAGTTAAAGAGACAACTCTGTCAGAGTGTGGCCAGTAATGAGGGGCACACAGCGACACAGCTCACACTTACACCATACAGTCTTAAGGTTAAATTATATGACAGTCTCTAACTAAGTCTTTTTTGCCTTAAAGGTCAGCTGAATATTTTATTGCCGGCCTCGGCTTGGCAGTGTATTGAAATGGTAATGTTAATACCAATACAGGACAGCTTCAGTGAGGGGGGGTCTGCTGAAAGGTCAGTCAGTCTCCCAACTCTTTCCTCACATGCACGCACACAAACACACTCATAGTGAGTAAACATGGATTCGTACTCAGACACATGCAGAACGAGCATAGGAACACATTAAATCACGCATTTGTAGCCGTCTACGCTTTTACCCCTTTTCATTTTTTTGTTACAGCTTGTCTTAAACTTCAATGCACAGTTTCATTTTGCGGCATCATTAGAGCACAAGACAATTTCCTGCCTACAGTCCAGTCATGGACATGTAATAAAAATTACTGTGTGTGGCTGCTGGAAAAGAAGTGAGCCTAAGGGTAATATCTGAGATTGTGGTGAGTAAAGAAACATTTCTATTTTAATGGAGGAGGACGGTACAAAGGGAGTGATCTTATTTCATCACAGTGGGAAGTTTTCAATGGTAGGCAGAGCACTACAAATGTACAGTTAAATTACTTGGTTATAGGCACGTCTGTGCTGTTACTTCTCATCTATTTGGTGGAGTCCTGTTATATTACTTGTAGTTTCACTCAGAAGGACAGACCAAGGTGGTCTCAGGTTTGTAATGTTGGAGGAACATTCTAACAGTCTTCAACACACTGTTACAAGTCTACTATATAGATGTCAGTTTACCGTGCTTTTTTGTAATGAATAAATGTTGAAAGCCATTGTTAACGCCAGTGTGGTTGTCCTGTCCTTTTTCCAACTCTAACGATTGTTCTGTATGCCTCCATCCAACCATTACTATCAGTAAGAAAATCACCAAAAACAATCTGTTGATCACAAATAATAGCCTTGAAGTATTTGAATGAAACTAAATATATGCACAAGTATCTCTTTAAAACAAACTAACTCCAAAAATACAAATACCTTAACGTTGTTCCATCTGTCTAATCTTGAAGCTCACCAACTAATGACCAGATCTCGTTTATTCTTTAAGTCAGCTCTAAAGCTTACAGACTTATCAGGTTGAGTCAAGTAATCATGTCTTTTATGATGAAGAAACGTTAAGAATTTTGGTCATTAAAGACATGAAGGATCTGTGGCGGTTGCAAAAAAAAAAAAGACATTTTGGCGGGACAGCAACAGAGATCAAGTCAGCTACAGAGAACAGTTGCAGTGAAAAAGAGAGAACACAATGAAAAGTTTGAGCAGATCAAACAAGTAATTATTTTAGAATCTGTTATCAATATGCTGTGACACCTTAGCTGTGGCATCTCCAAGCAGCAGTTGTTTTCAAACTGAAAGTGGGACCATGGGAAATGAATGCACAACCCCTTGTAGCTGTAAGTTATTGCATTGGTCAAGCTAAAAGTAAAGCACAAAATGAATAAATAAATTAAAAGAAAATAAACAGCTGAACAGAGTGAACAGAATAAACTAATGGCATCAAAAAAATAAAAAAAAGATTTAAAATCATTACTGGGTCCAAATGGACTATCCAACTTTGCCCATATCCAAGTATTTTTTTTTTAACATTGATTGAGAAGCTACACCCACTAAAATGTAACCCACCCCTAACCCAAATGTGTGGGCAGAGTTGGCTTTGTGCTGAGTGGGATGATCCAAACCTGAGTTGCAGCCAGACTGTTGACCTGGCTTTGTACTCAGAAGCACCTACTCTCAGCTCCATGACTCTACACAACAGGCAGGCAGTTTTACTGAAGATTTATGTATTTTCATGGGGATACAGACTCAACGGATAAACACAAAAAGTTAAAATGTCCTCTGGCTGCTGAATTTTGCCCCTATTATTCTTTTAGTGCCAATATTTCGTCATTGCTATCGTGTTTACAGAAAAAAAAAAATCACATTTTCAATATTGTCTTAAATCATTTACAGCTCGCATTGTTTTCCCTTTAATGTGAGCTGTAAATACAAGTACTCAGCTGTCTTTTAGTCAATAGGCTGCAAATTATTCAATTTTTATAGACATGTTTTAATCCTCTGAAGCTTCAACCCATTCCACGTGCATGTACACACATGCGCTCACACCCCTCCACACACACAGACACACACACACACACACACACACACACACACACAGAGCTCCATTCTCCTTCCCTCTCTTCATCCCTCACCTCCCTCCATTTGATTTTGTCTGGGGTCAGCAAAGCTTCCTTTGCTCTCTTCCTCATGGATGGGTTCCAGGCTGACTTTTCACATATGCTAGGTGGTGGGGAAAGTTGCTGACGCTGGTGTAACAATGTGGAGCCCCGTAGAGCACATCTGTGATTTCAGCCCTCACTGAGACCATGCTGCGCAGCAGAAATGAACCTAGTCTTGTATACACTGGCAGAGGGATTGAGTTAGAAGTAAATATTTCACAAATACCACAAAGTTTTTTCATTCATTTCTCCACTGATCTTGAAAAATGAACGCTCTGCACTACTGCAAAGTAGCAAAGTGAAGGATGGTCCTCCTGAACCGAGCTTCAGATTTGCCTTATTCCTCCTCATGAATCTCTGGTATCAGTATCTTTAGGTACAGAACTCAAATAAGTAGATGCCTGAAGTAAATCAGCGATTGTATCACCACCTACAAGCTTGTATGTTGTCGCTTTGGATTTCTAATGTATATCACGGAAAGCACAGACCATCTGGAGAGATAAATATTCTGTTAATTGCTGCTTCTGGTCTTTATGGGGTAAATGTAGCCTTGTGCAAATGCAACTATAATAAGCGATGTGGGTTACAGAAGCTGTTTAAGACAAATGGGGAATAAAATCCAATCACGATTGGATTCAATTTTCGATACTTGAGATTTCGAACATTAATTTAGGAGCTATTTGAATTAAGGTACATTAAGGTGTCTTTAGTATTGATGGAGTTCCACTTCCTTTGTGTTTTTTTTACAATGCAGAGGCAGCCAGTCCATTCGCCCTACGTTTTGTGTAAGTGAGTTTCTTTCTCTGAATCTGTTGGCCCTTCCAGAATATATAATGACTGAGATTTTAAAAGCAAGATGCGCATTCCAGACCATTCAGCCCACGGTGACCTTGCACATTTTCTTCGAGGGGAGAAACTGCACTCTCTGGATAAAACTGTCTCCGAAAAAGAAAGCATGGATTGTCTGCAGTCTGTGTGGATTATACACTGCAACTATGGAATCATACAGAACCTCATCTTAAAAACAAGGCGTACAAGGTCAGTAAGCTGGCATGTCATGTAGAGACAGTAGATCCAACTGAGGAATTATCCACTTAAAACCTTGATTGTGGTGGATTTTTCCGTCTATAGAAAGTGGGATTGGTCGTGGAAATTCTGTCTTAACTCCCTATTAAGATTTTGCTTACCTTCCTATTACATCTGATGAGAAGTGAAATAGAGACTTTCAATGTTTCTGCCAGCCGGCCACGTGTTTATTTTCTTCTGCAAAAGAGGTCAGTCCTCACCAGTCAGCGTTCATGGTGAGAAGAGACCCAGAACAAGGTGTCATTTAAAAGACAAATGGTTAGCAGACATCGAATTTACCATAACAGGTTATGTGATGATAAGCTGTTTGGGAAAGAATGATACAGCTATGGAATGAGTCCAAACACAGGTGCTTACTCACAATCAGCCATTAAGCATCAGTAATATTTTGATGTGTATGATGAGGTAACTGAACACTGCTGTTGACGTTCTGGTTTGTTGACAGGTAGACCCCAGGCTACATTTCCAACACTGGCTTGACTAAACTGATCATAGTAATTCCAATAAAACATTCACTAACATTTATGGTAATATTATAACAACAATAAAGTTAAAACAAATTTAAAATGCATTACATTTTACAGCATGGCACAAAAAACAAATTTGTTTTAGCAATGAGATCATTTGTTCAGTTGTAGGATTCTTGAAAGAAAGTAAAATAGACACACTGGTCTAAGACACCAAGAATTGTAATTTAAGCATGAAGCCTCAAAAACTGAACCATGACAATATTCTTCTCTCTCATTTCCCTCTCTTTATATGGAGCCACAGTTTATGTGATGATATGTTGGTTCACACACGTTCTCACTGTGTGAGGGTGCTCAACTGCTACGTATCACTGCATGATGACGTCATTTAAAAATTCTAACTCCATAACAAGACAAATTTGCTCACTTATCAAGACATGGAACAGTTGAGGATGGTGTAGAAACAACTATCAAGCTCCTTCCAACACAATGGGCCTCATGCAAGAACATTTTCGTATTTTTATTCTAAATTTCTCTTACTTTTTTTGTAAGAAGGTCTCGTACGAACACGCCACGTCAGATTCAACAAGCGCTCTTAACTTCAGAAAAAGTGTGTAAACGACCTGCGTAAATGATGAATCACACTCGTGCGTATCTAAGTTCACGTGCACGAAGATAGTAGATTTGCATACTCCACGCCCAAAATTATACCATATAAGGCTGTGCTTCCTCGCTCCTGTGCCAGGAAGTGTTGAGTCATGAGAATGGCATCAAGCGCAAAAAGAACAACTTTACAGGCTCTGAGACTGAAGTTCTGCTTTCAGAGATCCAAAAAGGAAAATCTGTCATTTTTAGCAGTGTCAGCAGTGGAATTACAGAACCTGCTAAAGTGAAGAAATGGGAAGCAATTACGAGTGCTGTTAATACCATGTCACCGAAATAAAAAAATAAATGGTTTGATATGAAAATATGTGAAAATATGTGTCTCGTGCTCCAATTATGTTTGGCAGTCCAGCCACGGGATGAAAGTCCCTCTTAATTTGTACTTGTTGGACAGCGGTGTATGGGAATTTGATGTACCATGGGTGATAAACTGATGAGAGTTTTGATGACCAAGGGGAGTGCACGGCTCACAGAGGACTGGGACACCCCCGATCGGTCTCCAATCTCCCTCTGAAAGGTTCCAGTGGCCAAAAATCCAAGGGTGCTGAGGACCTGGACGTGTGGTGGAATTGGGTTTGATCGGCGTGTTTTTCTCTGGAGTTGTGGCTCTAGAAAGCTGCATATTTGTAGCAGCACAGTCCTTGGGAATCTTAATCGCGATGTCAGCCATTCGTTTGTCTCTACACGCTCTCTTCCAAGAGCCTGACGCGCTAAGGCATCCAAAAGTAGAAAGTCAGCCACTGGTTACGCTTCCCATTGACCTTGTTATATACAGATTCAAATGAACCTTCAATTAGTGCATAATTTAAGTTAAACAGAATAATGTCAGCATCATTATGGGTTATAATGTATATTCATTTATGTTTTCTTCAAAGTAATTAAATATACAATCCATTAGTCAAGCAAACGTGATTTGAATAACAGCGGACTATTTTACGAAACTCCTGCAACAGGTCTGGATCACTTGTAAATTCTGTTCGTACCTGAAAGAAAACGTAAAATAGAAAGGTTGGTGAATGCGCAAATTCTCTTAAATCACTCGTACGGGCGATTTAAGAACAAATCTGTGCGTACAAACGGTTCTTGCATGAGGCCCAATGTTTTCAACAGTGGTTTAACTTTTCTGATTCACCCTCTCATGTACTGCGAGGCTTAGGAGTTAAAAGTACAACCAAGATTCATTCTTAAACACTTTTACAGCACCGTTTTTGTATTACACACTTTGAAAATATCCTTTATCATACACACAGTCACACACTGATATTGGGGAAAATTTGGAATTCAGTACCTTGCCCAAGGACGATGACTTAGAGGAGCCCTGTGGACGTTTTGACCACTACTAGTGCAAGGACATAGTGTTGCAGTTTTTATCTAATCATTTTTATTTTTATTGTTTGCACATATGTTATCCTGCATTTAGTATGTAGGGATTCGACTGACCTGTTTAATAATTAATTGAATTACTAAATATAAATTGGCTTCTGACAAATGCACATCATTCTAGCTGGACCCAGTTTTAAGCTGTATTAGTCAAATAATACCCATATGACAATATGCTAATGATTATCCAAAAAAAAGTAAAAGTGTTTCTAAGTCAAGTTAAAACACCACCTAAATATCTCTCCACCGCAGTCCTGTGGCCACACATATTCAGATCAATAAGACAAATAGGACTTGCTGAAAACAAAGAGTGTGCTGCCCAAGAACTCCATGAACCTATTTATAACCGAGGCTTTGTCCATCGGAATAATGATCCCACAGCAAGGCTGAGACATCTCCCCGGGCTGGGATCCATATCCATGTTAAGGCTACCACTACTGCAGCCAAACACATGCCAGGACCACAAAAATAACCCCTGGCTTTGGCCTTTGTCATGTCTTGACATTATTCAAACTTGCATGGTGGGTTTCATCAATCTTTTGAACGCTGCAGCGGTTGGTTGCTACTTTAAAACTCACAAAACTAGACTTCTTCAAATCTGATGAGGTTTTAACTCGGGCAGGATGTGGTCCAGTGGTGACTGATATTTGGTTACTGTGGAAATAAATTCCAAATATCTAATCAATGCAGGCTAAGTAAAGTAAATAGAAAATACACTTTAGAGGAATGGCGCAATGCAAATGCTTCATTTATGCACTGTGTAATGTGGTTTTCAGGGAAGGCAAGGCACTTAAATATTAGTAAATTCGATAGATGGTCTCATCCACCATAGTCCCTATGAGAAACCAAACACAGAAAATTGAATTACATAGTGTTGGTTTTTGTCTTTATTTCCATAATGTGGACCTTTAATGGAATTACTTCACTAAGAGCCGAATTTTCATTCATCATTTGAAATTCAGATGGGTACATTGTGGGGAAACTTGCTGACAAAATTGAAACGCATAAAAGTGAAACACAAGGCTGTTTCCCCCCATTTAATTAGACAGCAGAGGAAGACAGTAAAAGAGGGAAGGCATGAAGCCATTCAATGTTCACACAGAAGAATATTAATAACTGCTGTTTTTTCTTTAACAGTCCTGTAGAAAATAAAGACTAATGCTTGTTCTTGATTATGTCACTATTCTTTATGTTGGGACACATACACAGCGGCAGACAGAGCTATTGGATTCATAATGCATCCAGCTAATATACTGGCACAGCCCAATCATTAAAGCCAAGGCCAAAGCTTTGACATATTGATCATGCAAGGATAATTCAGGGTTAATGTGTCTGTTTTTTTTTCTTATGCATTCTTTGTATGGGAAGACTGTATAAGATTTAAGATGAGTTTGTGAATAAGTTGCATTCTCTCTCGCTCAGTCAGAAATAATTTTGCTGTTAACCCTCCTGTTGTCTTGCAGATCAAAAGTGACCCACTACCATGTTCAGCTGTAGAAAAAATACCTTAAACTATCTTTTTCCAACTTTAAATATTATGACTTTTCCTGAAGGGACCCCATCATTAGAAAAAGTCATATTTTATTTTTATTTACGTTTCCATGTGGGCTGTACACCACTAGGGTACAAAGATTGTCTTATGGGTCATTTTTGACCCGTGAATTATAAAAACATTTAAACACCAGAAAAAAGTTCACTGTTTTTCCCCCTTTCAATATAATTAATTCAGAAGTAGTTACTTCACATTTATATAATAGCAATAATAAACTTTTATTATGTAAAAGAAAACTGAGAAAACAAGAAAACTGTTGGTCCGACTGACAGTTGGTTTGTGGGAAAAAAAAAAGTGTAATCCTGAAAACTGGTGATTGGCTTTTTGTATTGTGTAACAAAAATTACATGATAAAAAATGTATTGAATTGAGTTGAATAGATAAATAACAGGTGGTTTCATCATACAAAATAGATTTTGGATTTAAAATTCAATTAAGTTTACTTTATTTTGGGGCTTTGGTAGGGCGGGTCATTTTTGACCCATAGGACAAGGAGAGTAAACAGAATGTTAAGACCGCACAAGGGTTAAGGACTGTTAGACTGTTCGGGAAAATCTTGATATTTTTCTTGCCTCTGTTTCAGTCCAGCGTTTACAGATGTTTGATAATAATAATGATACAGTAAATAAAAAGGTTTGATGAGTGCATATGTTCTAGTGGCTACATCCAAAAATGCTTGCTCCTCTTTAAACACTTTAGCCATGCTAACAGCAATTCAAAACAGACACAGGACAGGATTTCATTTTCACCATTAAAAACAACTCAAAACTTCACAAACTCTTCACAAACAGTTTGAGCAAACATACTATTGTGGATTGTTATGAGACAAATATTTACATTTGCACTTTATTTTTCAACTGAAAAACATCCGATAAAGTCCTGCATTGGCCACGTGCCACCAGCACAATAAGTAAGTTCTTTGGTTGAGAAGATATAGTGCTATGTTTGAATAAAGTGGTTGCTTGTAGCGTTCTAAGGTTATGAGGCTCGAGCTGTTATAGATGGTAAATACTACCTGTTTTCACTGTCTCTCTTTTGACTTGCTGTAAGTTGACTCACCTTCCCACACCCTTCCCTGCTTTTTCAAACTGAGAGCGCTCTCAGCATGTCAATTGCAGGTAAGAGACTGAATACTTCACACAACCCCACAAAAATAAAGAAAAAAGAAAACATGTTGCACTGATGAAGTGTAAAAAGTATCACATAGCCTTTTGGTTTTTTTTTAAAGGGGAACTGCGGTATTTTCAACATTAAGCCTCTTTTCTGAGTCGTCTGCAATGTTTTAGAACCCCCCTCACCGCTTTTTTTATTTGACATTTTGTACTGGATGTTCCTTGATATTACTCCGCCACCGCTAAGAAAATAGTGCGAGCATGAACGAGCTGCCAAATAAAACACGACAGAAGCAACTTTTCGCAACGAAATTTGATATGGATTACCAGTGCACACCAGTAACCACTCCGGTGAGTTGATTATTTTGAAAACGGACGTTTATTGTGCTTTTACTGACCTTTTTGGACATGCGCATGACTTGCCATTCTGAAGTAGGTTGAGAAGAATCAAAATTAGGCAAATACCGGAGACAGCAGTAAACATCAAAAAAGCGGTGAGGGGGGTTCTAAAACATTGCAGATGACTCAGAAAAGAGGCTTAATGTTGAAAATACTGCACAAAACGATGCATTTGGAAAGCAAGGCTGCTCAATTTCTCCATTGATAAAATAATTTCACAACTCTACAACATAAAAATTCATAAAAAAAACATGTAGAATATAGCATATACTTTGTTGTCTACAGTAGTAGATCAACCCTCATCTTACTTTGAAGCTCCCAGCTTCCAGAAGTGACGTCGACGCAGCTTTAGCAGCAGAAAAGCTATCAGGCTTGTGTTGATAATAATAAACTCCTGGACTATTTTCAAACTTCCAAATGCATCGTTTTGTGAGTACAGACCATATTTGTACTACTGTAGAAGTTTGGTGTCATGGAATGTGATTTTAGTGTGGTAATTTTGGAGATACTGCCAGGGTCCGTTAACCCTTGTACGAAGCTATTCGGGATAACTCAGTAGGCTAACTAATATCGAAAAAACTGCGGGTAGGCTACTTGGCTGGATATCACGGTTCAAATGACCCTAGGGTGAATCTACTCCGGAGTTTCGCTTTAATATGATTTTAAACACAGCGTGATGGAGCCCCGCCCCCTACTTTGAGTGGATTTGAGCATAAATATCTAAGCCTACAGCTCACGTTACATTGATTTAAATGCAAACAAGTGGAATGAAAACAATAAATGTTATTAATTACCCTACCTTTTCTAAACCCAGAATATTGAAAATGTAACATGTAATCCAATTAGGCTATTATTTAAGTAGGTTGCTCTGCCCCTCGTCGTTGTGCAATGCGCATCTCCTGAATAAAAGGAGAGATAGATCGCGCTTTTGAACGTCTTTTAGTTAGGCTATATTTCTTCTCAGTTTCTCAGTTTCCTCTCACGTTTTTAGTTAGCAGGACTGCAGCTTATCACCGCTCCCGCACTAGGCACTCCCCCTCCCGCCCGCGCCCGCAATGAGCTTTCAAAATGTGTCCCGCGCCGCAGTGCTTTGCGTTGGGTCCCGCGAGTCCCACGGGAGTGCAGGACTCTACTAGAAACATCCCTCACCATCCCATCTACCAGACACAAACATAATGCAAGTGCACAAGAAACCCCTAAGTAAAATACATACATTTTGAAAAAGTGTTGAGATCACAGAAAAACTAAATTGTCCGATTTGTGTCCATCTGCACAATGACTATTTCAATTACTCGATTTAAACGTGAAAGTCTAAACATCCATCTGAGAGTAGTAGAAAGAGAACACATCAAATTCTGTAATAAAAAAACTATGAATATATATCCTCTATAAAAGGCTGAGGCAAGTTGTGCCAGACAGTTGATTTGAAACGTGTTCGACAGTCTGAAATTAAAATGCCTCCTTAATTAAACTGGTTAGAAGAGGCCTTGCTCTTTGCAGGGCCTTTAATGTAAATGATGTGCATCCGTGCTGTATGCACCAACTTACTGAACTGATCCAAAGAGATTTAACATCAGGGAATCAAACATCAATTTTGAAAAATGCTAAATCCAGCACACCAACATGTACAACAATGTAAAACATTGTCATGTCCTCAAATTGAACAGATGAAAGTGTACCGATTTATTTTGTCTTCGGTATGCACGCCACAGACCCTCTCTCTCCCTGCCTCGCCCAGCCAGTATTATTGTAAAAGAGGCTGACCTCTGTTTGCCTGAACTCGTCCCTAAGCCATTATAAGAAGTCCAGCTTTTAATTTGATTGTGGTTATGATTTGTGGAAATAAAGAAACTATATCATATGTCATAATATGTGATTTTCTGAGAATTCTCAAGATTGAATGCAGAAGGATACCACATGGGTGGTAAAAGAGAATATATTTAGGTTTATTTTCAGCTGGACAGAAAGCTGACTGAGAATGGGAAAGAATCTCACAACTTGTGAGATGCGGGGTTGTGGGGGTTTGAAATCATTATAGACCTTTGAAATACATAGAAATGCATCCTTCTCATACACTATAATGCCAAAACTATTCACTCACCCATCGAAATAATTCAATGTAGGTGTTCTATTTCTAGTAGAATAGATTATTGTAATGCCCTGCTCTCTGGTCTTCATTCATTACCTACAATTACTACAGAATTCAGCTGCACGTGTGCTGACCAAGACCAGAGGGCGGGAACACATTACACCAGTTTTAAAATCGCTGCATTGGCTCCCGGTGCATTTAATTTTTAAGGTTCTTTTAGTTGTTTACAAATGTCTTAATGGTCTTGGGCTTTCTTATCTATCTGATCTGCTTTTAAATTATGAGCCCTCGCGGACCCTGAGGTTCTCTGGTGCCAGCCTTTTAGTTGTTCCTAAGGTTCGAACAAAAACTTATGGTGAGACGTCGTTGCACTATTATGGACCTCATCTGTGGAACAGCCTGCCAGAGAACCGCAGGGCTGCAGAGACTATTGATGTTTTTAAAAAGAAGCTCAAGACCTACCTTTTTAGTTTAGCTTACAGCTGAATTTTATTTAATTTATTTATTTATTATATATATATATATATATATATATATGTATATATATAATTTTTTGTTTGTTTGTTTGTTTTGTTTTAGTTTACTTTTATCTATTAATCCATTATTTAAAATTTCTTTTTATTTATTTATTTATTATTATTATTATTATTATTATTATTATTATTATTATTTTATTATTATTTTTTTTTTAATTATTTTAATATATACTTATTATACACTTATTTATCCAGTGTTTTTCCTCATGGGGATCTTCCACACCGGGGACTATGCCCACTCGATCTGTGGGGATCGCCCTGGTTCGGGGTGGCTGGGGGATCCTGCACTACAGCCCTGGTTGTGGTGTGTGGATGCCGGCCTGCCCTGATCCGGGCGGTTCCCCGTGGTGGCGGCCTCTGTGGTCATTGGTGGGCCGGCTCCCGGTGTGGACAGATCCCCAAGATACCGTTTCCTCACTTCAGCGTCAAGCCAGATTTTAATGTTGATTTTAATGTTGATTGTTGTTGATATTGATGTTGCTCATGTTGGGGGTGGAGGGGGGGTAGTATGTGTGCAGTGTGGTTGTCGGTGTGATGTTGTGTGTGAGTTTATGAATTGAATTGATTTGATTACTGATTTTATTATATAAAGCACTTTGTGTTGCTTTTTTAGTATGAAAGGTGCTATATAAATAAAGTTTGATTTGATTTGATTTGAAATGCAATGCAAAGCGCTGGATGCAGTGGTGTAAAGCACGCCGCCACTGGACTCTATAGTGGAGACGCGTTCTCTGGTGTGACGAATCACGCTCCTCCATCTGACAATCTGAGGGATGAGTCTGAGTTTGGTGGTTGCCAGGACAACAGTACTTATCTGACTGCATTGTGCCAAGTGTAAAGTTTGGCGGAGGGGGGATTATGGTGTGGGGTTTTTCAGGAGCTGGGCTTGGCCCCTTATTTCCAGTGAAAGGAAACTGAATGCTGAAAGAGATTTGGGACAATTTCATGCTCCTATCTTTGTGGAAACAGTTTGAGGATGACCCCTTCTTGTTCCAACATGACTGCGTACCAGTGCACAAAGTGAGGTCCATAAAGACATGGGTGAGTGAGTTTGGTGTGGAAGAACTTGACTGGCCTGAACAGAGTCCTGACCTCAACCCGATAGAACACCTTTGGGATGAATTAGAGCGGAGACTGCGAGCCAGGCCTTCTCATCCAACATCAGTGTCTGACCTCACAAATGTGCTTCTGGAAGAATGGTCAAAAATTCCCATAAACATACTCCTGAAGCTTGCCCAGAGGAGTTAAAGCAGTTACAACTGCAAAGAGTGGGCTGACGTCATATAAACCCTGTGGATTAAGAATGTTACTTAAATTCATATGAGCGTAAAGGCACATGAGCAAATATTTTTTTATAGTGTATATTGTGAAACGTGGTGTGCATGAAGCACAGAACACCAGAGACATAAGCAATTTGCATACTTAGTCAATCAGTGAATGCTCACTTCAGTTCTACTCTGCCGCCTGCCGTACCAATGCATTTATTCTAAGCAATCAGTTAGTACTTGCATCTTCCACTCTCCAAGAGCTGCATTTAGGAAAAGTGTGCTATTTAGAGCTGGAAGAACACAATTAAAATTAAAGTGCAAAGTTAAACTCTTTATGTTTCCCTATGTGTCATTTACCCTTGTGTAGTGATCATCGTGATGAATGTTGTAATTTAGTTTGAAAGATGCGTTTTGATGGAGTTGTGTTTTCCTCCAACCTCAGACAAAATCATCACATTTCATGTAAAAAGCAATTAAACTGCAATCATCACAGCTTCATATTTTGCTATTGGTGTCAGGGCAATCTTGTTTTGTTTCACTGTTACCTTTTTTAGCTCATTAGAGATAAGAAAATGTTCAAACTATTCAATCATTTTTTCATATTAAATTTTTTCCTATTCAGGGTTGCAGTAGCTTACAGTCATGTGAGAGGCAACGTTAAGTCTGGACAGGTCACCACTCCAACAAAAAGACAAACAACCATACACACTCACTCTCGGAGTCCAGAGTATCGAGAGAGAACCACCACATGCACAGGACAGACATACAAACTCTGCACAGAAAGACCCCAGCTGAGAATTGAACTGGAAACTTTCTTAATGTTAGGCTACAGTGCCAACAAGCACTGCACCGTGCAGCACTGAAACTATTCAATTCACTTCAATTTATTCAAATGCCTCTAATTCACAACAAAAGTAATCTTAGGGAATTTTACAGAGAAAATACACAAGCTCGATGCGAGTTCTACTAAATAATGTCTCATTCAATCCAGTTCAATCCAATCAATTAAAAAAATATATTAGGTAATGCTAATTAATAACAAAGTAGTCCAGCTATGGACACCAACAGGCTGCATCAAATCTTGTTCCTTGACCTGAGCATGCACAGTGCAGCAGACAAAAGTAAAGAAGATAAGCCCCTATCAACAAGAAGAGACCTCCAGCAAAACCAAACTCAGGGAGGGCGGCTATCTAGATAGACAGGATAGAGACACAAGCAAATACTTCCACACCAGGCCAGGAATACCTACTACTGGAACGAAAATCAGAGAAAGTCTAGGTTAATGACAGAAATAGTTGTGTGGATATATATATATTAAGTAACAGAACAGAGGGAGAACTAAGTTTTTGTATTGTGGAAATTTGTTGATATGAGCTTCAGCTTAAACAGGAAATTCATAATGATATATGTAAAGCAAAGTTTGAGAAAAAATAAAACAGTGAAAACGCAAGATGGCAAAACTCCCATCAACTCGTTTTATAAAAATATTCTTCAAATAGTTTTCAAAGGGAGATTTTGAGAATAAACTGGTAATAAAGTGATAACTTTATTCCAGTATTGTTTAGCCATTTCTCTGTGATATTGTGGATTGCATTTATTTGCCTTGTTTGTTTTTCTGGGCTTTTCTATATTTCAGTTTTCCTGGTTGAGTGGAGAGTGGTACCATTGGAGGCATAGCAATAAACTGATACAGTCTAAAGGGAAAATAAATCAGTTTTCTACCAGTATTTCCATGTCATATGTTGCATATCTTGTGTTTATTCCTACACTATCCACTATCCACATGACACAAAAATAAACTATAATTCATTTAAGTTAGAAGTTAGGCTTTATAAGGATGTGGTTATAAATTGAAACTGGTTCAGAAAGCCTCTGGGTATTAGATATACCTTACTATTGCTTGGATTATTATTTTGTTGTATTTCAACACACATCTCCTGAAAAACGAGGGATTTTATGTAAATGTGTGAACACACACACAAACACAAACAGGTTTGTTTAATTAGACCCCAAAAAGTCCAGTCATTTCCCTACATGGTTGATTAAACAAGAGGAAATTATCTGGGATACCAAAAGGGGAGATTCCCTGAGGGCTCATTTTATGTTTCATTCTGAATGTCACACTAAGACCAAAAGGCAGTTTGTTACGTGTTACCTGTTAATCCTGCTTTTCGATTACATGCTTTAATGCACCTCCAGTACAAAAAAGCATTCTGTGACCTCTCAGATTATATAACCCAACTCGACATTTCAGTTGAAGCCCATGTATTAAACAGTCAGCACAAATTTTTAATCATGACACTACGGATATAATATGAATTAATATTTCATTTTCATAACTAGAAATTAGAATTTACTTTTGAAAATCACACCTGACTTCATATCTGGTTTGTCAGTAAATTCCATCTATCCATCCATTTCTTTATACCCGCTTAATCCAACTCAGGGTCCCAGGGGGGTTGGAGTCTCCCATTTACCATTTGGCGAGAGGCAGAGTACACTTTGGATGGGCTGCCAGTCCGTCACAGGGCCTCATAGAGAAAAAACAGACATACAACCATGGACACTCACGACAAGGATCAATTTAGAATCACCACTTAAATTAACATGCATGTTTTTGGAATGTGCGAGGAAAACCCAATCATACACGGGGAGAACATGCAAACTCCACACAGAAAGGCCCCAGCTGGGATTTGAACCTGGAACCCTTTAGCTGGAACAGCAAATTCCGTGACCCATTAGATTTTGTGACCCAAACAGAAACAGGAAAATCAGAACAATCTTCTAATCTAGGCTTTGTAGATGTAAAGTGTGTTCACAGGCAGATTTTTCTTTTTTATGTTTACGGTGAATTAAGTAATAGATGAAGGAGTCCTCTCATGCTCCAGGCTGAGTTCGTTCAGAGGACGCAGACAACGTTTGCTCAAACCTTATTGGCTTATAACACTAAGGGCCAGAACCCATATGTGGCTCAAAGCTGATTGGCTTATAACACTAAGGGCCAGAACCCATGTGGCTCAAAGCTGATTGGTTCAGAACAAAAGCTGAGGGTAATGCAGCGGCAGCTTGATGTGATGCATGACAGTCCTAAAGCAATGGATGGTGCTTCGATTTTTTTTGTCGATCTTTTGCCATCACCAGAGAACATCACCTTGTCACGTGACATTAAAGCCTTGTTGAGCAGAGTGGTTGCACGCAGTACAGATAAAGAGCAGCAGGTGCTCTTCACCTCTATGATGACCCCACTCTGCCTGGAGTGACAGAAGGCTTCCCTGCCATGTGTAACACATGATAATCAGATCAGTTCTGTGGTTATCTCAACTTTGAAAAGGGGAATAAAGTTAATTTCATTCAAATAAAGTGGCTATGGAAGTTATAAAAGTGATCATTCCTTTTGGTTCATTTTTAATTCTATAATTTCTGAGAAATGTTGTGGTATAGATTTTCTAACAAAAAATTCCTTTTAAGCTGTTAAAGTTTCATCATCAGTCCTCCTGTACTAATTTATAAATATAATTTCATTCGACAAAACTTAATTTTTGTCTAATAGCAAATCTTTATTCAGCATTTGGTCTATTGTACATTTGAACGACACTCGAAGGAACTGTCTTGGGTACAAAAATGTATTATTTCCATTAAAAATTCCACACAAAATAAAACCAGTATTAATTAATGTTATTCAACAAATAATGGCGAATATGATCAAATGTATGCTAATGTATGACTTGTTAACTCATACATATTTAATTTTGCATTAAGGATTTGGACTTTACTGGCCAAACACACATCTGTAAGAGGCATCCTTATAGCTAAACTTTCCAATTAAGAGAGAAAAATACTTTTTTTTTGTTTTTTTACTTTTTTTTTACTTTAACTTTTTTTTTACTTTCTTTATTTTGGAAGGTTTTCAGTTCTTTTTTTCAACATTGGAAACAAAGAAAGAACGAAAATAAACAGAATTTTAATGAACAAACAGGTTGACAGGGTTGACATAGTGTCACGCCCATGGACTGATGGTTTTAGTTTCATGTTTTAGGTCACATTTTTGAGTTTCAGTCCATGTTTAGTTTTTAGTCATGTTTTAGTTTCCCTGCACTCTGTTAATTAGTTCACTCACTTCACCTGTGTTATTCCCCACCAGCTGCACCTTGTCACTAATCACTGTCCCTATTTAGTTTCCTGCCTCCCCTGTCAGTTTGTCGGTGCTTTGATTGTTTCTCCCCCTTCATGCCATGCCGCGATCTGGCTTGACCAAGCTAAGTATTTATTTTTTAATTTTTTAATTTATTTATTTATTAATCCTTGCCATGTTAAGTGCTTGTTTTGTTTTCCCAGTACTTTTCCACAGTTGAGTTTTTGATATCCGGTTCAGCCGCGCTTTTCGTTTGTACTTTGCTTTTTGACCCCTTGAATCCTGTGAATAAAACCAAGTTTTGCTTTTGAAGTCCGTGTCCTACCTTCACCTCCTTCCTAACCTCATCCTGACACATTGGCCATACATTAATGCAAATTACATTTTAAAGAATATGAAGTCCATCTTTCCCAGTACTTTGTGTAATGTTCTGCCCGTAGTCTTAAGGTGAAGGTCAGTTTTTCCATGCATTTCATTAATAATAGTGATCCAGTCATTCCTTGATGGTAAATTTGTCAGCAGCCATTTCCTCATAATGGCCTTGTTGCTTGCAGCCCAGAACACTTTGTAAAGATAGTTGTCCTGGACACCAAGTCCAACTGGGATTTTACCCAAATACATTGTAATAAAAGAAAAATCAACTTTGAGAACAAAGATTGTCGGATTTTCTCCTGCAAGATCTTGCCAGAAAAATCCATTTTAAAAAGTTCCCGAAAGAGGTTACTGAGATTTAGAACTGGAAACCTCACTGTTCGTTTAGAAACTAGGCACATTCATTTAAGTGTGATAAATTCATTAAAGGTAAACACAAGAAACTTGTGCTAAAGGATATTTATCTTGTAAAATGTTTTGGAGAAAATATTTAACATTGACAAGAACAATGGTGTGTTTTGTGAGTTTAAAATTGTAGAACATGTCATCTTCTGTAATTTTGAAAAAAATATATTTGAAATATTTTTCAAGACTAGACCGGGTAAAAAAACAGCCCACAGTTCAATACCATCTGTGGAATATTCTGATATTATATTCTGGTTAATAATAGATGATAAGAAAGAGACATGTTGTGCAATGGTTTGAGGAAAACATGCTTCAGGCATCTATTATCTAACACATATAATTCAGTACAAATCTCTCATTACTGATAACCTTTACTAATACCAAATGTTCTATCTGCTCATACCAAATGTAGCTCCATGTATCGCTCCATGTTTGTGACACGGTAATTGTTGCATTCATTGATACATTTGTTTTGAATTTTTTTCTATGACTGTGCCTTTCTTAGGTTCTTTATTAAAGCAAGGACACCTTAAACAGAGACTAATTGCTGAGACAAAGGCAGCAAGTGACCAGAAATGATTTTCACAGAAGTGAACATGGGTCTCTGCAAGACAGCCGTCAGGAAAGTGTCAAAGGTAAGTCCAACTGAATATTCTCTTCCCTCAAGGAGATAAGTGGAGGTAAGACCTGACTGGACTTCTCTTAGAGTGAAATGGTGGCAGATGCTGAGCTGCAAACATCCCGGGGAGTAGCCTATCTGAGAAAAAGACCAGGGGTCCGTTTCACAAAGCAGGTTCAACAGACTCTGAGTCTATTCCTGAACTCTGAGTTGATCTACTCTGAGATAGAAAACTCAGAGTTTTCAGTTCCAGAAACGCTGATTTGAGTGAGTTCAGTCAAAAAACATTAAAAAGCCAGCATCAATGGAGCACCAATTCGACCAGTCACCATGGCAACGGGGAAGAGGAGGGCTACGTTTTTCACCAACCTCGAATTGGAAATCTTGATGCGCTCATATGGCGAGTTTCAACACATTTTTAGAAAGAAGTACAACACCGCTGCAGCTGCAAAAGCGGAAGTTTAAATGTAGTCCTTTGCAATCCCAATAATATTACAGGGAAACTGCTTGAATGGTAGCCCATCTATTTATTTCATTTAGGTGCAATCCCGCGGGGGAGAAGCGCACTTGGCACCAGTTTAAGATGAAATATAAAAACATTGTTAAAACAGGTGAGACTTCGGCATGGAGGTACCTCATTTAGATCATGTTTTACACTGTAAAATAAATATTAAGTGGCTATTTGCCTGTGCAGTTATTTTATTCCCAACATAATGCTGTTTTCACACACATAAACTATGTCTTCTCATCTATATCATGTTCTGTTAAACAATTAATCCTATTTAAACTAACACAGACTTCTACTCAGCCAACAGAAAGAAGGCAGATGCCCGTAAAACGGGTGGTGGTCCAGCACCACCATCTCTATAGCCTTGTTTCCACTATGCAGTCCGGTACAGGTCGGTTCAGAACGGTACGGGTCGGGTCGCTTTGGGGTCAGCTTGCCTTCCCACTGTACAAAGGGGACCCTCAGGGGTAGGCGGAGTGCGTGCTGAAGCGTAACTGGCAAATAACAGCAAATAACAAATAACATCCATAATTTCGAACCACCTCCAAGCTTCTTCTGCTTAGTGCGACACTGGCTCGCGGTCCGGTTGAAAGCACTCTCTGCCATTTTTGCGGCAATCAGCTGGAAAACTTTTTCCTTTCGTACAGCGCCATCGAGCTCCCACTGCACAGCCTCCTCACCAACAACGGAGAGCAGAGCCTGGAACCGGTCCTGTGAGCTAGGTACCCCCAGTGGCGATTCTAGAGTCTGTGGGGGCCCCAATCAAAAAAATCCTAGGGGGCCCTACCGACCAGTGTTCGTCACCAAAACATCTGACACCAACGGAAAATGTATGAAATAAAACCTCTTTTTATTCCAAACATGTTCCAAACATGAAAAACATTGTTATTTTTAAAATATACATGTAAAGAATAAATAACGTTGGCACTTGATATTCGCCTGTTGCTATTTATCTACCGGGTGTAGCTGGCCATCCAATAATAATTGTGTTCATTTAAAGATTCTTTGTGACAAGTAAAGCTGTTCATGATATCGATTTCATAAGTATGGTTTTTATTTTCCACTAGCCTTGAATTTCCGGCGAACGTTGCCAACAATCGCAAACACTCTGAGGGGCTAGTGCTCCACGAACATAGCCTACAGTGGAACTTGACGTGAGTTTGACGAAGTCCACAATGCAATTATGGAATTATAGAATGGCATGTTAACTAGATAATCTTTGACTAAATAATTTAAATTTAACTGTTCAAAGAAAACATGTTCACCACGAACATTCGCCACTGTTTGAGACGGTTTATAAAGTAACTAGACAATCTTTGATTGAATGCACCTCAGCTCTCGGGGGCCCCCTAGTGGCTCGGGGCTCCAAGCAGTTGCCTGCCTTGCCTGTTGACAAGGTGCGCCTCTACGTATCCCAAGCAGAAGAGTTACAAAAATGGTAACAGGTTCCATGGGACCGGTACACTTTCGTGGTAGTTGAAACACTGAAATAAGCCAACTGTTCTGAACCGACCCGTACCGGACTGCATAGGGGAAACAAGGCTTAACGGAGGCAGAGGAGTTGGCTCTAAACCAGATTATTGGAAGGCCAGTGGCTGAGGGAAACCCTGGAGGGAGTCCACCCCCAAGACACAAGTGCCTTTATATAATAGGCCTATATGTATCTTTTTTAAGCCTATTCATACAAATATGTATTTGACTTTTATTTATTTATTTTTATTTGTCTTTTTTTCTTTTGTCCCAATACAATTCTGATGGTGCCGCTCAAAACGATAATTGTCTGGAAATGCTAAAACATCTATGAACTGATAAACATCCCCCGACGAATATTTAATTCTCTGCGCAGTAATGCTGCACCTTCATCAACGGGATTGTTGTCAAAAGGACATGCCATGTTTGTGAAAAGAGTCGCCTCCTACTGTGCCTGATGGACTTCTAGAAGTAGAAGAACTCGCTCTGCTGACTGAATGAGGAAATCAAATGGCGTGTGTGGCTGAAAGAGGGCGGAGACAGAAAGAAACTCGAGGTTCATTGAGTAAAACCTGGTCCCGACCAGGTTAGGTTCAGAGAGTCTGTTACTACGGTAACTGACCGAGAGGTTAAGTTACCTCTCTCTGTGAAACAGGCTAGAGTTACCCCTCTTTCTCTGGTTTGAGTTACCTCCCTTTGTGAAACGGAAAACTCAGAGTTTCCCTCATTTCAGGGTTAATAAACTCAACTTTGTGAAACGGACCTCTGTTCCAGTAACATGTTGGTTGGTTCCTGAAACAGACAAGTTTCCATAAACATACACAGCAAAAAATCTTCACAGACATGAAAACTGTCTTTTGCAATACCACCGCAGAAACTGCTCCAACACTAAAAAGGCAGAAATCAAACCTCAAACCTTTGGCCAATCACAAGAGACTTTAGTTAGGGCCTCTTGTTCTCCGATGGAAGCTTCCTCGAAGAGAGAGCTCCCGATTGTACTGAACTAATTACAAACTGTGAAGATACGAAGTGTCCTAAGCTAAGCTAGAGGCACATAAGATTAAGAACTGAATATTTGATAATGATGATCTTCTTTAAACAGGAGCAGATGAATGAGCTGCAGGTTGAGTGAGTCAGTGATCGGAGAACCAACAGCCGCCATGGCACAGAGAAGGTAGGTAGAAGAGGTACAGAGACAAACAGACACACCAGGAAAAGGGAGGCAAGAGGGCTTTTGAAAAAAAACACAGATCCCTTTTTTTCAACTTTATAGATTCATTTTATCCACGAAAAATTAAAAAAATTTAAGTAGCACAAACATCCAGGCAAGATACTGCTTACTGTTGGCGTCCAATCAGAGTGCTATTATGATGTTTGTATTGAAATTGAGCTCTCTCTTTAGAACTCTTGTTTATCAAACCTGAATCAGAGTGTTTTCATGTTAGTAGAACACAGTTTATAACCTCAGAGGTATCGTGTTTCCGCTTTTGCTGATCACCATCGTACTCCGAACAGCATCCCAAACTGGCATCTGTTGAGTGGGAGCCCCACTTCTACAAGTTTAGACAGGCCTGTGTGCCTTTATAGTGGCCTTGAACTGTAAAGCAGAGAGCACGTTTTATTCAGATTTCAGACTTAGAATCGGGTCCCCTACACGTCCATCTGCAGCTGTGAGATAGCAAAGGATTGATGCACAATCAAGGGAGGAGAGTTTCAGTGTAGTGGAAATCATTTCTCTCTCTACCTGTCTCTTTTATTCCCTTTTCCTTCATCTCTATTGCTCCCAAAAATCAGTTATGTCCATGTAGCTATCTCCCTCTTGTCTGCCTTCTCGTACTTCTCTTTCACATTTACACATCCCACTTTAGACAGTTCAAGCTGACTTGGGTTACTTAAGGAAGAGTCTGTGAGTGTTGAAAGAAAAGAAAATCTAGAGTCTATCATCTAACAGAGGGGGAAGAAATTGGTGCTGGGGGTGGGGCGTTGGAGTAAGAGGGAGAAAAGGGAAAAAGGAGAAAAGGGATAAGGTTTTGTGCAAAGAGGAGGAGGGAGTGCAGATGTCCTCAGGGACATAATTAGGTCTAAGAAGGCTAATCATTGAACATGAAATACAACCTCTCTTCGTAAATTAACACATAACCTCCCCCCTTCACTGCCGGGGGGACTGAGGACCACATAATCATTTATGTGGTGTCACATCACTTCCAGAGAGCCTGTGCAGGGGCATAAGACAAGACTCTTAGAAGTAGAAATCATCCGCATCAAAGGCTTCTAAGAATCAATGGCATTTCCATGGGAATGTCTTACTGAGATGCACCATCATTTCCAAGCTCGAGCAGCAACAGGGATTGGGAAACAAAGTGAGACGGAAAGAAGAGAAGGAAAAGGAAGCCTGTATATCTGAAGAATTAGTCAGCCTCATATGTTCTGCCTTGTTCTGAATAGTTTTAAATCTAGTTGCCGGTTTGGTTCCTGTGCACCGCTGCTGTTCAGTAGCGTGGTAGGTAGCAGCCATTTGCCAGCTCACCGGGGCATCTTTAGATCTGTCTCTCAATGACCATATTGGAAAGTGCTTGATCTCAGGATGTGAACATATTTATAATGATTAAAACATGCAGCAGGTATAAAAGATTCACATTTCTGTGCTTTACATTTGTTTCATCCATCGCTGGTTGTTTGAGGAAATCAGCAGGTTTTAACGATGGATGGATCTGAGATCATGCAGTATCTGAAACAAGCTGCCGCTGACCTGAATACTGTATGCTTTTAGGGTCAACACAGCAGGGAAATTGTAAACTTGACAGAAATTCAACCAGTGTTCAGTATCTCTTGATAGCAACATTTGCCCACAATAACCTTAGCCCTCCTTCCCTTTTTTTCCTTGTTTCTTCATCTCTGTCTGCCTCTTTGTCTCGTTCTTCAAATGCTTCTTTTTCTGACTATCCCTGCTGCTATCTCACCCCCCCCCCGCTGACTCGGGGTCCCTCGGCTCCACTGCATCTTTCTCTCCTCCTCTCGTAAAATACAATATTTATCTCAGCCTGTTTGAGTTCACTCACCCTTATCATTGGGTGTGCTCCCAGCGGCTCGGAGGTGGATTAGTCTAGGACTCATTGACATTACATTGGCCATGAAATATGCATATCACGATCAAAGGTGATGACAAGAGAGGCGGCATCTCTACAAGAGCTCACAACCAGGAACTGATGCGCTCCTTGAAACTCCAAGCGGCTGTGAATCACATTGTGCAAAGCTGCAATGTTAAAAATAAATCACTCATATACAACATCATTTGAGGATGATTTGTGGATATGAGAGGGTTTAAGTGTGTGTGTGTGTGAGTGAGTGATTTAAAGAAGACAGCTAGTTTATCTTTTTTCCTACATACATAGAGAGAATACTTTCATTTGGATGCTTTGATTTTGATTTGAATGTAATGGTATTGATTGTTTATAACAGAGCCCAGCTGGAGATAAGTTACAGTCATCTTTTTTTACCTGAGGCTCTGGATCGAGAAGCTTGCCAGCTCTTTCATTCCCCACATCAAAACATCTCACAGGATGAATAATGCATTTGGAGTGGAAGGAACATTAGGTTTAAACCAGCAGGATTACAAAGCCAGGAACATCCATATATGCATAAAGCCCAAGAAATAGTTTACATATATTTAGAATAAATAATCAAATGGAACATACAGGCTTTTAAAAAAAGATTTATCATTAAGGAACTTATATTACAGAAGCTTATGAAAGAGTCAATTTGAGAGGAATTGTGGAAAATGTCCATCTTCCTAAATTAAGACAAACTGCTAATTATGCCCCATAGTTCTTTTTTAATTATGACCAACACCCGTTGTAGCCATAGTAATCCAAGCAGTGGTGAGGTGATGAAGTTACTGAGCTACAATTTAATCTGATGGAGGTTGGGCTGGATTGATGGGGCAACATAACACTGGAAAGCTGTTGGTCATTGATTCTTTTGACCATAACTGCCACATGAATTCGAAGGTTGAAGGACTCACCTTGAAGAAACAGATTTCTTAATTCAACAGCGTTGCTGTCGTAGTTGTTGAACTGTATGAGAAACTCTTCATACAAAGGGCTGTCCTGGCTTGAATGCAGCAGTGTTATGTGAATCACTGCCTACCCTTTTTTTTCCCTCCTGTTTACGGTATCAGGGCTGTTTTATCACATTTGGAATGTCTTTTTCAGAGCACCCATCCAAAGCACAGCTAAAAGAGTGGCAGAGATTTTCTGAAGCTGACAAAGAGTGTTGGCCTATTGAAGAGTTTCTTGGTTACAAACTTTACTTGGCATGCGGTGAAACCTTTGTGGCTGTCAGAAAAAATGGAAAAAAAACATCTCTAATAAATAAACAGTTGCATCACATGTAAACCTGTTGAGTAAATAAGGGAAGGAGTCTACCATAAATGTTATTTCACAGTTTTAATATGAATGTATATAAATGTAAATGTAAGTTGATAATATTTTTGAAAAAGTCGATTATAAAATGTTTATGACAATGCCAGTTTACCACTGCTGTAAGATAATGTACAACACACAGGTGCTAGCAGCTCTTTCTGGGACAATGACTGGTACTGAATACACCAGAAGTCTTGGTAGCTGTGATTATGCTGATTATGTCAATAAATTAGCTCTAAAAATCTTGAAAAATGACCAGAGGCAACACTGTTCCACATTGTGAATGAATTTTGGATATGTTCAGCTGTCTGACAATTGATTGTCCACACAACTGCCATCTCTCAATATTTCCATCTCTGTTACCCACGCCACCAGAAATGATAACAATATATTTCCCAACAGAGCACCATTATGATCTTTTGTTGAAAGTTTGGATCCATGCGGGCTGTCTTTTGTAGTTTATATTGTTTTGCTACTTTTGTTTAAATTCAGTAGTGTCACATAAGCTACCACAAAGAGGAAGCCTTTTTGATTGACTTTTCTTTCATTTGTCTAAACTTTAACTCTCTCAGAGATGCCCCATAAAGCAAACTGCTCCCATCTGTCACATAAGTTAGGTAAACTGAAAGCAAAAGGCAGCTCTAAATACTTCTCTGCCAAAGATCCTGATACAAACAGACACAACAAACATCGTACATCAAACTTTGAAGTGACAATGACGATAGAAGCTATTTTATGTTGACCGTTGTGGCTCCAAGAATACATTGTTTTTCTCTTTAAACTTCACATGCTATAACAGTATTGCTTTTACTGCGTGTTGGGTACATACTTATGTTGCTGTAGTTTCTGAATAATCTCCAAGACAAGTGGCATTTTGTTTGAGAATAAACTGCAACCTACAATTTTGATAAATATGTATCTGCTGACCACAACCTCAATGGATCACTCAGGATTACCACAAAATAAGCTGATAAGTAGCCTATGACTAGTTCCGAATGTAGCACATTTTTCATTGTGTGTGTGTTTAATTAAAAGTAGTTCTCATTCTGAGAAGTACTGGGAAAACATCACCACTTCATGATCACCTTACCATCACACACTGTTTTTGATTCCTCTCGAGTAAGGTGTCAACTGTAAGCATTGGTTGCAAGCTTGTGTACTTTATTGTGAAGACAAAGGTGACTATTTCATCATGAAGCTCAGTTCCATTCCCTTAAAACAAGCCCACAGAAACCAAATGTTTTCTTAGCAACTGTCAACTTCTCAACACTCTTACTGTAAATTATTGCTTAAACTGTAACAGGAGCAGACTGCAGGGTCAAATTTATAAGAACAAAAGTTTCACTTTTCTAAAATGTTGGTTTAGGGTGAAAAGGGCAGTTTACACGTTAAAATTGTGTTAACTGTCATTTAAGTTTTATAAATTACTGGCATCTTGTTTTCTGAAGAACGTGAAAAGAAATAAAACCTCAAAGTATAATACGCATTTATTTTTGGCATTTTTATAAAGCAAATGATATAGTCTTAACTATTTACAGTTAACAGTTCAGTATCACAGTTCAGAATGAGATAAAATGATGTTAGCACATAAATAAAGTCACCAATCTCCTTTTTCGTGGCAGTTCATAAAACATTTTGGTTTTTGTATTCATATTTATTGTATTAAACCAATGGACCGTCTAACGCAGCAACCCCAAATATCATTTAATGTCAAGCTGTAACTAGTTTTCTTTTACTGTAAAAGTTGTAATTATTTGCAGCCTCTGTGGATGTTCAAAGTGAATGTCACTTTTACCATGTACATCAAAGTGTTTTTAAAGATTTTTGGAGCTGCTCTAACCTCAACCTCACATCCATATATTCCAGAGCTGAGAGAAGATCTAACAAATGTCTTCAAGGCAGGTGGTGTCAATAAGGTCCAGCATTCTGTCAGAAATAAATCAGCCTGCTTTCACTCCACAGGCATCACATTCTGCATTTTTTTTTTTTGGAACTCAGGATCAAAATCAAATCATTTGGAGGCCTTTAGTTAGAGTTCAAATGGGCCAGATTAATGTGGCTGGTGTATTTTTAACCAAAATACAATTAAAACCACTTGTCTAACCTTACAAAGTAGCTTTGGTTCTTGAACCTGTAAAACTATTTTTAATACCTTAAAAATAAAGATAACTGCACCCTATATTTATGTTTAAAAAATGTGTAAATTGTTGTGGTCAAGTGAACAAATGCCTGTGAAATCTCCTGGAGATGTGTCACCCTAGCAATTTCTACCTAATAGCCTAATCTATTCCACCCCCCTAATCCAGTACTTCTGATTCCTGAATCTAACAGCGTAGTTTTGATAACTAAACCCAAGCAAAGAGTCAAAGACAATGGAAAGCTAAAAACGGATGTCTCCTGTCACTTGTATAGCTTTTCCTGTTGTCTGACGTGTTGGCAGGCTTTGTGACACTCTTTGAATAAACATTCATCCTTGTAGTTGAAGAAATGCTCATCTGTGTCATATTTTAGCTGAAATAGAAGAAAAAAGTCAAGTTGAACCTCAATTTAAGTTTTGTGATATTATGTACTGTGACTTTCTGTCACCCTTATAGAGACTCTGTTTAACCCTTCTATTGTGTTCGGGTCAAAATTGACCCGTTTTCAATTTTAAATGTGTAAAAATTACCATTTGCTTTTTTGCTCTGGAATGAGGCTTCATCTAATCCTCAGACACACCCAACTGAATACAGAAATATCAATTTTCACCATTTTAGTAAATTCTAAAGGTCTCAAAAAAAAAAAAGTTACATCTGTGGTGTTACGGGTCAAAAATGACCCGGCAGAGAATACTGGCTGTTTTATGCATCACCTCAAAGCTATGTGTTGCTCTGAGGATCAATTGTGGCCCAATATGCCCAGTTATGGCCCACACACACACACACACACACACACACAGTTAAAGTTTCTGATGCTAAGTTTTTGGTTCATTCAGAGTGACTCACCTGCACTAACATCATATTACTTTTCAATGTTCAGTTTATGGCCTAATGCAGGCACACACACACACAAACACACTGTTGTTGGTCATTGTTCATTTGTTATGGTTAAATTGCTTGGTTAATTGGTATGGTTAAATAAAAGTTGGTTTTATGGAAAGAAATTTGAACACTTGTTGTCTTTATCCTACTATTTATCAATGCGGGTCAGTTTTGACCCGGAACACCAAAGATGTCACTATTGTTAATAATTTTAAATAATAAAAAAAAATATTCTTTTTTTCTTTGGCAGGTGTACTCTAATATAGGTCTATAACACATTTACAGTTTCTAATTACTCAGTCTATAAGAATGACAAATATTTTTAGTGAATTTAAATAGTTTTTGCATTCAAAAACGAGTGGTACATTTTAAAACACTGTGTCTGTGGAGCCAACTAAAGAAATTTCCAACACTGGTTCCATTTATATGAATGTATACTAAGCCAACAATGAGTTGAAAAACAAAATTGGAAGAAAACTGGTGATTTTAAGCATTTTCAAGCATTTTCAAATCACGGGTCAAAATTGACCCGCGAACACTACAGGTGTAAACAGCTTTCTAACATAAGGGTTAAGGACCCAGAGTGGCCTGACACCATTTGCTCCCAGCAACATAAAATAAAATGTTGCGCATCAGAAGTTTAGATATAATAGGTGGGAAAACAAACATTTAGGAAGTTTGAGAATCTTTCTAGGTGAGGAGCCAGGATTATACCTCTAACCTGACAATTAATGAACAAGATGGTCTTCCAATAAAAGCTTGGAAGACTGGTTTCAAGGCAACCCAACATATAGAAAGGAACTGCCACCTCGCAACTGTTCAAGGCAGATGAACTGCCTTACTAAGTCTGATTCTGCTCTTCTTGTTGAAGGGAGTTGTACTTTCCACCTAGCGTCCTATGCATCCTTAAGACAGGATTGAATGTAAATGTTTCCTTTGCTAGGTAACTTTTTATGAATTGTCGTAATATGAAAACAATAACAATGAGAAGCGGATTAGTTACCAATGGGCATTGATTTGGACTGTATCTAATTGGACTAGCGTTGAGCTTCTGTACTTTCTCTTCAAAGTGCCTTCATAATGATGTTTTACCTGTTAACAACAACAAGCAAACAGAAAAAAGGACACGGTATTGTTATCCATCAACTTAGTCTAGCTTTCTGTAGCTTTGAGTATGCAAACTCAGAAAAAAAGTGTGAAGACCACAATAGGAACAGGGACTGAAAAGTAATGTTGAAGGCTAGGAAAACCAATAAAAACTACCAAAAACATACTAAAATACTTTCCAGAAACAAAACCACAAAGAAGAACAAAGTTGGGTATTGATAACTATGAGCAGCATTTTTCATATTATACAATGTCTTTTAATGTTAATTGGAAATTATTTATTTTAGCTTGATTTATGTCTCCAACAGCAGACTACAGTAATACAATTTTTTGATCCATTTATTCAGCTTTGAAGGTTATTGAGGATTACTTCATTTTCCCTGAAAATAAAATGGAAAAAAGGAAATCCATTATGGCATGATGTAGCTGCAAAGTAACCAGCTATAATAACTTCCAACAGAGTGGTGTCAAACAAAGATAATCCGAACACAGCCTTGTGCATCTGCTCATGAGACTAGCTCGGTGTTCCAGCAGGGCCAAGATGCCTTTATACCGTGAGCAGCTGAGAGGGGGCCAGTCGGCTCAGGAGCCAATTTCGATTCAGGGAGTTTCTTTGGCTTGAAGTGACACAGCGGTGCACAGCAGAAACAGCAGGACATTTGTGGCGCACGTCTGCTGGCTGCGATGTCCACCAACAGAGGTGCTAATTAATGCTAATTGCAAGAGGGGGTCAATTAAACCCTCCACGGTGCCTTATTAGGACCACCGCGTTAGTGACCAATGAGTCAAAACAACAACTACCGTCTCCTCATCAGAAAGCACAATGCAAAAACGTATTGGTGGTGAATTAAAGATGTAATAAGAGGGATTTTATTTCCCTGCTGCACAAAGTGCCAGTAATATTTCTCCAGGGGAAGGAGCCGTTTGCAACTCAAAAACAGTGACAATTACTTGGATTCATGCTCACATATCTGGTGCTCAAAAATTGATTACCAGCCTGTACTTAACAAAACATTTACACACATTACAATGGCAAGACAATTACGTTTCTACTGGCCCCCACCCACCTATATTTTCCACCTATTCTGCAGTTGAGGGTGATGTACACAGCGATATTGGGCATACTGCATGCCCATATTTCTGGTGTTTAGATATTTCTTCTTGTCAGAAAAAAAAATTAAAAAAAGTTGTTTTTGTAGCTTTTCGTACAGACTGCCACGAATCAGGCAAAACAGAGAAAATAAAACTTCTAACTTTAGCTCTGCTGTCCTCCTTGTCAACACAACTTTAAAATCGGCTCACAGCATAAATTAGAGCAGCTGCTCAGACCAAATGCCAGACTCTCATGGCATTTAAGAGGTTTGACTGTTTAGGAACCAATGCTGAAGACACATGATTAGTTGGAACACTACAGAACATTTACAGGACCCAAAGAATTTCTCTTTTCACTGTTGAAACCAACTTTAAGATAGCCTGCCTTTAATCTTGGATGGCTTTTATTATCTACCGTTTCTACATGTCCACATATCCCACCGCCAGAAACTGCACCTGTACACTGTTTACTTTGATTTTCTTTTGTAATGATGTCGTGGCATATTTTGTGCAGCAACCTCAGAAGATCAAAGTGGACTAAATTAGACATGTAAACACTGTTTGATGGAATATAATTAAAACTTTACAGTTAAGGTTATCTGAATAGTTTTTTCTGAATAAGTTCAATCATAATGAGGGAATGAACTGTTATAATGAAGAAATGGGTTTATTGTAAAAATCTGTTGGGACATTGTTATTGCAGGAACGATAGAAGTATTTGTCTTGAAGAAACTGCACATATACCTTTTTTTTCATGCAGCAGTACACTATGTTTCAGGGATAATGAACTAGTACAATGCATTGCTGTGAATTACATTACCTGTATATAGTTAATTATACTCATTATCATCATCACTGAGCTTGTTTTCTCCAGGTGTTTAGCTATCCTGCCACAGTCTAAACACATGAATCCATACCTGCAAAGTGGAAATACATGTGTGTACCTGGACTGTGTAATTTAAAGGTTAGACTACTTTTCTTAACCCATTACAAACTGGAGAGACACATACTTTTTTTTTTTTTTTACCTTACTAGCCTGTATAAACGCACACATCAACATACATTTAAGACACAGTGTGAATGTATTTAAGATTTCTTTTTTCCAGCAAACAACAATAAAAAAAAATTATGTCTTTCAGCTGCACACAAAGTTATGAATTCTATTGTGTTATTATCACCATGGCTTCAGTAATTCAACAGATATCAGTCAAGACTCCCCCACTTTATCCCTCTTGTAAAGCACAAAGTAACATTGTTAAGATATGTGCTGTACCAATAATACATCATTATTTTTTATCATTGAATCCTCATCCATCATCATTTAAAATGGGTTTGCATTTCTGCCAATGTATTAAGACTGGTTTTATTCATACCTGCACAACAGGGATTTTTGCGTTGCAATGGGGACTGCAGATCTTGCACAGAATTGTTATTTTCTGGACTCCCTCAGGGGTCAGTCCTATGCCCCCTCTTTTTCTTCTTATACATGCTACCTCCAGGACATATAATTCATGCAAATTATTTTAATTTCAATTCATACACAGATCTGGTTCAGATCTGGCTATTAAAGAAATTGAATTTAACTTAACACAACTAAGTTGAAAATCATTATTATAGACCTAGAATATGACTGCCTATAATTTCATTTTTCAATGAAAACACATTTCAATTGTCACAATTCGATCACTCTTGAACATTCTGCTGGAGAAGATCAGACTTGCTATTCATCTGTATCCTCTTCTGAATCACATTTCTAATGGTATTTACCCAAAAACAAACATTCATTTGTTTTTCCCATGACTTATAGCAGGATAAACAACTGAAGAAAGAGTATTAATGAATGTTTTAACATAAAATAGCATTGCAAATTTTTTCGAGTGACAATGACAATAAAGACCTATTCTATTCTATTCTATTCTATTGTATTGTATTGTATTGTATTGTATTCTATTCTATTCTCAGTGATAAATAGATAGATAAATTCCCCAAATAATATAGTTTTAATTTAAAGAAGTTTATTTTTTGGCCCATTTTGAGAGAGGTCTGATGAGGTTTGAATTCAGTTTGCTGGGGCTTTGAAATTTTCAGGACTGAAATGCTGACAGTTCAAAAAGTATTAACGAAACAGAATACCTGTTTTCATTTAGCTTACCGTAGCAACTCAGCTACTTTTTATAAACTGACTTTTTTAGGATTTTTTCAGCTCTTTACTGTGTTCCTCATAGTGAAGCTCCCTTCGATCACTGCATTGCTGTTGGTGTAAAAACGACTCCTTTTTTTCTCTGCTACTGGCATTTCAGAGGCAAATTCGTGCAACGTTCCTCCAGCCCTCTCACCTCAAGTTTCATCAGACTACAAGGGTTTCCATTGAGCTCATCAGTAGTCCTGCACAACATCCCATTGATCCAGATCCTTGTAATCATTCTTAACAACCACTCCACCACCATGGGGGGATTTTCCTTCACAAGTCATGGCATAATCAACTCCTTGAAATTACAACGTCACAATATGGTCTGATCACCAATGAGTCCTCCCATGTCTCTGTACCTTTTGCTTTTGTGCATAACATTTCATATCATTTCATCACCCTCTAACACACTCTCTTTTAGTTTCTCTCTTTGAAACATATATTTTTCCATCTTGTTACAAAATGTGTTTCTAATCATACAATCAACGAGCTGTAGCTAATTATTATTCTGCTTTGAAATTATAACTACCATGGATTTATATTGATAATGCTGTTTCCATATGGACTAAAAATTTAAATTAACTAACATTTACACATGTAAAAGAATAGTAACTCACACACACATATGTGTATGTATACATGGAAACTGTAACTAATAATTTATTAGCTAATTAATAGGATACATAAAACATAATACCTGAAGCTTTTATTTGTACAATAGTTCTGTTTTACAGCTATGGGTTCTTTTGTTGATTGTAAACTTACAAAGAGCACATTGCTAAATTAGCATTTAATAGAATTACCACAAACTAATTGGCGCAAAGTAAACCTGAGGGCCAGATATAATTTCAGCTCAGTAGGACTAGAGGATTTCTGTAGCTTTGAGCAAAATATAATTAATATGCAATGTGCTCACTTGATGGGTACTTGAAAGGGCCAAAGTATGTGTAGAAAGCACATAAAGAAACAGGGGTCAGAAGACATCCACAGCCTCCTTCATCATTGTATCATAAACAATCCAACGATGTTATATAGAAAGAGAAAGGTGAATGAGTATTAATGACACAGCCAGTGATAGCCATATCTCAAAATTCAGAATGGAAAATGTTTTTTCTTAAGTTTCTTAAGTTCATCAAAGTTTGTTCATAATTGAGGGCATCTCTGCCAGGCAATGGTAATTACAGTTTCTACACCATTTGAGCTGGAGCCATAGGCCTGCCATAAAGTATCTGGCACATATCAGCAGGAAACAACAAGCACAAGGTTGTCACCCGCGGGACACTTCCATTACGTTACCAAAATGAGTAGGTAATTTGATTTACTATCTAGTTAGGCAACCTCTGTCAGACCTGCAGCCATACGCAACAGTGTGTGTGTGTGTGTGTGTGTGTGTGTGTGTGTGTGTGTGAGAGTGTGTGTTTTTTTTTTGGGGGGGGTACATGGAGATTGACTACTAATGAGAATGCTGACCTGCCAGGGTCGCAGATTTCGAGAAACAATTTGTGCTGTCATTTAGCTGGAGATATTAGTTGGTTAAAATGTGCTCCATGGCTGATTTTTGACTAATGGATCAGGTGCATAAAGATAATAGCCTCAGGGTTTGCCAACACTTCCAGTCCCAGAGGCCAAAAGCAACTTAAACACCAACACCACTTTGGCAAGTCTAAAGAAATAAGACAAAGATGTATGCTGCAATGTGAATGAGAGGATCATTCTTATAAAACCTGATGTTGCTGATTCTAATCTTCTAATCTATGTCACACAGTTTCCATCACCACCAGCCTTAGCCTATGAACTGTATATGTGTGAATGTACTAATGTAAAAGCTCAATGTATAAGCATATGAGGATTATAGTGATTTTGTGCGCCTCAGTTCAGGGAGGCACTGTCAGTAATTGATACGATCAAAAGCTTTTGTTACTTATGAGAAACCTCTGTATCAATTAAAGCCCCTATAAAAATCTAATCTTTCAACAAGTTTAACAAAGAGGATCTAATGTTCAAAAGTACGGTACATGAAAAGGGAAAGGAAAATAAAATGGCATGAAAATTGAAAATAGAATTATTTCTAATCTTCTGTACTCAAAAGAAATAAATAAGACCGAGGCAGATGGGTATTACTGTAACATAACACCACAGTTTACACTCAGGCTAATTAACATCATGCAAAAGTTTCTCATGTAAATCTTTCATCTCCGGTATATGTTCCTCTAAGGTGGGAACAACAAATCATTAGTAATACACAATAGCCTCAACGTAATCTCCAAGACTTGGGAAATAACAGATGGCTTCACAGGTCAGATTTATGTTATGAGTCTGTAGGATATAGTTAAAAAATGTGGAGGCTGTAACACTATCATGGACAGTTACAACTTGGTGCCACCAAGACGTTCTTCATTTGCAGTGCTTATTGATTTCATCTTTGGTCACCGTTGGGACTACATTTAAAAAGCCTACTATATCTTAAATAGAGCCGGTGTCACATGAAGACATGGTGGGTTTGTTTGTCCACATGTCCAGCACATGATTTTGTCTCCATAAAGATGCAGAAGTTGGGATATGTGAGGTTTTCGTTTTACGAATGTTTTGTAGAGGAAACTGTTCAAGCCACATGAAGCCAACCTGTAACCATGCATTTGTTTTATAGCTAACCAAACCCTAACTAACAGTCGGTGGGATTACATGGCACTGAAAGGATCAGATAATTGGCTAAATTACAATAAGACTGAGTTGAGTTGATCCAATTATCCTTGGATATATGGCGGTGAATGAATCGAATCATAGGCACAAAGCATGTCATACTCCGGTACGATAGGTGGCGCTGTACCCATTTCAACTATTGCTAATAGAGCCACTTCCGGTTGACCGCTTCACCACCAACAACAACAGCAAACTCAGGCATTTGAGAAAATGCCAAATGAAGAGCAAGATGAAGCTACGTCCCTCTACATTTAGTTTGTGATGAGCTGCTTATTGCACAAACGCGATGCACAACGGAGCATTCTCCATCGCTGTGTTTTTCTTTCTGACGGCGACAACAACAGTAATATCGTCTCTTCCGACTTCCGGTTTACGACCCCGGGAAAAAATCTTGAGAATGCGCAGAACGCAAAGTCTAATTCACCACGTGCTTCACCGTCTACAAGCAGGTTTAGTGTGACTTTCAACCGAGTTATCTCGGGGTCTTAATCCGATCGCGTGTAATCCGATCCAATTTCTTGTCAGATTAAGGTGTCTACATGCACTTAATAACTCAATAACTCAATCTTATTGTAATTTAGCCAATTATCTCATCCTTTCAGTGCCATGTAACCCCACTGAGTGACTGACAGGAAAGCTGAAAGGTGAAAAGTCCTTGCTCAACATTGGATCAAATGGGGCTGGAACCTTATTCTGTGGAATTAAAGTCCACTATGTAATACCAACCTCCTCCCTCTCCTACATCCTTGTAAGTATTTTTGAACATATTATAGCTGTATAAAATAACTTTTGCATCGGTTTCATATAATGCCAAACATTTAAATGTTACAGGATGCAAAGCAAAGCGTCTGTAAATGAAGTTCTCAAAGCCTGGGAAGTAGGCATGCTACAATTCTAAAAGGTAGATGGTATTTGATGATTTTTGAGCCCAGTAAGTGTGTTAATTTTCCTACTTTCATTGTGAAACTGCCTCATATTGTGCTGTGGACCAATGTAACTATTACACATTACAGAGTGAGACTGTGTTCCGATCAGGGTGACATAACCTCATTAGTACAGTTACATGCATCATCCTTGTCCATGTATACATGCAGTGGAGCAGAGTATGTCCTATGCTGCGCCACTATGTGAGAAAACATTCAAGACATTTTGCATTTCTAACTTTCTCTGTGACAGATCATACATGTAAATACAGCCGAATTCACTTCACAGATTCTGCCTGTAACTAAGCAAATTTTGTCAGATGACACTGGTTATGAAATCCGGATTTTTTTTGTGGGATTTTCAACCACAGGGCAATTTCTTAGCCACAATGAGATAATGTATTATTTACAGACGTTAACCAAAGAGGTTCAACTTTAGAGCATGTGTGGAGCACAGACGCCAGCTTGAATCTGGTTGAGCAAATTCAATTCAATTCAATTCATTTTTATTTATATAGCGCCAAATACAACAAATGTCATCTCAAGGCACTTAGATAGTAAGTCCAATTCAAGCCAATTGAAATTCAATTAATTAATAATAATCATAATTCATAAAATAATCCAATTCGTTCATATAGAGCCAATTTAAAAACAATTTCCTAGCTAAGAAAACCAACAGATTGCACTGAAAACTTTTTGTTTTTCGGTCCAATCTCCCGGCCTGAGCGTGCCTGAGGCGACAGAAGCAACTTTTCGCAACGAAATTTGATATGGATTACCAGTGCACACCAGTAACCACTCCGGTGAGTTGATTATTTTGAAAACGGACGTTTATGGTGCTTTTACGGACCTTTTAAGACATGCATATAACTTGCCATTCTGAAGCAGGTTGAGATGAATCAAAATTAGGCAAATACCGGAGACAGCAGTAAACATCAAAAAAGCGGTGAGGGGGGTTCTAAAACATTGCAGACGACTCAGAAAAGAGGCTTAATGTTGAAAATACCGCAGTTCCCCTTTAAGGCAGCATCTTTTCTTGAGCAGCCAAACATTTAAGAATACTTTTAAGAATACAATGTTGTCCTAAAACCTGGACCCTTTTTAAGCAACGGAGAATCTGCAAGAAGAGGAGAATGATGAGCATTTTTCCTTTTTTTGTTCTTTATAGTGTGTATTCATATCATGTTGCTGCTTTTGGGGTGCAGATTCAGTCAAAAGTTGTAACTACAGAAATTAATCAAGTGAGTTTGAAGTCGAAGACTGCTGAACTGACCTAGTGCCACTGAGGAACACGAAAACATTTTTAAGTGTGTTCATAGTCTATATGTTTTTAGGTAAGGTAGTAGTAAAGGTATTGAAACTTAGAAGAGCAGTTTGTATTGTACGATCATAAATTTTGTGAACTTGCAAAATGCATATTGACAATACATTCATAGCCTTGATTAAGCTTTTCACATTGTCTGTGAGACAAGCTTTCTGAGGTGAATTCATTCATCAGCCGTAATCCTTTTTCATCGTCGATATCCTCTCACCTGAATTTAGAAATAAAGAATCACGACTATACAGCAATATTTATAAAAATATATTTCACAAAGTAGGAAACAATACAGGGTATCTTAGATTACAGTACAGGGAGTAAATAATTGAACATACACATTTATAAGCATTAAAGCACAGTAGAAAATATGATCTGCATGTAGGACTATTCCATATATATTGATTAGTCTACCGAGAACTGCCATAATACTGTATCAGTACAAACTGAGTATGCACGCAGCTGTAGTGCCATTGAAATTGTCATTATGTGCAAGAGCTAACGTGCAGCGACAAAACCTACCACCTCATTGAAAGCTATGACGTTAGCAGTAACTCTATGTACAGTACAATTCTTTTTTTTATTGGTATCATACAGTGTAAGCACAATATGCACATGGTCTCAATTTCTCTTCTCATTTTTCTTGGGCTAATGCAATCTGTGTTTCCTAAATGGGGTTTGATGTTTAGAGGGAATCACATACTTTAGTTTAAATTGGACCATTGTGCTCAGAAGCTCACTGGCTGCACCCCAGAATATAGTACGAGCTGTATTTTACACAGAATTAGCATGTCTAAGAAAAGTCCCTGTCCCACAGTCCCAATTACTTAGTCAATCTGTACTATTTGAGTAACTTGGAGCTCTTGTTTGCCTGCTTGCATCTAGTCTATATCACAAACTGCATTGAATTCATGATATGGTTTGGCTATTAAGAAATAATGTTCAAGTGGTTCAAATAAGCTGAATGTGAAATAATCTAAGCACACTCACTTCAAAGTCAGCACAGAAAAAAATTACTTAAGAACAGATATACAAAAACTGATAGAACAGTAATGAAGAATCAACACATCTCTTGTCAAAAAACAGTAGATTACAATTGTATTTAATGTTGCTTCTGTAAAAAGAAGGCCTCAGAGTTTCTACATTTCTCTTTTTTGTCTTTACATCAGTCTTTTATAGGCTAATAACACTCGCGACCCACACTTGTAGCATGTAAATACAAAGAGTTGTATAAAGCAAGCCTCTCTGGGCTTTCGATAGTTTATAAATGTGGCCACCGGAGAACATATCAAATTTTGACAAATTTACTTTAAAGCCAATACTGCTTTGTCCTTTCGCATTTTTTTTCTTTTTTCCCCAAACCATATACATTCATCTTTGTAATGTAGACCACATATTGCTTTTTCATTTTCACTTAGTGTCCCTTCATTCATCAGCCTATTGGCTTAGGGAGACGTATGAAGAGTCATTCTGCAGCTTCTATAGTTCCATCTTGGTGTCCTTGGAGTATGGTGTCCGTTTAAGCTTCAGAGAACCCAACAATATCCGTTCATTGGGCAACTACCAGAAATGCCAGTATTTTTCTGCTACTGGCAGTCACAGTAAATGACTAACACCCAAAATACTGCTAGACACTCCACAACTGAATCTAAGTTACACTCCACAAGAATCATAGATCTCCTAATAAAGACATTGTTTTGCTCAACAATTACAATGCGCTTGACGTAGTGGATGACAACTGCTATATCTCACTCTAAAAAGAATACAAAAAGGTGGCCTCCCCTCATTATTAACAGTTCTTTTTTTCTTCTTTTAGACACCTGTTTCTAAAAGCCAGCCAACCCCCTAGCGTTTAATACACAAGTATGTGGACGGAAAAAAAATCTCAAAAGTCTTTTTTTCTAACAAATCAAAGGTCAGGTCTCACGGTCGCTCTCACCCACAGAGTAGAGCTCCCCAAGTCTTCTGAAGCGTGGGCCCCACTCTCTGAGATAGTCATAGTTCTGATCTGAGTCTGATGACGCTGTCTCCAGTGAGCTCAGGGAGCCGGCAATGGATCCTCGGCCCTCGTATCCATAGATCTGGATGGAGTCATAAGGCGGTGCAGTCGGATCATTGTCTGCCTCATGGAGCCGTACGTTTATGAATTCATCCACGTCCACGCCATTTGGCCCCGAGTGCTGGCCCGCCCGTGGCATAAACTGCAAGTCAGGCTTGATGTCCTTGCGTGGTAGGTAACCGTTGATGCCGTCCGGGTTCTGCAGCGTGGCAATGTCAAACGCTTCTGTGTCCTCTTCACCGCCTCCTTCATCATCGTATCGTATAATATTCTCGCGAACATCTTCGTCATCCTTGATAATAAGAGGCTCATTCTTATGTCTCCTCAGGGTCACAAATAGTACTACTATTACTATCAGAAAGAAAGATAGGACAAAAAGGGGGATAAAAAGAAAAAAGAAGAAGAATCTTGTTCAAGCTTTTAACAAGTGGATTTTCTGTTCAGTACACGAAGATCATTCATCAAAATCAGATTCAAGACAGTAAAAAAAACTCATTAACTCACCCAACAGGAGTATAATGCAGGCCAGGATGGCAATGAGAGCCCCCATACTTAGCCCAATAGGTAAGACGTAGGCTTCCACATTGCAAGATTGAACAATTCCATCTTTGCTGCACCCACACACTCTGATGGTCAAGGTGTTGGTGCTGCTCATCGGTGGATTCCCGTTGTCTGTCACAATGATGGGCAGGAAGTACATCTCCTGTTTCTGTCGTCTGAAGGTGTCGTGCTTGGCTAAAACACTGATTGAATTGTCTGTCAAACAGAGGTAAATCCAGCAATTAATTTTTTGCAAGGGGTGTGTGAAAAGTCCATTATTATTTATGGTGGCGACAGACTGAAATCCCATTAATAAACTGTGTGAAGATCAGTGCAGCATGAGGGTAAACTAATTTCATATCAATCATCACTTGGCTTTTTAGCATTCTCATATTCCATTGCTGTAAATGCCTTCCTTTTGTCCACCTTTGCTCTCTCAGCAGTGATATTTAATTTTGAAGTAAGACCAGCCCAAGTTTGCTATTCCTCTTTAGAAATCTGAGGAAATGAAGGGACCATGGCAGGCGACACTGGCTAAGAAGATGTGGCACATGTCGACCCAGAAAGGTGCCAGCTGCTCTTTGATGACACTTCTGTGAAGTTGTCTGCTCATTAGCTGGCACTCCTTACGCTGCTCACTTTATCAAACACTTGCATTCCCATAAGAATCTACTCCTGGTGATCTTATTGAAAATGTACAAGATGTCTGATAGTCTAACCTTTGCCTCGTTGATTGAGGGTGCATTGAAGACGGAGGGAAAATAAGAACTGTGCAGGATAAAGAAAAGGGCCATGGTGAAACGTCTGTATTGACAGAGCAAACTTAATCAAAAGATGGAATGCTTTGTGATAGAATCACTTGCTTTGCACAATCTGTAATTGATGTGAACATATGCTCAGATTTTTTTTTTTTTTTTTTTTTTTTACAAATGCTGCAACTAAGTGGTACGCTCTGCTTTGTGAGCACCAATATGTCCTACATCTTTTGGATCATTCGGCAGCGCATACCGAGTATCCAAGAATCAACTACACTGTAGTAAACTATCAGGACACGTCCTTGTATACAGGTCATTCTCATTTCCTTGCCTAATATTGGTGATAGAAATAGAATTGAGCATTTCCTGATTGTCAGCCCGCAGAAGGAGTCGTATCTTCAAAGAGTGGGATAGCTGTATAGATAACTTTCAAACAGACTGAGCTCACTGTTATAAGAATGCTGGTTTTATTATCCATTATATATTAGGCCACATAAACAGTGTTTGAACTACTGACTATTGGGTACTAATGAACACTGTGTACACTGAAATATTCACTGTCACCTTGTAAAAAGCAGAGGCTTCTTTAAATCAAGATTTTGGCTATAATCAACTCAGCATGTAACAGGCTACAAATAACAGTAAATGCCAGTAAAACTGCTGAGGTGTCTGAGCATTATGTGGACAGCTAAACACTGCAACATTCATAGATACCAAGTCGGTACAACTTAAATGCTTTTCAACTTCAGATGGGAAGATTTGAGAAAGAGGTCATGTTAGTCAGAGAAAAATCTTCATTTATAATTCCTTTCCAGCCAATGGACAACTTTCTCACTACTGACCCTATTTTGTGTTTGATATATTTACTGAATGCACAGATTGTGCTGAAATGTCAATAATATGAGGTGTTTTGTTCAAATTAAACTCCAAACACATTACATGTGTTGAACAACAGCTGCTTAAAAGATATAAAAAGATTGAGGACAATGCTGCGCTGAAATGTTGAACTTCACAGTTGAACAGCTCTTCATCTTTTTTTGCTGTGAGCAGGTATTTAAAATGATCAAAAGTCCCTGTCCCTAACATCACAGTGTTATAAATAGGCCTCCGATGAACCATTAGTCTTGGATGAGCCAAACATTCCATGTAACTGTGAATCTGACAACTAATGTAGCTTCATTTTCTCTGAATGCCAGAATTTGCAGAACTTGGAATGCTCACTTGATTTTCCAAAAGAACACTGACATGAAGAAGAACTGGATTCATTTTGTGAAATCAGTTTGAGCGCTCGATGGTTTGAAGGACAAAGTTAACCATCTTAAACCATAGTTGTTGGCACACCAAGCTGCTAGTTGGCAGTCAGGCCCATCTTGGGTGTTGGTGAATGTCTCCCTCTCTCCATTGTTGAGTTCCATTTTTCAACTGATCCAACATGTAGCATTACTGTCTTGTCTGTCGGTTAGAGAGCTCAAGCTGGCTGTTCAGTGTGCTTAATTAGTACATGATAAGGGTGTCCGAAGCGACAACAGGAAGCAAATGGCTAAGCATATGGGGGGGGGGGTTGGAGCCTATCCTGGCTGTTATTGGGCGAGAGGCAGGTACATCCTGGACATGTCACCAGTTCCTTTTTTATTTGGGATAGTCATTTAATCAAAACAAGCAATACTTTATAACAGCATGGATGTGTGGAGTGAAGAAACAACAGATAGGTCTGTAAAACACAGCACATGTTAAAGTTTATTACTTATTACCATTTTTTTTAACTATCCTGTCCTCTTCTTTCCCTATACTCTCTGTACTATCTCCCCTTTCTGCTCTGGGGAGCTACATGTTCTACTGCAGATTTGATACATACCGGGAGGATTTACTTGACTGCTCACATATACAGTAGATGAGTTTGGAAAAATCATCCAAAACTGTTAGACGGGACTACAGCTAAAATGCTAGCAACTTATCTCATTAGGCAACCAACCATGGCTAAAAGTCACATTAGTGTAGCTGTGTTCTGCAGTTGGCCAGTCAAACATACCCCATCATTACCCCTCTGCCCAGTGAAGCTTCAAGAAGTTGCAGATAATGCTCACAAAAATATCAAAGTCTCAAAATGTTTTTAGGGATACTTTACTAGAAATTGTAACAGTTAAGTTTCAAACATTACCTAAGATTAGCAAGCAAAGAGAGAAGTACCAGTTACTGCATTGTCTCTGAATGTTACTTTTAAAGCAATATCTCCAATTGGCCAAGCTACTGGCAAATTACTTATGTAGAGAGCTTTATAGTTTTAACGCAGATTATTTTTAAGTTAATCAGAGAATCTGAATAGTTCATCTTTCATTTTTGGCAACATGGCGAGTATTTTGTCTTTGGTACTTAAAATGGAATGCTCTAATACATTGCAGCCCCATCTGCTGAGAACTACATTTGCCAGAGTGCTCAATATCTTGTATAAAACTGATCAGAGCCTCAGCCATTTTCCCCATGGTAGGCAGCCCTTAACCTCTTCACTGTGCAATGTCTACAATTAGACTCATCATCACAAACAAAAGCCACGCAAAGAGCCTCACAGAGACCCTGGTGCTCTTCACTGAAGTGTCTCCCACAGCTGCCGATTCAGATAGAAAGAGTGGCTGAAGTGCTGGGAGATGTGGTGTGATGGGTGCCTTCTCTCTGTTTGGAATTAACAACATTATAGATAAGTGTGGTATGCGATATATTGTGCACTGCAGCACAACACATATTTACTGTGGTTTCAGGCAAGTGAGGAAAAATGAAGGCTCTTTGTTGTTTGGTCTAATGCATGGCTGTTCTTTAGTTGTGGAGGGGTTGTGTGGGTTCTAGTTATTTATGCTATTATATTTTCTGTTAAAAAGAGTGCCAGGCCCTGAAACCCATATGTTTTATACACGTTCAGACTGATTTACAGTTAAGGCCAGTTTTTTGCAGTGAGTTTTTACTGAGTCAAACACCCATCATTTTTTCTTTTCTGACAGAATTTTTTTTTTTTGCACATCTGACAGGAAAAGGTATTTTTTCTCTCTTTGGCCTTTTGAATATCAGATGCTCTTGATGTGTCAAAAGAAGACTGATATATTACCCAAGCTATTTTTATGTTTCCTGTGATTGCGCTGACTTCTTATGTTCCTGCGTGCTAATGTATCTATTTCAAAAGTAAAAGGTTTTTATTTTCAGCTGAGGATAGGAAGTCCACTTTATGACCTGATTTTTATGTATTTTCCTCCTGCAGTAAATTAGCCTGCAGCCTCAACGCCGAAACAGAAGGCTGGTACCATATGAAGAATTTTTTTGCCCGAAGCTGAAAACGTTACGCAACGTCATTTTGAACACAGTTTGTACAGTCAGTAGTGGAAGGGAGGCAGAAGAAGAAGGATGGAATACAGACAAGAAAAAATGCCAAATAAATGAGTAATATTACTTTATAATATATAATATGTAATATTTAGCAAAAAAAATTCAGACCATCTGCCATGATGAAACAACTAGGAAAAAAAGAAACTGGTGTCCAGACAGTTTTATATCTACTAACTGTGAGCTACTCTGATCCACCAGATTTCATCTCCGGTTCGGCTAACACGCCGCAGGTTAGAGACGAGACTGGAAAGCCATTGAAAAAAAGTGGAGAAAGTGCAGTCATTCAGCCTCATGAAAGAGCTTGTTTTGTTCCCAATTAATTTTTGTTCACACCTTGGTTGTTTTTGATGGTGAAATTGGGGTTGTTGAGCATCTCGGGGACTAGACGATAGTCAAAGTAGTGTCCTTGGATTGGGTCATCTTTATCAACAGCACTGACGGTCTGGATCACCTGTGGTGAAAAAGAGAGACAATAGGATAAACAGAGGAGGGCTCAAAGCCATTAGAAGAGGCAGCTTAGTTATCACTGTGTTTTTGCCGCTGCAGCCTGCCTCGGTAAAAAAGTGGCCGGATCACACCTGATGAAATATATGCCCTATTCATTCCTGGGGTTTGAGATTATTATCAATGAGGTCCTGTCTAGTCTGGCACACTTTTAGGCTCCCAGCTCTATCTTTTAATATGTCATCATAGGTCTTATCACACCATATGTCTTAATGATTGATTAGAATTTAGAATTCAGGCCCTGCAGGACAGTTTCCCTTTTTTCAGTTTCCTTTTTTCCCCTCTTTCAATAAAGCTTCCTATTGTACGTACGCGGGTCCCCTGAATGAGGTCGATTGATGAGAAGGAGAATGCTAAGTACTTGTCCAGGATTTTTGGCTGGGGAAAGCATTGTGCCATCTGGAGGAAGACATGAAAGACTGTCTTGAATTATGATCCACTCTGATCAATCCTGACTGCTCTCATTTCCCCTTTGCTCTGTGCACATTGTGTTGGAGAGAACTGTTTCAGAGCAAAAGGACCGCACTCCCACCTCTGTGGTTTCTCAGTGAAATAAATAGCCTATAATTCATTGTGGCCAATCATTACAGGGGAGGAGAGAGAGACAAAGAGAAGGACAGAGAGTAAGAAAGTGACAGATCACTGCTTTGATGAATGAGTCATTTCTTTCCTTACCTGTCCAGGCTTTCCATTTTCACACAGAAATGCCTCGTATTCGGTGGCAAATTCAGGGGCATTGTCATTAATGTCCATCACTCTGATGGCCACAACTGCCCTCGATATCTGACTGTGGTTTCCTAAGATAGAGAGATGGATAGATATATAGATTCAAAAGAAGGAGAATCAAGAAGAAAAGAAAAGTAGTGTTGAATGAGTTGGACAAACAAGATTATTCATGAAATCCCAGGTAAATTCAGTGACCTAGTTTTAATTTCCTTTATTTACCATTTTTATATCCCCCTCTAATTTCCTGATAGGATGTCGGGTAATAAGCCACATCAATCTTTTTTCAGCAGGTATCAACAATGCAAAACAGGAATCAAGGCAACAGGAAACAAAATAAATCATTTCAAAGTGCTTTGAAAAATCTCCTGTACACTCTAATGTTTAATACATGAGAGTTAAAACATTCATAATAATGACTCACTGGTAACTAAAGTAAAAAAAAAGACATTAAAAAGCAATATAATTAGGTGATTTTGAGTGCAAAAATTCATCACTTGACAGTCCCTTTCGAGAGTCACTGTGAACTGGTGTATTTATTAATCAGTGGAGCAATTGCCAATTTGTCAAGCAATTCATTTTTAATTTAGTCCCAAGAGAGCTATGTCACTGTGGTCAATTGCACTTGTATTATATGATTTACTTGTTTTTATTTCAGATCAGAACATTGCCTTAACACGATGGACATACAGTAAACCTATCTGAACACAATCTGTCAAATCCAAAACGACTTTAAAAACACTATTATGTTCATTTAAGTCACAGATAAGTTTGTGCAGATGATCTATAACGTAGTAAAAGAGCGATAAAGCTGTTAATGACCTATTAGCTTCAAATAAATAGCACTAGTGTAAACCTTTCTAACTGTATAAGGTACTGACCACACTGTACCATGTGAGGGTGCAGCAGCAAAAATCCCCAGTGCTACAGAATAAACCAGGCTGGATTTCATTGCTTATGAACTAGGATTAAACTGGGATCTAGAAATATTATTATCTGACTTTAAATGCTACATATTCCACAGAGGAGTAATTAAATATACATTTAGTAGCAGGTAATATGGAATTCTGTGTACATCAATCCAGTCTTACTCCAGAATGTGTAATCTTTATTCAGGTCAAGTGTAACATTTTACAATTTACACTTTAAAATTGTAACATAACTACACTTTCATGACTCCAAATCTGCCTGGCTCTGAAATCTAAAGTCATTACACCATAGACTTTAATGGTCCAGTCTGATCTTATACTGTCTGGAGACTTCTCACTTTTCAACTTCACAGTCTGTCATTCAATAAAATAAATTAATACAATTTTAGGGTTATATAATGATTAATAATGGTTAGCGTCGGGATTAAAAACCATACGATTAGGCCTAAATATTAAGAATTACAGCTTTTGCAATAGAAAACACCTGGCAAAGTAAAATGTTACTATCTTACAATTTCTACACATATACTGCGATACGATTTTGCTGTGTGCACAAATGTTCCACCCTTTCAATTAAAGTAAGGAAGCCCCTTAAAAATTCAAGGTCTTCAGCTCTTCCAGGAGATGAGTTGAAAAAGAGGTAAACAGTGAAGTGAGTGGAAATTGACAGTCAGATAGACAGTGATAGATGGATTAGAGCAGTGGGAGGATGAGACGCAGCCCCTCCTCACAGAAGTGATTTTCCCTCTGCAGCAGACAGGGAATAGAATCTGATTAGTCAGATGTCAACTGGTGCGAGGCAGCAGAACGAGCCTCCGTTTGGGTGGCAAATGGCATCGGGATAGAACTAGGAACACATCTATTCCTTTTCACGCCAGAGAGGGTACCGCCTTCTACTCTCCATCTGTGAAGAACAGCAAAACTGCCGTATTTATTTTGGCAAATTCCTATTAGGTGCTCTCAGAGATGCCACGATCTCAAACGACAGTTACTTTGCCAAGAGGCATGAAAACATGCCTTCAATGTATGGGTGCACAATGTGACAAGGGAAGCAGCTTATCCAAAAAAAAAAAACATGCTTGGTGTCTCTGACGGGCTGCTTGGATGGCTAGATTTGTCTTTACTGCACAGCCAAAACATTCTGACAGTGTTTGCATTTAGATTTATTCCTACAATTAATAAATGTTTCTTTTGATTAAAGAAAGGACGGGACAGACACAGAAAGAGACAGAGGGAGAGATACAGCAGAAGCACACAGAAAAGTTATAAGCTGAGTAAATTTCTATTCCAATAGCTTAAAGGGGTACATTAAGCTTTATCACATCATACAGCCCCCCTGAAACAATCTGTATGCAAATAAAGCCTTACATATGGTTGGAGCTGCATGTAGCCCTGCCGGCAAGATTTCCTACATAGTCAGGGAGTTTTGTGGTTCGCAGATGTTCTTTAATCTGTAATGGATGCTGGCGTTGGAGCAATCCACTCTGGAGCATGTCTTTAAAACTGTTTATTTGATATGTCTTAATGTTATTGCACTTCCACAAATTAAGTACTGAGCTGTTTAATTCAATCAAAACTCAGCAAATTAGGGTGTTTAATGCCTCCGCAGATTCCGATGCAAATTGTTTGTGTTATGCTCTCAGAACGTTTAAAAAGTGCTCCTTTAAAAAGTGTTAAATTGTTGAACAGGAGGACTAGGTGTAGCAGGTCGGTGACTCCTTTGACTGAGACAGCTCATGAAGTCACTCAGAGGAGGACGGAACGGTGCGTGCCTTCCTGCAGTTACCCGTTTTTAAACCCTGCGTGCCAGTGCATGTCTAATAGTATGCTGACTTATAGGACATTACAATTCATGAGGCAGATTGTGCTCGAAAGAATGGAGTCAGGGTTACTTACTGACTTCTGTGGCGGTTACAGTGATGTTATGCCACATGTCTGTCTCCCGGTCCAGCGGTTTGGCCAGCGTGATTTTCCCATCGTCCACATTGATGTTAAACTGCCTCTCCAGATCTGTGTGGCGATCGATGAAGTACCTGCAAAGATAAACAAACACCAGAAATTTGAGCCAAATCGCTTTAGCAGCTGCTCCACTGAAGCATCTTTTGAAATCCTCTGGGTGCTGTGGTGCTGAGCCTTATTCATCAGGAGAAACCTGTAGATCAATGCACATTAAAAACAGTACAGAATCAATAATTATCATCTGAGGAATAATTATAGCCTTCGTGTGAGCAGCTTTACAGCCTAATAATGTCTCAGAAGCCTCCATACAATTAGGGTGACCCCCCCCCCCCCCCCTGCAAACAAATGCCATTAGTACATGTTACTGTATGTCAGGGTAAGAGATGTGGGGTTGTTAACCCTGTTCGGCATCTCAACACTCAATGGTTCCCGAAGGCTTTGCATTAATGAGTTCGGACAGCACTGTGTCACATACAGACAACATGGTGGTTGGTGGTGGGGGGGGGGGGGGGGGGGGGGGGGGGGGGGGTAATGAATGTAATGGAGATGAACTGCCTATGTCTTAAGAGTGTCCTTCTCTGGTTTGTTGGGTCATTTCCATTTTTTCTCTCCTACATTTCATCACACACCTTTGTCTAACAATCCACATGTAGCTTTGCTTTTTGCAGCCCGGCCTGCAAAGCACTAACATTCTGGGATGTCAAGAAACTTTGAAATACAGAAGCAACACTTACAACAATCCTGAACAGACTGAAGCAGAAGGTATGAAATTGGAATGCACATAAAAGAGAATTTTCCAATGCCATTTGAAGCTGTGAAATTGCTCTTTCATGTTGCAGCGTGCACAGCTCCATTTCTTGGGACATGCCCACACAAAACTGCCAAAAAAAAAAAAAGAAGCTGTCATTATGGGTCATCTTTGGTTTCACACGTTTCATTTGACATCGTGTGGGACTGTCATAAACAACCTACTCACCCGAAATGCAAGGCCGCTGTGATTCACGTGAGCTAATTACACCATGTACTGCACATCTATCTCCGTACCTCCGGGACAAACTCCTTGCTCATCTCTCGCTGTCTCACTCTCTTGTCCTCCCTCACAATCTCTTCCCACTCACTCAGTGAAGAAGTGTTTTCTTTTTTCCTTTCTTTTCCATCCAGCTGGGTCTCAAGCTCTTCCTAATCCAATCCCCCTATCCAATTCTTTGCAATCCCCCTTCTGCACACAGGCGTCCCCCCTCTGTCACCAGGTGCCCCGCTCGCCCTGGGTCTCATACCATCTCATGCTGGAACTGCTCATCCCTATCAGTGCAGACCTGGTGGCAGGAACCCTGCATTATTTGTATGAGGGAAAGAAAGGTAACTGAGGATGGTGGGGATGCAAAGAGAGGGAATGAGAAACAGAGAAAGAGCGCCAGACAAAGATGCAACAACTGTTTACGTGAAGGAGGGTGCTGCTTATACAAGGATGCTGGGAAATGAAATAAATAAACCGCTGGCCCAGATTCCAATTGTTGCAGAGATGTACCAAGCCATGACATTTTCATTTTTGAGATGAAATGGTGTAAAATCCTCCAGACGACGGGCTGGGAGAGGTCCACAAGGACCCCCCCTCCAACCCCCATCCCTCCTCCTATTTCTCTCTTGCCCTGCAGACGCAGAGCACTTTCAAGACAGGCAGGCAGCAGCAAACCACCTGGGAGCAGCCTCTCTCCTGCAGACTGAGTGGATCCCAGTCAAACTCTTGACAGCCTCACGTGGAAGCAAGGAGACAGACCCTGAAATGTTCTGCCACCTGTCACTCAAACTGACAACGTGATGTGAAAAGAATTAAAAGCAAATAAAAAAATGATAACCAGTGTTATACATGCACATTTTCCTGAGTGTGCGCGTGTCTGCGTGAGTTTGTATCAAGTCGTTTCAGCTCTGCTTCTTCTTTCGGGAGCCTTTAAAAGACATTGGACTGACCTCAGTGCCAGACTTGAGAGTTAACACAGAGGCTGCTTGTGCCTCAAATGACGCCTCACACAATGACAACATTCAGCCCTGATGTGAAATGAAGGTAATACACCTATCAAACTGCAGCAGTATGACAGGAGCTGTTCTGAGTATCTAAAAAAGAGAACGTATAAGCTGTAATCAGTGAGACTGTTATTCTTTTTTCCATTCACTTACGGATCTTTGTACTGGCTTTCTCACAGTTTGCCTGTCAATCAAACAGTAGGACCAGTACATCTTCTCTGTTTGAGTTTCTATGGGTGGCAATTTTAAGTCTCTTTAGCTATGCTGGCCATCATTGCTCAAGTTAACTGCAGTCTTCCTTTTATTTTTTCCATCACAGAGTTCATTTTCCAGAAAAACAAATATTCACTGTTAATGCAGAAAAAAGAAAGGTTGTCTATCACTGAAATAGTATCAAATCGTATTGTGGCAATCCACACCATCTTCCCCTTTCAAATGTTATTCTCATGTCAATCATGATGCTGTAGTGCCACATGTATCATGTGATTATGTCAGCGTAAGGTTAAAAAGATGTGCTGCCAATTCTACATATAGATACAGCTGACATTGCTTTTATCTTACATGGACGTGGATTTTGTCAGAAGCTGCAGTAGAAAAACTGGTGCAGAACAGCAGCATGGAAAATGACTTGTATGGTAACTTGTCATATAAATTGGCCAGATTTCTGTCACTGAATAAGGTTTGTTCCATTGGTAGCAGAAGCAAAGGGGAGCTTGATTGGAAACTCAACTGCATGAAGAATTAATAAACATTTGAGAGTGAGTGAACAAACAGATCTACAGAGCTGAGAAAATGACCACTGTAGCCAAGACTAGTGAGGTGCACATGGCTGGTTTTCTATGACATGGCGAAAAAGTTCAATATTCAAAGTTTTAGCTGCCCAGGCTCAGATTACTGTTGTTTCCTTGCTTCAGATAACAAGCTATATAGGTGGACAGAACAGACCATTTGCCATGTGATTCAACAGAAGGTAGTCTACTGTAAGCCTGACCCAAAACAAGTCCTGGTAACCTCTCAGTGTTGTAAACTAATGTTATGTTTGATATGATGCTCAAAAAATTAGGGGAACTAATGACCAAGGCCATCCCAAGATGACAATCATGAAACAAAATTATCTGAGAAGCGGTGTGAGGCAGTACCTTGAATTTCCTAATGTAAATGGCATAGTAATGAACAAAGGCAAGGCCGCTCGTTGACTTTGTAAAAAGTCGAGACACAACATATAAATGTCAGGTCAATGTTGGGTGTTTAGCATCATTTAAATACCTGCTATTTAGCCCAGTCAACTTCAGCAGGCCCTTTGTAAAAATGCCACAACAAACCTGATTAAGATCAGCTTTATTGGTCATGCATACATGCATGCAAACAAAATTTGTCCTCTGCTTTTAACCCATCCAGGTTGGCACCTGTTGCCATGCACATCACAGGGTCACACAGTGACAGATGCCAACCTGGAGCGGTGGGCAGCCGTGCGCAGCGCCCGGGGAGCATGGGGTTACGGTGCCTTGCTCAAGGGCACCTCGGCCGTGACAAGGAGGTGGATGGACACCCCTCCAGCTGTCAGTCCCACCAAATTTTTTGAGTGGCGTGAGTGGGAATCAAACCTGCCAACCTTCCGGTTATTGGACAACCGACTCTAACCACTGAGCCAAATGTGGCGAGGAGCAGAGTAAAGGATGATATTTTTAGAGCCAACAACACCACCTGGGGACTTGCACCCCAGGATATGACAACTGAAACCCTAATTGCTGTAAGGACACGGGGTCGTGACTGAGGAGGCAGAGACTGTAAAGTAAAGAAAATATATTTTTATTGAAAGTAATATTTATGAATAAAACTTAAGTAAAGCTGCTGCTTTACTTAAGAAGAAACGAGAGAAAAGGGTTAAACACAAAACGAATTTAGTAAACTATTTTTATTAACAGAGAGCTAAGGCCAGCTATAACAATACTAGAAGCCACGGCTTGATATCAACATTCCAATGTAAAGATGAGGCACTGTGGTATTGTGGATGACATTTTAACATTAGGTTAATTGTGTGTTTATTTCAAATTTGATCAAAATTGAAAATTTTTTGAAAAATGGGACAGCACTGATGACTCCTGATCAAACATCTACAGATGTGCAAAGCTGGAAAGCCATTAGGAGAGTTCTATAGGGATCAAACTACACCGTGACAACACTGCTTGTGTTATCTCTTATATATAACTTAACATACACTCTCATAATGGAGTCATACAGTACATTACACGGATAAAGCACACAATGTTAAACGTGTCACTGATTTGACTGTGCACAGCAAACTGTAAAGGTTAAGCAGCCATTGAAAGGTTTGTGTATTTGTGCCAGTGAGTCTCTTGTCTTTTAGAGTGTGAATGCGTACATGTTAGTGCTTGAATAAGTTGGAGGAAGAGGAGGTTAAAAAGATTGAGCACAATTTTTTATTTTTTTTGCCCACAGAGAACAAAATGCCTCTGACATTACTGCTTGTTATTAGGTCAGCAATTCCACTGGGAGGATCACAGATGTAGAACTAATTTAGCCGTCCACTGAATGCTGACCGTTTGTGTTTGTTCACCACATTTTATTCAGGTTGGCTCCCAAGCCATTTGAAAGGTCCCAACTAATCTATACTATAAATAATAAAACATAAAAGACAAAACACAAGGAAAAGTAGAGAACGTAAATAAACCCTTGTGGAATAGATGTCCTTGGTCAAACTGACAATAAATTTCCATTCATTTCAAAACCACCTCATACACATGACTGTTTGTATTACCATATGCAGCATGTCAGCTGTCAGCTATGCCATAGCCTAACAACAAAACAAAGCCTGCCGAAATAAACAAGCCACCGCGTTCGTGGAAATTCCACAAAAACATAGGCAAAAATGAGAAAAAGTGACAAAATATGTATAAAACATGAAGCAGATTTAGGCTATTCTTGTCACAGTATCAATATTTTGGAAGAAAATACACTCGCAGCTATTCTATGAAACCCAGCAGTTTGTTTCAGACAACCTCAGTGACTGCCAGATGTCACATTGCTTTTTATCTGTGATCAGTCGGGTAGAAAACGACAGAGCACAGGCTCCAGAGAGAAGCAACACTGAGGGAGCATTTCATGAGTGCACCTGAAATGTTATTGGTTGGATGCATTAAGTACAGCTAAGGGGTTGTTTGTCTCCTGAGTGCAGTGAGGACATGGCAGCCCACCAGAGCACTCGCCCCGAGTGGTTTTAGACTCAGACTGGTTTGGTCCGGTCGGGCAGGGATGTGGGGAAGGGGGGAGGGTGTAGGTTGTGGGGATTTAGACGGAGAGTGATTCTAATCAGCGGGGTCGACTCGAGAGCTTGTTGAAATGGTGGCAGGAGCGTATCCACATCAATGCTGCTATCACTGCTGCCACTCCACATGTGCGATAGATCCATCTACAGCTTTCATTTGGGACACCTGTTCTCTTTTCAGTTTTTGAAACGGCAATAAAGTTCAGAAATAACTGGACAGATAGAGAGGTAGGAAGAAACTGTTGGCTGACGGTAATTTATGATTAATTCAAGTGTGAAAGGCCAACATGCTGAAAAGTTAAAGCTGACATTTTCAAGTATTGTTTCTACAAAAATACCTGTTTCTCAGCTTATTTATGTTTCATGAGCAAATTTTGAAAAATATATATAAAGCAGTTTTTTTTTTGTTTGTTTCACATTGAAAAGTAACGTTTTTTATTCTTGTGATGTTTCTGACCAAAATACTACTCAATGATGAATAGGTGAAGTTTTCTGGTTAGGCTCCAGCCCAAGGTTGTCCATCATTTAGAAATACTTGCAATTTTTGTAAGAGGCATCAATAAGGCTACAACCCTCTCTCAGCCCTTATTTTTTGTAGGATTAAAATCTCCCAGCCTGTAATCATTTTATCAGCACAGAGCTCAGAGTTACAGGCTAATACGAACCGTGACTTTAAGTACAATCAAAGGGTCTTTGAGGTTTAGGGTGATGCATCATTCTAAGCCCTCCATGACAATACTTTGTTTAATCTCACCCCCCCAAAGAAAGCACTCAGCATCAGTGACAGATCGTGTTGAAGATATGGAAGGGCGGGTGGAGGTAAAAATATGTGACGGAAAATGTTCAGATAAAGCAGTTTTTTGCAAATAAACAGAAATTAGAGAGTGAATGTCTGGTGGTGTGTTCATTTTTAGAGGATGATCAGCGTTTTTACAAGAGCAAATAATTAGTACGACTTTCTACGAGCTGCTTCTGTTTTATTTCTACGAATAAAACTGCAATTGTTTTTCAAGAACATTCTGAAAAGGTTCACTTTCTCTCTCCTTTTCAGCCTGATAGTCACGTAAAGCCCTTAAGCAACACTTCTCTCTACAGAACAACCTCCATACAAATGATAAAATTGGTGATTAAAAGTTGAATGGGTACCATGAATAGAATAAGTTTGAATGTAGAAAGAAAGACAAAAATAAACTGCAAAAAAGGCAAGTGACCAGGTGTAGAGACGGCAGCTGATGACTCCGTTCACTCTGCATCACGCTCAAAACATTTTATAAGTGCTCAGACAGATTATCTGAACAGCTTTAGCAGCAAATGCAATTTCAGAGTCCATTAGCACATTTTAATATGATTACATTTAAAAACAAATTGAACTTATCTATACTTTGAAGACTAATGTGGAATTACATTTCTTGGAGGACTTTCATTCCGCAACTTTTTGTTCGTGTTATTTTTCTTCTTTCTTTCGTAAAAAAGAATCACAGACATATCTCTAAAGAATGATCAAATCAAATTGTTGTAATCTATGGCAAATGTATCTCTTCATTAATTAGAGGAGAAAAAAACATAGTACTATGTAACACCTTCACTGACTTTAAGGCATGGACTTCACTAATGAAAAGCAATATTCTTCATCAATGAGGTTCTTTCTTTTTATCTTAGCAGTGGACTTCATCATCACCAAATCTACGGTCTATTGAAAAAGTGTCCGCAATTTGAATGTAACTGTGCATTTACTGTAGAGGTAATAACTGCCATCTCACCTGGCTCTGTACCTGACATGAACATCATATCATCAATCAGTGTGGGAATTTGCTTCTTTTCTTCAGGGTCATCTTTATGTATTTCACTGAACCTGCACCAAAGAAAAGCTCCAGCATGATCTCCTTGCCAAATGCAGAACCACGATTCATCTCTGAATATCGCTTTCATCCAATAATCCACAGTCCACGATTGCTTCTCTTGAGCCCAGTGTAACTGGCTTTTCTGGATGAAAATCCCATTTCCTTCATCCAGTTTCTTACAGTTCAGTCATAAAACCTTGACTCAAGTACAGTCATTTTCTGTTCTCAGGCATATTGCTTTGAGTTTTCTGTCCTGAGGCTTTGACGTCTTCCTTGGAAGATCTGTATGTTTCCCCTTTATAACCTTCCCATTTTGTTTGTTAGACCCACCAGACTGGGAACAACTAACATCGTTTTCCACACTTAAACTTGAAGAGTTTAATAATCCTCCCCACTGTTTCGACGGCCAGCTCTCTTGTTGGGTTCGTGTTTCTCGTCAATCACTCAGGAGTAGCAGCTTGTTAAAGTCAGACTAATTTGCATATACATATATCGATTTTTGCAAGTACCTTTTTTTTTAAATGCATAATCCATAATATCTTACTTTACTTTACTTTACTTGTTTTCATCATTTGATTTTTACTAAATAAAATAGCTTAATTTAACATCTTCCAAGAGTAGTGATTCCATATTTTTTTGCCAGAATTGTACAAATTCAATGCTAAAAAATACAAATTTTGTCCCTCTGTCACCTTGCCACACGTCTATATAAAAAGTAAAACAGACTAGCATCAACAAACATAGAGATAAGGACAAACAGGCAAAATATGTTATTGCACATGAGAGAAGAAGCATCCTGTAACCTCGGGGCTCAATTCCTCCTCCTGGCAATCTCATCATTATACATGAGGATGCAGCCAGAGAAGCAAAAAAGAGTGGGCAAAAAAGTAGAATGGTAGAATGAATCGGTCCTTTTCTACAGCATCAACCATTCTCTGAAACCCAGCCTGCTCTCTGCTCACCAGGCAATTACACACACCTGTTGAGTGTTGTCCCGGGAATGCGGTCAGCAAGTCACTGGAGAATTAATGAAATGCCAAGGTGGAGGGAGAGAAATTGCCTGTATAACCTATCCTCAAGGTGCCCTTGTGGTATTTCCAAGAATAAGTCACACAAGAGGAGAGTACACTATTCTATAGCATGGCTGGTCACCCAAGAAAAAGGAAAGTTGTGTTTTCTTGAACTCATAATCTACTTTTTTTGTTCATCTGCGGAAATGAGAGCAATCACTGAGTTGCTTCCTCGCTGCACAAGACACTCCCGTCTCCAAAGGTCAGGGACAAGAAGAGATTTAATTGCATGCCTCAGTGTCAACCCTTTTATTAAAATAAGTCATTATAACCTGAAAAGACCCATTTGTTAACCCACAGTATTCTTGCCAGTACTTCTTGAAGTTAAGCTGAAGAGCTTTTTTCCTTTGCACATTTCGCTGCCATCTTGCTGAGGTGAGTCAGCAGCAGATGGTTAAGCAGGAAAAGTCTGAAGTTCTGTCAAGACCTCACTGTTAATTGCTTCTTACCTGACAAGGCTTCCAGATGCGTCTGGATCCCTGGCGGTGACTGTCCCTATGACAGTATTGATGGGGGCGTTCTCGTTCACTTCCAATAAGTACACGGGTTTGGAGAAAACAGGAGGCTCGTCTGAATCCTCCACCACAATCTTCATTGTGGCCGTGTCCTTGAAGGGCCCGCTGCTGCTGGGCTCCGTGCGGATGTTGGTAGCTTCAACCTTCAGCGTGTACGCTCTCTTGCTCTCATAATCTAAAGGCTGTAAAGAGGCAAATAAAAAAGTGGTCAAACACTGCTTTAGCGTCCTCATTTCATAATATTTCAAAGGACATTAATTCCACAATTCAGCGGTAGAAACATTAACATTAATAGAATGTTAACTTAACTACAGTACAGCTTTGATTTTATTGTGTTTTACTTAGAGTTAGTTAGTTAATTGTGATCCAGTCATGTAAAGAATGAATCTATGCACTTCAAATTTTACATACAAAGCTCAAAAGTACCTGACAATATACAAGGCAGTCTCATAGAAGCTTGTGAAGTTGTCTAAAAACTCTCTTTTCTGGTGCAAATGAACTTAAAAATAACTTCATATAGCATGACAGTCTCACTGCATTTTGTGAAACTGTCCTTAAAACAGTGAACACCAGATGTGGAGCGGTCTGTGGCGTAGTGGGTACAGCAGACGCCCCATGTACAGAGGCTATAGTCCTCGTGCAGCTGGCCCCGGTTCGAATCCCGCATCGGACAGCCCTTTGCTGTGTGTTATTCCCCCTCTCTCTGCACCCTGCTTCCTGTCTCTCTTCACTGTCCTATATAATAACTAAGGCATAAAAAGCCCCAAAAAATTATTAAAAAAAAAAGACTCCAGATGTAGAACTGGAGAGATTCAAGCTGGGTGACAGTATCAGTAAATCACATGAAATCCCTGCTCAAGCCATAAAGAAACCACGCTCCTAATGAAGCCAGGTGCTTGTTCAGATATATATGGGATTGCAAAATTGTGATTCTTGTCAGTCTCCCAACAGAAGTCATCGGAATGGACAGCGTTCCTAAGATAAGAGCATTGTGACAAAGATTATACGTTTTCAGTCCCAGACACAGCGAGACACGTGCCTGCTTTCTTCCTGCAAGGTTCACTTCCAACAGGGAACGGGCATTTCATGCTTCTGGCTGCTGGCGGTTTCATCCAGAGCAACCTGCAGACCCACATTTGTCCACTGCCTAATTTCTGCTCTCACGTTATGTCGAGATTTATGTTTTCCTTGGTCAGGTTTAGGCATTAAAAAACAATTTTGGTTAGAGAACATAAGGGCTTGTCTCAAACGGATCTTCAGGCATTTCTGCATCAGACATAAGTGTTGGTAAATTTTTCTAAACCATAAAAGCTCTGTGTTGCAACACTGTGGCTCATCTTAAAACAGTCTGGGTTGCAACACGGAAAATGTTCCATGGACTACACCCGTAAAGTAACTCCGAGTAAAAATCCACAATGTAGCATTCGTTCGAGTCACAATGAAAAGTTTTAGGTTTGAGTTGTTTGATGTGGCAAAATATTTGCTCTTGTCATGGCCCCTCTCTGAGTAGCTTAAAGCTTAGCCTGTTTCCACGTCTCCAAACTGAGAGTGCTCTGACTGCTGTCTACTGCAGATAGGACACTGACCACTACAAAGTACTTCACACAAACTCACACAAAAAAAAAACACAACAAGAATACACAAACCTTTAAAACAGACCTTCAAAATCTTATTTTCTGGGTGCTCTAAATAAGTGCTGCTCTCTTTTCAAAAAGTGCAAAATGTGGTTCAGACTGGATATCAAATAGTGTCCATCAACACATAAGCATTTCTTTTTCATTGTGTGTCTCTTTCACAGTTTGTCTTGACATGAATGACGTGAATAAAGTGCACTGTTTTTAATTAAAGAGGCGACTCTATATATTCATAAAAGTATTATTCAGCCTGTAAAAACAGTGTTTCAACATATACTGGCCCCCGGACATAATCTGATCATTTCATTGGGATTATCTCGACTTGTTTTGTACAGTGAGAAATAAAGCTTTCATAAAGCTTTACAAGCAAGGAGGGTGTGCATATGTATATGTATACATATTTACACACGCACGCACACACATATATATATATATATCAAATATAATATAGTAGAAAAATGGTCCACTGTGGTTTATGATAACTTTAATTTTTTTTTTATTTTGTTGTATGTTGCTTAAAAAGTTTTATACATTTTCACTTAACTTATTTGAAATGGAAAACTTTCATGATTTTTCTCTCAGTTCCTTTTCTACAAATATAAAAAGTCTGGCAGAATGAGCCGTGTTGAACTGAGACTCCAACACATCTTCACATAGCTGCTACAGCAAGATTGATCAAGAGGAAAAAGCTACAACCTTAAAGTCCTTACTTTGATCAACATTTCCAAACAAATGTCAAGAGTTATTTGATCATCATTTGGATTAAGATCCGTTCGTCACTATACCTTCAGTTTTTAGTTCTGCATAATTATAAAAAAAAATGTCCAACCTTTGTAAGCCTGAGAGAACCAATTTCCTGCCAATGCTCGCAGTGACAGTGGATGATTTGCACGTTTACTCTACAAACAACCAGTCAACATAAAAAAAGAAAATACAACAAGTGTTTATTTAAGACTATGAGAAAATGGATATATTTAATTTTTGCTTAAATATAGGTAATAAGTACATCTATTTAATCCATTTTTCCCCATACTCATATGCAGTATTGTCTTTACTGACTACTCGTCATTAATATTTAAGAGAGAGACAGAGAGAGACAGAGTCAGAATTTTAGTTTCTTGGCATCTCTGAGGACCGTCGCAATTTTATTCTGAATCACCTCTGGTCGTTCTCATACTACTCGAATAATGGGATCAAGTCACTTCCACGCTCCATAACCAGGATTTATAGGGAAATCAAAAGTGGGCCTTGCCGCTTGAGGGGACAGGAGCTGGCTTCGGGGAGAGAGGAGGACTAAAAGGAGGATGAACAAAACGAGGAATGTATTCAGTTAGAGAAAGAGGGCTTTTTGCGAGAGGAAATTGTCCCCGAGGTTAGACAAGGCCAGAGCTGAGAGCTCTGTGACAGAGGGGGCAGGTGGGAGGAGGGGCATCTGGGGGGCCAGCTATGAGACACTTGCTGCAGTTGAGGGGACATTGAAGACGACCCGGGGCTTTGACTTCCACACTCCTGCAGTCCTGGTGTCAGGGCACGAGGCAGAGAGACCAAAGCCCCTGAAGCCACTCCAAGCCTCACTCCTCTGCACTCGGAGAAGCTCTTTGGAACACTCATTATTAACCTCCTCTTCTTCTCCAACTGATCTTCCTCCTCACTTGACACCTACCCCCCCCCCCCCCCTTCACTCTGTTCGTTTCTCTCCCTCTGATCCGACCATCTGTGCTGAGAAAGTACAGCAACTAGCTGGAACTGGAGCCAATGGCTAGCACTATGATATGCAAGGCAGTGGAGGATTAATATTATGAACATTTCAAAGGAGAAAACACATATAACGGCTTGCTCACACATTTTTTTTAATTTTTTTTTTTTAATCAATCACCAAACTAGGAGCTGATGAAAAGTAAAAAACAATAAAACCATGAAAACTTAACAAGGGGTCATCATCGGAACCGAAAGAAGCAGCAGTAACAGCTAATATAGGATGTAGCTAAACCCACAATAATACAGCACTGGAGCCAATGGCTAGCACATTGATATTACTCTATTTGCACATAATTATGAGTGAGTATCGCTCCGGGCTTTAATAGTTCCACCAAGCGAGTTCCCTCCCGTGTTGGGATGCGGAACACCGCGGCATTCCCTCGACTGGGGCTCAGAGTGGGCGGAGTGCCAGGGGGACGAGGTTTGAATAAGAATCATTATTTGTGATGAAAAAGTTTGTATGATACAAACACTTGTGTCCATGGTTGATTTCCATCCAGCAGTTTGAAAGAACTGGGTTCTTATATCTGTGGGCGAGCAACTTAGCGTTACCACTTTCACATTACATGACTACTACAAATGCAATACTTATTTTATATTTTAACTTTAAAAGGGTAATATTAGTAGGATGGAGTATTCCATTCACTTAATATTTAAAAAATCACCACGTTATCTCATAATTACGAGATAACTATCTCATAATTACAAGATAAGATCTCAAAATTACGAGATAGTATCTCATAATTATGAGGTAACTGTCTGCATGAGATGATATGTCCGCTAATAGACTCAGCAGCTTTAGTTCGACTAGTGTCTGACTGATTTGCAAGACAATAATGGACGTCTCTCGTGGAATTTGTTTTTATTTCCTTCTTGCCATGAGGCATTATGAAATATTAGCATTTCTCAGGATGGATGGGATTAAAATAAGCATGTCAACGCTACGAAGGCGACTGAAATCGTTGGGGTTGTACAGGAGGAAAGCCCAATCTGACCTGCTGGAAGTTGCGCTCTTCGTGCAAGAGCAACTAAACCAATATGGTGTGTTGCATGGTGTAGCAGTCACAGTGCCGTGTGGATTAAGAGTTTTTCAAACTTTGACAAAACCAACATTCCTGTGGGGGATGTTTACGTATGTGGATATAAACCAGATCTTCATTTTCTTTCCACAAAGGAAAAAAGAGACAGAAACTGCCTAATTTACGTTAACCTTCTACCCTTTTGAGAGTTTTTTGGGGAGTCGAACTCGCAACAGACGCTCTCCATAAATTGGGATAAACTCGAATGAACAAAGAACCTTTCTGTTGGAAATGTTGGAGACTTACTATCTTATCTTCACCATAAATCGCGGTTGACATTTTAACACCCTCTCCCACCAGAGAAAGAGACCAGATGGCTACCCACGAACTGAGAAGACTTCACTAAGACTCACTTTTAGTCGAATCTTAAAACTATATTAAATGTGTTTGATAACCGTATACAATTTCTTTCAGGTTTCCAGCTTGATCACAAGACGCATATAGAGACAATTTGTACGATTCTGGCTTAAATATTGACAAAGAACTGATCTTGGTTGAAAATGCCCAACCTGCCTGATGGAACCACATTGCCCCCTAGTGGTCTGCAGTGTTGATTAGTTGAACATTTAAATCCCAGAGGACTCAGTAAAATGGACAAGATATATGCAACTATTAACTTCTAACGATGTCCCTTCGGTATCTATTTGGTATTTGTTTGGTATCCCCATTGTTAACACAGAAAATTAACATTGTGTGGTTCACTATTCATATGTCACGATTTCATAGATATTCATCTGAATTTTGAAAGTCATAATCATCAATTACGTTGTGTGTTATTTTGATGTCTTTATATTGCAAGTCTATGTTATATCTTTAATCTGCATATCTTAACAAGATGTGGTGTTTTCAGAATCACCGAGACAAATGTTCTATGAGACGGAGTAATGGAGAAATAAGAGTTTCTTTGTCTCATCCAGAAATCCCCACGCAAAACAGATCATTTTACACAGTTCAGGCATATCATTGGCTGAAAGAGTAGTGTAAGCTTACATCACGCCCCACCTCCGAGAGTCAAAACCCGGAGCCCGCGAAAAACACAGCCTCTCGTTCTCTCGTTTTCTGGCTTTCGCTTCAGGCGTCTTGTTTCTGGCTTCATGCCACTTGTTCCAGAAGAGTTCCAACCCAGAGTTTCAGAAGGAGATTTGAGCAGAGAACAGTTGCTCAGAGAGATTTGGAGATGGTTTGACGAGAACAGAAGAGCTCACCAGAGTTTGGGAGTTTTCCCATAATCTCAGGAGAGAGCGGAAGGACGTGAGGATGAGCGATGCAGAGGACGACCGGAAGGAAGCCCTCCAGAACCCAGTGAGACCCCGGAGACGAGAAAGAAAGACCCGAACAAAGATAAGAACAGAATGAAGTTTTCCTACCCAGAAAACCAACTCAAGCAACCTTTTATTAATCTTCTGTGAACTTAAGTTCACTTCATCAGAGAAGCAACGGACCCACTGACACTCGGAGGATTTGATCATCTAACCACAGCCCTCGGCACCATCGTTCCCGTTTCCCAGTGAAAGAAGCAACTGAGAAGTCCGCTAAAGTCAGCCACCACACCCAGGAAGGCCCAGAGAGCGGAAGAGAAATCCCCTCGGACCCCGCGTGGCCGCTGCCGTGTTCCGAGCTGACTAAGCAGAACTTCAGCACAGTAAGACCGACCCGTTTTCACCTTAAAGTGGGTTTGATGGATGTCTCGAGGCTTTCACAGAATGATAAATTAATCCGAAATGTCAGTATTTAGCGTCAAATAGTCAGCCAACCCAAGCTATTTGAATACATCCAGTATCTCCCCATTCCCCATATTTTATTTTCCATTCACTAAGTGTTTTATATAATCACCCATATTCAATGCATCTCCTGTTTGTTTTAAAGGTTCATGTTTTGGTCATATCATTTTAATAAACAGTTCATATATCTATATATATGTTATAATCACAGATTGTGTCGTATGCTTTCTTTACGTAATGTCTGTCCAACCAAATGAGAACTTCACGAAAGTAGCGAGATATGAGACTGATTATTAATTGATTATTAATTGATTATCAAATTGATTATTAATTTAACATACCAGAATCGTAATATTTTAACAGTTTTCCTACCTGACTGTCACTTAAAGTAAATTATAGGTAGGTGGTGCCCTTAATTCGAGGTTTAAGATAAATCCTTATATTTGATATATATAATTGCCCCGAGAACGCTACATATTTTTGGTGCGCCGTGCGAGGCGTTTTACGGTAGACTGACTTACGTGAAAGAAAGCATAAACATGATATTGGCTGGTTCATTATCTGTGTGTGAGCAATGCAAGCAGTGGCTGTGTATAAAACTTAGAATGACTTAAAAGCACTTTATCAGAGTAATCGTGGACGCATGATAACTCTCCAAATCCGTGGGTGCGCAATATTAATTGCACACCGCAGAAGCAGCGCCAGCCCCGCTGTCGCTGTCTCCTCCCAGAATAAAGATTGCATGCACAGCGCAAGAACGCTGAATTTAAAGGCCTGGCCGTAGTTGCGAGTTTCCAACACGGTTGATTTGATTTTTTTATGAGTATCACAAATTCTGCCGCGAGTGCCGGCGAATTTAGTCAACTCAGAGCCTCCTCAAACACAGGAGTTTTGATCCGCTGTAATCTTGCAGCTGGACCTATAAAAAAGGCATCAAACCCCATGAAGTGGGGGAGCGAGTTTAAACGTTGTTTTACGGAGCGTTGTGACGCTTAAAATAAAGTAATACAGATTACTTATTGAAAGTTAAAGCTGCTGAGCTTAACTCAATGAATCAGAGCCGTTGCTCCTGAAAAAAATAAAATAAATAAAATACACACGGTCACAAAACGTGATCGCGTGAATGACTTAAACAGTCAATTGTTTTTGTATTATTAAATAAACGACCGTAACGCCGTGTCTGTTGAACCCAGTTGAAAGAAAAAACTGAGGGTGTGTTTGTTTTTAAAATGCTTACAAGCCCGAACTAAAATAATATATGGCAGTAGTGGACAGACCAATTTTGCTGCAGAAAAATTGAGTTGGTGACTCTATTTGTTGTTGTTATCAAAGTTGGTGACTTTTAGAAGCATTCTGAACTGAAACCACCGTGTCTCAAACATTGTGAGTTTTGCAAAGCTGTGTTTAAAAGTTTGTGAGCAAACTGCAACATCGCTTGTGCACTGTCTGTGAGAGAAGTTAACCCTCTCATTCCCCAGGGGAAATGAGGCGAATTCACTGAATCCTTGAAGGACTATTGGTGGGCGGTGCTAGAAATCGTCACCAGTGACGTCACTCCTTACTCCCTTCTCTCAAACCCGCCCACTTGAAGCTTTTGACATGTGAGCCGCTTCGGATCACATTAAATAGGATCACAAAGAAAGCTGATCATTTTGCTTGGTACTAACGAATACCAGCTATATTTGAATATTCTTTAATGCATTTGAATCAATTGTTTGACATAAACAATACCAACTTTGTTATTTGGAAACATTAATTGAAGCTAATTTATCTCAAATGTGTGTCTTTCACCAAATCAGATTACCTTAACAGGAACTGATTATAGGACACTAAGGCTTAAAGAAAACAACAGCCAAGAGCTTGTATGTTCCCTTTTGTGTTAGCATTAATGTTTTCCCTCTTTTTACCATAACGGTTAATGATAAGCTTCTAAATTAAATGCATTTCTTCCATTTTTGAGTAAAATAACACAGTCGTGTTTATTTTAACATCCTTCCTTATTTGTTTCTCAAGTAAACAAATTCAAAAGGAAGAAATTAATTTCAGGAGAACAATCCTTATTCCCAACTACCTTCACATTAACCCAACTATTTTCCCTTGTTCCAAACTCAAACTTATTTTCAGAAAGAACCCTTTCTGAGACAAGTGAAAAACCAAGATGATGGACTTAACAAAAAAGTTGATTCTGGGTTATGCCTTAAAGAAAAGATGCATTAAAACACCTGAAACAGAGCAAATCAGTTTAAAGCCATCGGCTGAGACAAAAGCTAAAAAGCCCAAAGAAGAATCTCTGACCAAAATGTTAAGTAGTCTAGCTGTGGTGTTCGTTAAACATGCACACCAAGTGATGGAACAAGCCGCTGACAAACTTAAAACTCGGTCACAGAAAACGCCACAGTTTCAGGAGGAAACCAAATTCCTCCAACACCAACTTAAAGCCACTGAGAGGGCATCCAGCCAAGCTAATGCCCAAGTAACAGAGTTAACAACACAGGTTGAGAACTCAAACCAACAAATTATTCAACTCAATGAAAACAACAAAAAGCTTGAACAGCTACTTCAAAACTGCCAACAAGAGTTGATTTCAACCCAAGTCCAACTGAAGAAGGTGGACCAAGCACAAAAACAGTCCCAGCAATCTCTACACGTGGTTCTGCAGAAAATGCAGGATTTAACAGTCAAAGTGCCAACTGATGACAAGCATCTTAATGTTGAGCAGGAACAAATGCAGCTGTTAACAGAACAGCTAAGCAAAGCTAAGGATGAGCAAAACGCCGCTCATCCACAGCAGGAACACCTATCAGATAAACCAGAAGGTGTTGAGATAGACCTACGTCAGTCTTTGGAGACTGGACATGAACAGGAAACACATGGTTTCCCCCAGGAAGACAGAGGGAACCCTTTTCCTGAAGTGAAAACAGCCTACAAGAGCTCAATTATTTCACCCCCGTCTTCAACGACAACAAATTCTTTCAGATCTGAAAAGATCGTTTATGATCCAGGTAAACCGGATCAATCATTTCCTACTCTAAAACCCCAAGTTCCACAAGTTCCTTCTGACGAAGAGCTTGACAAAATTGCTCGCAATGTGCCCAGATTCGAACCGACTCTTGGGACGCCACATGACACCCGAGCATATTTGGACGACATTGATTTCTTCCTGCGAAGGTTCCCAAACGCATCAGTTAACAACAAATTCTACTTGATTAAGGTTACATCTAGCCGCGAAGTCAGTAGATTCATTGAACGTCAACCCGATTACATCCGGAACGACTATACACTCCTCTGCCAAACACTCGAACGCGAGTTTTCAGACGAGCTGACCCCATCGGGCTTAACCGCTGCCATGATGGTTAAACAGGGACGGAATGAGCTGCCTCAGCAGTATTATTACCGCCTCCTAAAAGCTTATTTTGGTTTCAGCAACAAGGTAGGAATGGAAGAAGACATGAGTTTCAAAACTCTTTTCCTTCAAAACCTCCATCCGACTACCAGCTATCACTTAGGAGTTATAGCTAACCCTCACACTGCTACCATTCAGCAGCTATGTGAATGGGCCAGTCTAGGTTTCCAAAAACATAGACAAGCTAAACAGCCAGAACCCATCACCACACAGACCCAGAACCCTGGTTCTTGGTCCCCAGAGTTAGAAGTGGGACAAAGTGGCGGACCTCCAGCAGAGGTCCCCCACTGGCCACATTCTCAACGGCCTAAGAAAGGCTCCAAACACCACTATTCCAAATCCTCATGGCCCAGCCATGAACCAACTCACTGCCACAGTGAAAACCACAGTGTTCATTCAAACCCGCAAAAAGACATGTCTTTTCAAAATCGACATGACCAGCAATCTGCTCAAAACCGCAACTGCAATTATAGACTTCGGTCTCGCTATAAACCATCACACACTGCATGGTCACAACCATCACCAGATCAGAAAACAACTGAGATGAGCAGAGTCATCGACAAGGACCACATCAAATCTCAGCAATGGTCTAGTGAAATAAGTGCCATCAGTCAAGATGATATTGATAGCCTGAAAAGTCTGCTGCTAAAAGAAAAGAAAAAGTTCAGAACCCTGTAATGGCCAACCGTGCTAACAGAGACTTAGAAATGCTAGCCTGTTCCTGGAGGTAGGACCATACACTCCAACAAACATTCTAGTAACCCCGAATAACAAACCTTTAACCATAGCTAATTCTTAAAGGAAGCAAAGAAGCTTACCCTCCAAATATCACTTACCCAATCACGATAAAACTACTCCGTAGTATCATGATGCCTCAAGATTGAATCCAGGACACCTCAGTGTTCAAAACTTCAATGTTCAAGTCTATCATTATCTGGTGACACACTCAACTTACCTTATTTCACCCATGTGACATCTACAAATGGGGGAAACTGGTCTATAACTGAATTAAAAGCCAAATTAGCAGTGAAACACTGACAACAGCTTTCACCATGGATCCTTATAGTTAGAATATCACTCGTTACTGCTGTACAGTGAAGCCCTGTCCAGGACCGCCGCCGCGACAAATATGTTACACATTACTGTTCGTATAAAGTCCTGCGAATATGCTCACACTCAGGTAGTAAACGTGCTCATTTCCTAACTATTAAGAAATACCACATCCATGACTCTAACAATGAGTAAAATTCTCCCCTAACATTGATTTTTTTTTCCAAAAGAAATCTGCATGCTTTTTACTAGGATTTTCCATTTGAAATTATATAGGCTTAGAAACCTTTACTTATGAACATTATCTTTAGCTATTAGACATTTACTACGTAGGTTAAGTAAGCTTAACCAAATTACGTTTATAGCCATTGTAGTTTTATAGCCATTGTTGTGTCAGAATTGTATTAGGCTGTCTCGAGACACCCACCATAACCCTCTTGAGAGTCCTAGCAACCACCAGGCTCGGACACACTGGACTTCTTCACCTGCGATTCGGATCAGCCACGAGTTCAGATCCGATTCAAATGGGGGAATGTAGCAGTCACAGTGCCGTGTGGATTAAGAGTTTTTCAAACTTTGACAAAACCAACATTCCTGTGGGGGATGTTTACGTATGTGGATATAAACCAGATCTTCATTTTCTTTCCACAAAGGAAAAAAGAGACAGAAACTGCCTAATTTACGTTAACCTTCTACCCTTTTGAGAGTTTTTTGGGGAGTCGAACTCGCAACAGACGCTCTCCATAAATTGGGATAAACTCGAATGAACAAAGAACCTTTCTGTTGGAAATGTTGGAGACTTACTATCTTATCTTCACCATAAATCGCGGTTGACATTTTAACACCCTCTCCCACCAGAGAAAGAGACCAGATGGCTACCCACGAACTGAGAAGACTTCACTAAGACTCACTTTTAGTCGAATCTTAAAACTATATTAAATGTGTTTGATAACCGTATACAATTTCTTTCAGGTTTCCAGCTTGATCACAAGACGCATATAGAGACAATTTGTACGATTCTGGCTTAAATATTGACAAAGAACTGATCTTGGTTGAAAATGCCCAACCTGCCTGATGGAACCACATTGCCCCCTAGTGGTCTGCAGTGTTGATTAGTTGAACATTTAAATCCCAGAGGACTCAGTAAAATGGACAAGATATATGCAACTATTAACTTCTAACGATGTCCCTTCGGTATCTATTTGGTATTTGTTTGGTATCCCCATTGTTAACACAGAAAATTAACATTGTGTGGTTCACTATTCATATGTCACGATTTCATAGATATTCATCTGAATTTTGAAAGTCATAATCATCAATTACGTTGTGTGTTATTTTGATGTCTTTATATTGCAAGTCTATGTTATATCTTTAATCTGCATATCTTAACAAGATGTGGTGTTTTCAGAATCACCGAGACAAATGTTCTATGAGACGGAGTAATGGAGAAATAAGAGTTTCTTTGTCTCATCCAGAAATCCCCACGCAAAACAGATCATTTTACACAGTTCAGGCATATCATTGGCTGAAAGAGTAGTGTAAGCTTACGTCACGCCCCGCCTCCGAGAGTCAAAACCCGGAGCCCGCGAAAAACACAGCCTCTCGTTCTCTCGTTTTCTGGCTCTCGCTTCAGGCGTCTTGTTTCTGGCTTCATGCCACTTGTTCCAGAAGAGTTCCAACCCAGAGTTTCAGAAGGAGATTTGAGCAGAGAACAGTTGCTCAGAGAGATTTGGAGATGGTTTGACGAGAACAGAAGAGCTCACCAGAGTTTGGGAGTTTTCCCATAATCTCAGGAGAGAGCGGAAGGACGTGAGGATGAGCGATGCAGAGGACGACCGGAAGGAAGCCCTCCAGAACCCAGTGAGACCCCGGAGACGAGAAAGAAAGACCCGAACAAAGATAAGAACAGAATGAAGTTTTCCTACCCAGAAAACCAACTCAAGCAACCTTTTATTAATCTTCTGTGAACTTAAGTTCACTTCATCAGAGAAGCAACGGACCCACTGACACTCAGAAGATTTGATCATCTAACCACAGCCCTCGGCACCATCGTTCCCGTTTCCCAGTGAAAGAAGCAACTGAGAAGTCCGCTAAAGTCAGCCACCACACCCAGGAAGGCCCAGAGAGCGGAAGAGAAATCCCCTCGGACCCCGCGTGGCCGCTGCCGTGTTCCAAGCTGACTAAGCAGAACTTCAGCACAGTAAGACCGACCCGTTTTCACCTTAAAGTGGGTTTGATGGATGTCTCGAGGCTTTCACAGAATGATACATTAATCCGAAATGTCAGTATTTAGCGTCAAATAGTCAGCCAACCCAAGCTATTTGAATACATCCAGTATCTCCCCATTCCCCATATTTTATTTTCCATTCACTAAGTGTTTTATATAATCACCCATATTCAATGCATCTCCTGTTTGTTTTAAAGGTTCATGTTTTGGTCATATCATTTTAATAAATAGTTCATATATCTATATATATGTTATAATCACAGATTGTGTCGTATGCTTTCTTTACGTAATGTCTGTCCAACCAAACGAGGACTTTCACGAAAGTAGCGAGATATGAGACTGATTATTAATTGATTATTAATTGATTATCAAATTGATTATTAATTTAACATACCAGAATCGTAATATTTTAACAGTTTTCCTACCTGACTGTCACTTAAAGTAAATTATAGGTAGGTGGTGCCCTTAATTCGAGGTTTAAGATAAATCCTTATATTTGATATATATAATTGCCCCGAGAACGCTACAATGGCTACAGATTCATGCATTTGAAATGCATCCAGGCTCGCTTAGTAGTTAGTCAGTACACTGTTCGGGTTCTACTGAAGATTAGTTCGGTAAAGTTGGAAAGATATTGGCAGATTCGGACTTCCGGGATCAATAACTCAGAAGTGAGACGTTGTTAAAACACAAAACAAGAATATTTCCAACCGTAGTAAGACAGATAAGGAGCTACAACCAAACTTTCATCTTAACGAGCCATCCTCGGAGCCACACCAATAACATTAGTGTTTCTGTGCAGCCGGCTGTGAGAGCAGCGAGCAGGGACCGTCTACAAAGTGCAACCGAAGAGAGACATTACAAAAAAGAATCAATAAATATTCAATAACTTCACTAGGATACAGTGTAGTGTCACCAAACTCACTACGCACTTCACTGGTCTCCTACAGATTACACTACAACTCTTGGTTTAAAAAAATAATTTATAATTTTTCATCATTTCTGGGAATCTTTATTAGAAATATTAATCAATAACTTCATGATGATACAGTGTAGTGTCACCAAACTCGCTACACATGTCACTGGTCTCCTACAGATTACACTACAACACCTGGTTTGCAAGAAATTCATTTTCCATAGTTTGGGGGAATTTTTATAAGGAATTATATTCAATAACTATTACAGTGTAGTATCATAAACCTCAGGTCAACCACTCCCATTACCTCCTTGGTACTACAACAATTAATTTCTTTCAAAGCAAAAGTTGTAGTATAATCTGTAGGAGACCAGTGAAGTGCGTAGTGAGTTTGGTGACACTACACTGTATCCTAGTGAAGTTATTGAATATTTATTGATTCTTTTTTGTAATGTCTCTCTTCGGTTGCACTTTGTAGACGGTCCCTGCTCGCTGCTCTCACAGCCGGCTGCACAGAAACACTAATGTTATTGGTGTGGCTCCGAGGATGGCTCGTTAAGATGAAAGTTAGGTTGTAGCTCCTTGTCTGTCTTACTACGGTTGAAAATATTCTTGTTTTGTGTTTTAACAACGTCTCACTTCTGAGTTATTGATCCCGGAAGTCCGAATCTGCCAATATCTTTCCAACTTTACCGAACTAATCTTCAGTAGAACCCAAACAGTGTACTGACTAACTACTAAGCCAGCCTGGATGCATTTCAAATGCATGAATCTGTAGCCATGCAACACACCATATTGGTTTAGTTGCTCTTGCACGAAGAGCGCAACTTCCAGCAGGTCAGATTGGGCTTTCCTCCTGTACAACCCCAACGATTTCAGTCGCCTTCGTAGCGTTGACATGCTTATTTTAATCCCATCCATCCTGAGAAATGCTAATATTTCCCAATGCCTCATGCCAAGAAGGAAATAAAAACAAATTCCACGAGAGACGTCCATTATTGTCTTGCAAATCAGTCAGACACTAGTCGAACTAAAGCTGCTGAGTCTATTAGCGGACATATCATCTCATGCAGACAGTTACCTCATAATTATGAGATACTATCTCGTAATTTTGAGATCTTATCTCGTAATTATGAGATAACGTGGTGAATTTTTTATTATTAAGTGAATGCAATACTCCATCGTATATTAGACCTTAGCCACTGGGTGTCACACTGGAGCAGAAGTAACGTGAACACACGATGCGATTCAAACAACTCATAGATCTCTTAATCTTGGGAATAAAAAAAAAACTATATGAATTTTACTTTTTAGCAAAATATGTCTGATTCAATGAGGAAGGATGTGGAAACCTCGCTCGCTCCGGCAGAGACTTGCAAGCTCAAACTCGCATCCTCGGAATTCCCAAACAGCTGCACACTCATCGTCATGACTCCACCATATCTTCTTGTAAGAAAGAGTGTTTGGCTGCTGTAATAAGGTTTAGCATACTGTGTTCTTAATGTTTAAGTGCATTAGAATATGTTTGTGAACTGCTTGCCATCTTAATATATGTACGGGAAAGTACTGCATTAAACTGACTCAGTAAAAGTGGCTCATTGTGCTTTGTTTTCCTGATATGAAAATATTTTCTTGTTATTCCCATATGACAATGTACAGAAACTACTCATTACATTTGTTTCCAGTGTCCTAACAGAGAGAGGAAAGGGGAGTGGGGGATGCTGGCAAATTTAATTTCACCGTATCCACTTCAAGGAAAACATAGTGGTAAACAGTGCCTTTAATTACACCAACTGAGTTGAATTAAAACCATCTTCAGTATCGGTTACAATTTCAAGTTAAGCATCTATGCAAGCTGCTCTTTGTATTGTACTGTATAATGTCCTGATCACGGGATCAGAATCCGAGTCATATTTTGACCCTTTGAATTTTAGTAGTGAAGTATAGTTTATTGATTCAATGAACTAACACAGTGCTTGGACAGAATAATCCAGGGAGATTAGATTGTTATTAGTATGCATGGTGGCGCCGTTGTAGAGCTACTTCATATTATTGAGATATTCATGAGTGCCAAAAAAAAAAACAGTGGTGCTATCAGACATTATGCAGTCAAATTTGCATGGCCACTGTTCATTCCCAAATGTCCCCTGTGAACAGCACAACCTACCTGAATTGGTCTAAATGTCTAAAAAGGGACGTCAGACTAACAGAGCCAAAGATACATTCTCGTGTCTTATGTGTTAAAGCCTCTTATGCATCCAACCCCATAACACCGCTGTGTCATTCTTCGGTCTCAGTCAAACATTAGCATCAAATCAGTAATCGCAGACCATTTAGAGACTTGAAAGTTCACCAGAGGCTGCAGGGGTGAAAGCTCAGCATCCCACTAACATCCTTCCACAGGCCTGGGGGCTAACAGATAAAAAGCTTAAAACTCAAACAGCAAAGAAATGTTGCCCTGGTTTGTGCCTCTGCGGCCTCAGTTAAATCAATATGTTTTAACCTTGCCACAACAGTTCTTTATGAATTTAAATCCTGCATAAGATGGAAGTACATGAACTTGTACAACTGATGACAGGGACAGGTTGTCAGGATGTCACAAGTGCAGTTCTAGCAAAAGCATAACAACTGCTGATTCCAATTCATTTTAAAAAAAGAAAAAAAAGTTTGAGAGCAACTCGCTACTTCCCCAGGACATTATCAAGCATACTTTTGTTGGCAGCCAACTTGGGGCCACAAATAGAAAGCTGAAGCAGACACCGGAGGAGTGAGTCTCTCAGCAGGACGGCAAGAGCAGTTTTCCCTAAAGGACTAACACGTGACATTTGTTTTGTCAACAGTTGATATAACAGAGATATTATGAGTTTGTGTCAAGTTTGTTTTGTACCTCCGATGTTTTCTTTAGAGGCACTGACTTATCGTCCCAATAGATTTCCTTAGCTCTTATGCATTCCACCTCCCACGCAGTTCATTGTTGACACTTTAACAAAGTCACACCACATGTCCTTGGGGTAATGTCATTTTACATGACAGCACAATAGAATTGTGCATATGAGTGATGTATAGCTGCTCTTGGCAGACACTGAACCAGCCATGACTCAAGACTTAAAATCACTCATCCATCAGTCACGGGTATTATTCAGTATGCAAACACCTTCCACTAAACAGCTAGAGCATAATATACATACATACGTATAGAAATAGCTTGGGCCGTGTTTGATATCATGTTTTCCTGTCTCAAGTTGGATTTTCCACAGATAAACTTGTGACGCAGGTGCATCTCAGCTTACTTGCAGGTCACATGATTATTATAATGTATTGTTTTTTTTTCGAATGTAAATTTTGAACGCTTTTGTACCAAGCACAATGTGGGACTGGGTGCTCTAAATGCCCCCGGGCAAGCTATGACATCCAGATGCGAACCTCTGAAGCTTTTTATCCTGGAGCAAATATTCATACTGCATTGATATAAGCGTACTACTTTATATGACACTGTGTAAAAACAAAAAAAATCCAGATTGCACTTATTCTGTCAGCACCAGCAAGTAAACCAGCAAATCAAGTCTTTTCTACCATACTGCTGAAAATTATCTTTAAAACACCAGCAGGGTGGCATGGCACTGTGATAATTTGTTTGTCTCCAGGTAAAATATTCAACTCCTCTAACAGGAATGCTGCTACTTTGTTCTCCCCTGGACCATACACCTGGGTACATCTTAGTAAACAAATTTAAATAGCATTGTCTTTTTCTCTCAGAACTACATCCAATCTACCCTAGAGCAAGACAATCAAGAAGCAACTGCTCTACTAAAGTTGTATGGAGGCCAATATGTAGCTCTCTCTTATGGATGTGCTAGCACAACAACTTTCACTATAGCCCATCTGTTCTTCATGGCCAAGTGAGTGTCAGCAAAAGTGAATTCAACCAAATGTTAGAATGTAAGTCGAACCAGTTAACAGAGTGCAACAATTAGCCTTGAGCTAAGGCTTTTACAGCTTAGCAGGCATAAAAAAATTACTTTTTTTTTTTTAAAAGCAAAGCCACCTTTGTGTTCCAACATATTTGCTATATAATGTTCACATTCTGAAGGTCTGAAATCTGCTTTTTAGAAAAAACAAAGAAGGTATATTTAAGTTCATATATTTATCCAATAGATTTCCTTGGAACAAAAGTTTATGTGCATGTGTTTGTATAGTAGCCTACTGGAATCAAATATCAACCTTTAACTATACAATAAAGCCACTGTTTTAAGATAGCTGCTGTTGCTAGCATCTTCATTTCGAGATAGCATTAGCTTCTGTGGCAGCTACAATTGATGATTTGTCATAAATAGCCACTGTGATATTCCATTTTAATTTGCAGACTATCATTGTAAAGTGTTGAATTAAGTATTTGGACATTACCATCTTGGTGCTTTAGCTGGAAGTGACCAAATTTGGAGTGCAGCCTGATACTTGATCTGATGAAGATAGATCACATTTTGAAAGCAGCCAGAACTGATGGTGACATACCGTGATAACTCCTTCACCTTGAAACCTTTAAAGTTAACATTCTTCCAAAGAGGTTTTTTGGTCTTACCTTTTTCAGCCTGAGAATCCCTTCTTGAGTCTGTGTGTCTGTAACAATCTCAAACGCGCCTTGTTCATCTCCCTCTATGATGCTGTATGTTGACTTGGCATTCTCACCAATATCTCGATCATTTGCTTTCACCTTGCCACCCATTTTCCCTATTGGTAGATCTTCAGTGATCACAAACTCGTACAAACCTAGGGAGGAACACACATAGCTTTTTGGTTTCTGGTAATGTTGATCAAATTAACAAAATTATACAAAACTGAATCATAGTGATATATTACGTCAGTTACTGGAATAGCTTCAGAGGAACTAGTTTGATGAAATTTACAGCATAACATTTATTTTTCCCAATTATGAGAATTACTCATGTTGTGCAAGAGTAATTTGTTCCCCATTTATTAGATTTGGGACTTTTGACATTATGAAGTTACTTACTTTTAGAGAACTTTGGTGGATTGTCGTTAATGTCCGTTAGTGTGACGGTCACAGTTGTTGTCCCAGACAAGCCACCCATGTGACCTCCCATGTCTTTAGCCTGAATGACCACCAGGTACTCCTCTCTCATCTCCCGATCCATCCCATGGAGAGCAATTTTTATAGTTGCTGGAGGTGGAAACAGTTCATAACACATAAATGTAATTAGAAACATAACTGATATACTCTGCGCATCACTTTAATGACGCTCGTGTGAGTAAGCTCAAGCGAGCGAGCTCAAGTCAGCACAACAGAAGAGAAGGCTTGAAATAACTTTCATGACCACCTTACTCCCCAGTTTGTATAATACAACAATTTAGACCATGACTTTTAAAAAACAAGGACATCAAACCAAGCAGGGGCAAATAAGTCTCTGCGGGTTTATACTTTGCAATAGCACAGTCTGTGTGAGTGTTGCAAGGTGGCCATGACTGAGCCAGTCGCAGCCCTGAGAATCAGCGGTGTTTGTTTCGCAATGTATTGTTCTGCTGTCTTCAATCATTTGTATTCTGATTGAGTGTGAATTATGCTGTCTGTCTTGTATAATCTTGAATATTGTATGCAGAACGGACTTTATTGACTCTGCCGCAGTGCTGAATATAAAAAGGGCTCAGCACTGGCATATACGGATAATCCACTCAGGAAACAGAGGCCCGCAGGATCATCAAATGAATATAAAACCCTTCATAAAAGCCAGGCTTTGGCATGACACCCTGCCTTGGTCCTGAGCTGCCTCAGACAATACTTGGCTGTGATGAAAACATGGGAGGGGTGAGGCTGTTGTCTGTGCCTGCATTTTATTCCAGGGATAGATTGTCCTCAGAGATGTACACAATTTAAGTTTTTTTGGGGGGAGGTTTTGGAGGTCACACACAACAGTGATGATCTCAACAAATGTAGAGAATGAAGAAGAAGAGCAGGACACCCCAAGAGTAAGACTGCATTGAGGGAAGGAGAAAAATATGGTGAATATGCTGCTCTTAGATACCTCCTTTGAATCTTGATGAGATTGTGGAATGAACTCAACGACAGATCTGGACAAGTTGCTCGCATGTAGTGCCAGACAGCCAATTGTAAGAAAGATGCCCTGATGTCTAATGCTTTGATTATGTTTGGTAAACTTTCTCATTCTTTCGATTCCTACAACACTGTTGCATTTTAGAAGATATATCATTTTCAAATGAAACATATTAACAGAAGTGGATCCTGGATTATAGAAACCGATGTACAGAAACTATTGCAGTACTTCTTTAAGTTTGCCTCTCAACCATTTAAGGATATCCGACTTATTTGCCTTGCTAAGCTCTTGAGTTGTTTTTGCTGTAAGTTTTAAGTCATAATCCATCTGCATTGTGATGTTTATTTTATGGAAGATAAGAGGACATAGAAGGTTTACATAAGTATGCATTAGCTACATGTGTACCTACTGAAATGTAGCACAAGTCTGATTTCAGTGTTGGCTGTGACTGGCAACAACAGGGTAGCTCTGCCTCTCCTCTAGTCATCCAAACAAGTGAATCAGTCAGTAAAAGAGCACGTCAAGCAAGGTACTTGCACTCAGTCTAACACACACACGCACACACATGCGCGCACAGACTTGCACTCACTCATAAACATACTTCAGTCCTCCTGCTAGGAGCAACACTCTCATCTCTGTTGATCATCGTTAATTATTCAAATTAATTCCTAATCACTGAAAAGGGAGGATAGACAAACACTCATTTCCATAGATATTTGACTCAACTTTTTTTTTTTTCACCGACCATTAACCAAGTGATGAATTGGAGCATGATGTTTATTTATTTATTGAACACTTTTCATTTCCAGTGTGGTGCTGTAAGTGTCAAACACATTGTAATGGTTCTTTTCTTCTCACCTTTTATTTTTCATTAGCATTCATTAAAACATCTGGCTCACTTGAATGAGCCATCTGTGAGCGCTCCTCAACCACACGAAACATGAATGCTAAGCCCTTAAAATGTCCGTTCAGCCTGGTTTCTTTTGCCATGCAAAGGCTACAGATGCTGTGACACCTACCCTATGGCAGTGCCCAATTTCAAAGTGTTGAACTGAGAGCTCATTCTAATTATGTACATAAATTCTGGGGCTGCCTTTCTTAGAAGTTGTTTATCGTGCGTTGTTTTCCAAAATTATGAGCCGTCAATTTCCATCTCATTCCTTATTAATGTAATTTCACCATTATTTAATCACATTGCTTACAGACACATGTTAAAAAGTCAGCTGGAAAAGCAATTAAAGATCCAATCTGAAATCTGTTTTGAGATAAGTTTATGCATGATGACGCTGCTGAGTCTGAGTTTGCCTTATGAAAGGAAGAAGCAATTATCACTTGTTTAGAATTCATCACTCAGTGACGTTACAGTGCGCAGCAGCATAAGGAGAAATAGTACTTTAACTGGTAGTTAGCATGTAGGATGTGCAGTTAGCAGAAGGTAGCACCGCTACTGGTACAACTACAAATAAAATAAATAGTCTTTCAGAAACTTAATTTGATTTGTTAATATCCATCCATTATATGCAGTTTAATGATGGAACATCTTTTCAGTGTTGGGAGAAGGAATAGTAACATTACAAGATGTGCTTTTTTCTTCTTTTGGCAAATATGCTAAATTTCTTTTTGTTTTAAAATGATCAAAACTTAAACAAAACCTAGTAATAACATACTGTGTGTCCTCATGGATTCCACCGATAAGCTGAGAAGATTTTGTCCTCAGCCCCCTACACGGGAAAAGCTATGCATGTGTCAGTCTTAGTCAGGACTGTTCTGGCTGTCTCACTGTCAGAGGAAGTGTTACTTTATTTTCCAGAAATTCCAATCCCTGTATGAGTGTGTCATATCTTTCATTTGTGATGTCATTAACAAACCTTGAATAATATCTAAGTGAGAGCAAAATGTTGCTTTATCTATTATATACCCGGAGCCACAGTGTGTGTGCAATGTCTTTCCAGTTCACTCAGCAAATTGTTTGTGTGTTTTCTCCAAACCAAAATTTGACTTTTTAGTACCAGGTTACTGCATTATATTCACATTTTATGTGTCAATTAACCTGTACTTTCTTCACTTTAGTTACAGTGTCCCAGGAATGGATGTGTTTGCCTGAGCGTAGTGGTTTATGTTTGGAAGCATGCATGAGTGAGCAACTGCAGAGAGAAGCGATGGAAAAGAAAAAAGGAGGGGGGCTGGCAGCCTCAGTTAGCAGCAGCCTCATGCAGCGATAATCTATAAGCGTTTCAAAAAACAGATGGGCTGAGTTACCTGAAGTGCTGTTATTGTTATACAACTTTTCAAGCAACACCCAACATTGTCAGCTCCCCTTAAGCATGTGTTTTATAATGTCGTCCCTTATGGGCTTGTGTTAGCCGCTGAGGTGAAATAATTGTGTTGACATAGTGTTTGAATAACATAATCATCAACATACCACACATCTGGCAAGTGTTTAACTATGACTCTTTTTATCTTTATCTTTTACTACCCTTTCAGAGACCGAATCTACTCTGGATGTAGTGTAAAGCAACAGAATGAGATCACACCAAGCGGGACAACAGGTGGGGAAGCTGTTGCATCTCCACCTGCAGAACATCTACAATCTGTGGCACCCACAGACAACACACGTGTACTTTGTGGCAGAGGTGGGAGAAAGTCCCTATGTTGCAAGTCCAAGTAGAGTCTCAAGTCTTTGCTCTCAAGTCCAAGTCAAGTCCAAGTCCTAGGATTTTTGTTTTCGAGTCCCAACCAAGTCCTAAGATTTTTGTTTCGAGTCCCAACCAAGTCCTAACAAATCGATTATAATTAATGATACGGATCATGACCACGCCTCAATTAAGTTTTTTATATTTTATTGTTAATTTTCTGCCACTTATTCATTTGTTTATTTTTTATTAATATAGTGTTTAGATGCTTCGTCAATATCAGCACTGCCTTCTTGTGCCAATAAAGCTATTTGAAATTGAAAAAATTGGGCGATATCTTTAGTATCTTTTTTTTGTGTGTATTGGCATTAATTATCCAGCCAAGACTGATAACAGGAGTGCATTTGTAAATCAATAGACAATAGACTTTGGGAGGTATTTCTCCTTTTATTTCTACACAAACTTGCTGAAACTTGCACATAAAAAATTCAGGCGGCGTTCAGGTGTCACTGACGGCTGGGATTTCTGGCTGGTTGCTACAGTATTGATGCGACACTTTTAAAAAATATTTTAATATTTGTGCTTGCTGCATGTGACTTGACTCGAGTCCAGAGGGTTAAGTCCAAGTAGAGTCTCAAGTCTTTTTTTGATTTGGTCAAGCAAATCTCAAGTCATCAAAATCGGGACTTGAGTCCAAGTCAAGTCTCAAGTCTCGAGTCCAAGTCCCCACCTCTGCTTTGTGGGCACCATTAAACAGAAAGGAAAGGGCTAAACTATGAAAAATTTCAAAACTGTTAAGGAATTTAAAGATACCTCAGCAGGAGACCAAATAATCAGGATTAAACATCACTGAATAAAGAAAGATTGTAAAGATGCTTTTCTGATGATGTCACGTTTTGAATTTGTGAAATGCAGATTTCAAAATCTCATTAAAATCTACATTGCAATGTTGTTTAAACATACCATAATTTCCGGTCAACTACATGGAAATCAGCCTTCTTTTGAAAATGAAAGGCTTGCAAACATCTAGTCAATGCGTCATGAGAGTCCTAATTCTACCTAATAGCTGTTTACACTCCAATTTAATATTTTTATCTACTTGTCAGGTGAGGGAAAAAAAAGCAAAATTTTACTCAAACAAAAATACATGGAAATATGCAGGACCAAATGACACTCAGCAAGATGTAACTATGGACTTCTAAGCTTTTACATGTGTTCTAAAGTTGAGGAAAAACACAGTTTGTATTTTCTAAGAATCAGTCAAATCTTGATGGCCCATACTTTGACCTAAGGTGGCATTGTAAGGTCATTTATCAGACAGGAAGCAGGTTATGAAAAAGGACAATATTTAAATACTTCAAGATTCAACCTGATGTACCTGGCCCAGTCTAAAAGAAAAAGACTAATCCTTACATGTAATCACTGTCTCGGTGTGAAAGCCCTATCTTTTTTCTATTTGTCTCATTGTGGATGTGGCATTCATTCATAACATTTTGTAAGACATTATGGTCCCTACTCGTTAGATACTAACAAAGGGCCTGCACTATATTAAAAAAGTCCCATTAATTTTAATGAAGCAACCTTTTGATCTCACAGGGATCTTTGTGAGGCCCTGCCGAACAATGAATAACAGCACAAAGAGCTTTACCTGCGCCACTGAGGTGAGACTTTGTGTGCAACATCTGACGTCTTTTAAGTGCATGTTGTGTTTGTGAGGAAGAGCAATTTGACATGGACATCTTACATCAATGACATATTTTGAAATGGTTTACATTATGTGACGTTTTGTCTTTTAATTTAGGTGAAATACAACAACCTTTTCAACATGTATAGGGATTAAGCACATACTAAATTATTAATAAGAAGACAACTGCACTTACCAGAGTTTGGGTCAACAGAAAAATATGGTTGTCCCTCCAGTATGCTGTAGACTAGTTTAGCACTGTTCCCATACACTGGATCATCGGCATCTGTGGCTGTTATCCTGGTAACTGGGGTACCTGTGGTGCAGAAAGAACATTGTTATGGACGCCAGCTCTATAGGCAATCATCTCTGCATAACTGTAAACTGAAATGTGGAAGTTCTGAGCCAATCAGGATTAAACTACTCAACCCTATGTGGGGTTGATTGGTTAAAAAATCCAGTCCCATTTGTGCCATCCTGTTTCAAGTGAGAAGCTGAACTTTGTGGTTCACTTAGAAAAGTCTTTTCTTAGCTTCATCAATCATTTAAATGGATCCTCCCTTTAATAGAGAAAGAGCAAGTAAAGGCGCAGCCTCATACTCTTAATTCATCATCCAATTTTGTGTAGACAGTTCAAAGTTCACCTTGTAAAGTGTCTAGTACTTGTGACGAGTGTGACATGATCTCAGGAGAAGGATGTTACCAGGTTTGACCAAAGTGAGCAAACCAGCCATGTCACTGTTGATTAGGTGTCTAATCTCTTGTCGTGCCAGATTCTGCTGGATATGTTAGCTAGTGTGCAAATTGATATGACAGTGATGGATGTGTTACAGTTCCATTATAACATGCAAAGTAATTGCATCTACTGATGACCAAATCATTCTTCATGCTTCTCAAAGCCATTCTTCTTTCATACCTGTACACTGCAAGCAGGCAATCCGAAGAACTTAAACCCAATCTAAAACGATACTAGATGTCTTCTCAATTTTAGCAAATATTGAAACAATTTTAAAATATATACGAGTGAGGTGCTGTAAAAATCCACATTATAGTGTTCACTCAAACTGCTGTGAGACTTTTTATGCAACTGAGTTAACTTATAAATATTTGCTGACTATTCCCAGTATTCGTGGCCTGTTTTTGATGTTTCACATTCCAAGCAAACATTCTGATTCCCTAAACTGACAATTAATACACTATATTGCCAAAATTATTCACTCACCCATCCAAATAATTCAATTCAAGTGTTCCAATAACTTCCAGGGCCACATATGTAGAGATCCAAGCCCCTCGGCATGCAGACTGCTTCTACAAACATTTATGAAAGAATGGGTCGCACTCAGGAGCTCAATGAATTCCTGCGGTACCGTGATAGGATGCCACCTGTGCAAGAAGTCTAGTCGTGAAATTTCCTCGCAACTAAATATTCCACAGTCAACTGTCAGTGGTACTATAACAAAGTGGAAGCGATTGGGAACGACAGCAACTCAGCCACGAAGTCGTAGGCCAGGTAAAATGACAGAGTGGGGTCAGCGGATGCTGAGGAGCATAGTGCGCCGAGGTCACCTACAGACCTCCAAACTTCATGTGGCCTTCAGATTAGCTCAAGAACAGTGCATAGAGAGCTTCATGGAGTGGGTTTCCATGGCCGAGCAGCTGCATCAAACCCATACATTACCGAGTGCAATACAAAGCGCCGGATGCAGTGATGTAAAGCACGCCGCCACTGGACTCTATAGTGGAGACGTGTTCTCTGGAGTGACGACTCACGCTTCTCCATCTGGCTATCTGATGGACGAGTCTGAGATTGGCGGTTGCCAGGAGAACGGTACTTATCTGACTGGATTGTGCCAAGTGTAAAGTTTGATGAAGGGGGGATTATGGTGTGGGGTTGTTTTTCAGGAGCTGGGCTTGGCCCCTTAGTTCCAGTGAAAGGAACTCTAAATGCTTCAGTATACCAAGGACAATTTCATGCTCCCATCTTTGTGGAAACACTTTGGGGATGGCCCCTCCTGTTCCAACATGACTGCGCACCAGTGCACAAAGCAACGTCCATAAAGACATGGATGAGTGAGTTTGGTGTGGAAGAACTTGACTGGCCTGAACAGAGTCCTGACCTCAACCCGATAGAACACCTTTGGGATAAATTAGAGCGGAGACTGCGAGCCAGGCCTTCTCATCCAACGTCAGTGTCTGACCTCACAAATGCACTTCTGGAATAATGAGAAAAAATTCCCATAAACACACTCCTAAACCTTGTGGAAAGAGCTGAAACTGTTTTAGCTGCATAGGGTGGGCTGACGTCATATTAAACCCTATGGATTAAGAATGGGATGTCACTTAAGTTCATATGTGTGAAAGGCAGATGGTGGATTACTTTTGGCAATACAGTGTATATTCATATTAAACTCGAGAAAAAAAAAAAAAAAAGTGGAATCTTGCCAAAACTGAAATAGAATCATTTAATACCTGATATTCTAAAAGCTGAACTAACACAACCAGAAAATGCCCTGCATGTATATGTTCAATGATACTCAAATAATCAAGGTACTATAGGCAGTATCCATGTTCCCATCCAGTATACAGAAGAGGCCTTTAACAAAAAAAAGGATATCAGACATCTTTTTGTCAAAACAGTTTTGGTTAAAGCAATACTATGTAACATTTCTACCTTAAAATAACAGCTTGAAAAAAATTGTGCGGCTAGAATGAGTTTTAATATTACGATTGGCCTGTCTCCTATGCCCTTCGGGGGTCTGAGTTGGAAAAACTGCGCTATGTAACTTTGCTGGAGCGGTCCAGGAGCTGAGCGGAAGTACTTCGACTTGCTTTCTGGCACACCTACCGCAAAAACAAATAGACCCCTCTCACGCTCCCAGGTACATTTGATTACTCTTACCTTCTCGGTCAACATAGCTTGCACCTTCTGACTCCTCGCCAGTTCGTCAACAAACGTGAAAGTGAAAGTGAAAGGGTGTTGTATTTACGACAGTGTAACCGTACATTACCTCCAAGCCTGTAGGGGGAGCTCCATAGTGGGCTTTTTGAGAAGTTACATTGTAATGCTTTAAAGCTGGCGTCGGCAGATACAACTTTCAGGTCCCTCCCCCAACCTCTAACAAACTCCGAATTGCCCCCCAAACCCCTCCCCCTCTGTGGACGAGGTTGTGCACGTGAGTTCACACCAGTGTGCGTGCACACAAGCTGGGGGCAGACTCACGCTCAGCAGCGTGTGCACAAGCTGTGATTGACAGGTAGTGATTCCTCCCCCCTAACGTGATTGGTTAAAAACAGCCGGGAGCGCTCGATTTTTGCAAGCACGATTACAGGCTTTAGAGGGAGCTACAGAATTCGGGATTTTTCCTAAACAGCCTATTTAATATTCTACGTCCAGAATCCCATGACAGCTCAAGCTAATATGACTAAAAAAAAGTTGCCGACGGCAGCTTTAAGAGCGTTTGATACAGTCAAAAAACAATGGCAAACACGAACAGCCCAGTTTCATTAGAAAATGTTAAATATGAACATTTGTCTACACATGCAGCAAATAGTCTCGTTATAAAGGGTTCAAAATTTTGAGATGAGAACATTTTTAGAACCATTGCCGGCTAGCGTCGTGTTTTGTAAATTTGTATAAAACTTCACAATCTGTGGCAATATATATCTTTCTAACTCTAACCATGTATTATTTTTTATATGTACACCTAACCATGTACATTGAGTACAAGCCTCACCACATACTTTTAACGCCTAACAGTAACCGTTAGTAGGTAAGAATGAAGTAGAAAAGTAGATAATCACAAAAGTAGAAAAACAAAGGGACTGAAGAAAAGGTTATGGAGGATGGGATTTAATCCAGCGATCTTCCACTTTGAGGTGAGGTGCCACAGGTTTGGGTGCTACCCACCACCCAAACCCCTATCTTCACTCTTTTTTTTTTTACATAGGTGCTCTACAATTTTTCTGCCTTTATTGTATTTTTCCATGGATCAGTGCATGTATTTTATGATCTGTCATAAAATCCCGTCACAGCGTTGGACATACTCAGGCTATACCTTTTTTTTATTCTATTTTTTTCTCTTTAAATTGCTTTTTTTTATGCTGTTCTTTTAAATGCCTTGTCTTTATGTAAAGCACATTGAGTTACCTGTGGTATGAAATGCGCTATATAAATAAAGATGCCTTGCCTTGCCTTGCCTTGCCTATACCTGTCTCCTCCCACTGGATCTATAAGTCAAGGTAAACACATTCAATGGCTGATATGAAGCATGGGAATATCAATGGAAGCCTTGACATGGCCAGAAAATACATCGTCTTCTGTAAATAGTGTTCCTTGATAAGTTTTACAAAGCTCATGTAACTGCTGAAACATGTCATTATTCATATATATATGGATTTATAGTATATCACATGAGAATACACCAAATGCCACAGATACTATTCATTTCTTTCTCATCAACAATACTCAGTGTAGCATGAATCAGACTCTTTATTAAAACAGCTTTATTAGGTTTGCAGAAAATATATGCAAGGACCCTCATCAATATTCCATCTCTACCAAGTGCTCCAGGCAAGTCAGAAAAGAGATTAGTGACAATTCAATCCAGCATTTACAGCTGCCTTGTGAAATATATGCAAAAAAAACCCAAAAAAACACTCAAGATCTGAATATAAAAATACAACAAATGCAATTAAGCCCAATCAGTTTTAATTCATGGTGACCCAGCTCCTCAGTCGTCTCAGTGTTCAGGGAGTGAGGGCGAGAAAGAAAGAGAGAAAAGAGGCAGACACACTGACAGTCGGCGACATGCTGGTAGAGATCTGCAGATGGTATGGTAATTGTTTCTGTGAAAGATGTTTAGAGGTGTTCTGACAACAAAGGGAGATGTTCCCCGTCACAGACGGCACAAGTCCTGCCACAGGCACCTAAATCTGTCCGCTGCAGATGAAGTGGCCTGTAAAGACCTGTGCAAGGATGAGTTTCGGCTCCAGCATCGTGACTCTGACAGTCCAGTTATGAATTAAAAGGGGAAAAAAAATAAAAAAACCTGCCGTGCCAGATGTGGTGACAGATTCTGCAAAGTTTACAGTGTGCAGTCCACAAATTAGCCGTCTGGCAGGTGTTAAATCCAATCTATGAGAAGTTAATTTAAAAAAAAAAAAAAAAGTATGATGTTCTCATCCATGCTATACAGTTTTTGGACTTCCGTCCAGTTTCCTGTGCCGTCAGCTACACGTGTCAACCATTGATTTATGGTCACCGCCGTGTCTACCGTGTTGTAGCAGCAAAACACAGCAAAAGCCACCTTTGCACTCTAACTGGAGAAGCAGTTTCACCGTTGCAACCCAATTATTTCACTGTGAGGGAGCCTCAAGTGGTCCTCTGAGACTGGGGTGTTCCAGTAATTCATAGTCTTATGATGACCCGTGCTGTTGTGTTGCCAAGGCTTACCTTGTAAATTTCCTACAGCTTGTTTTACCCTGTGCCTTTTTGCAGTGTTTAGATCATGGCAGATCAATGAATTCTTTTCCTCTCTGTTTTTGCTTGCTGTGCAACAGCACTAACAACAAACAAACAAACAAAAAAAAAACATTAAATGTCAGCTGCCGACTTTTTCCTCTCGAGTTCACTGAACTATTTAACTTACTCTTATTGACATAAAATGAAAACCAAGCCTTATAGTCCACCTATTATCTACAGAAACTGAACGTTCTTGAAAAATCTCTCGTCATCATCTTACATGGAACTAGACCTCAGGATGAGCGTCTCCTTGTCTGCTTGCAATGGCTCTGCCTAAATACCTGACAAAATATGCTGACGTTTCCACAATCATGTACCTGTTTAGTAAATAACATTAAAAAAAATTAGGTGGCAGACTGTAAGAATTTATAATTGTATGAAAATGTATGAAGTGTTTTGTGCTTTGATCAAAAAAGATGCACTCATGCTGTATTTCCAGGAAACTAATGATATGCTTTGTATCCTACGTGTTTGCCAATTGTCAAATGAATGGAAATGAAAGGACGGCTAAGGCAATTGCACCTCCCATTTTCAGAGATACAGAGCCATATCTGCCTTCAAGTTAAATTATTGCTACCATAGAGGGAGAAGGCAACCATCGACACAGCCCTAATTATGAAAAGCACCTTGGCACGTTCAGAAGGTGCCTGACGATAGTAAAGTGCCTTTAGAAATTCAGTTACACCATGGATTGAAGTGCAGAAGTAAGGATAAGGGGGGGGGGGGGGGGGTGTCTTCATAAAAACAGCAGAATCAGTGAAGCATGAAATAACTCTCTCTTTCTTTCCCTCCCACAGGGGTAAAATGCTCAACACCACCCCCGATAAGTAAAAAAAAAGAAATAAAAAATGAGGGATTGGGAAAGCCTGTGTTTTGGTCCTATTTCAAATCAGTGCAGATTAGCTTGTCCTTCCCGTTGATAATGCAAAGAAATTTCAGGGACACTGCAGAGATGGATGCAGATGTAGGCTGGGCACTGGGCACAGAGAGACAGCTGAAGGAGGAATATTGTCTCTGGCTTTTATTTGAAGCCTGTAGCATTGTGGTGATTACAATAACAGCAACACAACACCTCCAAAATAAACTTCCTGGGATGAAAAACCTAAATGGATTTTTTTTTTAAACAAAAGCCATGAAAGGAAGAATTAGCTATGTAAAAAAGCTTACAATGTACACTGTCTGGAGTGCAGTAGATGTCCTGTTCCCTGTGCTGCTTTAAATCTGAAATGTTGAAGTAGGTGCGATCATGCGCTCTCATCCCTAAATGGATTTGTTTCACATTCTTCCCGTTGTCAAGAAGATTCCCAGACACTGAAAGATGGAACATAACGTTCTCCAAGGAGAACAAATATCCCTCTGTTGGTTTGGGCAGTGGCTTGCAGGGTGACACACATTAATCATTAATGAAAATACAGCCTGCATTTATGGTTGTTTTCCCATGCTAAGTGTGATCTAATTCATCATGTCCTGAAGTTCACAGAATTTAATGCTACTGCAATAATTTAAACACACATCATTTTCAAAGGATGTCATTACTGTACGTGATCTATTTACATCAAATTTACAGCTGCAGCTCTTTGGTTGAAGGGCATTTGGTGGTTAAAAGGCCCTCATAATAAAGACATGGGGGTTTGCCTTATGTTTTATCAAGAACCACGCTTCCCATTTACTCTGTACACTGGTTCAGTGAAAACAAATCAATAGGTATCTTCCCTGAACCAGAGAGGGTGTAAATTGGGAGGCATGCAGCTCGGTGTGACACACAATGGCTGTGGAAGGACACTGCAGCTTATCCTGCAACACAGCTTCATCTTTAGAGCATACTCATTTCATTACATGTACTGCAGGGATAATCAAACAGAAAAAAGTTATTCAGATGGAGCTTTCAGCCATCAGGAGATGCACACTAACTCTAACAATGCAAGGTGGCAGAAAATGGAAGTGATTTAGCAAATTAGACAATGCACCTTCCTGTGGAGAAAAGCAGATTTTTTACAGACTTTTATAATATGTATTTCAGCTCTGTTACTACCAATATTAAATCTAATTTGAGCTGAATAGTGCATTTTCCTGTAAGCAACACCACCGCCTATAATTAAGAAGGAGAACTGTAAGGTAGTCTAAAAAAGCGTCTTATCTAAAATGAAAAAGTAAACCTTTGTTACATGTTTTGCTCTATTTTACAACAGATTTAAGAGCAAGAGATGCTTTCTTCCACAAAATATACCCAGAATCCCCCCCTTAGCGTGCTTAGTACAACGTAGCAAACCACATAACAGGGAAGCACACCTACCTCAAGTACTGTCATATCTATAATCACTCCAAAGACTTAATTTACTAGCACTGGAATGCAACGATTCTCCCTCATATCCATCCCTCTGTCCGGCAAGCATGGCAGTAACATCTCAGCTGCTCTCAGCTTCGACCAGCTCAGAAGCGTGAAGGGTAGAAGACAGGGGGCATTCATATGTATGCAAGCACTGAGCCATAAAGAGGGGATATCACTGAGGCATGGGGAGAGCTGTGGGCTGCACGAGGCGTGGGCCAGCAGTACCCTGCTGTGAGCCCTACCCAGGTAAAACAATACTGTTTATCTCTGGCTGGCTTTTCACTGCAGGGGTCAAAAGAAAGTGGAAGAAACACATGGATAAATAGAGTACAGGATACAAGGGAAGTAGTGCGAGAACAGTTCACATTTTGGGTGGTTTGTTACTACAGTACAAAACAGATATTGATACTGATATTAGACTGTTTTCTTTCTCTTTCTTTCTAACATGAGAGTTTTTTTTATTTTATTTATGGCAAAGTTCAATAGAACTTTTACATTATTTTTTTACATTTATAAAAAAAATTAAGAAAAAGCTAACTGTCCCACAATGTGATGTGGTGGTTGGCACTAGCTCCTCACAGAAAGAAGGTTCCTGGTTCGAATCTAAGCAGGGCTCTTTCCCATAATCCAAAAGAAAGCATGATAGGCTAATTGGGGGTTCTAAATAGTACATGAGTGTGAATGTTTATGGTATGGTTGTTAGTCTTTTTTATCTATGTGTTGGCCCTGTGATGAACTTGTTACCTGTTTAGGGTGTACCCTGACTCTGGCCCGATGGCAGCTGCGACAGGTCCCAGCCCCTATTACCCTGACTTGGATAAAGCGGGTACAGGAAATGGATGGATGGAAATAGCTAGCTGGTGAATTAGCTTTTTTGTTCAAGCATTCATTTTCTGGTCATCGCCACCTTAAATCTTTACAAGTAATTACACAACCCCATTTCAGAATAAGTTGGGACACTGTAAAGTGTAACTAAAAACGAAAAATGAAAAAAATCTTATCAACACAGAACATAGGAAACATCAGTCGTTGAAAGTGAGACATGTCACTGTTTCATGAAAAATATTAGCACCACCACCATGCTGTTAGACAAATTGTGAACATCTTGATGCTAAACAAAACGAAATAACCGTCTTCTTTTCTGATTCTGCAACACCAGCATGCCATTTAAAATACACTGGCACATAAACTCCACTGCCTGTCTTTGCTCTGCATGAATTAATTAAGGTGAGCACCCGATGGAGTCTTATTTGCAGCATAAATATACTCAGTATTTCACAGTAGTCTGTCTGTCTGGGTAAGTTAATATTTCAGGGACTCATAAGTGTCAATTTACTAACAACTGCTCTGTCAACCTAATGTAATGAATCCAAGTATACTGAAAAAGTAAAACTCCCATGACAATGACTGTTTAAATGAGTCCAACCCTCACTTACCGCCCCCCACCCTCCTTTCTAGGTCAGAAAGATGGCGTGCCAAAGCCTTTTTCTAAAATGGCTGGTCTGAGGGATTGTCCCCTGATAGCGCCATGGTGGTGACAGGAAAGTGATTATGTATTGATCACAATCACATCGACACTGGTGTATCTCTCTCTCCTGTCTGTGGGCCGAGAGGATAATAGCTCATGAGCAGACATTGAGACTGACAGCCCATCTCTCCAGGCAGTGCCGCCGGCACTATTTTTGGACAGTACCTATGTGATTAAAATGCATGGGCACGGATGGGGAATAACGCAAGAATTAAGATGCGATTAGCACAGAGAGACAAAGTATTGTCAAACTCAAAGTGTAGTGCTGTGCTGCCATGTAGCAGGCCAAAGCTCTCGATAACACAGAAAATGGTTGTAACGAGGTGGAGAAAACAAGCGTGTCGAGGCATCCTTTCATACACACATCCATCCCCGCCCGTCTATTCTCTCAGAGGACAGGATGACATACTTGGAACACCGCCAGACGATTTTCCTACCATCGTCAGTGCCAGTTGAAGATTCCTGGGCTGCAGATGGGCATTTATGGCAACAATGCCATAAGAAGGGAAACCCTCAAACAAATAAGCATGCTCATAAGCAACTGGCATGTGTGAACTTTCTTGTCAATTCCAGTGCCGGCTCAACCTCCGGCCACCACCACCACCACCACCACCACCACTTTTTGGACACAATGTCCACAGAATGTTCATCCACTGCTCAGGCTATCACTAAGATGGGATGGTTTTGGATACCAGGAAGTGTTTCAGATGAAAGGGAGGGCAGACTAAATAATTGCAAGGCAGGAAAAAAAAAACATGATCCTCCTAAGCCTATAACTCTTCATAACTGGACTAATGCATACTCGTGGTAAAGTGCATGTTTCAGCAGGGCAGCAGAACACAGCTGAGGATCTGGGCAAATGAACGAGGAACACCCTGCGGAGGCTGAAAGGATAAGGATATATGTGTTTATATCAAGCTGTAACACACTTTTCAAAATTAGACTCGGCCAAATCCAACGGGGCCAGAGGAGGGCTTAAAACAATGAAAAAAATACATCTTAAAGATAAGATATGGTTGTCAGCATCCAAGAAATTGTTCCCCAGAGCCAATGATGGATAAGGGACACCGCACTTTTGAAGAGTAAGGGGACCGTCACACTTTAGCACTTACATTGTCATTGTTGTAGTACAATTACTAGTCTTTCATATGACAGAGAGGGAGCCGTCACAGAGAACCCTGGGACAGTGTTTGTGTATGTGTTTGCGTGTGAGCACAGCATGCGCATGGTGTGTGCATGACACCCCCTTTTCAGGGAGTCAGCTACTGAGTCTGCCGCCTTGACAAGCCATTTACAGGAACGGCAGGAACAAAATAATTAAGAGGGTCCTTTGTTCCCCACTGATGGCCGTGACATATGCCGCCATCTTTAAGGGTTGTGTCATTGATTCGCTTTAATTAGTTCATAGGCAATGTGTGCAACATGCAGATAGAGTTCAGGACTGGAAGCCGAGGACGGAAAATTGGGCACTTCACATGTTTAATTGCTCCCAAGGCATTCGCAATGGTAAGGTAATAACAAAGAATAAGGCAAAGTATATTGTCTAATGAACAACTTTATCATGGATAAATGAACAAAATGTTGCCTAATTTGAGAACTCTGCCACAGGTGTTTAATGTGAATAATGCTTCTTCAAAAAAAGAAAAAAGAAATAACTAAAATAGAAAGTTTCCCCATAATGAAAATGTGTGGTGTGAAATTAACTTGTGGTAGGAAATTTACTGCATAACATCAGTACCAGCCCCTCAGAGTGGAAACCAGGGATCAAAGGTATTACCTAATACAAGAGACAAATTACACAATTATTTACTAATGCAAAGATGACTTTAACGAGGCATGGAGGCCAATACTGTTCCAACTGAGCTACTCAGTGGCAGGCTGTAGACAACTCCCAGTGTGTGGGTTTATACATTATGTTACCACCCACACTATAATAGCTAGTAGGATACGATTGTGATAAAGATTGAGAGGAATCACAATTAAGAATATGAAATAAAACTTGTTATTACAGACCACAGACGCCAAGCGGTATCAAGCAATAACTGGGAACATAATATATATATATAGATATATAGTTGTATGTCTGTTTGTGCACATGACTGGGTTCTGTCCTCTTAAACACTCTCTTCAAGAATTCTTTTTTAAGTGCAAACTGTGTAGTTTCCCAACTGATCTATCAAGTTCAAGCTCCTCGCAGTACGATAGGATCAAATCTTCCTGCCAACCGTCAGCCCACATCAGTAGGGAGAAAAAGAGCAGCGATCTACCTGTGAAAGCCAGACAAAAAGAAAGAGGAGACAGCACTGTGCAGACAGGAAGAAGCGCCACTGATTCAATGCAGGGGGAAGAACACTGACAAACCAAAGCAATCCACAAATAAATTGTTGCCACAGTGTGGAGTGTGGTCAGATCTTTAGCTGTAGTGTTAGTGTTAAGCTTGAGAATAATATTAAAGGCCCTCAAAACACGTTTTTTTTCCCATCAACTGCTGACTTTGAGCGGTGGAGAAACAATAAAATGTGCTGGATATTAAACAGGTATTCTCCAATGTTTGAGACGTGTTTCTGTCTTTTTTTAAATGGCGGGATTAGGGTGACAGTGGGGGTTAGGACCCACCCTGAGCGCAATAAAGTTGTTCCCATTGAATATTTCATTGTACAGTTTACTTATATCAAATATTTAACCACCCAAAATGCATTGAAGGTCTTTGTGCAAATTACACATTCAAAATAAAGTTTACATTTGAAGTACTTCAGACGTGTGATGTTGAAAATCTGTATTGCATAAACTTTAATATAGAAACCGTGAAAACTAACAGGCCAAATAAAAATGCTCATGTTATAAATCTCACCTAAATGAAGAAAGAAATCTGCCATTTTTAATGCTCTAAAAGTACATTGTTGAATGTTTTATTAGATAAAAAAAAAAATTAATTAAATATATTTAGATGTGTAAGTCAGGATTGACTAATGCTATTAATGTTATCAATTTGGAGGTCAGGATTCTTGTGCCGAGTTCTTTGATTTGTCCATTCAGACTTTGAAAATCCTGAAATCCCCATGGTTCCACTTGAGGTATTCTGTTTGTCAGAGGTGCCTAGAGCTCCAGTAGGTAACTACTTTGCAAAGGTTTATGCACCACAAAACTGACATCAAATATGTTGCATAACTTCTCTCTCAAAGAAGAAGAAGAGGAAGAAGAAGAAGAAGAGGAAGAAACATTTTTAATTTTAACCAGACAGATTGTGGTTCACTTCTGGATAAAAAGAAACTTCTTCCCACACTTCCACCTGCGGAGATGCCTCTAACAGTTAAAATCTTCACAACTCAATGATTTTTCATCAAATATTTTTAATTGTTACCAGTGGCATCGATTTGGAGCTGCACGGTGGTGTGGTGGGTGGTTAGCGCTGTCGCCTCACAGAGAGAAGGTTTCTGGTTTGAATTGCAGCTTGGGCATTTGGTGTGGAGTTTGCACATTTGCACGAATGCATGGTTTCTCTCTGGGTACTCTGGCTTCCTCCCATCATCCAAAAACATACATGTTAGATTAACTGCTGATTCTAAATTGTGAGTGTGCATGGTTGTTTGTCCCTGTGTGGCCCTGCGATGGACTGGCGACCTGTCCAGCGTGTATCCGCCTTTTGCCCAATGGCAGCTGGAGTGCTCCCACCCTCCTGTGACCCCGAGTTGCATTAAGCGGGTATAAAAAGGGATGGATGGCATACCTACTTTTGACATAGAATACTTTGTTAAATTTAGAAGTTGAGCTCTCACCAAAAAAATTTTTTTCCCAAAAAATGAAGTTGTGTTTTTACCAGTGGTAGCGTTGTTAGTTTACACAGCCACAATCTTATTTAAGGGAGTAAAATTTAGTCAGTGTTTATTTAGACAAGAATTTTACACACGGCGTCTGTGGCTCAGTGTTTAGAGTCACTCGTCCAATAACTGGAAGGTTGGCGGTTCAATTCCCACTCAAAAAAGATTGGTGGAACTGATAGCTGGAGGGATGTCAGTCCACCTCCTTGTCACAGCTGAGGTGCCCTTGAGCAAGGCACTGTACCCCCATGCTCCCTGGGTGCTGAATGGCTGCCCACTGCTCCAGGTTGGCATCTGTCTGTGAGTGTGTGACCCTGTGCATGTGTGTGTCAATGTATGCATGACCAATAAATCGGATCTTAATCTTAATGTTGCTTCGAAAAACCTTTGTATTGGATTACTAATATCATGATAAGGTAATCCCATTTTGAAGAAAGGACCAAGCTGGAGGAAAGCAGTGCAGTTCCTCCTTCAGCAAGACCACCCCAGATGATCGGATCAATCACATATTTTAAATCTGTGCTGCTTGCAGAAGTAAAACAGCCAAGTCTTCACCCCCCCACCCAAAAAAAACAAAAGAAGTCAAATTTCCTCAAGAACATATTCTGTAGCCCACATCCCCAGCAAGTGGCCCGTCTAAAAGTAATGGTGGAGCGAAGTCCTTCACCTCCCACACAGGCACATTAAGACACTCAACTGAATCTCACCATGCTGCCCGTTTTAACAGTGAGTACTTTCTAAGTAATGCAGACTGTCATCTGACAGCCATCCTGGAGCAAGAAGGGTTAAAGAGTTTTCCCTGAGGAATGTTGAAACGCACTTCGTATACGTGACTGGAACTTAATGTCTCCGTCAGCTGGTGAGAGCGGTGCTCTCCCTCCGTCTGACAAGCAATCCATCACAGAGAACACACAGACAGAGAGCTGCATGCAGCCACATAAAGAGTCTGCACAACAGACATACTAAAACACACGCTAACAGCGAGCACCCACAGATTTAGGCCGACATGTGCATGCATCCGTCATATCCGTTAGAACCACATTATCGCACTTGTTAAGGTGCTGACAGTCACAAATTACAAATACTTACGCTCTGAAACCCATTTTCAAAAAGGGGGTTGCCAACAAACAAAAAAAGTGACAGAGAAGGAGAGTGACAGAAATGGTGGAACTTGGACATCCAGCAATCCCAAGGTTTCTTTGCACTCCCAGAAGTGAAGTGAAATTTTAAAGGGCTATCTCCAAAGCAGCGTGCTGGAGAGCAGATTCACCCAATTACACAGCAGCCCCCAGTGTGACATAGCAAATCTGCTGTAGGATTGACTGTGTGTGCGCGTGTGGTTTATGTGTGCGTGTTGACACCAGGCTGTGACTGTGGTAAAACCGCAAACTGACTAAATCCATACTGCAGCTTTGAGAGCAATACAGCAGCCAATGCTTCGGTACGCAAACATCCGGAGCACAAGACAGCTCCCACAAATCAGCCTCCTGCATGACAGTCAACATTTACGTCAATTTCTGGACAAGAATAAAGAAACACACGCCCACAAGTGGAGCTGCGGACTTTGAGGACAAAAACAAAGGAGTAAAAATATGGCAAATGAGTCTCCTTTCTTTTTTTTTTAACTTCATTGTGTCAGACAGCTGAGGCGTGGTAGCTGTGCGAGCCAGACGAGGGCTTCAGTTAATGGGACAGACATCAAGAGGAGGGCCTCGTCCGGACTGGAGATTTGATCCTTTTCGTCTTATCAGCTTCTTTTTCAAATGACCTTGCTGTACAGGCTTTCATGCCTCTCCCCCTTCATTCTCTGCTGGTGATTGGATGGACCTCTCCAGTCTGAAATCTCTGCCACCTTGATAAATGTGTTCCATCCCCATTTATGTTGTGCTCACCAATCCTTCTCAACCACCAGCAACAGTACATCACACGACTCTTACCTGTTGCCAAGTCGTCATTACTCACACTATCAAGCAGCCAAATACAGTAACTGCTAATGTAAATACCATGTTAATACTTTTTTCCCATTGTAGTTTCATTGACCATTTTTCAGAAGCAAATTAAACTTTAAAAGCTGTTATTATGGCTTTCATTGGAAACCAATTGCTGAATCAATTTTGGGTTCTGAGACCCGTGTGCCTTCTGGGTTCAAATACAGTAGTTGTGGCTGGTATCTGAGACAATTAATAATGCAGACGTGTGTGAGGTTCCATGCCCCTGCTGTTCAGCTCTGTAAAATCACCTAAAGCATGACACACACATTTATGTTGACTTTTGACTGCAGAGACAGAGAGCAGAAGTTCTTTCTTGTTCTTCTTTTCAAAGAAAATGCTAAGTGAGAGTACAAGATACAGCAAAGAGGCAAAAAGGGATGAATGCAGAGCAAGAAAAGCGCACCAAGAAAAGGCCCTACAACACAACATTAAATATCTACAACTCTCCTCTTGAATAATTAATAGGTGAGCCTTGGCTGTGTACTGAGAAATGCGAATGAGAAAGCTTTCTGGCATCTTAACAGATATGAGTAAGCATTTGTCAAGTCAGAGCTGCAAACTGGAGCCCTCCTCGGTTTTTCTGCTGAAGTAATGATGCCGAGAGGACCTCCTATTCACCAGGCTGACTTCAAACAGTCCCTGTTACTTTTGGCCGATATGTAGCACAGCTGATGAGGACACATGTACACAGCCTCACACAAGTCTGAATACCTCCACAAACCCTTTAAATAGAATGTCAAGTGTGATATTAATGGATTAAGTGACAAAGTTGAGAGGTTCATAAGATGTCTTCATCATACATCAGCATGCATGCCTGACTGTTTCAGCTGAGATAAACCATATTCATCTCCAGTAAGACGCGATGTACATGATGTAAATGAGTGCAGCTGGTGGTTGTCACAGCAAACGTCTCAGATCATAGAGGAAGCCGCAACAGAATGTACTTATGAGACCCTTCTTTTGCCAGCATTGGTTGGGCAAGCCCTTTTTGAGCCTAAAAAAAAATCCCTTAAATTAATATTCTCGTATATCTATCTGCATATTTTTCTGCCAAAGTGATTAATATGAACAGAGCACACAATAGTCATCAGGGGCTATCATCAGTGTTTGACTTAGCCTCAGACAGACTCAGCATGTAACTGACAGTAAATAAGGAAATTAGCCGCCTTACTCAGCCATCTTGTTGCCACGCGATCAGGGCAACTTGCAAGCTGACCTAATCTCTGGCGGACTCATTTTCATACATGCATATGCCTGTTTGTTTACAGACTGAAACTGACTTTCTGGAAACTCAGCAGTAACATGCAATGATGAAATACCCCGTGAACCATAATAAGGACGATGCTCAGTGATTACAATTTAATGGTCAGCATTTATATTTGAACCCAGAGTTCACAGACGAGAAGATAAATCAAGTGGCAAATGATCATGACTGGAGGCAGAGGCAAAGTGCTGGTTGCTAAAGTTACTGCACAACTGCCAAGTTAAGACTTCTGTTGAAGAGATAGAGACCTGTAGATGCCATGCTTGAAAAGATTCTACGTGTCCATATAGATAAGAGTAATCCAAGTTGTGGACATACAACTAATGAATACGCAGCTGTATCTGCTCTGGATCCCTGCAGATGGCTTTAATGTCCACAAAATAATTAGGAATAAAACACCAACTTCTAGTTAGTTTTGCGGGCGGAAAATAAAACTAATATGAGGATTTCCAAAATAAAGAATAAGTCATTCTTAAAGGGATAGTTCGCCTCTTTTGACATGAAGCTGTATGACATCCCATATTAGCAACATCATTTATGAACATTTTCTCACCCCCTGCTGCGTCCTGTGAGCGGAGTCCCAGCTGAGTTTTGGAGTTGACGAAGGTAGTCCGGCTAGTTGGCTGGGGACACAAAAATAAAGCGTCTTGCTTCTCAAAACAATATGCGTTCAAAAGAGTGATACATTTGCATCACAAAATCGTTGTCCAGGAAAAAGTCAGACCTCACATCGCTTGGCGCTATTTTTGCCTCCCTTGATATCAATGCGTCCAGCCACCTAGCGATAGCCGCACGTGTTACGTTGTTTGCTGCTCGGAAGCAGGGGACTGCTTGGTCTGCTCTTCGGTCTGCACGGTTTACATTGGATGCATTGATATCAAGGGAGGCAAAAATAGCGCCAAGCGATGTGAGGTCTGACTTTTTCCTGGACAACGATTTTGTGATGCAAATGTATTACCCTTTTGAACGCATATTGTTTTGAGAAGCAAGACGCTTTCTTTTTGTGTCCCCAGCCAACTAGCCGGACTACCTTCGTCAACTCCAAAACGAGGCTGGAACTCGGCTCACAGGACGCAGCAGGGGGTAAGTCAATGTTCATAAATGATGTTGCTAATATGGGATGTCATACAGCTTCATGTCAAAAGAGGCGAACTATCCCTTTGAGTTTTTTGTTAAAGATAGTGCAGCTCCGCGTAGCCCTTTTAAACATAAGCCTTTGTGTAACATGAGATTGAGACCAACTTATGAAAACTGTTTCTTCACTTTTGGGTTGATCTATGTCACTTCCTGCTTGGGTTAACACACAAACAATTCCGGTTAGTGTTAAAAAAAAACTGTTGGACACCACAGAGGCCATTTTGCTGGTTTCCTTGGTTATATTTAAATATAAATCTGGTTGTCTACGCTCTTTTTCACACTCTTTTTGCCATGTGGCAGTAACCCTCGTGAATGCCATTTTTACAATTCACTTGTAGTTAGTATCATAGCCACTAGAAGTCACATATTCTTCAATCGTAATTAAGGGTCATATTCACCTGCAAGGGAACATATAACCCATGGGCACAATTTAGGAGAAAAGGACAGTCATTTGAAATCTGGACACTTGGAGACAATATAAATTCTGTTCTGCTGCCAACTCTAGTAAAACACGCTAAATGGAAAACGGACCTCAATCAATTAGCACTAACTTCAGGTATGAAACAATTATAGCCTGTCAATGGCAAAACAAAGCACTTTGTTTGAGAACAATTAATTCAATTCAACATTTTTGCCCCTGTTAATGATTTGGATCCAAAAAGATGGGACAACAGGGCACAAGCTGGAAATGAACAGGTTTACTATCATCTGTGTTCACTGACCCTGGCTTTTATGGAAGCAGATCATTTTTTCTGTAATTTGCAGTTTTGATCAGGTAGAGGTACAAAGATAAATTCCTCCTGGATTGTGTCAGATCTTGTTGTTGTTGAGGTTGACGTTTCTCCAAACGTCAAGCTTGTTCGTTTTGGCCTTCAGCTGTTGTTTTCAAATTGGGAAGAACTGAATCTTTATCTTATATTCAGTGCAACTTTTATATGAAAGAGGAAAGAGGTATGCATAAGTATTTCACATGCTGAACTGAGACACAAAACATGAGGGTATGAAAGAATCCAATGTTGTTACTGTCATGGTTGTGCCACAGTATACTGATATTGTTGCACCGAATGTCACAAGGCCACAGGATGCAGGCCAGCTAGATATGCTGCCGGAAGGCTTGTAATGTATGTGTACTACACAAACAAACACAAAGTATTACATAAAACAGGTCAGAGCCATTAAAGATTGATTAAATACTGATTGAACCATGCTGTTCCAAAAGATTTCACCTCATGGAGTAGTCATCCCCGCTTGGCTGCTCCAGCGCAACATCCAAAGAGCTTAATGGAAGCTAGTTGATCCTCACAGAAGAGAACATTTTTGACAGCTAGCTCACTTAATGGATGAACAATGAAGGCTGTTCTTATCATTAACTAAACAATGGAAAAGTACTTTAATAGGGGTTTGCGCTGAGGTTTAATTTTAAATGAATGCTCCACTAATTTTTCCATGTTGGAGTCAAAAAGCAAGTCAAGGGGGGAACTGGAAATACAAGCAAAAAATGTCCTGTGTCACTATGGAGGAAAATGTGATGTAAGTAAACACTGTGATAAGTGGTTTTATGCAAACTGCAACTTTTTACTTTAAGCTTACAATACGTTATCACAACCCTCTATATTTTCTTTAAAACATTTTCTTTTTCATTTTGTTTAAATCTTGCAATCTTGCCATGGAATGCTACATGGCTGCTGTAGTCTTTGATACTGAAAGTACTCGGGAACACTATTTTTTCATTCACATTATGAAATTGTTCTTTCACTGTGTGCAAGCTGTTTCCAATATTGCCTTAAAGGACAAGACCGTTTTTTTGACATTGGGCCCTTGATTTCACATTATAACATGATGTTCTACTCACCCCTGCTTGTTGTTGGTAATTTGGAGCTGTTCCGAAGATATTCGAGAGTCGTCTGGCTGCTCTCTTGAGATATTCGGCCATGAAACGGTTTCCTATGGGCAACGTTATACAGGCACAAACTATGCTTTTTATAATTTATTAATTACTGTACACTAGCACTGATAACGTGGAGGTGCGTCGCTTACTTAAAAAAATCTGGGTTACTGTAATTTTGATTTTTTGTCGTAAAGTGGGTGTTACTGACGTCATCGTCGTGCTACTACCACAGACAGCCCACAGACCTGCTGACTATTTATTCATTCAGCTAAAATTCAAAATTACAGCAACCCGGATTTTTTTAAGTAAGCGACGCACCTCCACGTTATCAGTGCTAGTGTACAGTAATTAATAAATTATAAACAGCATAGTTTGTGCCTGTATAACGTTGCCCATAGGAAACCGTTTCATGGCCGAATATCTCAAGAGAGCAGCCAGACGCCTCTCGAATATCTTCGGAACAGCTCCAAATGACCAACAACAAGCAGGGGTGAGTAGAACATCATGTTATAATGTGAAATCAAGGGCCCAATGTCAAAAAAACGGTCTTATCCTTTAAGTAAGCGACGCACCTCCACGTTATCAGTGCTAGTGTTCAGTAATTAATAAATTATAAAAAGCATAGTTTGTGCCTGTATAACGTTGCCCATAGGAAACCGTTTCATGGCCGAATATCTCAAGAGAGCAGCCAGACGCCTCTCGAATATCTTCGGAACAGCTCCAAATGACCAACAACAAGCAGGGGTGAGTAGAACATCATGTTATAATGTGAAATCAAGGGCCCAATGTCAAAAAAACGGTCTTGTCCTTTAAGTGACTGATCAGTTTAAATCCAAAGGCTTTACCATCCAATTTGAACGAGTAAAGAAAACCATGGTTGTATTTATGGCTTCAACTGATGTTCAGTATTGGTTAATCAGCTGTTTTTTATAAAAAATATTCCACTCACCTATCAGTAATTTGAGTTTAAGTTTGGAAAAATTGCTGAAATATCCTCTGCAGTCTCTTACAGCTAAGAAAAAGGCTATTCTTGCAGTAATCTTGTCATTACTTATTGTTATAATAAGGCCACATGACAAATTATTCCTTCACACTACTGACTTTAGCCTAACTGCCCACTGGTTGCCTTTACAGTGTCTTCGGATAACATGCTGAACTGAATCAGCTCTTTTCCTCCCCCACAGAAGTGAGGATGCCTTGTCCTTGTTTTCACTCTCAGATTGATTAACTGACCTTGATGCAACGATGGGCAGTGTGTGACAGTATAAGACGAGACTCGTGCGTTTTGAAGCTGCAAAAACCTTTCAGAACAAATCCTTAATTGGAGGAAACGGCAACTTGGGGATGTGACAAAAAGCTTTTTCCATGTATTAATTCCGTAGCCTCATAAATATTACAAAAAAAATGCATTCAGCCAAACAAATTTCATTCTTAACCTTTGAGTTTCTCATGCCCCATTATACAAGTGTTGACCCCGCTGCATTAAATTGACTTAATCACATCCACTCCTCCACAACACAGAGGGAGGCACTTGTGACAGCCTTGGTTATTCACATCTTTCTCCATTACAGAAAAAGGCACAAGAAAATTTGTGCACTTGTTCGCTGAGACACACGCGCACTCATTTATGTTACCCTCCATGAGCTTTGTTTGTTATTTATCTCCTACCGTTTCATTTTTCTTCTCTTGCTTCTTTACGGGCATGCCTTGAAAAAAGTGACAGAAAGGCGACTTTGTTTGAAAAACGACACCGTGGCTAAGGAGAAAGCAGCTTTTTGTCCTTAGTCTCATTGAGAGTCTTTTGCTATTCATTGGGGCAAGGCAGCCACGCCAGCTAGAGCGGCAATCTTATGCAGATCACATTGAAGGGCTTCATTACCTAGAAACCAGCTACATTTTGTTCTCCCTCAAGGGAAGGGTGAAAGAGAACATTAGCTTAGCAAAGGAGAGCAGTGGTGAGCAGAAGGGAGGGGTGGAAAGTGTGTGCATGAGGGGTTACACAGGGGAGAAGAGACATATCACACCTGAGCAACAGCATCTTTATGCCACGGCAGAAAAAGCATGTGTCTTACTGCCCGTGTGTGCGCAGGAGATAAGTATACATTGTGAGCATGCATGCCTCATGCACTCACTAGGAAAAAAATAATACCCCAAGGGGTTCTAAAGAGCTCATATTACTGTATCTGGACCAGTGACTGATGATGTTACATACATAATTCAGAGCTACATTGGATAATAAATAACATTTGATGAATTAGTAATGCACATTGTGTGTGTGTGTGTGTGTGTGTGTATGTTTTTTTTCATTATTTTTTTTTTATTAATTTATTTCAACACACATTATATGCTTAGCTCTGAGAATACTTTATTTTCCATTTTTTTGTACAGGCCATGTAAAGCCTGAGTTTGAAACAAAGACATGCTGAATTCACAATTAACTTTGGATACATTTATAGTGAATATGAAGTGAAAAAGTGATTTGTCCAAATTACAGACCCATAAATTCTTCTGATTTTTACAGTGGTTTGGTCCACTTCAGGCTCTCACAATGCATTTAATGTCCCTCAGATGTAGAATGTTGGAAATCAATCTTCCGTTCTTTTTGATACACACAGCTTTGCTAACAAATAATACACATTTTTATTCCACATTAGCTTAAAGCTCTGCTTGATGTTGTATTTGATCCAAATTAACTAATGACATTTTTTTTGTGTGATTCGTAAGCTGCCTTTTTTGAATCTAATAAAAATACAAATGTCTGGTTTGACTAACCTCTCCTTAGCTTGCTACTAAGAAATCCATTTGTCATTTTCTTTGGTTTGATCGAGTCGGAGTAAAATAAATCAGGGTTCCTCGTTGTCAGTGAATGCAGAAGGACCTGTGCTAGAGTAGGTACGTACTTTTCCACACATTATAAAGATTCTTAGAACTTAACTAAATTTTCAGCGAATGTAGCAGTTTTGTTCCTTGAAAATACCATATGTATATTAATTATACAGGTTATGTGGTTACATTTAAGAAAGCTTGCTATATGTTTTTTAACTGAGTTATTTATTTCACTTTATTCTGTCAGACTTCTAGTGGATACAGACTAAAGCAGGAAAAAAGAATGCAAAAGAGTAATTGACAAGTGATAAGTACTCGAGATACAAACAGAGGTGACTAAAAACAAGCCCTACAAGTACACTACATACACAGGATTGAACACACACACACACACACACTCACACAGGAGCACTAATGCAGATGCTGTTGCCAAATGAGGTGAGACAGATAGGAGTAGCAGGTTATTTACAGAGAAACTCCAGCATGTCAGTTAAATCCTTTCTGCCTCGGGGGCCTGTCCTATCCCCATTTAGCACGGCCACAGAAAAGGGCAGGCTGGCACACAGGCTCTGGCACTTAGACAGGCCTGAGAGAGTCGAAGCCTTGGCCAGGATCACCGGTCTGACCGCCTCTCACCCCAGCTCAGCCTATGAGCCACCCACCACCATCATCACAGTCCGAGTCTGCCACATCCCTGTCCAGCCCAGAAGCATGCTCATCAGATGTGCTGCAGCCGTGCACTGGTCCAGCTCTGGCCCAGATGCCCACTGTGTTAAAGGGCCAGGGGCCCCCTGCCACTCAGTCCATCTGCCAAGCTGCAGACCAGAGTCTAGGATCAGAGAAGAGAGACACACAAACACCACATAGCCTCCCTTTAAGCTCTCAGCTCAAAGCTCGACAGAAAAATGGTAGATAAAAGAGGCACTATAAATGTGCTTCTTTTACTTGTGGGCTGCTGTGACCCTGAAATACTGCAACGGTCTATTCAAGTTTAGCTGCGTGTTTAATGCTTCCAGGCTCAGACTTTCCAAGACCAACATATGTTCAAAATGTACTGCAAGATCAGCATAGAACAAAAATAATATCTTAGTATATTAAGAAAGGTCATTTTTATTTATAGTGGTTTCTGGCCTGAGTGAAGCATGAAATGGTGTGAAAATATCTCAGTTTTCCTTTCATTATTCTGAATGTCTGCAATGTGTGGAAAAATATAGATAGATAGATAGATAGATAGATAGATAGATAGATAGATAGATAGATAGATAGATAGATAGATAGATAGATAGATAGATAATTATTTTACAAGACCTCCTTAGAAGATTTTAAGAAAGTTTGGATGCTTGGAAACAAAATATAAAGAAATAATGGGTAGCTCAAAACTTTTGTAAGTACTGTAGGTGAATATGAACGGGGTTTAACCCATACTTTGATGACACATACAGTGGTATTTAACAGCATTTTGGTTCATGCAGGGTTATGTATCTGTGGATGAACCATACAGCTAAGAGCGTATTAAATTGTATGTGACCACAGTGAGCCTAATCCTCCATGTTGGAAGCATGGGGCGATCAGCTCTTATAAAGGTCTGCATCTTGCTCATTTCCATGTCTCCTCTTGATCAAGACTGCTCATTCATCGTCCAAACCTGGGGCGACAAGCCTTTACTTATTTTCCCAGCTGCCGGTGGTGATGAGAGCATAATCAGAAACATCATTAAGACCCTACATAGACGGCTGCGCCTGTTAGTCCTGTTACCCCCACCCATAATAACTCTGAAAATGCAAATCAACTCCAGGTAATCTGTTAATGTCACTTCAATTTTATGTCCTCGCTCCAATTTAGCAAATCCTGACACATTTGGCGAGGATATGTGCTTCAATGCAGGTATTCATTTTGCTGCGGTTTCAGAGAGCGCGGCCCATACGAGAGAGAGATGGGCCATCTGTTTACACGCCCGCTTATTAATCGCCCTGATAATGAAGCACGCTCGCAGTCCCAACACTCCTGGGGCGTCTCTTGCACGAGTTCCATGCAGCAAAACAACTTTTAGCGAGTGTGTTTTCGCAGTGCAGCAATTATTGTCAATCGCACCCCCCTTAACACAGGGAGGAGGGTCTTGCGACCTCTTTCTAATTACCTGAAGTGTCACTTCAAGCAGATTTTGTAATTTCCATCTACATCACAATCCCCTTGTTAGCTGCAGACGGTGGCAGAGCTTCATAATTCCAGCATATGGTCGACATACAAGGGAATTTGTCAGCTTGTACTGGCCTTCAAGTCGAAGACCCCATTAACAGGAAAACAGGATCTACTAATCCTGTGAGATCTTTGCAGTCCGAACAAAGGAATCACATTTCTTATCATGGCCACGTTTGCACAAAGAAGCTAGAAACTTACTTCAACTGAAATGATACCAACACTATCAAATGAATGTATTTTTATAGCTAAGAATATAACTGAGACAAGAAGAGATATAGTACATCAAATATTAATCGGCTGTGATTAAACGAGCTGATAATGATCTGACTTTCTCTTTTTTTCGCCTGAGGATTACAAGCAGAGGATATTAAACAAAGCTCGGATTTGTAAAACACATAAAACAAAAATCAGCTTGATAACCTGAAAAATGACTCTATGAGGATAGTAAATATTTTGATACTAATAAAAGATCAAATTAGCATGTGTAATGTGGAAAGGCGTTCTCATAGTGATGAGCAAATAATCTGAGCTAATGCTGAGGTTTCTTAAATAATTAGACAAAGCTGCACAGCTACAGGATTAAAGAAAATGCAAAGGCTTATTCCATGGACTATTGTGGACATTATGAGGATGGTTGTTTGTTTTTATCAATACAGCGCACATTTACTGTTAAGTCAAATGGAAGGCAACACATGGAGGCAGAGGCAGAAAGACAACACAGCATCCTGAGAGAAAACTGTAAAGCAGGAAACAGGCTGCTGGGCTCACCACTCTGGTCCTCATTTAGAGGGGAAACTTCAACAGAGGTCATGAAAGTAAAATATCTGTATTCCTGCTGATGGACACAAATAATGCATTATTTGTCTTGCCACCCAGCATGGTTTTTAAAGTAATGCATTTCAGTGGGAGATGTTGGTTTTGTCTCCTGCATATTTTCTGTCTTTTGCAGATGGGCTGGGAGCCATAAACGAGATAGGCAGAAATATTCATTTTTTAGTGCCTCGTGAGAATGTAAGTTTAACAGTAGTACTAGCCCTAAGACAAGTAGTTTTCAGTGTCTCCCCCGAACTAAACCTAAAGCAATCACAAATGCCTAAACCTGTTCAATTGCTTAATTAAACATAAACCAGAAAGGAAAACTCTGGCTGAGATTGGACTAGATTGGATCGCTTGCTTTAAAGACGACAATACCTCTCTGTCCTTTATGCCTCTTAAATCTGCTTGTCACTCTTTTTTCTGGAATTTTTCAGGAATTTTAAGTTAAAACAAAATGAATGTTTGTGACACTTGAACAAACATCAGTGAGTCTGTCATGGTCTTGACAAACTTGGTGCATCAGTAGGACAAGGCATTTAGAGTCACCCCAAACTCAGTTCAAATTTAGTCAGTGAAGCTGTTTTTACACATCAGGTGTTTAGGAAAATGTGTGTGAACTATGGTTCGGCATTTTTTTTCCGTAGTTGCTTCTCATATCGGCACTTCACAGAGGGAGACTTTCTGCGGGAGAAACCGACATATGTGTAAATAAGAAGGTTACAGTGTGGAAATCGCTGTTTTCTCTCTCACGGTTGAGAGTAGTGGGTGAGGCTCCTTCGGGCCGTTAGTGTGTTGATATAGATACCATGTGCATCTGAACGCACACGCAGTAAAATGAAGCGAGTGAAAATTAGTAAACAGGTTAGCAGAAAGGAACAGGAAGCAGCTTGTCTCATCATCCCACACAATCATTCAACGTGCTCAGGAGCAGCAAATGCTCCAGAATATTAGCTGTTATGTTCACAAGACATCTGAGCCACTGAGTCCAGAGTGAATGTTTCGGAATATTTCTAGAATATTTCCAGACTCAAGTATATGTCTGAAAATGGCTTAAAACAGCTGTCTAAGCCATCTGTTTTAAGTAATTCAGGCTGTGTAAGTGGTTTTGGGGCCTGCACAGTGGCGTGGAGGTTAGCACCGTTGCCTCACAGCGAGAGTTCCAGGTTCAATTCTCAGCTGGAGCCTTTCTGTGTGGAGTTTGCATGTTCTCCCGATGTATGCGTGGGTTCTCTCTGGGTACACTGGCTTCCCCCCACCATCCAAAAACATGCATGTTAGGTTAATTGGTGACTCTAAATTTCCCCTAGGTGTAAGTGTGAGCGTGGATGGTTGTGTGTCTCGACTGGTGACCGGTCCAGGGTGTACCCTGCCTCTCGCCCAATGATAGGCTCCAGCCCCTTCACAACCCTGAGTTGGATAAAACGGTTATAGAAAATGGATGGAATGATGAAATGATTTTGTAAAGTTGTCGGGAGCTTTCACCTTTTACTTTTATATACGCAGTGTTGTTTTCAGCTTCATAGTTTTCCTGAACGTCTCCAGCAGAGATGGAGAATGCAGAGTTAGCATGAGCATCGAGCCTCAAGAGTTCAACTAATAAATCTAACCTAATGAACCGGAAATTAGTAGTTTAGTTTAATGTTCTGCTGCCCCTGGAAAACTTTAAAGTATTTGGTTGTTCTCTAATGTTACAATTTCAGATATGCATTTCACCCCTCTATAACAGCACCACATAGAAAACTTTGCTCATGCCAAACATGAAAACATTATTGAAAACAGAATTACACCGGATGCTTACTCTAATGAAATAAAATCCTATTCTTTCAAGCCATTTTTCCTCCAGCGCCGCAAACACCTTTGCTCCTCACTTCCTCTCATTGTTGCACTGTACTTAGAGGGGACATTCCACTAAACAATTAAAATCAGAGTCACCTCCATTCTGAGTCATTCAGGAGGATGAAAGTCACAGAAAAGTCACAGAAAGCCACACGTCTTATCCGACTAGCCCTTTTAAACGAAGAACAAAAGGTCTTTCTCCTTCATTTCCCATTAACCTCTATGCTCCTCCACACACAGGAAACATGGCAACCTCAGTGGCCCATGTCACATATCTCATCCGGCTGTGGGGACCGCTTCCTATGGGGGATGGTGACATTCAATATGGGGGTTTTCTATCTAGAAGTAGTCCTTGACAGATAAAAGCTGGGTGTTGATATTTGCCCCTGGTCTCACTGATACTGCGTGGATACACTCATGATAAGCACAGAGCTGCTTAGACATTGATGAAGTCTGGAGTGGAACTGACAAGCCCTATAAGTGGATAACATTGTCTGGATAAGCAGCCTGTTATGGTCTGGATTAGATTCTTGATTGTTCGACGTAGGTGGGTTCATGCCAAGGAAAAATGCATCGCCATGTTCAGCATTGTCTGAATTCAGTTCCAGATAAAGGGCAACATCTTTTCCCTGTGCCATAATTACATTTGAATGCTTCCTCGTTTCTCATATGCAGCACACTTCACCGACATCTATTTCAGCTCCCTTTCTTGTGGACCTTATTCTTTATCCACCGTTCAACACACTTCCAGTAATCCACCGAGTTCCACTCACATTTTCAGAATGATAAAGATGAACTGCTACAGGAAAGAAGCTGGTGATTTGCGAACATGAGAGAGAGAGAGAGAGAGATGTGTGGCTTCTTGTTTGTTTGTCCGGAATCTCTAACTCTTCCCTTAACAGCACAGTACATGAAAACTTCACAAGTGGAAAACTCACTACTTGAAAAAAATAAATAAATAAAGGCTTTCAGACAAAGAACTGAGGATCTGTGAATGTTTAATTAATCAGTAGTGACAAAAGGGAACAACAATCAACAAAGAGATGCTGATTTCCATTTTTTATGCATTATTCCCACCGGCAAATCGCAGAATGCTGTCAACTACCACTTTGCTCTCTACCCCATCTCTATGGTTGTCCCTGCTCTGCACTCACAAAACCCTTAGAGAGCTACAGTACTTTTCAGCTGAGATCTAAAGGAGTAAGCAGCAAGGATCACGTAACAGAGTTCAAACAAGAAGAGTTCAATGTTATTTTGTGTTTACACTGATACTTTTGCAGTGTCTTTTGTTCCTCTTTGCTTCCACCGCATCAGCAGCTAATAAGAATCAGTGACAGTCATCATGAGTAGCTGGAGCTAAATCATCTCTGCCTCAAAGAACCGAAGCAATGGCTGCATATTACAGATGGGATTTACTAAACAGATTCCATTACATACCTAACACCATCTGCCCCAGCATGTTGTGCCAGTTTCCTGACAGGTAACAAGAGGCAGCTCAATGTGGAAACACAATAACAAGCGCATACCGCCCAGCAACAGACCCCAGCCTTCTAACTGAGCTCCTACAATGTCAAAACAGCATAAAGCCAAACTCTGATGTCCTTCCTGCTACGGATGGAAACATTTTTTACAAGACTCCTGCTGCTCTGGGGTCAGTGGTGAGGTTCCTATGAAGAAAAAAAACACAGTGTAACGATCCACTGGCAGGCTTCTGCCAATCCTGCTTGAATGATAAATTAATATCACACAGTGGTCATTTAAATGCATGAATGAAGTGAGGATATATGAGAATACATGAATACATTATTATACAGTGCAATGGAATGTATTTTCAGTTGCTTGAGTGCTACTTCGTGGTGGGCTTTTGTAGTTGTCTTAAGAATGGCAGTTAGTGCTGCCAGGGCAGGTAAAAAATAACGAGTATAGAAGTACATGGAGACTCTGCATGGAATCATTTGCTTTCTCAGTAGCCAGGTTTCCATTGCTGTGTTTGATTTGCATTTTGATGATGTGATGAAGAAAACATGGATTGAAATGATAAAAATAAGGGGGAAAAAAACAATTGTACAAATACTGTTTATAAGCTCACTTGGGATGGTTACTGACCGGTGTCTTCCCAAACATAATGTGATATCCCATTTATTTCCAAAGATTAACCCCTTAACGCCTGAATTTATATAGCTGTATATAAAAGAATGTTTTGTGTGTGTTTTAGCCTTTAAGTAAATGGTAAATAATGCTGAGATTATTAATTTCACTTTTGCACAAAAAATAAATAGAAATGTTGGTATGTTGCAAATTTGCGACAACAGGCATAATGGTCAATAATAAGATAACAACAACACAGTAATATAACAGTGAAAAAACAATGTTTTTTTTTATTCACCCTTTTTTTTTTTTACATATTTATTTATATAAAGGTTCCTAGGTCCGTAGTGAATATGGACTAGCCGGAATTGGGGGAATAAAGATGCTATCTCAGCTGGTTGATTGAGTCAATCGGTTTGTAGCATATATGCGACAATAGGCGTTAAAGGGTTAAAGTAATTTTCAGGAAAAGCTCTCTCCATCTTTCTCTTTTTTTCCGCTCTTGCAGATGTCCACCACAGTTTTCCCTCCTGAAAGTTTGTTTCCTCTTCAGACAACTACTTCTCTGAAATTATAACCATTAGCAATGAATTCAATACCGTCCGCCTGTGGTCACCCTGCCCACCCTAGTTTGTTTGCTTCAAACCAGCAAATGGAAGCATATTTCCTTTTTGCTGCTTTTCAAAAGATTCCTGTGCAGACTTTCCTACAGTATTATCTCAGTTATCCCAAAACCTCCCTTGGCTCACTGGGCCCTACGGCTCCTTTTTTGCAGAAATAAGCTTTCATTTCTTCTGAGGATCTACTGATCATCTAGCCCCTCAAAGGAGGTGTCGGGGGCCATTTAGATGGCTAGGTGACCACTTTTTCTGATTCCCTAAAGAAAAAAGGACACTTTACCTCTACAAAACAAAAATAGGACCAAGAAGAGGAATCTGGATTTCGACCAAGTCTGTTGTCCAATAAAAGTTAAAGGTAAACTACAAATCTTACTAAAAATAGTTTTACAGCTTTTGTCAAATTGGTCCAGAACATTTTCTCAACTTTGAAATATTTCTGTAACTATTAGGTAAAGCCAGTTTAGCCATGTTAGCACATTACTGCCTGCAGGGATAAAAATTTCATGGAATGGAGTGAAAATTCAACATTTTTCCAAATGGTTCACTTCACAAAATGATTGCCTGCCAGAGTAGCAATATGATGTAACTGCATGTGCTGATGCTGCCATAGCATGTCTGAAATATGCCAATAGTACTTCCTCGACGCATGCAGAATTCAGGTTGTGTGTAAGCTTAACAATGTATTTCTAGCCTCTCATTTTTTTCTTTGTTACATTCAACAATACATTTCTGATTTGCTCATGCTTTGCATATTGTTAGCTCTTTGTACGTGAGCTGTTTGTAGAGGGCCCTCCCTCAAGTGTGTGTTGACACTGACACCAGTTGTGAGGTCCCAGTGATTTGATTTGATTTATCATACTTGTATTTTCATTTGCCAAAATACTCATAGCAGCAAGCATGTAAATAGGCACACTCATTTCCTCTTGTTCTGTTTCACTCATTATTTCTATGCAATAGCCCATTAGAGATCAGCCGTCTTGGAAATCTCACTCACTGATTAGGCTGCTGTCTGAGGCAGAGAGATAGAAATGTGCTCCGTCTACAGTGACTTACCAACAGCAGACATTTCTGGAACAGATGCGCGGTATGGGCCCTCAATGAACTGCGGTGGATTGTCGTTTATGTCCTGGACTTTGATGATGAACTCGGATGGCGGCTCCAAAGGCTTGTCTGTATCTGCGTTAACGACCTGGGCTGTTAGCGTGTACTCTGCTTTCTCCTCACGGTCCAACCTCTTCATGGCATGGATGTCACCTGTTAACTCGTTGATGGCAAAAATGGTACCTGCCCCCTCGCCTGCGAGGACATATTTGATGTTCTTGTTGCCAACATCCAGATCCGTGTGTAGCTGCAATCAAAAGAAGAGACGAGATAAGAGTTAAAAGGTGCAACAGAGTCCTTGGTTTGCTCCCACTTTGTAGACTCAGATTGGGACTTTTAATGAATGCAAGTGTACATGCTCAGCAGACTCAAATAGTTCTCATCAAGTAAATGCTGATAAGTGTGCAACATGACCATAATGTGTTTTTTGTTTGTTTTTTTAAATTTCTTTTGCTGCTGTGCTTTTCTGAAAGTAGTGTAGCACAAAGACGAAAGATGGCTCAACATAACCTGTGCTTTCCTAAATGAGGCCCGCAGGGGACAATAAGTTTATAAGCAGCATAGGAAATAAACCATAGCTTACACTGTTCCTCATTATACATTACAAATGCATCATACATACACACAATGTAAGATATATTGCTCTTAATAGTCTGAAATTCACATAATGAAGAAACTGGATGTGCTTTGAATGTACACAGGGCAAGAATGGAAAATCCATAAAAAATGTAAAAGGAAACTCAGCATACCATGCTTCATTCTCCCCCAAAAAATAGCCCTAAAGTTACTGGACAATACTGCACAGGCCTCATTATTTTTGTAATTACAGTTTCATTAATTCTCTAAAGCTGCATTATGTGCTAGGCTGATTGGTTAGATCCCACTCACCACATGGAATGGTATAACTAATGAGTCTGAGAGAGCCTCGCAAGGCTGTTCAAACATCTGTGGACAGATGAGCAGGCAAAAGCTTCCGCTGTGTTGAATTTAAAAAACTGGGCAGAGGAAAAGAGAAACTCCTGGGTTATGGTCTGACAAAAAGACGAGACGCTTGTTTTATTCACATAAACAGACAGAGTGCTTTGTCTGTTGTAAGTCGCCTTTCATGTAAACCTCTTGATCCCGAAGCTGCGAGACTTTCTGAGGGGAGGGGAGAGGTGGCGTTTACAAATCCACCAATGTTCTGCGTTCCTGTTAACCTACGCGCCTCCCAGCCACCAAACACACCAAGCAGGAAGGCGGGAATCAAAACATCTGAATTCAGCAGCTTTAATTTCATTTCCTGCCACAGAGTTTTAGCTCCTGTGGGAGCATGGTCGGGGTGCAGAAAAGCAAGGTAGAAATCTGTCAGTAAAAAATCCCGACCCCTAAGCCCCCCGCAATGTTCTTATAAGCCAGCTTTTATGCTTTTGCTGTCTCTGAGGTGTTGTTTGAAGACACTGACAAAGCACATTCACTTAAATTGTCACACCTTGCACTTTTGTTTTCCTAATTGTTCCATCATTTCACATGAATGATGTAGCTCATTAACACAAATGCCTTGCAACATCCTGCACACTGAGAAGCTCTTTAAATTGGCTCAAATTAATGATGGTCTGTCGTATTTTTTTTTCATTTTTTTTTAAACATGTGGCTTCTAGTGTGTAATGTAATTTCTGCAGCTTAACATGATATGTCTGCAAATCGTTGTCTTCACCAGAGGAAATGAACTGACTGAGTTTCACATTGTACAACGTGACAAACATATTTCTGGTAAATAGTTAAGAAATTTATCTCGTAAACTTGTGAAATGTCTCGATACGTATGTTGACAGTCTAAGGTTTGGAAACACTCAATCAAAATCCAACTTGAATGAGTTAGAGTGTGCCAAAACATTTCCAGAAACAAGCTTTGAAACAAGTCATGAAATCTCTCAGAGGTGCTGAAACTGCTGGACAGTTTGTACGTTTACAGATCCATGAGCGAGAGTTGATAAGCAGACTTTTAAATGGAAATATCTATCGTTTCCAAAGTTAAATACAAAGTACGAGGTAATCAATTCGTTGTTTTTTCTGTTTTTGTGTTACAGTCATAATATTGTATTTGTCAAGGGGTCATCATTCAACCATGAGAGTCTTGGCAGTTTTGTCAAATGCCAGACGAGCCAGCCTGCACATTAAGCCATAAACCAGCCAAAAATGTTGTGGGGGAGACAAGAGGAAAATAATTTTGAATAGGGAGTATCAATCAATAATAAAGTCAGAGGTAAAAATGAAATAATCAAATCAAGGTACACAGCTATTACAAAGATGAATGTCCCTTAAAAGAAAAAGCAAATGGGGAGGTCAGAAAAAAGAGAGAAAATCGAGGGGTGCCATAAAATGTTTTCAATCAACAAAGGTATCGATAAGCAATGTAACTGATGCCACTGCCAAGGAAAACATTCAGTTTAGTCAACTGCAGTGATTACGACCGAGAATGAAGAATGAAGAGGTGAAGGAGAGCCTGGATGGAGGCTGATTCTAGTGGACAAGGATGAGCAGCATGATTACATCGCTGGTGATACGTCACTGGTTTATCCGGGCATTCTAATAAACTTACAGTCACATCCACACACACCACATCAAGTCATACAAAGTGAGTAATATTGACATATATTAAGTGATTTTGTATGAAAAGTCCTGAAAGGCAACACAAACCCATTCTCAATTCAGATCATAGTAAATGAAATGAATAGCTCCGTGTTGTCATTTATCCTTCACTGGCCAACAGTAAACAGCAGTTGTTAAACATCAGTCTATAATGCTGGCTAATCAACAATTAGCAGAAATTATATGAAGGGGTCAGAGGGCACGAGGAGGATAAACATCTGATTCCCAAACAATGAACCGATGTTAATGTTCAACTTTGGCACTGCTGTCTTTCTCTACTGCTTAATTTTGATTTAAAAGCTATAGTTTAAAGTTTTGCTTTCAAAGAAGGTTAAGGTTTAAAACCCATCATGGTTACATGTGAAAAAAACTAAAGAAGAATACATTTCATTGCTGAGAGCTTCACTATGTTGCCGTCTTAACACATCTGTTCATCTAACTGTCATGGTACCAGCAAGGGAAAACCTAAAGATACAAAAGAGTCGGTTTAGCGGTACCCTATGCATTCGAAACCAATGCAGTGGGCGGTAAAAACAAAATATCCTGAAATGCACTCAAAAAAGAAATTCAGTGAAAAAAATTTCGATGAAATGGATAAAAAGTCATAAATAGTAAAAACTTTAAAAAAAAAATTAAGTAAAAATACTACAATAAAAGAAAATAAGTCCTTTGAATTAAAAAAAAAAGCAACAAAACAAGTTTCTCAGCTCACATTTCCCACATTATGTCCTCCTCCCCTTTATCTAGCGGTTAAGTCAGAGCCTTGTAATGCGTACAGACACAGTGCCAATCAGCAGCAAATCATGAACGAGAGATCTGCACATTTATAGTGTGAATGCAGTCCTTCAAAATGATTTATAGGGTAATACCACCAAAATATCAAAAGTCATGGAAGAAAAAAAATCACTGCTTTTAAAATCAGATTTTTTTTTTTCTCATTACAGAGAAACTACACATTATCTGTTGGAACACCTCACAAGCCTTTACTATACGATACAAGATGCCTCCATTGCCTCCAAGCTTTAGTTCTAAATGTGGTCAAATGAAAAATTCAAGATTTTTATGTTAGACTTTTCTAAGTTGCCTATTGTATTAAGATTGAATTTCAAAGCATCACATCCTGCTCGTTGTTCAAACTGCCAGCTTTGAGTTGGGGGATCTGAGAATGGTCTCCCGTGGTCACAATCTGAGCACACATCATTATGTTCAGTGATAAGATATAACATTGTCCAAAGCAGACTTTTGAGTGGACAAAAGACTTTTAAAAGCTTTTTTTCATCGTTATTGTGGCCTAAATTTTCAACATTGCATAGCGGAAAGGTTCCTCAATGTCATATCATGGCATGAAACTAAGAAAAATTCAGAGGATGAATAAATCTCCTATTCAAAAAGTCACTCTGTGTTCATTCTTTTGAAAATGAAAAGTCACACTTTCAGTCCTCATTTTGCCAGAAGCTGCCACTTTATCTTGAAATTGTCTAAAAGTGGAGGTGAACTGGCTTTGACCAGCCACAATTCTTAACACTGTCCTGAATGCCGCGGTCTCCCACTTTTTAGACAGCCTTCACACTGGAGCGGGCGATTGGTCATCAAAGAGTACAATTACTGATGTGAAAAAAAAGAGGACTGTCACAGGTCCTAGTCATTAGGTGAGTTGCCAGAGCAACTGAAAAAAAGCACCAACGACCAGTGTCATTGACTGTGGGATCCGGGAAACAAGCTATCTGCTTGTTCCACATAGATAACAACAGACTGGGGTGACATTTATTTGCTACACTGCACCCCAGAGTCACAATGCAAAAATACAGTATTTTGAGCACAGGAGGAACAAAGCGCACAATACACAGACTGGTGAGCCTGTGTTGATTTAGTATTTGACAAGTAACAATGTAAATATGGATGTTGGCTGTCACCTTTCTGTAAAGTCAGAAGCACTCAAGACTTCAAATCATCCCGAAAAGCAATATAGTCGTTGTGTGCAGCCATTCTGTTTGTAACCAACAAAAGCAGTCATTTCATTATTATGTTAAAGTAAACATAATCAATCACTTTGCTGAAATAATGGCGTCAGTGAGTACAGTGTGTGTTCAGGCTGGAAAAGCAGGGCTCAAGACCAACTCATTGCACTGATGCACTGCCGCAAAATCAAGATACAACCAAATTTTTCACTATAAGTGTCACAATAATATATTTCAACAGTTTTCATTTTGTCATTTTTCCATACTCATAAACAATGTAAACAACGTAAACAGGATTAAAGGTGCAGTGAGATGTTTGCCATCAACTGTTTATGTCTATGTGGTTGATGAACAGATTAATTCACATCCAACCTGTGTTTTTCAAGAGGATGATTTCTAACCCAAATTTTGTAATATATAATATAAATAAATGAATCGATATATATTCATATTTTGGCCTTTTCATCTTCTGTCTTAGTCAGGGTAAGAGGTGAGACCTCTGCTGGTCAGGCTTTCAGAGCCAGAATCAGATAAATGTGTCATGGGAAGCAAACTTCCCTTCGTCTTGATTTACAGCTGGCTTGATGTGTCGACCTACAGTCCTGGTCCCAGTTTAATTGCACACACTGGTCTTAAGTCAGAAGCGAAGACCCGCCCCTTCTCTGCTTCTAATTGGTTCTGATGGTGATATTCTTTTTAAGGTGCGAGTACACACAAAGAGTAGTGACCTGTGAAAAAAATTGGGGGGAAATAAAATTGAAATTTTGGTTGTATTCTTGAGTCCTGAAAACTTTTTACTGACTCCTTCCTTAGCTACATAACTCTGGCAGTTGATAAGAAAGAAATCCTTATGTCTCCAAGCGGCAGTTCAGTCTTATGAAGAAAGAATTTGGATGACTGAAAAAAATTTCCCATGACAGTACTTAACAGTGATCTATGTCATGAAACACACACATGCACCCACAAACACACACTCATGAGCACACTTCCATTTGCCAACCGCAACTCCCAGTCAGGGACTGCATGCAACTTGCTTACCCTGTCAAGGAAGGAGGAAATATGTCAGCCTGTGCTGAAGATGAGCTTTTACAGCAATCACTTGAACAATCACTATCTTAATGAGAAAGATTCAACACATTCTTCTCCCACATGCTTGTACGGAACACACTGACCCCACCTTGGAACTAGATCCTCTCGGTGTTGACCCACAGATGGAACTAATGATTTTGCTCCTTGTCAGGGCAAACAGTTGATAAGACGTGTGCTCCTCCTATGCATGTACCAGCAGGGCTACAGGAGGAGAGGGAGAATGGATTGAGGAGCAAGAGGGAGGAGATCCTGTCACTGTGATGAAGAACAGACTGCACACAGTATGTCAGACTGCTGTCTTTTAGTTCTTCCTCAGTTAGTACTTAGGGCGGGTCAGAAATTGCTTCTCTTGCTGCACTTAATCTAAATCTGTGTTTACTGTTTGTCAGTGGTGGAAGAAGCTCTCTAACACTGCCCTCGGCTAAAAGTATTAAGAAAAGCAAAAATTCCACATTCCTCCATACTCAAATTGTCTTAATATCCGCACAAAATGTAGTCTGACTAAAAAAGGTATTTATTTATTGGCAGAAAAATGGATGAATATTACTATTTATTACGGTATTAGATTGTTAATACTCCACCGTGCAGAGAAAATTGTTAAGTTGCTTGTTTTGAGAGCTTGACTGATTAACTGCAAATTAGCCACAGCTATTTTTTTTTTTAAATACTATTACAGGTGAGCCCTCTGCTTGAGGAAGGTACCATTGTGGGTAATCTGGCTGTAATGCAGTTGTTGTGGGATGTGTGTGAGTAACTGGCACAAAGATGCAGCAGAGCAGAAGCTACAGCAGTGGACTGCGTGCAGATAGAAATGATTAGTTACTAATCAACCTTTAAGCGCCTAGCTGGGCCCAAGTTACAGGATAACTGTTATGCAAATGTTGTTTGCTGTGTTCAGTGTTTTAGAAGTGGAACTAAAGACCCATTTGATGCAAAGTTATGATGTTGTAAATAATATAAATGGTCGAAATTAAAAAAGATAAAAAAAACACCTCAGTAAATCTACTACGGTAAGGAGCTGCAGTTTCTGGCTACATCCCATAAAACGTATTTCCTAAAGCTTTTGGTGTTCAATGCGTCCTATACTGACAGTTTCTTTGCTCTCCATGTTTGCACAGTGGTTTAAAAAAAATGCCGCAGCACATTAAGACCACCAGTTAAAATGGACTGTGGATCAGGAATCTCATTATGTATTCACTTGTTTTAAAGCCATTATTTTAGAGTGTGTTAACGTTACATTGTTTTTATACAATAATAACTTATTAACATCCATCCATCAATCCATCCATCGCTCAATTTTCTGCTGCTTGTCTGGGACTGGGCTACTGGAGAAAAAGTCAAATCATTCATCTCAGGACCTCCCATTTCCCAGTCATCTCCCCGAGTTCTTCCGAGGGGGACACTGATACGTTCCCAGGTCAGCTGAGCGATATAAACTCTCTAGCAAGTCCTGGATCCCTGGCCTGCTCCCACACACATTAACATTGTCAGGCCCAAAAATATATGTCTTCAAAGGTTGTTTTGATTCAAATGGAAAACGAGAAATATATCAAACTACATGGTGTAGGAGCAGTGAGAGTCAGATTTAGAGGTTTGCATAGAAACACTTTATACTTGTTTGAAAATAACTGTGTGAAACATGTTAAGAGATTGAAAAGATGTTGCACTGATTTGTGGAGTTAGGCAGCTCAGTTTTTCAGCTGACGGATTTCAGCGCAGGTCAGGAATCCTGACTCTGAGATACAGCAGTTTGTATTTCAGGCAAGGGAAAGCTGAGAAGCCAATATTTTTCAGTGCATGTGCATATACTTACCAGAAAAACATACATACTTGTGCAGATATTTGTGAAGAGCCACACAACACAAAATATGGAGCAGCGTACCTTCTCAGAGAGACAAACATACGTTGAGGATCGCAACCAACACCCATCTAATCATTCACCGGGTCATTTTCGAAAATGAGTGGGTAAAATGAGCAGGTTGAATCTGTTCCCCCAGACTTAGCCTCCTCACGAACATCTTGTCTACAAGATAAGCAGAACATGCCCGCCACATTTGAACAATGTTGGTAACTTAGTCCAAACCTGGAAGGTGACTGAAATACTGAATATCTGTAGTCTACTTTGGTGATTTCACTTTCCAGCAGTTTGGTTTCATTAAAACATTGCAGCAATGCTCCCAATATCCTCTCATTTTTGTATGATTTTGAAACCGGTTTCATATTCTCTGTTGTTGTTTTAAATAATTTCTGTTTGGCTAGAATGGTTATTGGTATGTTTTGGTGTGATGTACCACACTTAAAACAAATATCTATTTCAGCTCAACCTGGGCTTCATAATAATATAGTAAGTAGTACTTTTTACCTTACCTATAGTATATTATCAACCTTTTAAAAATAAATAAGTAGAGGTTTAAAGAGGCAAAAATATTAGTACCTAAAAAGGTTTTACAGCATTGGAACACATTTAATGTTGCAAAAGCAGAGAGCAGCATAGAAAGCCGCCTTATATTGTATCCATGTGTTGACTCTAATTGTCATGATTCGTGCAGTCAGTTCTGACGCGGTAAAGATGGTGGTCTTGTTTGATTGCATAACCAGACAAGGCAATCATACTGAGGGAGGAAATATCATGTTCACCATTAAAAATGGAATAGATTCATGCTGTTATGTAAAATGTATGGGAACCCCAAGGCCATGCACTATCTGAACTAGTTTACATAGCACCCGTTGTAACAGCCAGATGTTGACCTTTTTCATTTCAGCTCACTAAGTTATTATGGCCTAGATCTTATTTGGTCAATGTAATCCAGTTTCACAGAACAAATCCAAAAAGTTCATTTGAGAAGGCCTCATACTGCAATGAGGAATCAACAGCGGGTAATTCATTGCCAAAACTGATAAAATTAGAGCTTCTGTGCACCCTTCGGCAACTATAGCCTAAATAGTTACTCCAGATAGATTCTGCTCAAACATATCTGCAAATTAATTGCAGCTTCCTCCCATTTGTTGGATTTTGACTCTGTTAATTACACCTACATGAATAATCTGTAATTCTAAATATTGCAATAACATTTTGAATGTACGGAACAGATGGTGCGATGCATGATATATGATACGCTTAGCTATTCTTAGGAACATTTTCCCCTCAGTATGTCTCATGGCACGAAGCGGTTTATCAAATTGGACAGAAAAGTTCCCTTCTGTTTTGAACAAACCACTGCAGGCTTTATTAAAGGAAAGCATATAGTAATGTCAGTAATGCTGTGATAGACACTTGAAATGAAATGTTTTACCTATAAATACTATACCCTGAAATACTCTTAGCTTAACTTGTCGAAAAAAAACAAGCCAAAAGTAAAGTTTTCAGGTAAACACTTTCAGCTGCTATGATATTCACTCGTTTCTACATCTTTGGTGAGCAAATATAGATTTTCTTAGGACTACATTAGAGAAAACCTGTTATCCTATTCCACTGGCCACAATATAAGAAAATCTATGGGGATTTGTGAGCATATTTTGCTGTAGAACAATAATCAATATTGCTTTTTATTCAGAGGTTAATCACAGTATTAATGGAGGCCAAAAAGAGGAACGAGTGCCTTACATGTTTTCTTGTTCATTTATTGTCACTGCAGACACTCTTTCTTTATTGAGACAATGGCAAAGAGATGGTGTCATGCCCCCCACACACACACACAAAGGTGATGGTTTGTAATTGAAGCCAACTCCACTCAGAAAAGGTACAGCAATTACAATCAACACAGAGACTCCCGGTGTCATATCATCTCCACACACGCGCTCATACACACCAACCTTAGAATTTCTTTCTTTTATTAGAGAGAACTGAAACATCGGCAAGCTTTCCCTCTGCCTTTGCACAACCACGAATTAATGAGACAAACAAAAAAAAGGAGGGCATCCTTGCTGGATTTGTGTGCAATCGGTACCAAGGTCATTGAGGGCTAATGTGTTCCATGTCCATCCCTACACTTTGAGCAATGGCACATGTACTGCAGTCATTGCCATTGGCTCTTTATTGCTTCCGGAGAATAAGTCAAAGTCAAAGCAGCTACCTTTTCAGAAGAGGGCAACACAATTAGATTTAGCCACCCATGAAAGGTGTTTTGTTCGTGAGCGTGGATACATGCATTTTAATCGTGAGAGAGCACTGTGGGGTCGCAGTGCCAGACTGAGAAATGGAAAGACAAAAACAATCCTGCATAATGCATCCAGGCTGTCGGCTACATCAAGACTCACTTCAAGAATACCTGTTGTGTGGAGGCAGCCTTCAGTATAGATTTTTAGCACCTGCTCATTGTCTCCTATTGTTAAACACGCGAGCATTACACTGTACAATTAGACCATTCGTTGCTGGGCAGGCCCTCAACATTAGGAAAAAAAAGTCCACTTCATGGCAGCTCCACATGTGTCCTCTGAAGAGCTCTGCAGCCATACGTAAAGCCTTCGGAAGCAAAACAAACAAATGAAAAAGAAAACGACATTGTGAACAATAATGAGACAGAGCTGTGAAAAAGTGCAAATGAGTTCAGCTACAGGGGATATGGCGCACCTGCTGTGTGTTAAATAGAGGTGGATTTTTTTAGCATTAACCTCGCCTACTGTCAGTGCCCTACCTGTGGTCCCCAAACTCATCTGTATACACAGCGTGCCTAAGGTGGGTGGCTTTGGAGGGGTGCTAAACAAAACAAGCTTAATCAAGGAGCACAACAGTTTTCTCTTTCTTCTGTGCGGTTGACCTAATCAAATCAAGATTTGAGATTGATTTCACGAGGTGCAGATGGATCCCGTAGCAAGTTTAATTCAATGCGCCAGCTCTCCACTATGATGTGTGTTTTCTCGGTCCAGATGGTGCCGCTCGGGTTTGTAATTCATTTTTTAACATTTTACTCCCCCTCCTTCTCTCCCGCCTTCTTTCTTTCACAATCTTTTTTTCCCCCCATTTTTGCTCATAGTTTAGCCGTGGATTGAATGTGCGTTGATGTGGATAAATATCACAAACTCATCCGTCAAACAGGCGGTCCTGTGATCTTGTTAAATGTCACAAACAACACACTCCGACTGGTGAGTTTCATGGTGGAAGTGTTGGAGCTGAAAGCAAGAAAGGCGAGTCACAGCTTCTATAAACTCAACCTGAAACTGGAACTTAGGTCACATTATATAACTTCTTATAACATAAAAAGTTTAATAAAAAGAAGACAACCCTTAATTACATCACTGATAATAAAGATGGTCTTTGACATATGCAGAGGGCAGCTTTGTCCCCTTTTTATGGTTTCATTACGTTTTTCACCCTCGCATACTGTAGTTCGATTAAGATTTCAAGATTTTAATTAGAGAAACGAATAAAAAAAGGTCATAAGGTTGTTAACCTCCACGTAGCGTTGAAAAGCTATTGCGGTCTTTCAAAGTCAGGACAAGGGTCAAAGAAAACCTTTGTTCACACCCTAAGAGTTGCAATACCACACAATGTTGTGACATCACATTTCAAGTTGAGACTACAGAATGATGTATCTAATTGGGAGTTCTTGATTAAAGATTAAAAAATGGAAAGTGGAAATGAAACTGGTAAACAAATCTGCAGTGGACTTTAATCACAATTTGATTTTCTTTGCATTCCAATTAGCATGTCTCAAGACGTATTTCATACAGCGTATATAGACATGCTCAAATTTCCATAATTGGCGGGCACACTGAGTCTGAGCTATTCTTTAAGGCTTATTCCTGCGGAGAAGTGCAGATGTGCTCCACTGTGCCTGTTTGAGCTGTCAAAGTCATTGTTCTCAACCTGAGAAGTCTTGCAAATGAGCTAGTTTTAGTGCCAGCTGCTGGCGCTGGTAGGGCATGCATTGCTGGTGTCGAGGATTTCTTCAGGTACCATATACAATATTTTTCTGTATGGAGGCCAGAATAATGGGCTTTGATAGCTTTGGCTAAGCACTGTTTTTTTTTTATCTTAGTCTACAACTGCGTTAATGGTTCATGTGCCTAAAATATAATTGCTCAAATTTTTGTTTGTGACTGAAATCTGAGGTTTTGGAACAAGACCAATTGCTGTCAAAAGAAATAAAAAATATTGAACTACACTGAAGAATTTTTGTATTGAGAAATTTATGCCAGTGTCCAGATTTTCAAACTTAGATGCACAAAGACCAATACATCTCACCATGGTCTTCAGTTTTTAAGAAGAGAAAGGTATTTGCTTGGACCTTAGAACAAAAGGCAGTGTAAATGAGGACTTCATTGGCTATATTAATAATCATCTGTGCCTTCTCCTTTGAGAGGGCTGTGATATCGAGTATCATTAGACATGCAAATAACAGCTTTATTTTCCCGTCCCTGGGATTAGGAGGAAAAGAGAGAAAAATGAAGAAGAGGCATGGCTGTGGCAGAAACAATTAAGCCATCCTCTTCGCGGAAGCACTTGGCAGCCAGCTTCTGATGCCGAAGGTGGGGGCTGGGGGGGGTCCTTTGGCTAGGCCGCAGTATCAACACGCTTCTCTGAGTGAATGTGCAGATGCACAGAGCATCGCTTTAAGATGTCAGATCACCTTGGAGTGGACGGCAGCTATGAGCACAAACACTCCCTCCGTGTGATGTCATGATGCTGCTACACATTTCATACTGTCGAGCGCAGAGACAGCGAGCGGGGAAGGAGAACAAATGAACAAAGAAGCACAAAAAGGTAGATTCATCTTGTCTTGAGCAGCAGACGGCGATGGCACGTTCCTTTCATCCCTCCCGTCACCCCTCATGGGCAACCACAGAGTGCATTGCCACATTGCTCAGAGACACAGTCCTCCAGCCTTCCTCTGACACATTAGACAAACATCTCTCTTGCTCACAGGACATCTTTTGGCTAAAAGGGCTAACATTTTCCTACAAGTGCATTATCTACACAGCACAAATCCAACAAGTAGCAAGAGAAATTATGCCAAATTCCTCCCTGAGTTAGAGTACAACTGAGTATTTTCTTACTCTAAAGAAATTACTCTTCTCAGTGTTTGCTTTGAAATTGCCTCTCATGGCCCATTTCCCGGATTCCCCTTGTTATTTTCACCACATTTCCAAGTTATTCTCATCTTTTTACATCTTGCTATCAAATAACAAAGCTACTGGCTACTTAGTTTGTCTGTTAAAAGGTTTCCCAGCAAAAAGTTAAAAAAAAAAGAATGAATGAAGAGGAAGACGAAATCTAAATCGAAGACATGAAATCCCAGTTAGAGATTTTGAGGTGAAAGCACACAGAACTCTGAGTTTACTGTGAGAAAGTCAAAAGTGACTCCCTGAAATGCTCCCGTCTCCTCACATTTCTCTCTCTTTCGCTCCCTTTCCCTTTTTATCACTCCCTCCTGTCCTGCTCTCACTGTGTGTCTTTTTCTGGAATCACCCATCGGTAATGTCGACAGAGATTTCACAGCACAGTGCCGATGCATCAGCCGGGCCTCACATTTCCCCTACCTGTGATTTACATCAGAGAAGAGGCTCAGGGGGGGATTTTCCATGCCAGGGAAGGAAGGGGAGCCGTAAAGGTGGCGGGTTATTGGAGGACGGGGTGGGTTGGATGGCGCTTGTGTCCTGGGGCTTGATGCAGTAAGGCGGTGGCGTCGACCACCCGGTTGGGAGATGCTTTTACAGCGAACAAAACCTGCATGGCTGCTTCCTTAAATGTCACCATCCCCTTTAGATAGCACACAGTTCAGACTGAGTTGTTTCCAGTACAGACTACATTTGTGTATGGTGGTATTAAGTACGCTTCAGAAGCTGGTATGTTTTTTTCAAGGCTTGAACGTTTTATTTGCTCATTTCTGGCCATTTTGAAGATACATATAGAGTTTCGACTACATCAAGGTAACAACTAGTGGCGTTGATGAGGCGTATTAATACCAATCCAGATAGTTGTACAATGAATACAGAAACTGATCATTTATTTAGATAGAGTCACAGCCCAAAGGAGCAGGTGAAAAGTGTGGACACAGCCACTTTGTTCATTGAATTTGGCTGTAGTAACAAATGGCTCAAATTGCAACAGTCCTAGAAGTGTTACACCATTGCTGGCGACGAACATCATGCCAGGATTTACATGAACCCTTTTATTCCTCATTAAGAACAATGTCTTTGTGCAGACATAATAGAAAAAAAATCATTCTGAGGTCATTTTACTGCCTTTTATGACACAGTGTTTAAGATTTCCCAACGATTTTGTCTCTCAGGAGTTATCAGACTTTTCGGATTTGTCTCCCACTGCGGTTTTTTTGCAAAGATTAAAAATATGGTAAATGTTTATGTTTTTCCAGGCTTTTCATTCATTTTTACTGTCTTGTAGTTGGTATTTGAGGATTAACTTATTACATGCTTTGCCCAGCTAATGTGCATGCAATGAGACAACAGTGATGAAGTGAGAAACAAATAGTGACAAAGAAAAAAATACCTGATGGCAAAAACAAAAAGCCTTCACTCAAACAATGGTGAATATTCACTCTTCTAATGGCAGCATTTCTCGGTAGCTGTTTGTTTAACTCCCTGATTCTCCAAATTAAGAGCGCTATGCTGTCTACTGCTGGTAAGATACTGACCACTCGTAATCCCTCACACAACCCCACCTCAAAAACACCACAATATGCTTTAAAGTAGGTTAAACGAAGAAACTGAATACTTCATTTTTAATTTGATTTCTTTTCTCCAACCTTAGTGGAAGGGAAGAACTAATTTCAGTCAATGAAGATAGATTTGCTTGGTTGCTAAGGTTTTCAGTAATCTGTTTTGAAGATCTGAGCATGTTTTTTGTCTTTGATGATAACAAAGTTAATTTTACCCCATGCATAAGCTCTCTATAAATGTGCCTCCTACCTCCTTTTAATGGATCCATTTTCATGCCTGGAAGAATAACCAAGCCAAATGTAAACCAATGCAGTGTTCGAGTCTGAATGGTTCGGCCTCTCCTCTTATAATACTGCATTTACCTTGTGAGGCTTTCATTCGAACAATATTCCCATCATCCATAGTTCAGGTCCTCATTAAGCCCTAACCACAATACCACAGTGAAAAGCTGTATTACGCTTTCCCCTGGATTGAAAAACAACTTACGGTATATGTTACTTGAATGAAATGCAAAAAAGAAAAAAGAAGAGTTCAAACCAATTGTTTGACATGTACAATGAGAGCAAAAGATTTTCACATCTAGTGAAAATCCAAACTTAAACTTACACTTTACGCCCTGCTATCAGTCTTAACTGATTCACTGGCCTTTACACAGGAGTCATGTTAAATAATAACTCAGCTGTTAAAGGTTTATGTCCATCAGTAAGACTCATCAAATCACAATTAGCCAAAAAAATATAAAAAAATATATATAATCAAAGTTTTGGCTCCAGCCTTTGTGAGAACCCTATAGGCCCCCGATGACCTCACGAAAATCCTCCTTACTATGACATCCACGACTGGTTGTTTAGAATGCTCTCATATTTTTTTGAACAGTTTGTAAGAACGTAGGTGCACTTACACATGTTGACAGATGGTTTACAGCATATAATAAAAACAATGTCTTTTGTTTTCTCATTTATAATGTCATTTTTAAACAGAAAGCTCGCATTGTGTTGCTAAAATCTTAAATTGCCTCAAAATCAGAGCATACTTAAGCACTAATTTACTAATTACTAATATACTAAATACTAATTTACAGAAAAAGTAATTATTGATGGTATTAGTAAACTTAATATCCAAATTATATAAATATATATATTAATTTGATGACATAACCAGCCCAAACGTGTACGTCTGACTGTTTTACATGTTTAACCAACAGAGGAGCCCACTCCATGCAGTAAAATGTGTTGTGATGGTTGTCATGTCCGGAGCTAACGAGTCGGGACACGACGTTGGTACGACATGCCATTTATCTTCCGTAATAAGACATGAGAGCTCACAGACATTTGAGGGAAGTCAGCATTGCAAAACGACTTCTTCCTGGAAAGACACACAGTGAGGCTTGCCAGGAAAGCTTTTATTCATCTATGTGTGTGTGTGTGTGTGTGTGTGTGTGTGTGTGTGTGTGTGTGTGTGTGTTTGTACATGTTTGTGCCCGAATGAATGTGGGCATACTGCCTCACTCTCCTGCACGTATTGTCTGTGTGTGAGTGTGTGTGAAAGATGCACGCAAGCATCCTTACTTGCTGAAACCTGAGGAAAACACAGCCTCTGTTTTTTGGCTTGTGTGTAATTGTGTGTGCGTGTCCAGGTACAAATGCCCCCCCCCTATTACAGCTGACTGGTAGATGGATGCTGGCTGTCACACCTGCCTGACTTTGTTCCTGCCAGATGCGGTGGGGTCGTGGGGAAAGCGCCCAAACTCTCATCAATCTCAACCATTGTCCAACATTCTTTCGGCTCTGGCAACAGCTTCCAATTTCCATTTAGCAGCTCCAGATGCTGGCAAAAATGCTTACATACACAGAAATGGGGTGGCCAAACCTATTGACCTATGCTGTCGGTACAGGCGGATGAAAAACAAAGGACATCACAGGATCAGGAATGATCACTACAGTAAGAGCTAGGGACACAAAAAGAGTTTAACTTTGCATTCACTCTACGAGGGCGTTATCGTCATTAGGCTGGCAGTAAAAGAAATTGGATTTGGTGTGTTCCCAAAGGCTGCCATTGAGCGCCAGTGTACTCACGGAAACCTGAGGTTTTGTCATTTAATAACATCAAAGCTAAATGGAAGAGCTTTGGAGTCACTGGTAAAAAAAGTTAGGACATACTCTGAGTATATAAGTATATAAGGATGGTCGTATAAAACAAAGCCAACACATTCAAAACAATTCCACACGGACAATGGAAGAGTCATTTACTGTAGCTGAGCTAAAATATTAATAGCTTTTGACTTTGTAAATGTACCAAACTCGATAGTTATTTAGAGACAGCACTGAGGAACTTTTATTAAGTGTTAGACAGCTCAATCAATGTCAATTTTGAGGTTTAAATGTCAACAAACTACTACACAAAATCAAGTAGACATGACAAAGAAGGTTATTTAGTTCTTTAGTTTAAATTCTTGTGATGAACTAAGGTTGATACTGATGTTACGGCAACTGTGACAGATGTGAACACAGGCAGGGGTATTGTTGTGCTTTTTTCCTTTTTTATACTTGGCATATGCTAATTCTTGAATGATACATTTAGCATCATTGGCTGTTTGTTTTGGAAACTCCTGAGTCACTCGAGTGGAAAATGCCAAAGCCATCTTAAAAGTAGTACCAGAAGTTATTGAGTTGGCCGACCCAAAATATGAAGGAGAGGCTGCATGTAGGCTATTGAATGTGAAAAAAGTGCCTGGTCTGTCACTAGTTCCCAAACAAAAGTCATTTTCATCATTCTTGTTTGTGCAGTTTTACAGTTCCCTTGATTGAAAACAACAAACAAGAAGCCAATCCACTAATGGGAGAGAATAGCAAATATAAACCTGACAAATACATTTTATCCTGCTGGAGTTTTTACTACCATGCCAAAAATGAAAAAACAAAAAAAGAAAGAAAAAAGTTTTTAATGAGCTTTTGGTGTCTGAAATATCTATGGCAAAATATGCAGCAGCAGACAAACACACAGAGGAAAACATGAACGCCACTGAACAAAGACAAGTGACTGTGTAAAGTCTTTTAGAATGGGAAATCATTCAAGTTGTGAGTACAGCGGTTGGTCGACCACTGCTGCAGTGGGTCACACTGTTGTATATCAGAGAGATGTGCTCATGCAGTAGCACTTTTTTCTCTGACATAGCGTAGTTTCTCATGATACTAAAACGTTCTTCAAATAGTAATGGTGCGAAAACACAACTCCGTCACATTTTCCTCTTTTCACCCACCTCTCAGCTGAGTCTCTCGTAGTGTATTTTCTACATTTTGCACCCCCCCCCCAGCTCCTCCTCTCCCTTTCTAACCCTCAGCATACTCCAGTGGGTCTCCTGAGGGTTGCGAAATAATGTACACAAACATAACAGGAGAAGGGGAAAAGCACTCATGTTGTTTACGGCGGGAAAGAAGAGAAAGAGAGAGTGAAAAAGAGGAGGAGGAAGAACTCATCACAGCATGCATTTCCCTTCCCGCACCCACTTTAATTGTGATGAAATCAGAAAGTTGGGAGAATTCCCCTCAGTATGCATATGCACTTTGATGCTGTCACTCACATGGTGTGAGGCTTTTGATTAGGCTTGTCTGTGCTCTGGAGGCTCATGACCACACTTGGCAAGCAGGAGCCATTAAAATCCCGACAACTTTGGCTCCCCCCTCAGTATCTCTGTGTCTTTTTGTCTTTTTGTCTCTCTCCATCTCCCAACTGAGTCACCCCTGCAACAGACTTGATACTGAAGGTAACACAGCTAATAAGTTGTGCTTATAATGATGGCTAAAAATATGGTTGAGGTTTGCAAACTGGAATTAAATGAGTAAAAGTAAGAGAAAACTTTTTTTTTTTCATCATTACCAGCTGAACCAGTTACACTTGTCGTGCAAGGCAGCAAATTCGTTCAGAAGCAATTCACTCAAATACAGTATATTTTTCTGTATACTGGATACAGTTGTATATTTTTGGTTCGTAAGGATTTAACTGTGACTTGCTATGTGGGGGCCTCTGTGGTTTCATTGGTTGCAAAGCCCTGGTGTGCACTAACTAAAAAATTGGACTCACATTTTGTGACAAACCATATAAAAGATGGTAAATCATGCCTCTATTCTACCAACTAATCAGTAATTCTAGACACAGTTGGCAGTGTGCAAAACTGAAGAAATAATATCTTTCTCTAAGTGCACACTCACGTGTCTGTATCTAAGGAAACAATCTGCATTTACCAGAAAAGGAAAGAATGTTGATATCAAGAAATATGTACAAAGACAAAGTCTGTGGGCTGATTCTTTTTCATTAGTTAATGTTATTGCGAGGACTCAGTCAGAAAAGCATTTAACTTAGATACTGTGTCATTTATTCTCATATTGTGTTCAAAACACCAATGTCCTAAACATGCGGAAAGATATTCAAGTAACATGCTTTACAGCTTATTTCTAACTTGGGATGACCAGCTGGCTTCATTAAGCAATTAATGGAGCAAACAAGCCTCAAACTCTGCATGTGATTTACAGATTGACTTTGTGAAGTCATCTTTTCATGCAGCTGTCTCTCTGGTGATGTGCCGGGGCCCAGCCACAGAGATACTTGGACAACTTTAACATTTTAATTGTTTGTTTGGTTAACAATTTTTCTTTTTATACTTAACTGACATTTTGTTAACAGGACATTGCTTTGGCTAAAAGCCTGTTTTTTACCTGCCAATCAAGTGTTTGCATTTTCACACTGCGGTACAGCCTTATGATCAATATTAGATTTCTATTAGTTTACAAAAAAAAAAAAACAGTTTGTGAAACTTACAACGTGTGATCTGTTTTGGGACTATTTTAGTTTTTTTGTGCACATGGACAAAACTGTTTATAGGAATATAGTTTCAGTGTAGAATGTAACACTGTCACAAAGGGAGTGATTATCAACAAGTCCATGTTTTTAGGTTGGAGGGATCTGCTGTTGTAGTTACAAACAATTGTCTGCCAAGAGATTCAGTTTGTCCCCGTCCAACCCCGTGCTTTCTTAACATGTTTGTTGTCAGTCTGTTTCCTTTTGCTCTCAGTGGCTATAAGATTAAGTTTAGACATAAGAACCTAAATGGACAGAGTTCACGAAATATCATGGCTCGCCTTAAAAACAGATATTTTCATCGCATCACAACATACAATCTCTCTTAAGGGAATCTCACTCCCTCTGCAATGTACACAATGCAGTGCAGACATGATGGAAACTGAAACCTACTGAAATACATTATTCTTAAGAAAGTCGAGGTGAAAAAAAAAAATCCTGTCAATCAGAATGAATACTGTGATTTTGGTTCCTTGGAAGTTTAACATTTTGGCATTGCGATCGGGTTGCATCAAAAGTGCTCTCCGCACTGTCCAAAAGTGTCACTGAGTGTACATGTGCAAATTATGAAATATGTAACAGAACATGGAAATGATTTGTTCCACTTTATAGGAGTCTACTGTTTGACAGATCCAAGACTTATTTTCATAGTTCTTACTTTTAGAATAAGGAATCCCTGTCCATTTGGACTGTGAACGTGTACGTTGGATGTTTCGAATCTTCAGACATAAAAAACAAATAAGTTCATGTCAGACGGCGTGTCAGGTGGAATGCATTACTGCTTGTTGTATATTTGTTTTCTATTATGTGCCATATCTTGTTAACTGCATGTTTTGTTTAATCTATTTTTAGGTACTTTTAGGGATTTCTTTACTTATTATTGGTGTGGTTATTTTCTTTGCTTTGAGTTTACATGCATGTTTTAGGAATGGTTGCTTATGATTTTAGGCAGTAAATGCATCCTCTGACTGATAGCTGCACCAGCATGCCCAGACTAATTTACTGCGCCGCGCAGAGCAGCGAGGACTACGATGGTCGTCCACAGAGAGCGCGGGAGCAGGGCAGGGGAGAAGAGCGCAGCACAGAACAGAATGACCACGTGGGCCGTCCTGAGAGAGACACCAGAAACAGTGTATCGGCGGGCCTGGACGCGAAGTGGCAGAAGCTGGAGTTTCTGCCAGAAAGCCGTGAATCGCTGACCGATACACTGTTAGCCGTAGCCTGAAGGACCCTGAAACCAGAGAGCATTTGATCCTGTGTTTGTAGAGCCAACTGTTGGCTGTTGTTTTATGTTCCAGGTCTATACCACGCCAGGGGAAGCTTCCAGCAAAGTGGCGGCCGTGGGACGGATGGGGGCCGCCTTGTGTTCCAGGTCTATGGTGTCGCCAGCGGAAGCTTCCAGCAAAGTGGAGGCCATGTGGTGGATGGGAGCAGTATTTGATGAGGAGACCTTCAGGCTTCTTGGAGTGGAGGACGGCTCGCGGTGGCAAACCGGCGTAACACAAGGACGGTGGAGTATAAAGGCCTCAGTATGCTTCTCCGTAGTCACGGAGAGGCTCTCCGTCCTTTCGAAGTTCTTCTACGTAAGGCAATTCACCTCCCGATCAGTAGGCGTCGCTGCGTTAAACGACCTAATCTCACGACGTCTATCGTGAAAGTCTTTGATTGATTGTTCACCTTCCGGCTCCGTTCCACTCCTCACGGTGAACGATGGCGACCGAGAGAGAAAGACTGTTGTTGGAGTTGGAGCTTATTGATGTTGTAAATGCAAATAAATTTGACCAAATGTTGACCGGCACACAGTAAACTCTTTCAAAAATGGTGGCGTTGTTGTTCTGAGAGGAAGGAGCTGAACCGGAAAAGTGATTCCGGAAATTATGTTGTTAGCCGACCAATCACAACCCTTGCGGTCTCTAAAGTCGGAAAATTTGAACTGATACAACTTTCAGGTCCCTCCCCCAACCTCTAACAAGCTCCGAATCGCCCCCCAAACCCCTCCCCCTCTGTGGACGAGGTTGTGAGTTCACACCAGTGTGAGCGCACACAAGCTGGGGCAGACTCACGCTCAGCAGCGTGTGCACAAGCTGTGATTGACAGGTAGGATTCCTCCACCCTAACTTGAATGGTTAAAAACAGCCGGGAGCGCTCGATTTTTGCAAGCATGATTACAGGCTTCAGAGGGAGCTACAGATTTCATTATTTTTCCTAAACAGCCTATTTAATATTCTACTTCCAGAATCCCATGACAGTTCAAGCTAATATGACTAAAAAAAAGTTGCCGACCGCAGCTTTAAGGACTGGAGCGTGGTCGTGAGCTTCTGACCGTTGTAGTTTTAACATTGTTTTTAAATTTACTTTTTAGAAGGAGGCCTTCCCCTTTTTAAGAAAAGACATTACCCTAACTCTTTTATTCTTTTTAGACTGTTGTAATAAATTGTCTCTGTGTAAACTTGGTGTTCGGGATTACTGAGCGCTGCTTGCCCACGTTGTTAAAGAACTGGTACTATAGAGTTGGTGGTTTGTAATTCAGGTATCTGTAAGAGTGCAAACCCCACCGTTATCACATTCCCATTGTGTAAATGCTTTTAATTCCATAATCAGTCGCCTTGACATCACGGTGCTATCCAAACAGGAAACTTTTTTGCTTGTCATTTTCCTCTCCTCGTGTTCCTTGTTTGTGTCTCCTGTCAGGAAAGACAAAAACAATTGAAAATGTGATCTTCAATAAGACACTCCTCATATTTGTGTAGTGTCTGCTATCTCATAAAGGTGTTCAATGAGTGATCGCGCCATTCTACATGTTGTTGCATTATAAAGGGTTATGTACAATGAAAATGTAAAGAGCATATAATGGCCAATGTTGAAGGGTGGAAAATGTTGCTGTTGTTTTTACTCATGTCAACTGATGGAGCATGTTGAGGCTTTGCTTGGGTCTTTGGGAGGCAGAAAAAGAAGTGGCGGCAGTGGTTCTCTGCCTGCAGTTGTTCAGCCATAGAAGACATAATGATGGTGTGGAACCTTTTCTCTGTTTCTTCAAATTTCATTATAAGAAGTAACAACTGAAAATGAGCAAGAAACACTGCCAGTTTCCGCCCTCTCAACAGGAGCTGCTATTCAAATGTAACAGCTTACAACATATAGCACACATTCATGATTGATAGGCCTGTGGGACAGTCCAGGATTCAGCAGATATAAAAAAAAAAAAAAAGTGTTTATGCATTTATATTGTCAGACTTTAGGAAATGGACACTAAGTGTGGAGCACAGACCCACTGGCCATGTGCATCAAGGAGACAGGCAAGCAGCGACAGAGTGACACTTACAGAAAGGATGACACTTTCACTCCTCTGCACAACCACACTTCCTCTGCCTTTGCAGAGTCCCGGGGACATTTTCCATGCACGCTGGGTGTCACAGCAGACGGATGACTGGCTTCAGTAGCACCATGACCCCCCACACTAAACTGTCACAACCACCTCCTCCATGCCTTCCTGGCCTCCCCCCGCCCCCCGCCCAGTCTGAGATTCACTGGCACACACAAGAATTGATACAGATATTCATACATTCACACTCTCACAAGAACAAACATACAGGGCTCTCTCTTTTTGGCTGTGATTGTCACTCAGCGATGTCATCTACTAACCAATTCTGGGTGTTTCCTCTCTCTGGCAAAGTGAGTTACTCAACAAGACTAGATTTACTCTGTACTGCTCAATGTCGTGCCACAGAATCTTAACACACAGTATTTTATGGAACAACAGTGAACCTCGATTGAACATCTTTAGTTTAGTAATAAGTCACAGAGTGTGGAACATATTTGCAGACCTGACAATGTCATTTAACCCTGCAGCTTGCTCTACAAACACAACATTCTTCATTTGCATTAAAGTTACAGTGATGACTGCTGTGAATGTCAGGCATTCAATTGGTCCTGTATGCACACACACACACGCGCGCGCGCGCACAAACACACACCCCTGAGCTGTGTGCCTGAGTGGCTTCCACAGAATACCAGTAATAATTATTAGGACAGTTGCAACCACTGCCAGGAAATTATCATAAGCAGCCTAATGCTGTTTTCCCTGCATTCCAGTGATTGGAGAATAAACTAGCGAAAAAACAAAACTGGGCGTAAAACAAATGCAACCCCCAAGACAACGCACAAACGGAATATTCAAGAGATGGGGAAACTACTCTGTGGAAAGGGATAAAAATGTCTTGCTCTGAGAATTCAAGATTCGCCAATGGCAAAACTGCACGCTCTTACAAATCAAAATTTGCCACCAATTTTGCTCTTGTTCACATTTCTTTAGGGGATGGTGGCTTGTTTGTGTCCCATGTCAGAGACTAGAGGCTTCAGAAATTAAGCCTGTGACAAAACATGCTCAGTTACTGTTCTGGAAAGAGAGCTTCTACCCGCACTGCTGAGCTCCATTTATTCTTATCAATACTCGTGCATTAAAGTTCATTTGCAAAACCACATTAATGCCTCTGGTAAAATCCACCCCTGCTCTGTCTCCCCTTTAAATCTCTCGGCATCTCTTCCTCCACCAGCATCACTGAAGAAAGCCTCACTTTTCAATTTCTGGAGTGAGAAAAGGACAAGGGGTAAAAAGCCTCTTCCAGTATTACATCTTTTCTACTTTATTACTAGTCTTGTGGGAAAATGGGGGCAGCTTTGCAGCTTGGCTATCTGTTTACGTTTTCTTTACAAGACTATATTGGAATTATAATTGTGTTCTATGGTGCTTTCTTTTGGCGCCTTTCTCTGTTTAAAGGTCCTGTGGACCTGGGGAGATGAAGAAAAATGGACCCCTTTTGAGGGATTCGATTACTGAAGAAGAAAATGCAGCTGCACACTAGCCCTTTTTTCTTTTCCTTTTTCTGTTTTCCTCCAGGTGCCAAACTCTGGGGATGCTCGATATTAGAGCTGGAACGGCGCTGACGCAAACATGCTGGGAAATCATTTCTTTGTGCAGCAAAGGTGGAAACCAGTGAAGAGGAATATAAGTGAGTTGGGTCATTATGAAGTGAAAGACTGAAAAGAAGCCTCCCACACATTTCTCTCATTGTCTACAGGTACTATTGGAGTGATATTAATTGCTTTATTGACTTGTGTTGTTTACTTTTTTTCTTTCTGTCTTAGCAGAGGTTATAATACATTAGTACTCTTGTTTTTGGAAACTCTGGTGTTGTGTCAAGGTTGCTATATAGTTGCTACTGCTACGAAAACCAGCTGTGAAAAACTGATCAAAGATTGATACAGAAAGCGGGCTGCATGGTGGTGTGGTGGTTAGCACCGTCGCCTCACAGCAAGACGGTTCCTGGTTTGATTCCCAGCTGGGGCCTTTCTCTGTGGAGTTTGCATGTTCTCCCCGTTTATGCGTGGGTTCTCTCTGGGTACTTCAGCTTCCTCTCACCGTCCAAAAACATGCCTGTTAGGTTAATTGGTGTCTCTAAATTGCCCCGAGGAGTGTGAGCGTGTGTGTGATTATTTGTCTGGTTTGTCTCTGTGTGGCCCTGTGATGGACTGGCGACCTGTCCATGGTGTACCCCGCCTATCGTCCAATGACCACTGGGATTAGAAAATGGATGGATACAGAAAACCATCTAAAAAATATCAGGCCACTTATTATTTCTTCAGAGCAAGACTTTCTTCTGATCTTTTAACCTTCGTCTTGTGTTAGGGTCGGCACCGACCCGTTTTTAGGTTTTAAATGCATAACATAACCATATAAATTTGTTTATTGCATCAAGGCTTTATGACTTGGTCAGGAACCTCTATTTCAACAAAATAAAACAAAAAAAATTGTTTTCACTAAATTATAAAATGCTCTATTTGAAATTAAGGCCTTTGTGTTGTTAGGGTCGGTTTCGACCCAGTTATAAAAATAAGATTATAAAGCAATAATTAGAGCCAAAACTGAAATCACAAGTTCACTGTCAGCCAACACACTGCTTTTCATTTTGTGTTTGTACTAAAGTTCTATTGCTGAAAAAAAGAGACTTTTTTGCCTTTTTCTTGAAGTAAATATATGGGTCGAAACTGACCCGTAACACCATAGATGTTACTATAGTAAATAATATTAAATTGAAAAATTAAATAAAACTAATTTATTTAAGAGATGTGTTCTAAATCCCCTCAGTAATAGTCAGGTGACATAACAACCTTTTATTTATTGATTCTCTTGAGGTTCATTTTACATTTTTGTTTTTATTGAAATTGAGGGGTATACTGACAAAAACAAGGCTTTATGGATAAAGAAGCCTAACAAGGTAACCAAGAGATGAGAAAACAAATTGGATGATTGTTTTTAGTGTATTTTACAACTAAATTAAAACACGGGTCAAAACCGACCCGTTAACATAAGAGATGGTAACAGGGAACTAACACAAGACGAAGGTTAAAGTGGTCTTGAGCAATTAGTTCTCCAGGGTTTCTGAAGGTTTTTCTAAGTTTTTCTTTGGACATTGGTAGCTTTTTCTTAAATTTTTATTCCAGTCTTCGTACCTGACCATTTTCAGATGTGCTTGTATGGGTTTTTATTTTTATTATCTAATTTTTTTGTTAAGATGCTTCACACTGACCTTTAAACCATTCAAGCATAAAAAGGCTCTTAACAAAGGGAAGAACCAGTGACAGGTCTGCATGCATACTAGTGCACATAAAAGGTTTGTCACATATGATTTATGCCCATAGGCACGATAACACTTTTTCACAGACAGAAAATAGTATTTTGGCACCAACAAGGTGACTCCCCAAGAAATATTACCTGAAAAACTTGTCTTATCTCAGCACTGTTTGTGGTGTGTCCTTAAAAACTTTGAGAAAACTGAACAAAAGAAGTGTGTAAAAAGCTATTTACAGCATACGAACAGTTTCTGAAAGCAAAGTCTTGACGAAATGGGAAAGTCTAGCAAAGACCTGACACAGGACCTGAGAGATGCAACCAGGCCGTTAGTTTTTTTTCCATCTACTGTTCACTGAAGCCTCATCAGAAATGGTCTCCATTGGAGGGTGGCTGTCAAGTAACCATTTTCAAGGAAGGGAAGCAGGGAGAAAAGACTGAGGTATGACAAATGACACAAGAACTGGGCTAAAAATCGCCACTCTTAAAGTGGTCAAATCAAACATTCACTTGCAAGCTCAAGAATTTTCCTGTTTCAATGAATTCTTTCACCTTTTTCATGTTTTCCTGGAAATGTAAAAAATAATTGAGGAGTGGCTCATGAAATTTGCACTGTAAAGTAAATTCTAAATGCATCTACATCTTTTTGGATGCAGCCTATGATTTATAATGCAACATAGGGAATCACGTAAAGCATGAGCGAGATAAACTCAATTTGGCATACGTCCACTTTCAGGCCATACTGCCGCTGTTTGATTTGATTTTTAATTTACACCAACATATTTTTCTAACTCTTTAGTTTCACCATGATTAAAAAAAAAACTAAAAAAACTTTTATCATTAGTCACAGCACAATATGACATGCAGGTTACACACACATACAGAAAAAACATTCCATCACAATATGGATAATTGCTGATATTCCTGCAGCACAACTACATTGCGTAGTGCAGCCGAGTGAGACAGTGAATTGTGTCCTTAATAATGTTAGGAATTAATTAAAATGCAAAACCACGAGCCCAGAGTGCAACCACAGGTGGTGGTGAGGAGAGCGCAGCAAGAACAGCCGTGATGAGTGTGAGCCTCCATAACTCACGTCCATTTAACTGATGATTTCTAATTTCATTATTGTTATTCTTATTATTTTTTACCATCATTACAATGAGATGAGTTTACCATTTCTCACGACAATTTCCTGTGTAATATCATTCTGTCAATAAGTAATTACTTGCCTGGCAAATTGCTGTGCAAAATGTTCATCGGAGGGGAGAAGATCCATATCAATTGTTCATTTGCATAATGCAAATGAATCCTCTGAGAGGGAAAAAACAACTTTGCTGCCATCAGTGGCAGCTGGATGCCAGTCTTGCTGCTGAAGAAACACAAGTGCCTTTACTAAAGAGCAGGACAAAGGTCTGAGCCAGAGAGTCTAAGCCCCAGGCTGATGGAATGATTTTTTTCTTTATTTTTCTTTTGGGCTGTTTTCTTTTCCTCTGGTAAGAGAGCAAAAGCTTACCAATGTTTGGGAAGTGGAGCTGGGGTTTGTGAGTACTTGTCCATTTACTGACACTTTAGCGGAGGCAGGGCTTCCAGCCACTCCATTAGGCTTCTTCCTGATAGAGTAGCACCATTTTAGCCCCCTGTTTATTTAATATGCAGGATCCGGCCCGTCTATTTGTTTCTAATCAACTGATAAGACAGAAGGCCTTTTCTGCGGCCCCTGGAGAATGTAAACCAAACTCTTAATGGTCATTAGTAGCAATTATGTTCCGTAACTGGCACACCCTGGTCTACTTTTGCTGTGTTGGCTTCTCAGGCGAATGTAGGGCACAGGGGACCGTGACTGCAGCTTCCACAGCATTTTAGTATATGCGTCCGTATGCCTAGGCTGACCGCAGCTCCTATTTGATGATGGATAAGTTCAGTTTCCTGTCTGATTGCCTGCTGTGATTGGGCTGAATTCCATTTTGGACCCGTGCACACAGTGCCGAGTGAGTGTGTGTTAGCTCTGTTTAAAAGTCGAGTTACAGGATGTCATTTGCTCCACAACTCTAAATACCTTTCTATTCTCTTTCACTTTGAAAGCATCATTAACACAGAACTCTGACTTAACTGTAATTGCCGTGTTGTCAAAGGCATCTTGAGGACGCCGTGTAAAGCCACGGTTTCAGTACACCCCAGCGTGCTGGAGCGCCTCTCAATTAGCCAACTCAGCTCCTTTGCCACAGGATTCAGGAGACTTGCAATCTTTATGCAAAACCACCAAGATCAAACGGCCTCTGCCCTAATCCCCCAAGCTGAACCTTGGGAGTGTGATTCTTATCGACTGTTGCCCAGCCGGTGCAGAGCCTGATCCCATTACGCATACACAGACACCTTTTTGACATGCTTTTTACCTGCGCACCAGTGATGCAACAATCCCGTTCCTACTTTTGCATTGTAAATGTTAGCTCACGTATTGTGTTCAAAAATCCAGCTGAAGACACCTGATCCCAATCCTAACTTGATCTGATGTGGTATTTGTTGGAGTAATACAGCAGTTAAATCCCTTCATCCTATTTTCATCTGTGTGTCCGACTGGATATGATCCATTTATGAATCCCTGGAGATTGTTTCTAACAAGCTCCTGCAGATGAATAACTGCATAAAAAAAATGGGATATTATGGATGTTACTGCTATTGTTGAGCTAAACTGACGTATATATTGATACGTACATACCTTTGTCTCCATCAGATTTGTGTGACTAGCAGCATGAGGACTGTTAATGTTCTCTAGGATTAAACTGTGCAGACCGAACAACAGAATAGCCTCTCACACACTAAAATGCACAAACACACACAACCCTCAATTTTGACGAGGGTATGGCCATTGTCAGAAAACTAATAAAGAGGCAGAGTGTTGCTGCAGTGCAGTAATTACACATCCCCGGATATCAGCACGGTATTTATAAAAACGCCGGACATCAACAAAAGAGAAAAGGTCGTCAAGACAGAGATGGCATTAGCATTTTGAATGTACACATGCTGAGGACGTGCATGCCCTGCATGTGTGTCAGTGTGCGTGCAATGGTGACAAACAGAACAAAAAGATAATGTCATGTTTCCTTATCTGTCCACTCAAAGAGGCACGTAGACGGCGTGCGTTTGCATGTGCATCTGTGTTTACGGCCCGGCGTGTCGCTGTGTGAAGAGAGACGCCGACAAACACACCACATCTTTGGCAAGTGGTGGTTCAAGCAGGTGCCGGCTTCTGTAAACACTGAGAGCCCCGCGCAGATTGAGATGGAGGGAAATGAGGACCTGTGTGACTTCTTCCATCCAGATGGAGGCTACAGTGGGTTTGAGGTTGGCCCAGATCATTCCTCCCCCTCGATGGCAAACCAAAGAAAGATCTGTGGAGCCATTAGAATATTGCTGCCTCACCACAGCTGCTGCTTGTCTTCATCAGCTAACGTGGTTTCATGATGCAGATAAAGTACAAGAAGTAACATAAAAGGGCACTGAGCCATTTGGCAGAGTTCCTTTTAGAAGCGAGGAGCGTCATCTCTTGAGACTTAGAGGGAGTTTCCCGCCAAGACACAGCACCTCATTTGTTTTAAAGAGTCTTTAGGCCTCTTGTTTTCACTGCTGGGAACTTGTCATTTCGGCAGGAGATGATATAGTCGGCAAAGCTGAGTTTTGTGGTTTTTTTCAGTTCAATTCATTGGACTAAATATCATCAATCAGAAAAGTGTTCAAGGTTTTATTAGATTTTAGCTTTTTTTCCCCTCCCAATATCTTGACATAAACATAAACAAAGCCAAAAGAAGTATTTAAGTAAAAATAAGATGTAGAAATAAAAGATGCTCCAGTTTCCACCCACATAGGTTGCATGAACTGGCAATTCTAAATTGCCTCTAAGTATGAATCTGTAGTACGTGTTTGTGCGTATGGGTGTGCGTTCAACTGTGATAGATTGGCAGCCTGTGAAGGTGCCAATCTGCTGCCTCTTGCCCAGTGCATTCTGGGGCGGGCTCCGAGCCCCCTGTGACCCTGAGCAGGAGAAGCATTATTTGTGTTACATCAGAAAGCCTTTACATTTGATAACATTTTTTAAGATAGGGAATTTGAACGAAAAATCAATATTGCATATTATCTATGAATTCATTTCTGTAGCCATTCATTTCAAACAAACAAGGCCCTGACAGTGTTTTCCAGCAGGAATATATTTTGACATATTATAATACGATGTAACTTGATTGTTACAAATTGTGTGTGGGTGAGGAGTAAAAATGATTTTGCTTTAATTCCAATGACCACACAGACAGTAAACTCGCTGGTGTTTTTTTACACTTAAGACACCCATGCTTTGGATAATGTGGGATAAACACCAAATAAGGAGTTGCTTAAGTTTTCGTTTAAACGTTAGAGGGTAGACCTCCACTGTGCAAATCTGTGTCAGTTTTAGAAAAAAAAGCTTTCAGACTTTTACTCATTCAAGCGGAAAAACTGAACTGTGTGACCTTTGTCATGCTGGTAGAAACACAGGGACAATCATAGCTAAATTTGATATTTTTTGTCTAGCTTCTAACTTCTTCTGGGGGTGATCATCGCACATGAAAGTATAGCTGAATTCACTACACAGATGTTGCATTTAAGTTACTTAAATGGTGATTTTGTCAGACGACCCTGCGGCTATAAAATCAGGATTTTATTGGAGCACAGTGACATTGTGGAAAAGTTCCAAGTCACTGCAAGCAAGTAGTCTTAATGGGCTGATTTTCAGCCACAGTTTCTAACACCTCTGAAAAAAGGTAGTGAGCCAGATGATTTCACCCAAAAAGAAACTAAAATATTTTGAATTAGCGCAGTTCTATTGGGAATTCAGATGTATTGATATACACTAAAATACACTTATATTTACTTCATCCCCTGTGGTTATTATTTGTTGCTACTGGTTTCTCCTTCTGTGTACTGGACAGGAGCAGTGGTGTGCAGAGCGTTTGTACAGCCAAACCAGACGCCCTGCTGAAGACATTACTTTGAAAGGCATGAGATTTTATCTTCATCAGCATTAATACATACTTTTCTGTTTTGAGAGTATATCACACACATGCACGGTGGTGTGGTGGGCAGCACCGTCGCCTCCCACCAAGAGGGTTCCTGCTTTTAATCCCAGCTTGGGCCTTTCTGTTAGAATGCTCTCCCTCTATATTCTCTCTGGGTAATCTGGCTTCCTCCCACTGCCCAAAAACATGCATGTTAGGTCAATTGGTGACTCCGAATTGACCATAGGACTGAGTGTAAGCGTGGATGGTTGTTTGTCTCTGTGTGGCCCTGTGATGGACTGGCGGCATGTCCAGGGTGTACCCCGCCTCTCGCCCAATGACACCTGGAATGGACTCCAACCCCCCCGCGGCCCTGAGTTGGATTAGGCGGGTATGGGAAACGGATGGATGGAGTATATCCCATTTTTCTGTGAAACCTGGGCTAGCATTATCTGCAGTGTAAAATACAGCCAGAGAAAAAGCAGGCATGCAGTCCTGCATGGAGCTCCCAATAATCCTCAGAGAACCCTGAGAAGTCATTGTTCTAGATCAGAGGAACACATTTTAGAGATGTGCAACTGATCAAATTACTCCACATGAATAGCAATTAAAAGAGGGGCTTAGTTGGTTATTGAACATTGGAGTCAAAATTGACAAAGTAGAAATGGAGTTTTTTTAACAACACTGATGGAATATAACCTTTACCACTCAGTGGGTCACCATGGACACCCAGTCAGCGAGCAGCTCAAGCTCTCTGATATCAATGAGCCGCTGCTATGGGAGCATAAACACTGTTTCCACAGATGTACAACCAACCCTGTGCTGGAAAACAAGAAAGAAGTTGAAAAACATCAGTTGTACCATCAGGGCTTAATTTCCCATAGCAAATTTACATTTCAGTTTGACTAAGTTCTGCTAAGAATCATTGTTTGTATTTATTTTTTTTAGATAAAAGTACTCGAGGGGTTAACTGTGCAATGCTGCTATTTGACCTCTTTGATAAGAGTCTTTCATCATACTCAAATCATAATGTTATACTAATTGAACATTCTATAATTCAAAATAGAGGAAGATTTCCTTGGCACTTTCATTCGACAACAACAGAGGAGGGTGGGGGTTAGCAAAGATTTGTTAATATTTCATCAGATAGACCATCAGTGCATGTCCACTCCACAAGCAGAACAACAAGCAGTTGCAACAAGGGATGAAGGCAATTAGCCAGACTCCAACAACAGAAGGTCTCCAACCCCTAAAAGCTTTTCACATGTTTCCGGTATCTTCCATTCACTCCCCCAACACCTCATTCTGTTGCAATCGAGAGAGCAGCTGAGAGGGGCAAGGTAACATGTCGTGTCCCTCGATGTGCGTACGGCGCTGGCAGATGACACACATACGATTCTTTGGGAACAATTTCAACATCCGCTACACTTGGCCCTGATTCCCATTAAGCATTCATGATTCATCTGGATTTTATATTATAACGTTTTGAATTTTTAATGCAGACCCCCCCCCCCCCCACACACACACACACACACACACACACTCTCCCTCCACTGCCATCCCCTCTACTTCCCTCCCCCTTTTTTTGACGTGAATGGAAAAAAAGAAGACTTAATCAAACACTGAATGAGGGAGAAATTTTAAAAAAATGTCACTTTCACACACACGCACACAAGGAGACACATTTTTTTCCATCACCACCACCTGCTAGTTATCCAGGGTACTATTTCTTCAAGTCAGTTGATTTATAAGGTGCAGCATGGATATATCACAAGCACCTTGGAGACACAAACACATGGAAGCGGTATTATTAGAGAGATACAGGTGTCCTCTCAGGTATAGTCTAGGCAATGCTGGAGAGTATGTTTAAAAAAAAAATGAAAGGGTGTTCTCTCTCTTGCCCAATACCTATTATTTTAGCTATCATTTTGTTCTTTCTGCAGAGAGGATCATTAAACCGAAATAATTCATTTGAGAGAAAGGTCAAAGCCATAGTCTGTTGGCACCCAGACACCAGAGTTAAGAGTTTTTGCATTGAGGGAGAAAAGAGTGCAAAGGACAGGGCCATTGATTCTCCTTTATTTATTTTTTTATTGTCAACGCATTGATTGAGGTGAGCGACCCTGTACATTCCACTCAGCAGTGATGATAATCATCATCTTTAATACCGGTTATAGGTGAAGACACCGATCTCCAGGTAAATGCCACATCCATTGTTTACTGATGCCTCTGTGTTGCTATTACTGCATGAGAGTGAGGAGGAGCTACGGGAGAATTGAGGAGGAAAAGTAAAAAGGCAGGGAAAAAAGGACTGTCATCTTTTAAGTGCCAGAAATAGCCCCCCCCCCCCCCGAACCAATCCAAAGCTCCCTCCCCATTGTCTCTCCTGCTCCAGCCCACGTGTGCTCCTTGCAAACCATGAAGCCAAATGCTGCACATCCAGTCGCACAATAACAACATCCATTCTTAACAAGATTACTCTGGCAGTCCCAGTTTGGCTGATGGGACGCGTTTCGGAGCAGAGGCGCAGGGATAAGCCGCCTGCAGCCGCCTGCAGCATTACATATACACTGGGATCTATCCATAGGAGAGGAGCTTCCTGGGGAGTTGAGCCAAACATCGAGCCCACAAGAGCACACTGGCACAGGAAGCAAGAATCTGTAGCTACTTCTGCTGCTGCTGCTGCTGTGCTTATGACCACAACAACTATGTCAGAGGCAAGGGCCAATTAGCAGGTTTCAGATAATCATAATCTTTTGATTTGAATAATCAGATTTGAATAATTGTAACCTCATTTACAGTAACTAATTCTTGGCACGAGATGTGACAAGGAAACACAGTCCATATTCATAAGTAAGCAGAATGTCCAACATCTTTCTGCTCCCTTGTTTTCTTAATTTAGGCTTTCAAACTGTTACAATATGATTATAAATGGGGGGGGGTGTTTTGTCTAAGAAATCAACAATCATTCTAATCTCTGAACAAGACAAAAGCCAAGAGGCTTAAGTCTGTTCGACTGCAAATGCATATTTTGATGCTTTAAAAAGATATAATCCAAACAAAGCTAAAATCCCATCATTTTGAGAAGAAAAAAAGATTAATTTAGACAAGACAACGCACCAGCCAAGCCTTTGAGGTGAACTGCTTTAATTCCTATAAATTAGTAAGAGCAAAGTTCAAGGTAGAGAGCCAGATGATTTAGCCCACTAAGTGCTCCACCTCCGCACAGCCAGCACAGGCCAAGCCCGGTGAGCCACGGAGAGCGAGGCAGGCGGGAGGAGATGAGAAGGGAGGGCAGGGGTGGAGATTTAGCCTTAATGAGAGGCCGGGAATTCTCTCGATTTCAGCTTGGAAGAGTTAGACGCAGCTGACCGACAAACGCTGACATGGGAGCGTGCTAATCGTGGCGACGCAGTCCTGGGTAAAAACCATAAAGGGGCCATTTGCTGCGAATTAGCAGCGATGTAGAAGCTTGGAAAAGTGGCCCCCGCATGAGCTACTCACTGTATGACATGGATTTAATCACGCCGAGCCACAGATGTGAGTGATAGCAGCAAGCTTGTTATTTTGCTCAGGGACTCTGAAACCGTGTGAATGGATGTGCTTTCCTGTTAAATTATTATTGCAGCTGATGCATGTACACAGGAGAACTGGCAGGGGAGCGCGGACGAGACGCGTCATGTGCCTCCTTATGATACACTGAGCTGAAACATGATTTCAGCTCCCTTATGATACGCACGGAGAAAATGCAGTCTGCAATTTAATGCGCAGCAGTTGCTAGGTGCATGAGCTTCATGGTTATAAGTGTGGGGGTGCTTTAAAAGACATAAAGAGGTGGGGTGAGGGATATTTTAGCAACGGCACATCTGCCAAAAAGTACAATGCAAATAAACACTACAGCACATCAACTAAATCATCATAGACAGGCATATAAGATAAGAATGAAAATACTTTGCAATAACATTTTAAGATACAAGCTATATCAATATAGGCATATGGGAAAAGTAATAATGCCAGCGAGGATGAGGTCACCTGTAAATTTGAAGTGCCACAGATTTCAGCCTGCAGTTTCTGCTCGCAGCACATGTGCAGTTTGGAGTTTGGGGAGGATAAACACGACCACACTGACACTTCGGCAAATGTTTGCAAAGATACACCAGCTATAAAGCCTCTCGGACACACTGTATTTACTGTTGCACACATAACCCTCGTGTCTAAATATACTCCATCCAGGCCTGTGTCCGCTCATCTCATCTCAGTCTGTCTCCACATTGCGAATGGACTGCCGAGCAACACACACACACACAGACACACACGCGCACATACATACACTCAGCTTGTTAATGGGAACCAGGACGACAATACAAAGCCATAGACAACCTGTCAAGCTCTTCAAGGGCAGCACTAATGTGATCCCACAGCTCTATCAGAGCCATCGTTGTGCCCAGTGTTTTATTACAGACCAGGAGGGACAGACACAGAGAGAGATTGGAAAGGAAGAGGGAGACTGTGACCATGGCCCATTGATATAATGGCCCTGCTGGCATTAGTGATATAGTATACAGGTGAGCCCGGGAGAAAGAGGAGAAGTGTGGTAACAGAGCCGGAGAGGGGAGGGTGGAAAAGGAGCATGTTTTTTTTTTGTTGATTTTTTTTCTTCTAAATTACACATGAGGTGGGGATGGAGATCTAAGGGCTGAGAGAAAGAGGAGCTGCTGCAAGACTGGCGCTCAATACAGATCTGTGTGGTGTTGCTTGAAAAGAGATTATAGACTTGTATTTCAGGAGCTGTTGTGGGTGTGAGAAACCAAATGGAAATGGAATGAAGTCCAACAAACACTGATGGGTTTTCTTTTCCTGGATTTAATAACAGCTTTTTGATTCAACCCTCTCAATGTGGCACCGGGACCTGTGTCTAATTTGGGCTGTGTTTCAGAAATGTATTATATCAGAGCCAATGCTTGTAATTTACGTGTCATAATGGCTATCAATCACGGGCAATAATTTGGCTATTATTCTCATTTACTCCCACTCCTCATCCATCAATCAAAGGTAGAGCCAGATACTGGCTCAACCTCGGGGGAGACGAGGTAAATGCAGAGAGAGAGGTGGGGGATCGGCACTCGTCATGAGCCAAATCGGCAACACTCAAGTCAAGAAGCCCGATCAATCTTTTGATCTGTTGTAAACCAGCAGCAGCAGGACCAGGGAGTCCCAAGCTTCATTCAGAGCTCAGTCTCACCTCAGCATTGCCTCTCCGCCTCACACTGCCGACGCCAAACACTCGGAGAAAATTTAACAATGTCACGGCACCACACCCCATCAGGCCCCGGGGCAGGCTTACTTGGGCTCAAGAGTCGCTCTCTCCATAATCACCCCGTCACACACAGAAAGAGAAAAAGAAGGAGGCGGGGGTGGAGGACAGAGACAGAGAGGGGCAATCCAGATGAGCAGAAGCAGCTCACATCAGCTCTTGTCCCACATCTTTTACTGGCAGTCCAAAGTGTGGTGAGCAACAAAGCATCAAAAAGGTTTGAATTAGACATGGAAAACAATCCCAAATATAAATATGAATATTTTATGATATTATCTCCATACATATACATAGATATACGCATATATATAAGTTCCCAACCAGAGTGGTAAACAGAAAAAAAGCAATAAATATTTCCTCATATGAGCCATGCAATTTTTCACTGTGTGAGACACACAACACAATAAATACATATACACAAACACACTTAATGGGAAAAAAATATTTCAAACAAGTCATTTTTAAGCCCAGTTTTACACAATATAAAGTTACAAATTGTGAGATGGCATTGCATCACCAGGCTACTAGTTTATAGAGAAACATTAGCCTGATGTAGCAAAAACCTTAATCAATGAGTATTTTAATGTGTAACCTGTAAAAAATTGTACTTTTCAAACACAAGCAATGTATTTTCAACCATAACCATGTAGATAACTTCTAACCCACACTAACCACGAATGGATAAGAGCAAAAAAGTAAAGTAAAAAAGCTACTTTATAAGTTATAAGTTACTTTTGCTAGCAAGAGTAAAAAAAAATGTTTTAAAAAAACATGGGAACTGTACTATTTTGGGGAATTCATTGTGATACAGCATTTTGCGATCTGGAGAAAGTATTACACTTTCTGTCATGAGATCACATCACAGTTCTAAAAAAGAGGCTTCTGATGTTGGGGTGAAAACTGCTAAATAATGTCATCTTTATTTCCTGCAAGCCTACTTCCAGCAGACATCCCTTACACCACCACTCTGATGCCACTCTTGTTCAGAATCCTGTCAAACAGCTTGTTTAAAAGAATAAATCTTGTGTTTCCTTCCCCAAGAGCATCCATTTGGAAAGACAAAGCCTTTTTTTTTTCTTACAGACATATCCGTTTTCTTTGCTGAATCAGTAATCAAAGCGATGTGTTTTTTTTGGTTCCGTCTGTATGACTGTCAGTCCTTGCAATCTTGCAGTTCAGTCTAAATGGATGAATATTAATAGTTGATTATCAATTCTCTTTGTTCAAAAACACACATTGCTGTGGTGGATGAAAGAGTTGGACAATGGGATAAAGGATCAGTCAGTTTACCACATCTGCAGTACATTCCAGCAGTGAAATCCATCATTAGCAATTATATATGACCATATGTTAAAGGAGTGGAAGTTATGGGGTGCAAAGACGTCATGGCTGAGACTGTTAGAGATTCCAACTGAAGCTGCCATCAATCTGCTTCTCACTACAAAGAAAACAAATCCGGATATCTGGCGCAAACACGGCAATTTGTTCACTGCTTGTCTTTTGTTCTAAGTAATTGAGTTGCTTTGTTGTACGGATTAATAATTGAAGTATCTTTGACTGAAGAGGCGAAATTATGGGAAAATATGGCTGACAGTTTGGAAAAGACTCCGACCAAAGTGAAAGAGCATCTTCTACATAACTCCAGAATACAGTTTTTATGGAAAAAAACAAAGCAATTCTTTTTTCGTGGAGGTAAGTCAGTAGCTGCATGACCCTCTATCCCTGCCTTCCAAAGGTTTACACTTACCCATTTAGCATTAGTACCTCCTGCTTGTATTTAGAATTAAGCTCTGTCCATATGAACGGTCATAGTCTATCTCTACCTCTACGCGTTTACCTATTCCTGTTAATGACAGGATATTTCTGAACCATCCGTGGCTCATGATGAGTAATCCTAAAATCCTTTTCCAGCACTGTGTAGGTTTTTAAGCTACAGCCGAGCAACAAGCTTTCACAGCTGTCTCCCCTGCTTCACTTTAACAGGTACTGCATGTCTGCCTCCCCGACGCCAACAGGACTGACGGGGGCTGACGAACACGCCGCGCGCTGAATCACAATGTCAAGAAAGGATGCGCTGAAGAAGAACAGCGAAAGGCAAAGAGGGGGGGGGGCTGTCACGCCTTGTGGCCGTCCTTCTCGCTCTTCCACACCTCCGCCTCCACCTCGCCCTTCTCCCCCTCCTTCACTACCTTTATGCTAATCGCCCTGAGAGAGAGAGAGAGAGAGAGCGAGAGAGAGAGAGAGAGAGGGAGAGAGAGGAAGAGAGAGAGGGAGGGAGCGCGCCGCGGATAACACACCGTAATAAAAAATAAAAATAAATCGATGGTACCATCTTTCTCACCAACATCGTCTCTTACTCTCCTTCTCATTGTCGGTGCAGTTGAGGGGAGTCCTGTCGCAGACAAAGATTGGGGATGCGACTATAATTAAAGCTCGGAGTGCACCGGTAATAAAAAACGATGAGATGGAAGGAGTCCAACCTTGGCCTGGACTTCCTTGATAATGGGCCCGCTACCCTCAGACACAGGAAGCCTCACACGCTGTAGGGAAAATTGTGCAAAAAATACTCAGAGAGCTGTATGACCCATTTGAATCACACCTCCCACCCATTTGATTCATTTTTTAATTAAGCGTGAGAAACACAGAGAAAAGGGGAAGAAAAGGAGACAGAGGAACTGAGAGGGGAGACAGATTTATAGTGTTGAACTGGTGCAATGCCATCTTGGTGTAACTTATCTTGGCTCTGCCAGGCATACTCATGAGCACTTAACCTTGCAGTGAACGCAAGCCATCATCATCGCTTTGCAAAAAGGCAAGCCGCGGTCCCCCGTCCCCCACGCCCAGTCTTTGCACCGTCCTTCAACTGGAAGATGTTGCTCACACCTGTGACTAACCTGTCCTAAAGTCAAATTTCCACTGCACTAACAAAGGCCCTGAGGGAACACATCCTTCACAAGCTCCATCTTAACGTGATTTGGTGCCACCAGATCTCTTGTCGACAGTTCCCACTCTGACCAGAGGCAGCGACTCCTTAATGGAAGCGTTTGGGATTGGAACCACAGCTTTGTTAATCACATATTGTTTTCTTTCTTTCTTTCTTTCTTTCTTTCTTTCTTTCTCCTTTTCCCATTTTTTGTTCCAAAACAGGATTACATGACACTTTGCCAGGTGATACGTCAAATCTGCGATGTTCAGCATCTCACAGCTGCAATCAAAAAATCTCAAACTCACATGTGGACACTGTGGCCCCTGAGAGTGTTTGTTTCTTCCAGCTTCCTGATGAGCAGCCATTGTCGAATCCTGCAGAGGATGCCTAATTGACTCGCCTGGAAAATTAATGCATCACCTAACAGCATTTTTGTTTGAGTGCAATATTCAGAAAACACAGGTGCAAATCCCGCATGATAGCAAATGTGTAATATATGCAGCCAAATGACAATGATCAGGTTGGAAGAAAAATAAAATCAAGTGAAACTGGGGGAAGTGACATTTAAAGTATTTACTTGGACTTGAGTGACTTATTTTTCTAGTGCGATAAAAAAATAAATAAACTTGTTTGCCAGCTGCCATGCCTGAGGGGTTGAATGAAAACATTTAAATTCTTTGGGAATATTTCATAAACAACAAAGGAATAGCAATTATCAAATATTAGGTGCCGATAAACTGTTTGCAAAAGCTATTACCAAACAAGATCAAATATTATGCTTGATGGCCTGCGTGCCTTTCCATGCCAGAGTGGCTGGATGATATTCTAAGGGAGGGATGCGAGCGTGGCTGCCAGGCTGACTCTCCCCAGGTGAATCCCAGCAATGAGCTGTGAACAAGCTGCTTTGGCCGGGCTGACCAGCAGCCTTCCACTCCCCTGAAACCTGCCTGACACTTCCACACAGGCCAGGGAGCAGGTGGCCTCGAGCTGCAGGATAAGCTTTGCTGTTCTGCTCATTGCAGAGCTGCCATGGAAAATATGACCATACCTATTTTGTGTATGGCAAGTACAATGTGTGTGTACGTGCTATTAGAGAGCAAAAAGGGAGGGTGAAGTAAGAAAAGGAAAAAAAGGGAAGGCAGCATTGTTGAGATGCTGTTCTCTTTGTAGAAAACTGTGGTTAATACTAAAAAATCTGCTTCTTTCAAGGGTGTCCAAATGCAAAAGCTAAAGCTAAAAATGTGCCACTATTACTTGATGGGAGTTTAATTATTTCGAAAGCATTTTGCGACCCCCCCGTCCTTTCTCTCCCGTCCGCCATATCTCTGTTTCCCCTCGACAACCAGAACCCTTCCATCGCCCATGGGAAGAACAAAAAAAAGAAAGAAAAAATGAAGGGAGCATTCAGTGGCCGAATTAATGTTTCCACACGATAAGCGAGCATAATATAATGCTGACAATCACAACACTCACCCTGCCAACTAGAATTGGATCAGGTCCAGAAAATTCCTCCAGCACAAACATTTGATTCCAAACCCATCCTCTCTTGGCGCGGCTCAGTAATCTTTGTCCTTCGCCAAGACCGCTCGCCACCACTGCGGACCCACCAGTTTGTGTACTTCTGGACTGGCCTGTGATGGGAATCATAGAGACGGAGGGAACACTAGTAATCCACACCAGCAGCAAGGACATCCACAGATCCATGAGCATCTCCTCGGACCGCTTTGGCATCCTGTCGTTGTGTGTTCGGCTTGTTTGTTTGTTTGTTTGTTTGTTTGTTTTAGGAGACTACTCTTCTCCCTCTGTCTCTTCTCCCCCCTCCCCACCTCTCTTCAGATCAACAGCTCCTTCTTAGATAACAAGAAAAGGTTACTTGTGTCCTCTTTGAACGGTGGAGCTTGCATTCATGGTGCGATAAAGGTCACTTGCATGGCTTGGCATGCCTCCATAACAGTTGGTGAGGGGGGTGAGGCTCGCAGCACGGCATCCATTTGGCGTTATTCCGAGGGGGAGACCTAAAAGGAAGCAATCACAGTTTGTTAGTTGTCTCTTAGTCTTGTGAGGAGTTGGCAGGATCTGGGGAGGAAAGATGGGGGGTAGGAATAACAATGTAGAGTCAAATAAACATTTGAACAAGTCAGATGTGACAGGCAGAATGAGAAAGGAGACAAATATGTTTCTGCAGGAAGCGAAGCTAGATGAAAGATGGATCTTTAAAACAACAAAAAACAAGGAAAATCAACATGTCGCTTCATCATTACAAATGACCCATCTGTAGCTGCCATGAACCTTTATCCCAATATTGTTTCCACATTATTCTGCTACAACTGAACAACAAATGGGAATGCCTGTACTCTGAGGCAATTCAGTCCACAATATCAGATTGCTTTGCTTTAATCTGTTGTTCAGGGGATTATCCCAGAAAGATTTTGTGAAATCACATGTTCCTTGTGAATAATGTTATAACAATGCATGTCAGGTTGAGTGTCACAGACTCCAGTCACAATCCTCAGACATCCACGCATGCATGCAGTAGTGCCAGGTTTAGGGAGGTAGTCTGTCTGCAGGTGAACCGTGTCAACAGTGCTGCAGCTCGCTGATATCAAAGTAATCCGAACGAGATCATTGCTGAGTTATTTCAAGGCATGTTTACTCACTGAATCAAAATGTGAAGTTGCACATGAGCTGCTGTTTTCTAATAAACATGCACACAAAGTTTGTTTTTCATTATAAAACAAAATCTGATATCAAATAAACCATTAGATCCTGCAAAATAACCCTTTTTGAACATTTGAAGTTGAGAGTGCAGTCTAATATAAATTTTGCCCTTTAATCAGAGACAGTTAAGGTTGTGTGGAACCCTTTTCCAGCTCAGTCTTATTTGCAGTTTACTACAGGAGGAGATGGAAAGCAGACACAAAGCGTTGGCTTTGAGTTGTCTCCAGCTCAGACTGATGCGGGTGGACATGTTACCAGAGCACCGAAAGGCTGGCTTCCAGCAGTGTCACTGCTACTTCAGGTAAGTTTAACTACAAGCAGTGTGGTCATATGCCGCACGGTTACTGCATTGCATTTCCAAGGACGATAAGAAGTAACAAATAACACCTGATGTCAGCCGCAGTATAATAAGGCATGGACAGTCCACAGCTGATGTGACCTGAAGACTAAAAAATGTAAGAGCACGTCTATGAAAAGCAGACGGAAAAAAATAAAGAAAGGGCAATAAAAGATCATTATATTACATATAATTATACCCAATATAAAATATAACAAAAAAAAACTAAACAACAACAAAAAAACAAACAAAAAACGAGTGTTTCAGCACCACGGGAGGATGGACAGCTCCCGGTGATGACAGCTCAGCCGCAAACGGAGTTCCGGCAGCGGAGGAGCTGTCCAAGGTCGGCAAGCCACATGCAAGAGCAATTGATCTTTTTCCCCCAAAAATTTTAGGAATCTAAAAAACAAAACTCAAATGCAGAAAGTTTTTTAGGCTCCTACTTGCCTTTAATGCATCTGAGATACACGGCGGCTCCGACACTCACTAACTACATTCGCCCTCTCTGAAGTTTTACCCTTTGTCTGTCTCGAATCAGACCGTCTTTGCGCAGCAATTGTGGTGGCAAGAGCACACAAACAGTCCAATTTACAGGAAATAAACCGCATGCATATGACCGACCTGTACCGCGACAGAGGCAGGGGTAAAGGTGAATTTGAAAAAAAAAATGTTAAGTAAAGGTAGCCTAAGTCGCACTCCGAGATGTAGAGAGACGAGAAGTCCTGTTCAACCGCACATGCATTATTCTTAATAGCCTACCTGTTAGGTTTATATATGGTGTCGGGCTGTACTTACTCGTGAGACTCGGATCCTTTTCCGCTGCTGCATTATTTCATCGTTCTTTTCTCACCTCAAAATAAGCCAACAACTCCATTGGGTTTCGTTCGAGGCGGAGGGGAAAAAAAGCGAAAAGGCGAAGAATCGAGAGGCTAGAAAATCCTTCCTGCGCGGAGTGACAGTGTTAGGCTTGTAGTTAAGAGCTCCGACAGGCTTGCTGGCTGACTGGAAAAGTGAGGAGGAGATGGAAGAGAGATGCACGGTGGTGAAGAGAGAGCCTCCCTCCACTGCGCTCATTGGGTTGATGAGGAGTCGGGTCAACAGGCGCACAAATGAATGCATGCTGTTCTACCCTGGCTCAAACTCACAAAGGTTATCGTCTCACATCGCCGCTTACAGCTGATCTTTAAATGGTGAGTGCAGGTGAAATGTTCTCATCACAGAATTCTACCTCTACTGTATTTTTTCCCAAACTCTTTTTTTTTTTTTTGGGGGGGGGGGTCCCCTCTCACTTCTCTCGGTTAATTGTGAAAATGAAGCAGACCAGACGGCCAGTGAAACTGAGCCGAGGCTGCCCATTTACAGTCATTTGATAGGGTTAACCAATGGACAGATGGAGACACGCGGTGTGGCCCGTTGGTAGAAAGAAAAGCCAAGAGCTATAGCCTACTATCCAGGATCTCTTAATATCTATGGTTTGATTTATTTGCGGTCAAGACGCTTGAGAGGAAATCCTCGTCTTCAAATGGACGGGAAAATAATTCTGGCTGTTATAACTCTAACAGAGTGGGAAGTGATACACATGGCCTATTAAGACAGTTACTGGACAGGTTATGCTCATCACTGCGTAGCTAGATCTAAACGTGTGAGTGCGGTAGAGTGAATGAATGACAGCAGAGGGGGCCCGTGCTGCTGTCCACGGAGGGAGCCCTCTAGTGTTTGTGTGGCTGCTTGGCAGCAGTGGAGCAGGCCTGATGTGGAGATGCCGCTTTTAAGGCAACAGCAAAACACCGCTTCCTGACAAATATGACTTTTTTGTTAATCCATTCTGGCACCACTGTGTTCCAGTAGCATCTAGTTCACATCACCTCATCTTGCTGCTTTAGTGTATTCGGAATGCATATTTAGTGCTCAAAAGACTTTGTGTGAGAGCACAAGATGTGATTGGGCCTCAGCACCTTAAAAACAACAGAGCTGTTCTTCATAGGTTTCGCCTGTTGGAGGCCTTTTGACCCAAGTGCCAGAGATCCCAATTAGCAAAGAGATCAAGTCCACCATTATTTATTTCTGTACCATTTAATTTTCCTCCCACTCACGCTTTGATGCAGCAGCTGCATTTCAGACGGGAATTCTCCAATCATCTTTTTTAAAAGCCTCTCTTGCATAATGCATAAGGCTGTAAATGTTGAGCCATGTTGCTCTGTCTCAATATGAATGAAAATTTCAGTGATGGACACTGGGAGCATATTGGATATGCGTGGATTCAAATAAATGTATGAAAACTGCTCGGGGAATGACGTTCACTTCAAATCCCTCTAAATTTGAAAAGAAAAAAGAAAAAACTGTGCAAATGTTTCATAGATGCAGTCTGATCTGGCGCACACTCTGTCATACACATATTCAAAGCCTGACAATGCAAAACATCAAAGAGTCACTGCAGAATATGATGTGTTCATAAAAATCTGCTCATCTGTTTAAAACATCCATCCGCATCAGGTGAATCTGAAATGAACTAATCATTCCAATTTTTCTTCTATGAGCCGATTTTTTTGTGCAAATAAGAAGGTTTCTGCTTCAAATTAGTGATTAATTTCACTGACATGGCCCCTGCCAGTGATCAAAATATCAGATAGCTTTGAAAAAGGGAAAGTAAGTGAAGGGGAAATGGTCTTTAGAACCCAAGCATTCTCAATCGATCATTAGTTACTGCTTTGTCAGAGGTATTAATCACAGAGCTGTTGCAATGTGCCCTGCAGACTTACATGTCTCCAAGTTAAAAACACAGAGACTGACAGTGTGTGGGGAGTTTGTTGCTTGATTTAGGTTTTTATTTTTTAGCGGGCACTTTCGTACCCCACTGTCACTGCCGCCCCCACCCCAACCAATTTGGCCAAGTTTCTGACTCAACACTTATTACTCATCTTTATGAGCAGTCTACCTTGGAACAGCATCACAACTGAGATAGGAGAACTCAAAACTGAACACTGTTTTAGCTTTATTTCCGATCTTCACTTTACTTTACTTAAGCCCCTAACCCCCACCTCAAGCAGTGTAACCATTGGCCTAATCTCCAAAGCTACAACTTGCTTGTGACTGGGAGAGCTCATGCATGACAGAAGGTGTAAACAATTTCCCTCTTTAGGAAAACTGCCCCAAGGAAACATGCCATGACCAAAAACATGGCAGCGTGATACATGTTTTTGACCAGCCACGACTGGAGGTAAGTTTTGGCTCCCTGTTAAGAAAAAGGTCGAACCTCTGAGGCTCAAGGCTATTCTTTAATATTTCCACCTGAGAAAAAAATAAAAAATCCTTAAATTAAGCCAGTAAAAGCTCCACCACTGTGAGGCCAAGATGAACAACCTTGGGCTCTTTGGTAGGGAAACACTTCAACAAATTTTAAGATACAGAAAAAGTCCTTGCATGGCTCAGGGTAAGAACTGGGAAAACTCCATCAAAAATTAACATTATTACTTCCATTAATCAAAACTTTAACCCAGAGAGTAACATCCATACAACAGTAATCTTATTAAACCTGCTCTGAAAAAATATATCAACTGAAACTCCATCAAGTGTGATGTCACATAAATGAGATAAAGTGCTTCAACTGTTTTAGTCATATCAGTCCTTTCTGTGCCCTTCAGTGAATGTACTATTCTATCCGACTTTTAAAAATGGCATTGGGTTGCAATTTAATAACAAATCTAGCTTATTCAGGAACCTCAAGCGTGGAAATGACCTAATGTACTGGCCTTGTTGAAAACCTTTTTCTGACTGGCTATATGGTGTCTTTTAATTCCTGATAACTGACAGCTACTAAATAATACCTCTGTAACTGCTTTTTAACGTTTCTAAATTAAGGAGCTGGATTTGCCGTAATGACAGGCATCATGTGTCTGAGGATTAGAAATTAAGAAAAAAAGGGGGGAAAAAGAATATCTAATACAATTCTGAATGAAGTCCTTCACTGCCTCATCCTTTGAACACCACAGGATGGTGACTGAGACACACAAGTTGCAGGAGTTGCCACTCTGAACTTTGTGTCAAATTGGTGATCATCTTTCATCCTGTTTGCTGTTCAAATCACAAACTCAGCCTTCAGTTGACAGTGCATGGCTTTTCATTTTTTTTTCATTTGTTTCTGAAAGCTTTGATGTTGATTGGGGACCTACATGGCTGAGCTAAAGATAGTTAGAAAATCACAATTACTGTTTTTTGACCACATGTAATATAATTGGCTTTGATTTTGTTAGCGTAACGTTAGCTTCGGCTCATAGCTGAGCTAAAAGGCTCTATGAGTTGAGCTGACTTGAAAAATCTCCAACTGTCAGTTCAATAAAGTTCCTCCTATTCTCTTGAGAAAGTAATAGTGTTTTTATGCAGTGGAATCTTATTGGATGATAAAGAAGGCTTTGTAAAACACTTAAAAAACCTTAGCTACTGATTGCAAAATGTTTAAAAATGTAAATCAATTGTCTTTTTTTTCCTTTCGTAACTAATGAAACCTTCCAACCCTTATTTTAGAAAGCTCTGCTTCCAGGAATTGTCAATCATGGGTATTTATCTCCCTGTTGTTTTTCAGTTTCACCAATAAATCATTGACATAGTCCAATTAAGATAGTAAAATGATACAGACACACTAGGTAGTTTATTCATACAGTCCTGAACAGAATTTTAAGTAGGCCAACTGAATCTTAAACATCTTTAGAAACAAATGCAAATGAACTAATCTTAAATAATGAAAATATTTAAAAAACTAATTATCCAGCTACATATATGTTTCACCAAAGTTTGGAGAGACTGTCCTCCACCCGAATAAGTCCCCATTGGGCGTTTGTTTATATAGGCTTAAAGGGATTAATTAATTCAATAACTTTTTTAAAAATACATATCACCAAACCAGAACAAATGCCATCTCAAGGCACTTCAAAGATACAGCCAAATTTTAAATGAGTCAAATTCATACTAAGCCAATTAAAAAGAAAAGTTGCATTGCTAAAGAAACAGATTGCACTGAAACTTCTCTTCTCTAATTTCGCATCCTAAGCATGCACAAGGTGATGGTGGAAAGAAAAAAACCTTTGGCAGACCAGCTGGGGTTGAGAGGACAGGAAAGAGGGGAACAACAAGCATTATGACAACATTGTGTTTCAGGGTCATCTGAGCCATCCCTAACTATAAGCTTAGTCAAAAATGAAAGTTTTAAGCCTAGTCTTAAAGGTAGAGAGGGTGTCTGCTTCCTGAACTCAAACTGGCAGCTGGTTCCACAGAGAGGGGCCTGATAACTGAAGGCTCTGCCTCCCATTCTACTTTTAGAAACTCTGGGAACCACAAGTAACCCTGCAGTCTTAGAGCTAATTGCTCCGTTGGGAAAATATGCACTATGAGATCTTTAAGATATGATGGAGCTTGGTCATTGAGAGCTTTCATTTGGTTACATAAATAAGTATGCCTAAGTATCATTAGTATAGAAAGAAAAATGTATGCCATGCCGTGTAATAATATTACCTAATCAAATCAAATCAAACTTTATTTATATAGCACTTTTCATACCAAAAATCAAATCAAATCAATTCATGCATAAACTCACAGACAACACAACACCGACAACCACACTGCAATATGAGCAACATCAGTATCAACAACAATAATCATCAATATCTTGGGGATCTGTCCACACCGGGAGCCAGCCCCACAATGACCACACAGGCCGCCACCAAGGGAAACCGCCCAGATCAGGGCAGGGCGGCGTCCACACAACAGCCAGGGCTCCAGTGCAGGATCCCCGAACCAGGGCGATCCCCACGGCAATGACCCCACAGATCGAGTAGGCACAGTCCCTGGTGTGGAAGATCCCCATGAGGAAAAGCACTGGATCAATAAGTATATAATAAGTATATAATAAAATAATTAAAAGATAAATATTCAAAATAATGGATGTAAACTAAATCAAAATAAACAAAATTAAATCTGCGAGCAGTGATTGCGGCCCTCGCAGCCAAGCGCAGCTCCGGGCTTGCGACCGCGTGAGTGCCAGCATCGCTGCCCCGACGTGGTCATCAACGCTGTCACGTGTCTCTTGCACCCGTCCATCAGGCGGAGCATGTGACGAATCTCCCAAATCGCCTTCAGTCCACGGAAGTATGACACAAGTGGCATGTGTTCAAAGTTGGACCGATATCTCACCTTCCAGACAGGAGTTACCGTCATTTCCTGTTTTGTGGCAAAGGATCGGCAAGGACTTCTTGAAGGCTATTCAACATATCATGTGTGGCTATGAAGAGTTAGTGAATATGGTTTCAACCCTATCTGATACCCAGGGAGAGGCTTTAGGAGTCACTCAATTATGTCGTAAAAGTTTGAGTGGGCGGGGCTTTTAGTGACGTCAACAGTGTACCACACCAATCGTTCAAGCGCTGCTCCCTGATGATGCACAAAAAAATATGGTGCAGATCGGATGATGTCTCAAGGAGATATAGCTATTTAAATGATCTAGGGGGCGCACTGGAGTCACACTCCAATATAATCCTATTGGGCTCTTTAGAGGTTAACAAATGTCATTCTTATTTAGTTTGGTGCAAATTGGCTGATGCATGTGAGATTTAGAGCCGAATGTATGCAAACGGCGAGGGATTGGAATTTGGAGATGCCCAATTTCGATGACATTAAAATCATGCGATTTCACGCGGGGGACAATTTGGGTAAAGTTTGGTGAGTTTTCGAATACGTTTAGGCCTCCCCATTTGCGTTTCCTCGTGGAGAAGAAAAAGAAGCCGGAATAATAATAGTGAAATCCTTCAGTTCCAATAGGCCTTAGCAGCGCTTAGCTGCTCGGGCCTAATAAATAAATGAAATAAAATTCAGCTGTAAGCTAAACTAAAAAGGTAGGTCTTGAGCCTCTTTTTAAAAACATCAATAGTCTCTGCAGCCCTGCGGTTCTCTGGCAGGCTGTTCCACAGATGAGGTCCATAATAGTGCAACGACGTCTCACTATAAGTTTTTGTTCGAACCTTAGGAACAACTAAAAGGCTGGCACCAGAGAACCTCAGGGTCCGCGAGGGCTCATAATTCAAAAGCAGATCAGATAAATAAGAAGGCCCAAGACCATTAAGACATTTATAAACAACTAAAAGAACCTTAAAATCAATCCTGAAATGCACAGGGAGCCAATAAAGCGATTTTAAAACTGGTGTAATGTGTTCCCGCCTTCTGGTCCTCGTCAGCACACGTGCAGCTGAATTCTGTAGTAATTGTAGGTAAGAAATACTTTTTTTGGGAAGACCAGAGAGCAGGGCATTACAATAATCATTTCTACCTGAAATAAAAGCATGCATCAGCACCTCCATGCTGGCCAGAGAGAGAAATGGGCGGACTCTGGCAATATTTTTAAGATGTTACATTTCTAATATGTGGGATAAAATCCAGCTCAGAGTCAAAAGAACACCCAGATTTTTCACATGTTGAGAAGATTTAAAGTTTAGGAGTTTTGGTAAAAGGATCTCTCTCTTGTCTTCAGGAAATTCTCTGCCATCCATGACTTAAAATACAGTTTAAAAGAACGTTAACTGGTTGTAGGTCATCCGGTGACACAGCGATGTAAAGCTGTGTATCATCAGCATAGCTGTGAAAACTAATGCCTTGTCTCCTGATGACATCCCCAAGTGGCAACATGTACAGATTAAAAACAGGCAGATGGGAAATCACCCATCTGAAAAGAGCAATTTACAATATTTAAAAGCTCACCCTCAAAATGTTTTTGAAAGTGATGTGGGAATTGGATCTAAAAGGCAGGTTGTTGGGTTTAGTTGGGAGAAAACTCGACCAAGCATCTTGGCATCAACCACGACAAAACTATCCAGTGTTTCCTCGGGTAAAAACAATGCTTCAGAAATGTTAAAATCAAAATGTTGTTGAGATAAAAGGCTGGATCTAATACCATTGATCTTACTTCCGAAGTGGTCTGCAAAGTCCTCACATGCAGCGTCTGATGCTGGCATGGAGAAATCTGTGTTTATTAAAAGATCAAACGTTTTGAAAAGGAATTTAGGATTATTTTTGTTCTGTTTGATGAGATTTGAAAAATGGAGGGTTCTTCCCTGTTTTGCACTGTTGACATTTTTTTTGTTGTTCCTGAAAAATCTCTAAGTGGATGGTTAATTTTGTTTTCCTCCATTTTCTTTCTGCTCTCCTGCAGTTCTTTTTCATTTGTTTGATTTTCTCACTTCTCCACGGTGGTATAGTTTTAACTTTTACTGATTTTGTTTTAACTGGAACTGCAGCATCAATGGCTGACTTCAGTTTGCTGTTAAAATAATCAACAATAAAATCACACGATGCAGGTAAAAACTGTGCAGCGGTATGATGTAAAATGTCAATAAAATTTGTTGCCACTTCAGAAGTAATATACTGCTTCCTCATGGTTCTCACCGTGGCCTCCTGTTGGATAAAACTGGTGATGTTAAAAAACACACAGTAGTGGTCTGACAGAGCCAGGTCAACAACAGAGGACACAGCAGTGGACAGGCCAAAGGTTATGACCAATGGAAGCTAATGGATAATGGATGTAAAAAGAAAAGAATCGGTCCAAGCACATAACTCTGAGGAACTCCATGACTTACTCTGGTGTGCCAGAAAAATTCTTTGTTTACATGAACAAACTAAAATCTGCTATATAAATATGTCACTTTAATCCCATAAAGGGCTTATAATTACGTTTGAGGAAAAAGCAACCTCTAGTGATCACTAGAGCAACTGCATGCTAATTGTAAAAGTGATGCCCATGAGGTTGATGGTTGTGTTGTAAAAATAATTCATTTTAGCTTAAACCTTGATGGTTTTCTAACCATTATGAAGTGAGGTTATTGGCTAAACCTAACCAGGAAGTGACAAAGTTTTGTTCTAATGTTTTGTGAATCCATGAATCCAATGTTACCAGCAGGATTGAGTCCAAAAGGGCGACTCTCGCAATATAAATATAATGTATTTTAGACCCAACCATGATTCTTTTTTAACCCAAGTAAAGTTCAAAATATTCAAAACTCAACCAGGGAGCGAGAAACATGAACATAACACAAAAGGCATTGTCATATGTCAGTCTTGTCATGAGCACATTTAATGATTACAAGCGCTGTGTGTTATTGTGTCATCATAACCCTCCCACCTTTCTTTTAGGATTTTATGGCATGTTTAAAGGAAACACTTCAGAATGACATCTACGCCAATATAGAAACATTCATATAAGTTGTGTTTCCCTCACTCTGCTTATAAGGCGTTACATTTCAGGATGCCGTTATAGGATGTATTCAAGGGTATGAACAAATGACCTATATGATCATAGCAAGTGGGAGATTTGCTGTGTACCACAATATGTAGGTCATAAGTAAGGTTAAAATGACAATATCAGTGAGTTACAATGCAGTCGAGGTGTTAGGTTGGTGGGAGCTCAGTGTCTAGAATTATTCTCCTCTCCTTCCTCTCAGCCTTGCTCTGCTGTCGTGGTCAATGCAAAATTAAAAAAAAGCATATCAGTAAAAGTGCTCTACTCAATAGGCATGTGGCGAGTAGACATGAAAGGCCTGGAAACACTCATTGTTCTTCATTGTCAAGTGCTGCCCTCTTCATTTGACAGTATAATATTAACAGCACAATAGAATGCCCAGGCTGGTTCCTTCCATTCGGCTCCTTCAGAACTGCTGTGGCTGATTTCAGGCAGTTTCTTGAAAAACATTTTAGAGCTACAGTCAATTGTTTAAAATGTCAAAATATGCAAATCTCTCCTGACCTCTTTTGAATCATAAAATGCTGCATAAAAATCTCTTAAATTCGTTTAGAGTATTAGAAAATCACGAAAAAAAACCCAAAACTCCTGCTTTAACACATTGAACACTTCTGCTCAGAAAATATGCAAAATGCACCACCAGTCCCCCACACTTGATTTCACAGAGAAATGTGTCATGTGTATGAGCAAGCTAGGATCTAAGTACAACATGTGGCACATTAGCATTCCTAAAAGTCGCTCTTTAATTGGTTGCAGATTAGAGTTAATTGATTTAGCTGATAGTTTTAAAGCCCCCAAAGATAATTAAGTGCAGAGCTGAGAATTCTGATATGTTGACATTTTGAGAATGAACAACCTGTAATGTGTGGGTACAACATAACGTTAACTAACATCTCAATCATGCAAATTGAAAAACACGGTTGATTTAATTATCACCGGTCCAATCATTGGTCCTCATTAATTACATTGGGCTTATTTATTCATAATCACATACCTATTCCACTTACTTCCCAATTATGCAGGACAGTCTCTGAGAACCCTGTTGGTATAACAAACCTTAATTCCATTTATGCTTCGTTAGCGGATGCATGTAACAGGACGCCGAGGGGATGGAGGGACAAATGAACATCCAAGGTTGAACAGCAGCAGCAACAAGAACCCAGAGAATCAGAAGTGGATGTATTTGGAAGACTACACATGTTATTTTCCACAATACATATTTTATCGTGACACACTTCACATAAATAAAGAAAGTATCATATTTAAGGAGAAAAAAATTTCTTTAGTAGGCTAAATGCAACCCCAAAACAGAAAAATGATTTCTGCATTAATTTATGTCTCTATTTTGACATATTCCCAAAAGTAAATAAAGAGATTCATTAATAATAGGGACAATAAAGTTTTTACCTTTTTGGAAATAGTAAATAGACTGTACTTATTTAGTTTTTTCACAGCCTAGTTGACTATTCAAATTTCTTTCACACTACATTCACACACTCACTCATACAGCATGTCCTGATATATACAGGGTTACAGGCTTCCCAGAGCATTTTTTTCTATTACACACACCGACACACAGAGGGACGCATCTGTGGCAGCGTGGGGTTCAGTGTCTTGCCCAAGGAAACTTCGACATGTGTTCCTGAGCTATAGCTGTCCCAATGTTGCTCCGTGAAACAACAACACTTAAAAATAGTCTGACATGACGGACACAAGTGGTAAAATGTTACAGGTGTTAGTTTGTCCCGTTCTTCCTGCAAACTCGTGTGCAACAGTACAAGGTCATTGCATTTTTCGTTTAAAGATTCAGCTCTCTGATGGGTAAAGGACAAGACTGCAGGCAGGCCTGTCCAGTACCCGCACCCTCTTCTTTCACAACTCATGTCTTTATTCATTGTGTTGTTTATTAAGTGCATGGACGTCTCTGGAAAAGCTTAAAGGCAGCATATATTGCTCTAAAATTTTAACAAACTCCTCAGCAGGAATTCTGCTATCACAGAAATGTAGATTAACATTGTAGACTGCACTAATACAACCCGAAACCATCACAGAGCAAGGAATTTTTGAATTTTGGTCGATAACAGCCTGTATGGTCTTTTGAGTTTTTTTTATCTGGAGAGCACAGTGTCCAATTCTTCCAAAAAAGATCTGAAATACTGATTAATCAGATCATAATAAATGTTTCCTTTGTGTTGTTGTCCGTCCCAAGTGCCTGAAAGCTCAGAGATGCCAACATTACCTCGAGATAAGGTTGATATAAGGCTTCTTTTGTGCCAAGTAAAACTTTAAGTGGCACCTCTGAATACAACTCTTTCTTTCGTTCCTTTACAAAGGTTTTCTACGGTAAATCTTTGTCCATGTGATTATATCAGTTGTTGATAAATGGCATTTCTTGATGGAGTACCGTTTTGTACCCTTTCACCTTGACACACCAGATTTCCCCCAGATTCCTTGAATTGTTAAATGACTTTAGAAACTGTGCAGGGGAATATCCCTTCCAACACATTCCACACATTTGTTGACAAACTGGATATACTCTGCCAGTCTTGGATCTGATAATTCATTACATTCTGGATACAACAATTCTCTGTTGATATCACTTTTAAGGAAATTCTAAATTTATTTTGTCTCATTAGCCCTAAAGCGCCCCATCCCTTGAATATCATATGAAAATCAATGTGTATGTTAAAAAAATGGATTAATGATTTATGTATTCCATACTGTCCCAACCTTTATAATAAAGTTATAATAATTTTAAGATTGAGATCAAATTAGTTTCAAATTTACAAAAAAATATCAAATATATAAATCAAACAAGGACCCTAAATATTATCTGTATAAATATGGAGGGGCCTTTTCAGACTTTTGATCCAAACGCTGCAATGGCCATGAAAAATCCTCTTTACAGGCACTGTGACGTGTGCTTCCAGTATTTCCTGGTATTTAATTGAAGCCCTTTTTTTCATCTACCAGAGAGACATTCCCTATGCCTCTGGCTTCATCAAAAACATAAAGCATAATTTCTTCCCCTATGTGCTTAACATTTGCAAAGGTGCTCTTTTCCTGAGCATGTGGACCTGTTGTTTACCATTGTGTTTCCAATAACCATTATTATTTAATGTTATCTGACTGCGAGACTTGTTTTCCAAAAAGGATGGGCCTTGTGTAAGTGTTTTTTTTTAATCTCTTCGAGTCCTACTTCAGCTGTTATTTTTCCAACTCATCTGTGTTCCTCAAAGCTGTGCATTCTGGAGTTTTACCTGTGATAACATCTTCTCAATGCATTGAAATGGTTTGGGTATGACTCCACACCTGAATGGGCATCTATGATTATGCAAATGTTGTACTTCCCACCTCTCAATTCACCATTAAATGAGAAACTAGTCAAGGTACAAGGACAAGTTAGCCAGGGGCTCGTGGTAACTAGTGGCTCATTATCTGGCCCGGGATCGAGTCCTAGCTGCTTACTTGCCTGGCTTAATGCCACCATAGAGCGACTATCTTCCATTCACTCAGCTATGTGCATTCTCAGCAGCCAGATCAAGTTAACTTGGCCTGGGTAACCGTTGCTAGCTCCTGCTAGCCCCCAGCTATCATATCTGTGACAGTAAGTTTTGCTTGCTTTTCATTTCGTCAGCTCCCCACAGCACATGCGAAATAGCTGTACAGCCCACCAAAATAGTCAGGATTTGCTCCAGTGTTCTATGTGGAACATACAGGCTCTTTCAACTCACCTTTCTGAGAGCATAGGTGGTGCTCTGCAGATTAAAAGCAGAAATACTCAATAACAGCATTATTGGCTGATCATGCTCATGATAGGTCTTGTAATAGATAAAAAAAACATCATTTTGGAATTCCTAACAAGGTTTTAGCAGTGGGGGAGTAAGATGTTCTAAATTGTGTGCCATCAATTAGCTTCTGGGGTGCCAATAATTCTGATTGTTGCTTTTTTTCTCACCCATTAAAAAGAGGATTGCATCAGAAATGTATTTACAACAGTCTATTAGTATCAGGCTACACGATGTGCCACATTTGATATTTGTACACAACATTTACTGAATGTGGCAAAAAGCGAGTCATTTAACAACAATCTGGTTGTGTGAGGCAGAGTTTATTCATGAAGACAAGTGCTCGCAGAGGAACTCTATGATTAGATGAAGAAAGACATCGATAGACATTGATGGTTATAATGGACAGACAGAATAAGACACTTTACCTTTAATAGTGTTCATTCAGAACACTCGCCACTTCGTTAACAGGAGTGAGAAAGTGTTTTGCCATTTCTGCCAAATCAGACCATAGATAGAGGATCACAGACAGAGATGTGATGGGTCCAGCAATGTAACAGAAACCTGAATGTTCTTGTAGTCTAATGTGAACAGGAACAATCACAGAAATCTGAAATGGAGGGCCAGAATTTTCATGTACAGTATTTGTAGAGTAACTTTTTTCCTCTGTTTTCATTCAACTCTTTATTACACTGCTCAATGCATTTCCCCTACATGTATCTGACAGCTGCAGTTTCAGTTTGTAAGTACTCATTTGCGCATAAAACATGAAAATGTCATGGTCTATAATTTTTTTGGTTTGTTTGTTAAATGCTCACATTTTTGAATGGTTAAATCTAGGTTTCCTTGAACCAACAAATACAAAAATTGTTCAGGTGATACTTAGATCTCCTTTTATAGGCAACAATAAACTGTGTATGATCAAACTGTCAATTCAGTGCAACCTATGTCAATATTTACTCAGATTTTATATGACTGATACTAAGGGGTCAAAGTATTCATTTCAGACTAGACATAAAGTTAATTACAATTTAAATGTAATGAATATTGCAGAGTTATCATTACCCTTATTCTACTATAGTTTTACAACAAAAAAGTGAGCTAATTGAATGAATATAGAGGTTTTAGTGATGTTTTTCTTCTATTTCTTGTTTGAAAGTGTCAGGGAGGTGGGTTTTAGGGAGGACACGGATGCGGACTTCAAAAAACAAGGTAGATTTATTAATTCAAAAACAAAAAAGTCAAAACAAAGCGCGGCTGAGCCGGATTCCAAAACTAAACTGTGACAAAACAAAAACTTGACTAGGAAAAACAAAAGACTTAGCTTGACATGACATGGAATAGATACTTAGTCTCTCCGGGCTCGTGGAACATGGATGGCAACTAACAATAAAGATCCCGCAAAACTGACAGGGGAGGCAGGAAACTAAATAGGGGGTGAGAGTGATTGGGGAGTGAGTGCAGCTGAGGGAAAAAACACAGGTGAAGTGCAGGGAAACTAAAACATGACTAAAAACTAAACATGGACTGACACACAAACATAACCTAAAACATGAAACTAAAAACATGAGTCCATGGGTGTGACCGAGCCCCCCCCCTCAAGGGGTGGATCCCAGACAACCCTTAAGATGTCTGAGGGTGGGAGGGGCTCGAAGCCGGTCAGGCTGGGGACCAGAAACGGGCATGTGGTACCGGCTTCGGGCAGCAGGAGGCAGTGGTCTGGCGGACGCCCAGACCTCATATGGCGTGGCAGGAACAGACGGCTGTCCGGCGGAGGCCCGGACCCCCGACAATGTGGCAGCAGGCGGTGGTCTGGTTGGCACCCAGACTTCCGTTGGCGCGGCGGCAGCAGGCGGTGGTCTGGTTGGCACCCAGACTTCCGTCTGCGTGGCGGGAGGAGGAGCCGGGGACCGTCCCATGGTCGGCCGGACATCCGGTGGGGAGGGAGCCCCCCCTTCAAGGGATGGATCCCAGACATCCCCAACGTCTGGGGGTGGGAGGGAGGGGCCAAAAGAGGTGAGTCCATGGGCCGGGGCCCCATGGGCTCTGAGGCTTTGTCGGGCCCTGCTGCCTCTTGGTCGGGTCTCTGGTCAGGTTCGTGATCAGGTTCTGGGTCAGGCTTGTGGTCCGGCCCGTGGCCTCTTGGTCAGGTTCTGGGTCAGGCCCTGTGGCCTCTTGGTCGGGCCCTGTGGCCTCTTGGTCGGGCCCTGTGGCCTCTTGGTCGGGCCCTGCGGCCTCTTGGTCGGGCCCTGCGGCCTCTTGGTCGGGTTCTGGGTCGGGCCCTGCGGCCTCTTGGTCGGGCCCTGCGGCCTCTTGGTCGGGCCCTGCGGCCTCTTGGTCGGGTTCTGGGTCGGGCCGTGCGGCCTCTGGGTCGGGCCCTGCGGCCTCTGGGTCGGGCCCTGCGGCCTCTGGGTCGGGCCCTGCGGCCTCTGGGTCGGGCCCTGCGGCCTCTGGGTCGGGCCCTGCGGCCTCTGTGGCTGGGGCCAGCTCTTGGACGGCTGGGGCCGGCTCTGGAACGGCTGGGGCCCTGGTGACTGTGGCTGCTGCTGGGTCCTGTGACTGCGAAGCTGAGGAGAAGCGGTACAGCGCGGCTACCTGGTGTGGCTCCAAGCCGAAAATGTCCAGCGTTGCTGCGCGCCGCACGCTCATGACCTCCGCCCAGATGTCTGACACACCCGACAAGTGCTGGAGGACCTGCTTCTGCAAAAAGAAGTCCACCAGATCATTAGCCACGTTGAGTTGTTGCCAGGAGGTGCCGTCCCGTGCCAAACAGCACCAGAGGTTCCCGACCAGCTTCCAGAATGCGTCCTCGTCCGCCGCGTCCATTTCTGGCCGGATCTTTCTGTCAGGGAGGTGGGTTTTAGGGAGGACACAGATGCGGACTTCAAAAAACAAGGTAGATTTATTAATTCAAAAACAAAAAAGTCAAAACAAAGCGCGGCTGAGCCGGATTCCAAAACTAAACTGTGACAAAACAAAAACTTGACTAGGAAAAACAAAAGACTTAGCTTGACATGACATGGAATAGATACTTAGTCTCTCCGGGCTCGTGGAACATGGATGGGAACTAACAACAATAAAGATCCGGCAAAACTGACAGGGGAGGCAGGAAACTAAATAGGGGGTGAGAGTGATTGGGGAGTGAGTGCAGCTGAGGGAAAAAACACAGGTGAAGTGAGTGAAACTATAAACAGAGTGCAGGGAAACTAAAACATGACTAAAAACTAAACATGGACTGAAACACAAACATAACCTAAAACATGAAACTAAAAACGTGAGTCCATGGGTGTGACTGAAAGAACTCATTCAGTTATCCTGCTATGCAGGTTTTTCTGTGGAGCCATTCAATGGCCATAGAAAATAAAATTTTCCAAGGCCACAATCTACAGTGTTTGTGCACAAGATACACCAGGTGTCAATTAGCTAATTCTGTTACTTTCCCAATCCATCACCAAAGTACAATATTATATTCAGCCTATTATGAAAATAATACCGCATTCAATAGGTAGTTGAGCTGCTAGGGTGAAAAGTAACAGAATTTACATGAATCCATTCAAAGTTGCGTGATACAGGGAGGCCATGAATGGACACAGGCAGAAAAAATATTTGGAGGCCATCTAGTACTACATTGTAGTAAGCAATTTATCCCCACAGCACTTCCATGTTTTAATTAAGTTGTTTTCACACTTTAGTTGAGTTGGTCATATGTTTTAATTAGCTTGTGTGTACAAGATAAGAATATAAATACAGAGTCAGACTGATGCCATTGTGCACCACAAAAGGGGCTTGGCTCCTGTCAGTCAGTCAGAAGCCTCCTGAAAAAAATAATAAAATTTTTAACACTGAAGGTCTCCAGAATAATGGCCATATCCTCCATTTATTGTGCTTTGAAATGTTGAAACAGAAATAAATCTGCGATGTACTACTGAGAATATGCAGTCATTCTATGTCTTCACTGACAGAGTGACTGTTTATTCTCAAACTCACTGCTGCACTTTTTTCTTCTGTTTACCTTGGTATTTATATTCATTTCCAGTGTTTAATGTGTAAATCAGGGAATTCCAGAGCACAAAGAGGCTTTTTTGACGTGTCAGAGCAGAAAAAAGTCACTGAATATACCACAACATCCATAGTTCACCGGAGTACACTGGACTAACCTCAGTGCTAGCTGTTAAAATTAAACAAAACTAACTGTCACCACAAACAACCGTAACTTATGTCAACTGTATTTATGATCAGAGCAATCATTGTCATCACAGGGGTGGTGATGGCTGTTCAGCCTTTTTGTTTTTTGTGGTTCCTGGCTGGGAATTTGCTTTGTTTATTTGTTTGGTGCCCAGATTTAAGAAGATGTTGATAGTCTTTCGTTAGTGCAAAACACGGCAATACCAAAAATGTACCAAGATTTCAGAAAATACAACAAAAAAAAAAGAAACAACTTTAAAGACAATGAAACAAAGAACACAATAACGTTTCAGTAGCACAAAATATTTTAAAATGTGGTCTTTGAAATGATTGTCTTAATATGCTTTAGTTTTTTAGTGTGTGTGTGTAGCTGTGTGTTTTCTGAAAGACTTTTTTGGCTCTTTTCTGGTATATTTTTAGTGTTGTTGCCATGATACCTGAAATGCTGTGCTTTTGAACACCGCTGTATTTGTGGTTTGGTTGTTGTGTTTTGTCGAATGTCTTTGGCTTTCGCACATAAAGCCCATGGTACCCACTAGACTAGCAGTATCGCTTGTTTTGAGACCTTCTCATTTACACATGACACACCGAGCAAAATTATAAATAGTGCGAACAGGAAAAGGGATGAAACGTTACATCCCTGTGCATCTGTCAAAGAGAGAAACGGAGAAGCTGTTTATTTTCAGTACAAAACACTATGGCTGATTTTACACATGATCAATAAAGAATATAAACACATGGCAAAGACAGCATTGTCAGTATTCTAGGGACCCAAAACAATGTACAAGTCTTGTATCAGGGGGATGTCTAATATGCCCATGAGGCCTCAGTGTGAAAGGCTGGTGAGTTGTGCTGCTGACCAACTCACTTATTTCAAGCCCAGTAATTAACTATAACGCATACAAATAAACATACATTTGTGAATGACTTAAATAAAACATATACAAGAATTAATCTCACAGGCACATGGTATTTTGAGTGTCTAAAATATTTGGTCACTCCACCAACTTTGAGTATGTCCTGAAAGTCATCTGAAACTACTTTTCATCCTAGTATTTTATGAATGCACCAGTTTTTTTTTTCTATTTGATATGTTTATGATAATGTTGTACTTATTTGGCTGATAAGCTGCACTACCTCTGACAAAGTTGTTTGTCAGAGGTAAAAATACACCTGGGGCAGTCCGAGGTGCCAGCAAATCAATTTGAAAATGTCAACAAAAACTAATTTTCAGTTATCCGAGTACTGTGATAAACAATAACCCACAAAGAGTCTTCTTTAACTTAGTACATGGTTTTAAATGAACAAGGCAAAAACTCACCAAATCCATGATATCACAGCTTATCAAATCGGTCATAATACGTAAAACAATAAGAGGGTTTTACTTTACACACTTTATTCTAGACTTATGTTGGGCAAATTAGCATGTGGTTGCAATCCGGAAACAGCACACACAGCCGACGCATTTTAATTATAACCAAAATAATCCATCAAGAGCAGCACAGATTAGTGAATGGTTTACCTGGGTCACAACAAGCAAAACTGTTGATAATTAGGAGCACTTAATTCACTGACAACCTGTGTAGCTCATCCCATTGACAGCTGGGATAGGCTCCAGTTGAAATGCCCTGGTTGTATTAGCCAGAGTTCCTACAGCACACCCTCTCTGTGCCCACTGCTTCCAACAGTATTGACACCTGTGAAAAATGCAAAATTCAAGAATGAAGTCAAATAGTCATCTCAATAAAGTTCTTGCTCTAAAAGAAAACTCCTATAAATACATTTGCAACAGAGCCAGGAGCAAAAATCTGTGTTCAAGCCTTTCAAAATGAAACCTGTCACTTTACATCTCAGTAAATCCGAACAGTGGCGTTTTAATGTCAAAGCAGCATTTTCAGCCAAGTGCAAACTGTTAGTAAATCCTTTAACATTTTAGCTAACATCGATAAACTTATCATCAACAGACTTATCAATTTCGGGTGAAATTGCAGACGATGAAATTCGAGCTAAAAAGGTTATGTTGTGCAATTAATTTAAAAAAGAAAGGATTCTATGGAGGAGGGATAAAGGATATAAAAAATAAAGAGATGAAGTACCCAAGGTGTCTGAGGAAGATTTCCTTGAGCAAATAAGAATAATGTCTCAACATTAAGTTCTGATTAGATCATACATTCATACATAACTGGAAAAAAAATGTATCTGATTTTCTGCTGACCAAAAAATATTTACCTTCTCATTCAATGTTATTCAACAAATTGAAAGGCTTCATAAGAAACGCTGGCTGTTACATTTGGCATGTTGAAGTAAAACTGTCAAGCACGATTTGAGCGTAATATTAGAGCAACTTAAAATAGCTCAGTTACGCAAGCTAGTTTGGTCAAATCTTGGCAAGAATATTGATTAATTTTAATCCATTTGTTACATAGACTGGTCTCTATTTATCAGTGCTTGAATTTAGTCATCATCTCTGAATTTTTATGGTAGACCAGTCCTGTCTATAATTCCTGTCTATAGCTAAGTTGAGCAGTCAAGTAACTAACTAGGGCACATTGTCAGAGCTAGATACTGGACCTTGCCATTCTACAACTTGCTCTCTACAACTCCCCTGCACCTTTCTGCTTTTTTTATGACTGCTTGTGCAATAAACTCTATATCAATAAATAACTGTGCCACATGACTTCAATAGAATGAACACCATTTTCTGTGTAGTAGGTACCAAAAGAATAATTTAAGCAGAATATGTTGCATAGCAACTTTGGGTGAATCACAGAAAGTTTGAGGTTTTAAGCAAAATACTAATATGAGCAGATTTTTTTGCAGTTACTCAGGTAATCATGCTTATAAGTATTTGAGCCAGCACCTGTGACTGTTCCACTAGCAAGAAAGTCCAGATAATCAGTCACCTCTGATTCCAATACAGCACAGCTAGCTTCACCTACAGCTGTACAAATTAGAAACTAATCAACCAACCCCTACCGTGAGCTTAGAGACGTGACCAAGTGGGTTATTTTCCCATTATCATGCATTACTAATGTTCAGAAAGCTTATGAGACCAGTAGCTAATGCATAAACTCCACTAATGCACCAAGCAGTCAGTTGCTGAAATACTTGCTCACGATTGGAAGGTAGACATGAGTTAGCATGGTGGCCATCAACCAAAACAGTTTAATGACATACACCTGACAAAACATGGTTGACTGCCACAATGCTGCTGTGTAGTACATAATGTTACATATAGCTAATATAGTTTGAGTATGAGCTATATTAACAATAGTTTAAATTTCTAGCTCGAGTTCAGCAGCTAAAGGTAACTTTAGTTAGTAGTACTTTAGTGCTTTTATTTATCAGTGGAAACTGTTCATTTTTCTTGGCTAGCAACACTACATCTACACCTGTTAGCACTGAAGTACACAGAACGGTGAGGAAGTGAAAAATTTGTAAAATAATTCGTACAGTCCCACAGCTGTGGGTAATGAGCATATTCATCAAACAGAGATGTTTTGCTGTAATCATTGTTGTTGTGGATCGTCATGCTGCTCACTTTCATATTCAGTGACTGCAATAGCATGTGTGCACGAGTCACCACTATCCTCTCCTCCACGTCCTCGCCAGGCCTTAACAAATTTGACCAATCAGAAGACACATAAGCCTATTTTTTTTGGTTCTCAGGGAACGTTTCTCCCTGGAAAAAGCTCTCATTTGTTCAGAAATAACGACAATTTATTTGGAGTTATGAAGTGCGCAAAGCCAATCTAGTTGTACCCAAGACTGAGAATTGAGTGACTGCTATTTTCTTTTTAGGTATGAAAAAGGTGTTTCCATAAACCTTTTACGAAGTTATTGGAATTATCTCATGGAAACAACATTGCTTGATCACACTGATGCTCCTGTACAATGAGCACCACACTGAATTCCCTTTACCCAAGGGAGCAAAATATTTTGTTCTACCAGACTAAATTGTCTTCAGAGCTTGCTTAAACAAGAAGATATATCTTGAAAACTCTAACTGGCCACAGTATTCCTAACGATTGTATTGTCACATGTTATGTTGTGTTAATCTAAACGAATAAACTTGAAATTCTGGTTTTGAATAACAATGCAGCATTTACAACAGAAAAGCCTCATAGGCAAAATGTTGAATCCTGGATTCTCTTTCTCTCTCTCTCTCTCATATATATATATATATATATATATATATATATATATATATATATATATATATATTCATATTATACAGGATGTTTTATTAGAATTATCTATCTATACATCTCTTGTGGATACTTGGCAGTTCATCCTGCATTTGAAGACAGACTTGAAATGGCCTGCAGCTTGGCAACTATGGATTCTTTTTTTTCCTTCACCAACACAAGATCTCAGAGGGATTTTCTGTCTCTAATTAATAATTGGTAGACATGGCTGACACTCTGTGAGATTTTTTTTGAAGTCATTAGAAAATACCCCCTTCTACTGAATCTTAGAAGAGAAAAAAGGCGACCAGCAATCCTGCAGGGATCGTACAGCTGTACCAAAAGAATACTGTTCAGGAAATTTAATTGCAGCATCTACAAACTTGTTCCTGTGAGTATTACACAATAATGTCTCTGTTCTAACATGAAATTAAACACAAAATTTATTTTCTCTCGGCTGGAGTAATCTTAATGGAAAAATATTAACGTTAACACCCTAAATCCTGTTGTTCTCAATGCATTACTTCTTCGTTTGATGATAAATTGCCACTTGTCCCCATTCCCAATCAAAATCCCTGTACGTTCGGTTTTCCATATCTTGTAGCTTTCACAGTCCAAAAAAAGCTTCTCTCTTGCTGCTGCATGCAGAGAGATTCCTTTGTTCTTTGTGAAATTAACCAAAACAGGCAGCCAAGTGTGATGTACTGTTTGATGACAAACACTGGGAAATATTGTGAAATACCGTATCATGACAAATTAGCAGACGACGCAATTTGCAAGAGCTTTTAGATCGTGTCTGACAAATATGCTTAAAAATAACATGTAAAAGAACAAAGTGATATGGATGTCAGAAATGATGTGTTGAGAGCTGCAAAGAGAAAGAAAGATACTTCAAAGGAGAAGCACACGGAAAGGGCTGGAGGAGAATGGAGAGCACCAGGACAAACACATCCAGGCTATTGATTTATTGGAGGGTATAGTCTTAGAGACGGGTGCAAGATTGATCAAATGGAAGGTTATCCTTACTCACAGAGGCAAGCTGTTTGCCAATACCCATCACACCCGACTGAAAATGGTTCAAAAGATCCTTGACATTCACCAACATTGCAAATCCTGTAACTGACCATTTAAGGAGATATTTGAAAGAGGAGGGATTATTTTAGAATGCCCACTACCTGAAAAGCGCACAGTATCTTTTTTGGAGGTATAGCTTAAGCCAGTGTCACTGTCTTTAAGTGTGAGAGAAAAAAGTAGAAGGGGGTTTATTGTCCTTTTGTCTGGAAATGCATTGTAATATTATGTATTAAGTGTATCTAATTACAAGCCTGTATTTGCATATATCTATATATGAGTCTACATATTTTCTTATACTGTGTGCTCTTCTCCATTCATCAAATAATCATAATAACTTACAAAACATGAAAAAAACCTCTCAGGTATTTTGTCTTCTGTTGTTTCTATTATTTTAAATGTTCAACAATGCAAACTGATGCCAGGTGTTTTACCCACTGCGTATGATGTGTGTTTATCAAGGGAAAGAGGGGAGGCGCTGGTAGTGCACTTGAGCCATGTTCCATGAGCTCCTTTTAATCCAGTCAAAACTAAAAACTGCTAACATGCGCTAACACTGATTTTGAGTGCAGAGGGAAAGGATTAAGTCCTGCATCAAATAACTGCAGTTGCTGTGGTTATTATTGGCTCCATCTCTGATCATTATTAATGGGAAACCAACACCCAGGTGTACAGGCTAAATTTCATTGAGGATGCTATATCAGTGGGAAACGCTCGCTGTTTGTTGACAGAGACACATGTTCACTGAACATAATGCTTCACATGGAGGTTTTGGAACGGGCAGCTAGCCTGGCTGACACGTCCACATCTCGATGAGATGGTGGTCTGGGAACTAGGTGTGCATTTTCTCGTATTTGAGGCGTGGTTTACGAATGCCTAGAGCCGTTTATTGGGCGCTACGAATGTCTATCAAATGACGTCAGGTTCTTCCCATGCTGCTTTGCGCGCGATTCATAGCCAATTGTATCACTTATACCAGATGACGACAGAAATTCGACAAGGAAGAAGTGTTGTGTTGATAATAATAAACTCCTGGACTATGTACAAACTTCCAAATGCATCGTTTTGTGAGTACAGACCATATTTGTACTACTGTAGAAGTTTGGTGTCATGGCATGTGATTTTAGTGTGGTAATTTTGGAGATACGGACCAGGATCCATTAGCGCTTGTACTAAACTAATCGGGATAACTCAGTAACTCAGCTGATGTTCAGCCAATATGGGAAAAACTTCGGGTGGGCTACTTGGCTGGATGTCACGGTTCAAATGACCCTAGGGTGAATCTACTCCGAAACACTTTCTAAGGCTGCATTGAACGGTAACGTTGTGTCCGCTGTCATGTTGGATTAACACTCTACAAGCTTCGGTGTGGCGCATAGACGTCGTCATCGTCTTGCTGCCCCCCCTGTTCTGTGATTGGTTCCCAAACTCTGGCAAAAATAAGGGCGGTGGTTTCCAGGCTGACTTTGCAGTGAGAATGAAATCGAGCGCAAAGCAGCATGGGAATTCCCAGGCTAACGGGCAGCAACAATTTGTAGACAAAAACTGCAAAGATTGATCTGTTTACCTGACTGTAAGACAGTTGGCAGCTCACTGTCAGTACTGGTGTGTGTGCGGCTGATGTCTAAAGTCCAGTCCGAAATAATTATCTCTCATAATTATCTCATAAACAGTTTTCCAACAAAGCCCGTAGAATACAGTGTAATGCCATCCCCTCATAGTAACAAAATTGTCTTCTGGTTATCTTGCATTCAGCATTTATGTCAAATAATTTTATTTTTTTTATTTCATCAGTGCCTTTTTGCGAGACAAAGAAGATGTCAGTGGGGTTTGGAATGACTTTGTAGACCTCAAACTAGAAGGCGATATTTTGTGAGACTTTCAGATTATGTGTCTGGAACACATATGGCCCATTTCCAAAGTTACACTGTCGTAAATACAACACCCTCTCGCTTTTACGTTTCACGTTTGTTGACGAACCGGCGAGGAGTCAGAAGGTGCAAGCTATGTCGACCGAGAAGGTAAGAGTAATCAAATGTACCTGGGAGCGTGAGAGGGGTCTATTTGTTTTTGCGGTAGGTGTGCCAGAAAGCAAGTCGAAGTACTTCCGCTCAGCTCCCGGGCCGGTCCAGCAAAGTTACATAGCGCAGTTTTTCCAACTCAGACCCCCGAAGGCCATAGGAGACAGGCCAATCGTAAAATTAAAACTCATTCTAGCCGCACAATTTTTTTCAAGCTGTTATTTTAAGGTAGAAATGTTACATAGTATTGCTTTAATCTCCTCACATGTTGGTTCCTTTCCTCTTTACATTGTACAGTCAAACTTGAGACCAGCCATCTGCAGATGTTTTGGTTGATTCTGCCACTGAGGGGTGTAACACTTGTTGAATACAAAGAGGCAGGGATCCATTTTCTGAAATTCTGTTTGAGGAACCACCTTGTGATAAATAAGGGTGAGACTAAGGATCTGGTTGTGGACTTTTGTATGAGTATTCCAGCATTTGCACCAGCCAACATTCAGGGGACTGCAGTAAGGATGGTGGCATCCTTTCAGTGCCTGGGAGTACATCTGGACAATCGCTTGGAGTAGACAAACAAATGACTGCCCACACTATAGACCAGATTCTACTTCCTAAGGAGTGTGAGGTCCTTCAATGTTTGGAAAAGGATCCTTAGAATCTTCTATTTTCTATCAGTCTGCTGTGGCAGGTGACAGACGCTGTAGGGTGCTGGAGCTAGGGGATCAAGAGGAAGTCAACAGGCTCCTCAGGGTGGCCAACTCTGTATTGGGTTCTTCTGTTGACACTTTAGATGTAGACAGTATGAACATTGTTATTCTTTCCAAAGTATCCTACTCAGCATGAGGAGTGTTTTTGGCAATATAATTATCCAGCTGGACTCCAGAACAAAGCACTACAGGGATAGGAATCCATATCTGTCTGGTGCGGTTTCCTTTTTACAACGCACCCAGCTCTTGAAATGTAATTGAAGCAAAGTTCATGGGCAGTTGAATGTAGCTGCTATGTACATCTGTATAAAGTTATGTTGGCATAATACAGTATAATCCTAAATTGCAGATGTACAAATCTAACTTGTTTACTTTTTGTACTATTTTAATATTCCAAAACAACTCTCTAATCTATCTAGGTAGCTAGCTAGCTAGCAAGTGCCAACAGTCTAGAAGTAAAACCAAACATTAGTACACACAAACATTTTACTTGATTGCCTTTTCTCAGGTGCAGCAACACTCAAATTTGCTGGATAGTTTGTTTCAAAGCTTAATTTCTTGTTCTTTTACCACAGAAAAAAATACAGACTTCTTTGTTCTCTCGCTGCTGAAACAGTGAGAGTGATAATAAATTAAATGCTAAAGACGAAACAGTTGTAGGAATTACATATTACTTCTGTATGTCACAGTATGAAGAGGCTATATTGAAGTCTTTAGACAATCAAATTTGGCTTACTAATGACCTCATGAACAAATGTCAAACGGGCCAAAATTAAATATTGTGGATAAGCAACACCAGCATAAGAGTCCACTGTTGAGGAATGGGCAGACACAGAAATTTGGGATTCACAGTTTACTGTGAATCTAGAATGTTGTATGCATAACCTCAAATCAGGTGCATTATTGTGCCATAATGTTGAATTTGTATTGTGTGATCCATCAATGGGGTTACACAGCATTCTGGAGGTTAGCAACGTCGCCTCACAGCAAGAGGGTTCCTGGTTCGAATCTCAGCTGGGGCCTTTCTGTGTGGAGATAGCATGTTCTCTCTGTGTATGCGTGGGTTCTCTCTCCGGGTACTTCCTCCACTGTCCAAAAACCTGCATGTTAGGTTAATTGGTGTCTCTAAATTGTGAGGGTGCATGGTTGTGTGTCTTCCTTGTCTCTGTGTGGCCCTGTGATGGACTGGCAACCCGTCCAGGGTTAGGCTCCAGTCCCCCGCCCATACCCTGAATTGCGGGTTATTAAGCGGGTACAGATAGATTCATCGATGATTTATGAAGAAGAAACAAAGATGTTTTCCAGAAGTACACAGAGACACTTGGACACAAACGGATGCATTTGCACAACACTTCAACCCAGAACTGTTGAGGGAGAAAACCAACAAGACAGTTTTTAGTGCTGTAACAAAGTGGGGGATTTGTGTACATCCACTATATCCTGCACCTGCCCTTGCTGCTCTGGGAAGTTATGGCCTGTTGAGCGCCCATTAATTTGCATCTGTGCTCATGTTGACAAGAATTACCAGCAGGTTTACTGCCCTAATCGTTTAATTTTTGTGGGCCTTGGAGTAAAATGAAACACAATTAATTTTGTTGAACCAAATCCACCCTGTCCATCAATCTTGTAACTGCAACAGAACACAGAAGTGGATGTAGTGGTGGCAGAGAGATGAAGGAGATTCAGTTATCCTAAAGATTAATTGTAGAAGCCTTGTCACTACTATTGAAGATGAAGATGCAATAAAATTAGTGCAATTAGATATGATAACAATAATAATAATTAAAAAGAAAAATCATACTGACACACAAATTCCTGGGCTTAATGAAATGTCTGTGACATGCTTTGGTCCACAGTATGGCCGTAAGACAGTACCCCTCCCTACCCTGCCTTTACAGGTTTATTTGTAGTAGCCAGTTTTAGGTGGTTGAGTGAGATAGACAACTCCTCTCCACCCTCCTTTTTCACTGGGTGTGCCTCTTTTAACACATTGAATACCGGCGGTGTTTACGGAATTATGTCGTAGAATCCCAGCGTTCTAAACCATTTTTTGACGTTTTTTGTACAGTCACAGCATATTATGTGATAGGGCCACTGAAACATGTTATGGCTCGTTTGAAAGCTGAGACTTTAACCTCTTTGTGGGTCAAAATTGCGTGTCTCTAGGTGCCGCCATTAGCGAGCTATCCTTAGCTAAACCAAGGCGGGTATCCACCAAAATCAACAACAAACTGAGATATCGGGGCTTTTGTGAAACGTGCGCTCTTTCAGCCTGTCGCACTTTAGATACTTACATATCCGGGTCAGAGGATTTGCGTCGTGTCGCATGTTGCAACGCTAACCTGTTCATAAGACCGCCTCCTTAGACTTGTCGCGTGTCTTCTTCTCCTTCTTGTTGTTTGTTTATGTTACTTTACCGCGACCCTCTGGAAATTGGACAAAATGCGGAAATGCACAACAATCAATGCAGCGTTATCAAAATTGTTCTTGAGTTGACGCAAAGCCATTGGCGTAATGATCAAAATGTCCAGATGATGACACCAGTTTTTGACTGCCATCTATGTCAGTTCTGTTCATCACATAATTACAAAAATCACACAGAATGTGCATTAGAATGTATAGATTCAGAATCCATAAAAAAAACGTAAAAACGTATTTTTACCGTGTGGGAGCCAACGCATGGGCAGTAAAAACGTAGTTTTACGTGACTTGGGAGTCAATGTGTTAAGACTGGTCGTATAGCTTTTTCAAGCAATCTTGCTAAATGAATATGGACACAAAATACACTCAATGACCCTTAAAGCATGTCATAACATTTAAGGAATTTACAGCACCTAAACTGAGAGCTCACAACAGCACTCAAAAAACTGGTCGAAAAAAATACATAATAGGCAGTTTTATTCTTAAATACTTAAATACAAAGTTCCCCTATCTGCAATTTAACCGCGGGAAGTTGGTACCGACCCCCTCTTTATGGGCACAGTCTTGTGGGAAGTTGTAGCATTTATGCACTTATGAATTATTATTTATCTCAATAATACGGGGCACCACCTCGCTGTTGTTTTAACTTGTTTTAAGTTACAGTCCAGGGAGGGAAACTGTTAAGATCTTCCGATCCTGGTATGTTAAATTAATAATCAATTAATAATCAGTCTCATATCTCGCTACTTTCGTGAAAGTCCTCGTTTGGTTGGACAGACATTACGTAAAGAAAGCGTACGACACAATCTGTGATTATAACATATATATAGATATATGAACTATTTATTAAAATGATATGACCAAAGACATGAACCTTAAACAATCAGGAGATGCATTGAATATGGGTGATTATATAAAACACTTAGTGAATGGAAAATAAAATAAGTTAATGGAGAGATACTGGATTCATTCAAATAGTTTGGGTTGGCTGACTATTTGACGCTAAATACTGACATTTCGGATTAATTTATCATTCTGTGAAAGCCTCGAGACATCCATCAAACCCACTTTTAAGGTGAAAAACGGGTCGGTCTTACGTTACTGAAGTTCTGTTTAGTCAGCTCGGAACACGGCAGGTGGTGGCCACGCAGGGTCCGAGGGGATTTCTCTCGGTTCCACTCTCTGGGCCTTCCTGGTTGTGGTGGCTGACTTTAGCGGACTTCTCAGCAGCTGCCTGGACGGGAACGCTGGTGTTGACTTCACTGTGCAGGATGATTAAACTCGTCCGAGTGTCAGTTGGTCCGTTGCTTCTCTGATGAAGTGAACTTAAGTTCACAGAAGATTAATAAAAGGTTGCTTTAGTTGGCTTTCTTGGTAGGAAGAACTGTGATGGCGTGCAACAGCGGAGGTTAGAACGTGCGACGTAAAAAGGACATGGATGACGATGGACGAAGAAAAACACGGAAAACGTGTATCTTCAGACTTCATTCTGTTTCTTTGTTAGGGTCTTTCTCGTCTTTCTTTGGGTCCTTCTTTCTGTCGTCTTCGTCACCGCTCATCCTCTCGTCTTTCCGCTCTCTCCTGAGACTTTGGGAAACTCCCAAAACTCTGGTGAGCTCTTCTTCTCTTCTCAAGTCATCTCCAACTCTCTGAAAACCTGAACAACTGAAAATCAAATCCAATCTGCTCTCAACTCTCATCAACTCTCTGTAAAACTCTGAGTCTGGTTCGCGGGCTCCGTGGTTTGACTCGCGGAGGCGGGGCGTGACGTAGGCTTACACTACTCTTTCAGCCAATGATATGCCTGAACTGTGGTGACGTCTGCCTGGGGTCTCTGTGTGAGGTGATTTGTTCAGCGTCTTTATAGACACTTCTAAATATAACAGAGAAACTCTTATTTCTCCATTAATTCCGTCTCATAGAACATTTGTCTCGGTGATTCTGAAAACACCACAACTTGTTAAGATATGCAGATTAAAGATATAACATAGACTTGTGATATAAAGACACAAAATAACACAACATGACACAGATGATTATGAGTCTCAAAATTCAGATGAATATCTGTAAAGTCATGACATATGAATAGCGAACCACACAATGTTAATTTTCTGTGTTAACAATGGAGATACCAAACAATAACAAATAGATACCGACGGGACATCGTTAAAAGTTAAATTGTTGCATATGACTGTCCGGTTTACTGGGTCTGTGTGTTCAACTATTCAACACTACAGACCATTAGGGGGCAATGTTGTTCCATCGGCGAGTAGGGCATTTTCCAACAAGTTTATTTCTTCGTCAATATTTAATCCAAAATCGTACAAATCGTCTCTATATGCGTCTTCTGATCAAGCTGGAAACCTGAAAGAAATTGTATACGGTTATCAAACACATTTAATATAGTTTTAAGATTCGACTAAAAGTGAGTCTTAGTGAGGTATTTTCAGTTTGTGTGTAGCCATCTGGTTCCTTTATCTGGAGAATGGGGTTAAAGTGTCAACTTCGATTTATGGGTCCAGATAAAATCGGTAAGCTCCCCACTTTTCCAAAAGAAGAGTTCTTTGTTAATTTGAGCTTATTTCAATTTATGGCGAGTGTCTGTTGCTAGTTCGACTCCCAAAAAAGCTTTCAAAGGGCCAAAGGTTGTTGTAAATTAGGCAGTTTCTGTCTCTCTTTCCTTGGTGGAAAAGAATTGAAGATCTGGTTTTTATCCACATACGTGCCTAATACTGGCCTAAAAACGGATAGGAACTCTGAAGTAACATAACTGCCAATTAGCAGACTGTGTATGAGTCAAAATCACCTTGTATTCCATCTGTCTTTTAATGGTTAACATTTGGAACTGCTGCTTATAAAAAAGTTGCTGTACCAAGATTTTGGAATTTCCAAATGACAAAAATCAGAGAAAGCACAAAGAAAAAATCAGCTCTCCTTCTTATCAATCTTGACTTTTGCATTGAAATCATTAAGAAAGGTGGAGTACAAGTACAAAAACTCTTTCAATTCTAATCAAACAAACCATTTGGCAAAGTGCTAATAGATCATTATTGACTCATTTAATTTTAGTTTAGTTCTTAATTGAACAATACATACTTGTAAGATTTTGATTTGAAGAGCAAAAAAAAAAAAAAAGACATCAGGAAAAGAGTTCCAACTGCCCACTTCCTAGATATGGTACAGGGAATATAGTATGATGTGAAGTTGAAAGAAAGATGGAGAAGCTCCGAATGTGACATTACATCAGGCTACAAATTTGCTTCATGCAAGACACATTTGCCCGTGACAGGCTTGTTTTTTGTAGTTGGTAGATACTTCATATACCCGAAAAAATGCTCTCAAACACCAAACGTTTTTTTTTATGTCCCCTTTAAACTATTCATACATGAAATTTAGTTTCAAAGAAACTGCCTTCCTGATTTATATGCAGTAAAATTGCAAAGAAAAGTTTCTGATTAACGCATTACATTATTATAAGTTTATCAATATTTTCAATGATCAAAATAACTAAACTTCTTGATGTAAGGCTCTTCCTTTCAGTTGTAATGAAGATTTTGTAAATCATATTATTCCTCACTGACTGACTGTGTCAACTGGTTCCAGCTTTTCATTAAATCTACATCATGTTTACACATAGAGAACCATTAGTGGTCACTGCTTACTGTGACATTAATCAGCTATTGTTATTGCACTAATTTAACGCAGCTAATGAGGATTAGAAAAACACATTTTCAATACGAAGCTTCTTGCAGTGCATTTTTGCATCTGAGTCTAAACCCAGACCACTGTTGTCAAACTGCTTCTTGATTAAATTTCTCCAGCTTTTTACCAGGAACATGGTAAAATAAAGACCTCTTTATAAAAGTCATTATGCGTGCTCAAAGCATTTGATTCTCATAAGTACTGCTCTGTCATATGATGTGCAGTTGATGTTCCCTATAGTCTCACAGCCCAAGCCTCTCGCAGCTGCAAAAATAAATTGGCAATTTCAGAGAGAAGTTGGAAAACAGAACAAGTATCTTTGTCTTCACAAAGACATTTTGTTTTTGTCTTTGAAGTTTAATTAGCACTGGTATTCTAATGTCACAGCCTGACATCTAACAAGTACTGTATGATTTCCTGTTAGTATAAAATGCCTCAGTATGTTGATGCCTTGTGCCAACTGGAAAAAAATAATTAATCTATAAATATTAGTAGGCACCGCATACTGTAGACACTTACTCTGAATTTGTACTATATTTTTATGTAAATCTTTGAAGCATGCAACAGATATTGTCCTGACATACCCCAGCTCTCAAAAACTGTACACATGCACTGTTTACATGCATGTATGTGGAGAACGTGCTGTTTTCTGCACTAAATCTTCTGTTCAATTTTAATGTCAATATAAAAACGATTTATAGCATGACCCGAAGCATCCCAAACTTTTACACTAGAGTATATGTACTCCTGTTGCCAGTGAAGATAAATCACTGAAGCAAAAACAGTTGCACATTAACATACTTTGAAAGGCTCAAGAGATGTGAAATGAGCTATTTCTTGAGGAAAAACTTGTTCCACTTAGAAGTGCGTCCTCCGTGGATCACCAGGAGTGAGCTTCTAGAAGGACATACTCCCCAGTAAATGTAATTTTCCAGTGTTTGAGCACCACAAGCAAAACTCCAGACGCATCCATTCTTTCGTGGTGGAGGTATAAATCTCAAAGACAAAAATTTTGCCTACAAACCAAAATTATCTGCATGGGTAGACATCAGGTAAATTATGATGACCCATGATAAGTTTTCTTTTTGATTAGGGATACCCTTAGAAGCGATGTACAATGACACAAGTATTCACATAGAATTAGTGTATCACATAAAGCAAACATGTCTGTATTCTTTACTTTAATATCTAACAATAAACTGCACATACAATAAGCTAACATAAAGTTGTTCTTCAATTGATCTGTTATTGTTTCTTTAGTCATAATCGGGTTATTGCAGTTGCTTCACTTGTTTTTGCTGTTTTTTTGACATTACATTAGAAATCCTCTGCAGCCTGAATGTCCTCTCATAGAGCAGCGCCAGGTGTTTCACAGATAGAGTGGTTTGTCATCTGGTATGTTTTCTGTCTGTGTAGGCTGCTATATTATAGGAAAAGTCCCACAGTTTCCACTGCAGGCACTTGTGTCACGCTCATCACATTTGACAGCTGTTCAAACTTCACCGCATCTGCTTATTTGGAGGAAAAGTCTGCTGCTATCATTAGCACATTCACAACACTGCCATATTGCCCCCTTTTTTTTGCATCTGTTCTCAGAAGTAAAGTGTAACTGATGGTATTATCTAAAGCCGTGATTCAATAATCTGGCTAATCCATATGGGACTTCTCAGAACTGGATGTTGTAGGACTGAACACTTGCTGTGCTTTTGGAAAAGTAAGGAGCCTTAGAGTCAAGAGTTAGAGTCACGGCGTGCAGGATAAAACTATTTTTGGTATTAAGAATATTTCACTTGGAAAATTAATGAACATCCTCTGCAGAAAGTGAGAAAACTTCTCTGCTCACATAGATCACAAAAACAATATCATAACTCTGAATTGAGGGACGTAACAGAAAGGAAAACAATTTAAGATGTTTCCTATTAAACACAAATAGCAGTCCAGCGGTGTGGCAGCGATTAAAATGTATGCTTGTTATGGGGTTGCACTGGATTGGATGGCTCTGTTGGATGTGGAGAGGGGCTATGTTTAGATTGGAGGAAAACTAAGGTCATAAGAAGCTTTGGGGTGAAAAAAAACACATACCACCTCCTACCCTCCATCCCGCATTCCTTCACACTTTCCTGCAAACCCTGCCATTTCGGAGATTTATAAATAGTGTTAAGCCTGTTCTTGGCTCTCATGTCGTTATGGGCCGCTCAGTTTGAGTGGCGCTTGTCACAGACAATTTCTATCATACTTTTATAGAAAAAGGCTGTTCACTGAGGAGTAGAAAAATCCCTTTGAGGAGGCAAAGTCTTAGTTAGAAGAAAATTGGGGACAACAAATGCTAATCTATTTTGGCAAGCAATTGTAAAAGGCATAAATATTCTAATTTTGCCACCGGTCTTCAAAGCTTTCTAGCTCGTTTACTTGAAGAAAATTAATTTAGTATTAAGACAGCAGAGGCAGCCATCCCACTCTACCTTAGATTCTTTTATATCTTGACAAGATAAATTAAGATGTGAAAATATTATAATAACAAACATATTAAGCTGCAGATATTTCCTTTTTACTCATTACTTTAATTGTACTACCCATAGAGACAAAAAGACTGACTAGTCTGGCTGTATCAGTTAGGAAAAGAAAATAATATGTCCCTGAATGCCAGGCAGGTAACAAAAAATCTTGAAGAAAGCTTTTTTGTACACTTTAGTGTTCTGTTGGAAGTTTTTAGGCAGAAGCTTAAGAGAATAGCTGCAAAAGAAAAATTCAGCACAACAATAAATAAATGAGTAAGTGGCAGAAAATGTCTCGCATCTGAAGGTTAGAGTTTTGTTGAAGTTGACAGAAGGGTGTAATTCATACACATACTGCATTAAATAAGCAATTGCCCTGATTTGGGCAAGGTTGTTGGAGCTTTGTTGTGCTCGTGAAGATCTTCTCCCTTTAGGTATAAGACAAGCTCTGATATCTACCATGCTCTGAAGACTGCTACCCTGATACTTTTCAAATGTTTCTACCTGCTAGCTCAATAACAACACACATTATGTCACTGCTCATATTATTCAATACATTATTCATACATCTCATAGCTATTGTAATATTTAATTCAATTTCAATTCATTTTTTTCAATTCATTTTTATTTATATAGCGCCAAATACAACAAATGTCATCTCAAGGCACTTAGATAGTAAGTCCAATTCAAGCCAATTGGAATTCAATTAATTAATAATAATCATAATTCATAAAATAATCCAATTCGTTCATATAGAGCCAATTCAAAAACAATTTCCTAGCTAAGAAAACCAACAGATTGCACTGAAAACTTTTTGTTTTTCGGTCCAATCTCCCGGCCTGAGCGGCGTGCCTGAGGCGACTGTGGAGAGAAACGACTCCCTTTTAACAGGAAGAAACCTCTGGCAGAACCAGACTCAGGAAGGGTGGCCATCCGCCTCGACCAGCTGGGGTTTGAGAAGACAGAAAAAAGGGGGGGGGGAGGGGGGCAGGGGGCCACCGCGACGGCGGCACTGTAACACCATTCAAAGGATATCTGTTGGAACAGGGAAACACGAGTTAATGACCACAATAATATCACATATACATAAAGAGAGTAAAGTGAGGAAAGGTGTGTCAGATGAGGCCCCCCAGCAGTCTAGGCCTATAGCAGCTTAACTATGGGATGTTTCAGGATCACCTGAGCCATCCCTAACTATAAGCTTTATCAAAAAGGAAAGTTTTAAGCCTGGTCTTAAAAGTGGAAAGGGTGTCTGCTTCCCGGACATTTACTGGCAGCTTATTCCACAATTGAGGGGCCTGATAACTGAAGGCTCTGCCTCCCATTCTACTTTAAGAAACTCTGGGAACCTCAAGTAAACCTGCAGTTTGGGAACGAAGTGCTCTGTTAGGAAAATATCTTACAATGAGATCTTTAAGATATGATGGAGCTCGGTCATTAAGAGCTTTATATGTGAGGAGAAGAATCTTAAATTCTATTCTGAATTTAACAGGGAGCCAATGAAGAGAAGCTAAAACTGGAGAAATATGATCTCTGCTGTTAGTTCTCGTCAAAACTCTGGCTGCAGCATTTTGGATCAACTGAAGGCTTTTCAGAGAATATGTAGGACAGCCCAATAATAAAGAATTACAGTAGTCCAATCTTGAAGTAACAAATGCATGAATTAGTTTTTCTGCATCACTCTGAGACAAGATGTTCCTGATTTTAACAATATTACGAAGGTGAAAGAAGGCAGTCCTAGAAACCTGTTTTATATGCGAGTCAAATGATAAGTTCTGGTCAAAAATAACTCCAAGGTTCCTCACTGTAGAACTAGAAGCCAAGGAAATACCATCTAGAGTAACTATATAGCTAGACAATTTCTCCCTGAAACGCTCAGGTCCAAAGATAACGACTTCAGTTTTGTCTGAATTTAGCAGCAGACAGTTCTGAGTCATCCAGGTCTTTATGTCTTTAAGACATGCTTGTAGTCTGACCAACCTATTGGTTTCATCTGGTTTTATAGATAAGTACAGCTGAGTATCATCAGCATAGCAATGGAAATTTATGCCATGCTGTCTAATAATGTTACCTAATGGAAGCATGTATAAAGTAAAAAGAATCGGTCCAAGCACAGAACCCTGGGGAACTCCATGACTTACTCTGGTGTGTGAGGAAGATTCTTCGTTTACAAGAACAAACTGAAATCTATCAGATAAATATGATTTAAACCAGCCTAATGCAGTTCCTTTAATCCCAATAACATGTTCAAGTCTATGTAATAAGATACTGTGATCGACCGTATCAAATGCAGCACTGAGATCCAACAGGACAAGCACAGACACAAGTCCGCTATCAGAGGCTAAGAGGAGATCATTGGTAACTTTCAGCAGTGCTGTTTCTGTGCTATGATGCACTCTGAATCCTGACTGAAACTCTTCAAACAAATTATTTCTGTGTAAATGATCACAAAGCTGAGCTGCAACTATTTTTTCAAGAACTTTAGACATAAAAGGGAGATTGGATATAGGTCTATAATGAGCCAACACTTCTGAATCAAGAGTAGGTTTTTTAAGTAAAGGTTTAATTACAGCAACCTTAAAAGTCTGAGGTACATATCCTGTCAACAAAGACAGATTGATCAAATCCAATATGGAAGTGTCAATTAAGGGGAAAACCTCCTTGAACAGTCTGGTTGGGATTGGGTCTAAAACACAAGTTGATGGTTTAGAAGAGACTATTGCTGTTGTTAGTTCAGAGAGATCAACTGGGCAGAAGCCGTCTAAATACAAATCAGGTTCTAAAGATACTTCTAAAGCTGCTGTACTTGATGATACATCACTGATAATAGTGGGAAGGACTCCATCAATCTTCTCTCTGATAGAAACAATTTTATTAATAAAGAAGCTCATGAAATCATCACTGCTGAGAGTTAAAGGAATAACTGGCTCAGCAGAGCTCGGACTCTTAGTCAGACTGGCTACAGTGCTGAAAAGAAACCTGGGATTATTCTTATTCTCTTCTATCAATGATGAATAATAAGCAGTTCTAGCTTTACGAAGGGCTTTCTTATACATTGTTAAACTATCTTTCCAGACTAACTGAGACTCTTCTAAATTAGAGGAACGCCACTGTCTCTCCAGCTTTCTTGCAGTCTGCTTTAAAGCACGCAGCTGTGAATTATACCAAGGAGCCAACCTCTTCTGACTGATTACCTTCCTTTTCAGAGGGGCAACATTGTCCAGTGCTGTACGCATTGAAACTATAGTGCTGTCAACAAGAGAGTCAAATGCTGCTGGAGTAAAGTTTATGTAGTCGTCCTCTGTCATATCTGCACATGGCAGTGAAGAAAAGGATGATGGAATTAATTCTTTAAATCTGGTTACAGCATCCTCTGATAGACACCTTCTATATGTAAATTTCTTCTCAGAAACTGTATAGTCAAGTAATGTAAACTCAAAGGTTATCAGAAAATGGTCAGATAAGACAGGGTTATGAGGGAACACTGTTAACTGTTCACTCTCAATGCCATAAGTCAGAACAAGATCAAGGGTGTGATTAAGGCAGTGAGTCGGTCCGTGAACACTCTGAGAAAATCCAATAGAGTCTAATATAGAATTAAAGTTCATATTCAGGCAGTCATTTTCAACATCTACATGAATATTAAAGTCACCCACTACAATGACTTTATCTGTACTCAGCACTAACTGGGATAAAAACTCTGAGAATTCAGACAGAAACTCAGAATAAGGGCCAGGTGGACGATACACAACAACAAACACAAGAGGTTTCTGGGATTTCCACTTTGCGTGGGAAAAACTGAGAATCAGAGATTCAAAAGAGCTCAAACTAATCTTGGGTCTGGGACTGATGAGTAACCCTGATCTGAAAATAGCTGCCACTCCTCCTCCTCTGCCTGTGGTTCGAGGAACGTGAACATTTAAACAGTCAGAGGGAGTTGCTTCATTAATGCTAACATGATCCTCCTGCTGCAGCCAGGTTTCTGTAAGACAAAATATATCAATATGATGATCACAAATCAACTCATTCACTAACAGAGACTTCGAAAGGAGAGATCTGATATTCAGCAAACCACATTTAATAGTTTGATGTTTTTGTTCAGTTAAAGTTTTTGTTTTAATAATTTCTTTTTGCACAAGAGGATTTGCTCCTTTTGTGTTAATTGATTGGGTGGGTAGCAGTAGGTGGGAAGCTGCAGAGAAGTGTGTAAGACTACAACTCTGCATCCTGGTCTGAACCCTGGGTTGTCATGTTTTAGGGTGGCAAATAAATTCATCCATATTTCTAGAAATGAGAGCTGCTCCTTCCAAAGTGGGATGGATGCCGTCTCTCCTCATCAGACCACGTTTTCTCCAGAAAGATTGCCAATTATCTATGTAGCCCACGTTGTTTGCTGGACACCATCTAGACAACCAGCGATTGTAAGACGACATGCGGCTAAACATATCATCACTGGTCAGATTTGGCAGGGGTCCAGAGAAAACTACGGAGTCCGACATTGTTTTGGCAAAATCACACACCGATGCAACATTAATTTTAGTGACCTCCGATTGGCGTAACCGGGTGTCATTAACGCCGACGTGAATAACTATTTTACCATATTTACGTTTATCCTTAGCCAGCAGTTTTAAATAGGATTCTATGTCGCCCGCTCTGGCCCCTGGAATGCATTTGACTATGGCCGCTGGTGCCTCTAATGCCACGTTTCTGACTATAGAGCTGCCAATTACCAGGGTTTTGTCCTCAGCGGGTGTGTCGCTGAGTGGGGAAAATCTGTTAGAAGCGTGGACAGGTCGATGGTGAACAACGGGCTTGACTTTAGAGCTATGCCTCTTCCTGACAGTCACCCAGCCACGATGTAATCCCGGCTGCTCGGGTTCTGCCTGGGGGCGGCTAATGGAGCTAGCTACGCTAGGTGGCTCCACACTGGCAAAAGGGGCCTGGCTCGCTATCGGTTGATTTTCAACAGTGCAGAGCCGAGCTTCCAATTCAGATAACCTCGCCTCCAAAACTACAAAAAGACTACATTTGTTACATGTACCATTATCGCTAAAGGAGGCAGAGGAGTAACTAAACATCTGACACACGGAGCAGGTGAAAGCAGGAGAAGGAGGAAGAGAACCGGTAGCCATGCTACGCTAGAGAACCAGACACACCGCTAAAAAGTGAGAATAAAGATTAAAGATCTGTAGGAGTGTGTTAGAACAGAACGGTAAGCTATAGAGTTTAACTATGCAAAATTGTGTAAGTTATAGATCGAAATGAAGTGATTATCAGTACTCCAAGCGGAGCAAGAAATTCCACAGTGCACGAGCAAGGTAACAGGAAGTGATGCAACACGTCTTACCGCAAAGCGTCACAGCGTCAGCAAAGCCTCCACCAGTTAAGTGAAGAAGAGAGTGCACCCTCTTTTATTCCTGATGTTTTAGATATATAGACATAATACATACTAGTGCTGTGCGGATCACTACTTAAGTATTGATATTTGTGATCCCAAACACGTCTGTTTTAGGATCGATACTTTAGTAAAAGTTTCGATACTTCCACAAATCGGCACATGTTAACAGGTACTTTTAGAGCACAGTGCACAGTTATTTCGCCATTTGGCATTTCGGCTGCATCAATGCGCCCCTTCATCAGACACTCGGACGGATAGCGGCAAGATTGATGGGATAAGAATGACTGAGCGAAAGTGCCGTCATGTGTGGAGCTTTTTTACATCCAAAAATAAAAACGCACTCCATGTGACGTAGGGTGAGGGTACATCTTGACTTGCTTGTTCTACAGGTCAGTTGCTATATGTAACGAGTGGCACCTGGTGGTGGTTGGCTGATTGGGAGGGGAGTGGATAAAAGACTGAAGTTCAATGTGTGGCCAGTTGGTTTCACTGAGGCTGGTGATGATGTGGAGGCTTGTTCTGTTTGAGAGTGGTACGAATTCTGTTTTAATGGGATGAAATGGGTTGAGTCAATTAGATCGGATTCAGTTACTCCTGTTTTTTTAGTGTTATACTATATTGCCAAAAGTATTCGCTCATCTGTCTTTACACGCATATGAAATTAAGTGACATCCCATTCTTAATCAGGAGTCTAAATGCCGCCGGTGGGCATTTTTGACACATCTCCAAAAACACATCTGTAACTCTGTGAAATTTTTGTCATTCAAACATATAAGTGACACCATTAAAAACCTTGAAACTTCTAGTTTTTATATATATATTTTAAAATAAATATATATAGGTGGCCCTTTTTAAAGAGAGTGAACAGAAATCTTTGGATTTTCTGTAGTATCAGACTGCAGCAGCCTCCTAGGCCACACCTATCGCTATTCACATGTAAAGTACCAGGTGATTGAGTCGCTATTCACAGGTGAGAACACGCCCCATTCAGCCAGCATGTGGAGGAAGGCAGCAATGTCCTGCCAGTGACAGACATTTATCACATGGAGAGTGACAGGGGGGTGGGGGCAATCAGGGGTGTTACACACCCATCCAATTTGTATTCAACTCTCAGAGACATTGCTTGGAGTTACAATTTTTTTTACAGTTTGTGTGAAAACAAAAAAAACATTTCTGACTGCACTTTTTACTTTTATGCAGCCAACACTTTTGTTTACAAGGTTCAACCTTCAAAAGTCTTGGCTAGATACATTTATAGTGTGTTTTCTTGCACGGTTTGAAGACCTCTAAAACTTGTTTTTTTTGTACAGTTGTGTTTCCCCTCAATTTAAATAAAACTTGTTTGTATTACATTCACTTTACTCTCATATTGTTTTTTGTTAGGCTTTTCAGAATACAACCATATGTGTCACTGTTGCATAGATGTTTACAGTTAGTTGAAATACTTGAAAATGTCAAGGTGGTGACAACTCCCTCAAAGTCTCTGAAAAGGCCTTAGACTCCTGGGGGTTAATATTGTCATGGTTTTCTCTGATTGTCAGACCCAAATGCGGGAAACTCTCAAGAGTCCGTATTAGTTTAAAGTGTTTATTTTCAAAGTGATAAAAATTGTCTTTCATGGAGTGGATCTTTCCAGGAAGTGAATTCTGTCACAGACTGGCACCACAGCGGCTGCAGGAATTACTGGGACTGAAACAAATACACAGGTGAGTCTTGAGAAAGTTTTCTGAGCAGCAGATGTCTGGAGACTTACAGGTTCTTAGATGCGAATCCACTTGGGGGGGAAAAGAAAAACACTGAGGGGTTTCAGGAGCTTGAGGGTTAGAATCCAGATTGGTGTTCCAGAGCACGGTGGAGAGCGGACAGGGTTCGATCGGAAGCTGTAAGGAGAGCAAGGCTGCAGTAGCAAATCAGGTCCAGGGCTTGAGAGTCTTCAGGTTTGTGTACTGGATACAAAGGTCCGAGCTTGGTTTCAGGAAACTGGAAAACCTTGGAAGCAAAAAACACAACAGGTAAGTCTACAAGGTATCTCGACGGGTTCGTGAAAAAGTATTTCAGAGGCTTGAAGTACCACTTATGGCAACAATCAGGCGCCGAAGGACTGACAGCGATCTCCTTAAATGCTCCTCCTTGATGACGGTAAGTTGCTGCAGGTGCGCCTCGTCAGATGCCAGCCTCAGCCACCGTGCTCCTGACTACCACCTGGTGGAAGGGAAAAGAACCACCACACTCCCAACAAATATGACGTCGGCCCACCCTTTGAAGCTATAACAGTTTCAACTCTTCTGGGCAAGCTTTCCACATGGTTTAGGAATGTGTAGCAGTCACAGTGCCGTGTGGATTAAGAGTTTTTCAAACTTTGACAAAACCAACATTCCTGTGGGGGATGTTTACGTATGTGGATAAAAAACAGATCTCCATTTTCTTTCCACAAAGGAAAAAGAGACAGAAACTGCCTAATTTACAACAACCTTCGGCCCTTTGAAAGTTTTTCGTGGAGTGGAACTCCAACAGACGCTTGCCATAAAATTGGGATAAACTAAAATGAACAAAGGATCTTTCTGTTGGAAAAGTGGGACACCGTACTATCTTATCTTCACCATAAATCGAAGTTGACACTTTAACACCCTTTCCCACCAGAGAACCGACCAGATGGCTACACACGAACTGAGAAGACTGTACTAATACTTACTTTTAGTCGAATCTTAAAACTGTATTAACTGTGTTTGATAACCTTATACTAGTTCTTTCAGGTTTCCAGCTAGATCACAAGACGCATCTAGACAATTTGTACGATTCTGGCTTAAATATCGACTGAGAAATAATCTTGTTGGGAAAAGACAAACTCGCCGATGGAACAACATTGCCCCCTAGTGGTCTATATTGTTGAATAGCTGAACACAAGGACTCAGTGAAATGGACAAGATATATGCAACAATTTAACTTTTAACGATGTCCCTTCAGTATCTATTTGGTATTTGTTTGGTGCTCCCATTGTTAACACAGAAAATCAACATTGTGTGGTTCACTATTCATATGTCACGACTTCATTGATATCCATCTGAATTTTGAAACTCATAATCGTCTCTATTATGTTGTGTGTTATTTTGATGTCTTTATATTGCAAGTCTATGTTATATCTTTAATCTGCATATCTTAACAAGATGTGGTGTTTTCAGAATCACCGAGACAAATGTTCTATGAGACAGAGTAATGGAGAAATAAGAGTTTTCTTTGTTCTATCCAGAAATCCCCACATAAAAGGCTGAGTAGATCATCTTACATAGAGAAACCCAGGCAGACGTTCACCACAGTTCAGGCATATCATTGGCTGAAAGAGTAGTGTAAGCTTACGTCATGCCCCGCCTCCGAGAGTCAAACCACGGAACCCGCGAATCCAGATTTAAAGAAAGAAGGAAGAGAAGAGAGAGAAGAAGGAGATTCGACACAGAGAGCAGAGCAGAGAATGGATGAGATCACAGTTGCTCAGGGAGCAGATTAGATGTGATTTTCAGTTGTTCAGTTTCTCAGATCTGGAGAGATTTGAAGAGAGCGGAAAGATGAGAGGATGAGCCGTGCAGAATACGACAAAAGGGAGGAAGGAGATGGCAGAAAGACCCAAGGAAGAAAGACTCGAAGAAAGAAACAGAATGAAGTCTGAAGATGCACGTTTTTCGTGTTTTTGTTCGTCCATCGTCATCCATGTCCTTTTTACGTCGCACGCTCTAACCTCCGCCGTTACACGCCAACATCACCTTTTCCTACCAAGAAGCCAACTCCAAGCAACCTTTTATTAATCTTCCGTGAACTTAAGTTCACTTCATCAGAGAAGCAACGGACCAACTCTGACACTCGGAGGATTTGATCATCCCACAGTAAAGCCCTCGACACCATCGTTCCCGTTTCCCGGTGAAAAGAAGCAACTGAGAAGTCCGCTAAAGTCAGCCACCACAACCAGGAAGGCCCAGAGAGCGGAAGAGAAACCCCCTCGGACCCCGCGTGGCCGCTGCCGTGTTCCGAGCTGACTAAACAGAACTTCAGCACAGTAAGACCGACCCGTTTTCACCTTAAAGTGGGTTTGATGGATGTCTCGAGGCTTTCACAGAATGATAAATTAATCCGAAATGTCAGTATTTAGCGTCAAATAGTCAGCCAACCTATTTGAATACATCCAGTATCTCTCCATTCCCCATATTTTATTTTCCATTCACTAAGTGTTTTATATAATCACCCATATTCAATGCATCTCCTGTTTGTTTTAAAGGTTCATGTTTTGGTCATATCATTTTAATAAACAGTTCATATATCTATATATATGTTATAATCACAGATTGTGTCGTATGCTTTCTTTACGTAATGTCTGTCCAACCAAACGAGAACTTTCACGAAAGTAGGGAGATATGAGACTGATTATTAATTGATTATTAATTGATTATTAATTTAACATACCAGGATCGTAAGATTTTAACAGTTGTCCTCCCTGGACTGTAACTTAAAACAAGTCAAAAAACAGTGAGGTGGTGCCCTAAATTCGAGGTTTTAAGGTGAATTGAGACAGTGAGAACGTCTTATAAATCCTTATATTTGATGCATATATAAATGCCCAATAACGCTACAAATGTGTTTATGGGATTTTTTGACCATTCATCCAGAAGTACATTTGTGAGGACACTGATGTTAGATGAGAAGGCCTGGCTTGAAGTCTCTGCTCTAATTCATCCCAAAGGTGTTCCATTGAGTTGAGGTCAGGACTGTGAGCAGGCCAGTCAAGTTCTTCCACACCAAACTCACTCATCCATGTCTTGATGGACCTCGCTTTGTGCACTGCTGTGCAGTCATGTTGGAACAGGAAGGAGCCATCCCCAAACTGTTTGGTGAAGTATGACTTGGATGCAGCTGCGCAGCCATGGAAACCCATTCCATGAAGCTCTCTACGCACTGTTCTTGAGCTAATCTGAAGGCCACATGAAGTTTGGATGTCTAGCGATTGACTCTTCAGAAAGTTGGCGACCTCTGAGCACTATGCGCATGCTGTCATTTTACGTGCCCTACCACTTTGTGGCTGAGTTGCTGTTGTTCCCAATCGCTTCCACTTTGTTATAATACCACTGACAGTTGACTGTGGAATATTTGATAGCAAGGAAATTTCACCACTGGACTTGTTGCCCAGGTGGCATCCTATCACGGTACCATGCTGGTATTCAATGAGATCCTGAGAGCGACCCATTCTTCCACAAATGTTTGTAGAAGCAGTGGCCTTCATACATATGTGGCCCTGGAAGTTATTGGAACACCTGAAGGGTGAGTGAATAATTTTGGCAATATAGTGTATATTGCTTTTCACATTGCAGTGTGGCCAAACTATATTTTAAGAGGGGTGCTGTGATTTATTTATTTTTTTTATTATTTTCCTTTTCTTAATTTTGATATAGCTTGTCTGCATGGGGAATGTCAACGTAGCAGTATGTGCTGATATTTTTAAACTAATTACTGAAGTAGTCTAAAAATATCCTCTTTTTGGTTTAGTTTAGCGGTTTGTTTGCGTTAGCTCATCAAGGCCGGGCGGACCAACATAAAAGATCTGGGAACATGGATGTAAGGCGGACTAACTACTTTTTTCATATTCAATTCAATTCAATTCAATTCAATTCAGTTTTATTTATATAGCGCCAAATACAACAAATGTCATCTCAAGGCACTTAAATAGTACAGTCCAAATCAAGCCAATTGGAAATCAATTCATTGTAATCATAATTATTTTCAAAATAATCCAATTCATTCATATAGAGCCAATTCAAAAACAATTTCCTAGCTAAGGAAACCAACAGATTGTACTAAAACTTCTCTTCAGTCCAATCTCCCATCCTGAGCGTGCCTGAGACGACTGTGGAGAGAAACGACTCCCTTTTAACAGGAAGAAACCTCTGGCAGAACCAGACTCAGGAAGGGTGGCCATCTGCCTCGACCAGCTGGGGTTTGAGAAGACAGAAAATAGAGGGAAAAAACCTCACTGTAACACCATTCAAAGGATATCCGTTGGTACAGGGAAACACAAGTTAATGACCACAATAATGTCACATGTACATAATATCATTTGAGAAAATTATACAGGGGAAAAAGAGAGCAAAGTGAGGAAAGGTGTGACAGATGAGGCCCGCCAGCAGTCTTAGCCTATAGCAGCTTAACTATGGGATGTTTCAGGATCACTTGAGCCATCCCGAACTGTAAGCTTTATCAAAAAGGAAAGTTTTAAGCCTGGTCTTAAAAGTGGAAAGGGTGTTTGCTTCTCTTATTCCACAAGTGAGGGGCCTGATAACTGAAGGCTCTGCCTGCCATTCTACTTTTAGAAACTCTGGGAACCACAAGTAAACCTGCAGTTTGGGAGCAAAGTGCTCTGTTAGGAAAATATCTTACAATGAGATCTTTAAGAGATGATGAAGCTCGGTCATTAAGAGCTTTATATGTGAGGAGAAGAATCTTAAATTCTATTCTGAATTTAACAGGGAGCCAATGAAGAGAAGCTAAAACTGGAGAAATATGATCTCTCCTCTTAGTTCTCATCAGAACTCTGGCTGCAGCATTTTGGATCAACTGAAGGCTTTTCAGAGAATATATGGGACAGCCCAATAATAAATAATTACAGTAGTCCAATCTTGAAGTAACAAATGTATGGTTTAGTTTTTCTGCATCACTCTTAGACAGGATGTTCCTGATTTTAACAATATTACGAAGATGAAATAAGGCATTCCTAGAAACCTGTTTTATATGCGAGTCAAATGATAAATTCTGGTCAAAAATAACTCCAAGGTTCCTCACTGTAGTACGAGAAGCCAAGAAAATACTATCTAGAGTAACTATATCGCTAGACAATTTCTCCCTAGAGCGCTCAGATCCAAAGATAACGACTTCAGTTTTGTCTGAATTTAGAAACAGAAAGTTCTGAGTCATCCAGGTCTTTATGTCTTTAAGACATGCTTGTAGTTTGACCAACCTATTGGGTTCATCTGGTTTTATAAGTACAGCTGAGTATCATCAGCATAGCAATGGAAATGTATGCCATGCCGTCTAATAATGTTACCTAATGGAAGCATGTATAAAGTGAAAAGAATTGGTCCAAGCATAGAACCCTGTGGAACTCCATGACTTACTCTGGTGTGTGAGGAAGATTCTTCATTTACAAGAACAAACTGAACTAGAAAGCTGCAAGCAGCTGTGAGCGGGACCGAGGTGTGCGTACGTTGGGATGTGCGTACGTTGGGGAATGCGCTGAACGCCGTAGTCGCGCAGCTCTGCCCACACGCACGATACCCTCTGCGTTAGTACGAGCACATAATAACCCCAATGCGGAGGGGTTGTTGAAAATTTCTAGGGGGCGACACTGAGCCATTTTGCTCCGCCCACACACGATACCCTTTACATACGTACGAGGTCGACAGGATGGACGTGTGTGCCAAGCTTCATGACTTTGCGATGATGATAAGGCTTTCAAATCAGAAACGCCATTACAAGATTTTCACCGCCTTGCTACGGCCACGCCCTTTGAGATTTGAAAAAGTTTCTCCATGAATTTTTCCCCCCATGTCTTAAGAGTAACCTGGCCAAGTTTCAAGTCTGTAGCATTAAATCTGTAGGACGAATTCGATAAAATGCGAGGTGTGGAAAAAAAGAGATGTTTCCAACCCCCAGCAGGTGGCGCTATAGGTGGATGTCGCTATGATAATATGTACACATTCAGGCTGGTTCCAGCATTCACCGAATGAAGTTTGGGACAGATTAAATAATGTATGTGGGAGTTATAAGCGACTTCATTTTTTGTGGCGAGTGATGGCGAGTCATCGAACTTTGAGGCGTCGCCACGGCCACGCCCTTTGAGGTTTGAAAAAGTTTCTCCATGAATCTTTCCCCCCATGTCTTAAGAGTAACCTGGCCAAGTTTGAAGTCTGTAGCATTAAATCTGTAGCACAAGTTCGATCTTATGCAAGGCGTGGAATCGGCCAAAAATGGCACGAAAACGCACTTTCCATCAAAAATGGCCGCCTTCCTGTGGATGTGGGACCATGGCGGCATAAGACTTTTTTGTGCGTCTGGGCATGATGAATGAGTGTACCGAATTTCGTCGTCCCACGCAAAACTAACCCCAATGTGTGGACCATTTTTAAGTACCCTAGGGGGCGCCACTGAGCCACTTTGCTCCGCCCACATACGATACCCTTCACATACGTACGAGGTGTTCAGGATGGACGTGTGTGCCAAGTTTCATGACGTTGTGATGATGATAAGGCTTTCAAATCACAAACACCATCACACGATTTTCACCGCCTGGCCACGCCCGAATTGTTCAGAGTTTGGAAAAGTTTCTCCATGAAATTTTGCCCCCATGTCTTAAGAGTAACCTGGCTAAGTTTGAAGCTTGTAGCATTAAATCTGTAGGAGGAGTTTTATAAAATGTGAGGTGTGGCAAAAAAAGACATTTCCGACCACCAGCAGGTGGCGCTATAGGAGGATGTCACTATGATAATATGTACGCGTTCAAGCTGGGTCCAGCATTCACTGTATGAAGTTTGGGACAGATTGGATAATGAGTGTGGAAGTTATAAGCGACTTAATTCTTCATGGCGAGTCATAACTTTGAGGCGTCGCCACGGCCACGCCCTTTGAGGTTTGAAAAAGTTTCTCCATGACTCTTTCCCCCCATGTCTTAAGAGTAATCTGGCCAAGTTTGAAGCTTGTAGCATTAAATCTGTAGGACGAGTTCGATCAAATGCGAGATGTGGAAAAAAAGAGATGTTACCAACCCCCAGCAGGTGGCGCTATAGGTGGATGTCGTTATGATAATATGTACGCATTCAGGCTGGGTCCAGCATTCACCGTATGAAGTTTGGGACAGATTGGATAATGTATGTGGGAGTTATAAGCGACTTCATTTTTTGTGGCGAGTGATGGCGAGTCATCAAACTTTGAGGAGTTGCCACGCCCACGCCCTTTAAGTTTTGAAAAAGTTTCTCCATGAATCCCCCCCCCTATGTCTTAAGAGTAACCTGGCCAAGTTTGAAGTTTGTAGCATTACATCTGTAGGACAAGTTCGATCTTAAGCAAGGCGTGGAATCGGTCAAAAATGGTACGAAAACGCACTTTCCATCCAAAATGGCCGCCTTCCTGTGTACGTGGGACCATGGCGGCAAGAGACTTTTTTGTGCGTCTGGGCATGGTGAATGAGTGTACCGAATTTCATTGTCCTACGCGAAACTAACCCCATTGCGGGCACCATTTTTAAGCATCGTAGGGGGCGCTACAGAGCCAATGAGCAACTCCCAAAGATATAATGTTTAGATTCTTTCATGTCGTCGACTAGCACGTGGCGCTCGCAAAATTTCCTGAGTTTTCGCATACCTTTTGCAAAGAATAAGAAGAACTAGAAAGCTGCAAGCAGCTGTGAGCGGGACCGAGTGTGCGTACGTTTGGATGTGCGTACGTTGGGGCATGCGCTGGACGCTGGGGCTGTAGCTCTGCCCACACGCACGATATCCTCTGCGTACGTACGAGCACATAAAAACCCCAATGCGGAGTGGTTTTATGAAAATTTCTAGGGGGCGCCACTGAGCCATTTAGCACCGCCCACACACAATACTCTTTACATACGTACGAGGTCGACAAGGCGGACGTGTGTACCAAGTTTCATGACTTTGCGATGATGATAAGGCTTTCAAATCACAAACGCCATCACACGATTTTCACCTCTGGCCACGCCCACACCGTTCAGAGTTTGGAAAAGTTTCTCCATGAATTTTTGCCCTCATGTCTTAAGAGTAACCTGGCCAAGTTTGAAGATTTTAGCATGAAATATGTAGGAGAAGTTTGATAAAATGCGAGGTGTGGGAAAAAAAAAGACGTTTCCAAAAACCAGCAAGTGGCGCTATAGGTGGATGTCACTATTTTATATGTGCGCGTTCAGGCTGGGTCCAGCATTCACCGTATGACGTTTGGGACAGATTGAATAATGTGTGTGGAAGTTATAAGCGACTTAATTCTTCAAGACGAGTCATAACTTTGAGGCGTCGCCACGGCCACGCCCTTTGAGGTTTGAAAAAGTTTCTCCATGATTGTTTCCCCCCATGTCTTAAGAGTAAGCTGGCCAAGTTTGAAGTCTATAGCATTAAATCTGTAGGACGAGTTCGATCAAATGCGAGGTGTGGATAGAAAAAGACATTTCCAACCACCAGCAGGTGGCGCTATAGGTGGATGTCACTATGATAATATGTGTGCTTTCAGGCTGTGTCCAGCAATCACCGTATGGAGTCTGGGACAGATTGGATAATGTATGTCGGAGTTATAAGCGACTTAATTTTTTGAGGCCAGTGATGGCGAGTCATCAAACTTTGAAGCGTCGCCACGGCCACGCCCTTTATGTTTTGAAAAAGTTTCCCCATGAATTTTTCCCCTCATGTCTTAAGAGTAACCTGGCCAAGTTTGAAGTCTGTAGCATTAAATCTGTAGGACAAGTTCGATCTTAAGCAAGGCGTGGAATCGGCCAAAAATGGCACGAAAACGCACTTTCCATCCAAAATGGCCGCCTTCCTGTGTACGTGGGACCATGGCGGCAAGAGACTTTTTTGTGCGTCTGGGCATGGTGAATGAGTGTACCGAATTTCATTGTCCTACGCGAAACTAACCCCATTGCGGGCACCATTTTTAAGCATCGTAGGGGGCGCTACAGAGCCAATGAGCAACTCCCAAAGATATAATGTTTAGATTCTTTCATGTCGTCGACTAGCACGTGGCGCTCGCAAAATTTCCTGAGTTTTCGCATACCTTTTGCAAAGAATAAGAAAGAAAGAAAGAAAGAATAATAATAAACCTTACAGATACAATAGGGTCCTTGCAGTTTCACTGCTCGGTCCCTAAATATTTCAGATTAATATGACTTAAACCAGCCTAATGCAGTTTCTTTAATCCAAATAACATGTTCAAGTCTCTTTAATAAAATACTGTGATCGACCGTATCAAATGCAGCACTGAGATCAAAATATAAAGTTTAGATTCTTTCATGTCGTCGACTGGCAGGTGGCGCTCGCAAAATTTCCTGAGTTTTCTCATACCTTTTGCAAAGAATATGTGTACCCCCCTGAATCCTTACCGTAACGCTGTACGTCCCTCCTGGACCGGGGGAGGGTGCTGGAGGGCCGACAACCCGGATCACCTGGCCGACCTCCATCAGCGGGCACTCGCGGCGAAAGTGACCGGGCTGCCCGCACCTCCAACACTCCTGCACTGCCACCTGAGGGACCCTCTGCGTCGGGAGCAGCACCTGCAGTGGCTGGAACCTGGGGTGAAAAGAGACGGGAGAGGTTAGTGCGGGGCAGTGGCGATGGTCGGGCAGTTGTGTGGTGCAGGGGCTCGGCTGCGGACTGCCCCCTTCGGGCCGCTGGTGTGGGACGGCTGGGAGTTGCTGGCCGAGCCTCCAGTGTCCGGCCCCGGGAGGAGACAGCCAGATGATCCTCTGTGAGGGTGATTGCGGTCGCCAGCTCCGTCGGTCGGTGACAGCGCACCCACTCTGCCGTACCCGTCGGCAGCCCCTCCACAAACTGCTCCAGTTTGATCTGTTCCAGCATCCTCCCCTCGCCATTGGATCCCCCTGGCTGCAGCCACCTAGTTGCCGCGTCCTTCAGCTGCTGAGCATAGGTGAAAGGTCGGTCCGTGGGGCCCAGTTTTGTCCCCCGAAAACGGCGGCGATGGTCCTCCGCCGAGTAGCCGAGGCGATCCAGCACTGCCCTCCTGATTGCCGTGTAATCCCGAGGGCGCGCAGGGAGACCCAGCGCCGCTGTTTGGGCGTCCCCCGACAGGAAGGGAAGCACCCGTACCGCCCACTCTTCCTCCGGCCACCTGCATGCCTCCGCCGTTGCCTCGAACATATCGAGGAAGGATTGTGGGTCGTCAGTGGGTGACATTTTGTGGAGTGCGAACGATGCGAGTGGGGGAGCTGGTGTTCCTGCTGCGGCCTGCCCCAACATCGCCTCCAGCAGGTGGGTCTGCTGCTCCGCTTGGTCCTGCAGCGCTGCCAGCTGCTGCCTGCTGAGGGCCGCCTGGTCCCGGCTCATCATCGCGACCTCCGCCAGCAACTGGGCCAGTATGGTGATCGGCTGCTGCAGTTCTGTCATCTCAGTTTCCTTTTTCCCTGTCTGCTGAGTCCCTGTTCAGGCGCCAATGTGGCGTTCTCACAGCCACTGCGGGTTCCTTCAGCGGGAAAGTACGACTGAGATCTGGTGACGGTATAATGCTTTATTATTTTATTCACTCTTTCGGTGATCTCTTTCTCAGCACGGCCTCCCTCCTGCGCTTCCTGCGCTTTGTGCTGGCTTGTTCTCCTTCTCCTCCCTTGTTCCAGCACGCTACTGTGTTTATAAAGGAGAGTGATTAGACAAGTGGATGCTGGTGTACTAATCACTCACCTGGTGCTGCTCCCCTGAGCTCTCCTGCAGCTGATGCACCACGCCCCCTCCACAGTGGGAAAAACTGAGAATCAGAGATTCAAAAGAGCTCAAACTAATCTTGGGTCTGGGACTGATTAGTAACCCTGATCTGAAGATAGCTGCCATTCCTGAGAGCCGGTCCTTGCAAAGTGGGATGGATGCCGTCTCTCCTCATCAGACCACGTTTTCTCCAGAAAGATTGCCAATTATCTATGTAGCTCACGTTGTTTGCTGGACACCATCTAGACAACCAGCGATTGAAGGAGGACATGCGGCTGTACATGTCATCACTGGTCAGATTTGGCAGGGGTCCAGAGAAAACTACGGAGTCCGGCATTGTTTTGGCAAAATTACACACCGATGCAACATTAATTTTAGTGACCTCCGATTGGCGTAACCGGGTGTCATTAACGCCGACATGAATAACTATTTTTACCGTATTTACGTTTATCCTTAGCCAGCAATTTTAAATAGGATTCTATGTCGCCCGCTCTGGCCCCTGGAATGCATTTGACTATGGTCGCTGGTGTCTCTAATTCCACGTTTCTGACTATAGAGCTGCCAATTACCAGGGTTTTGTCCTCAGTGGGTGTGTCGCTGAGTGGGGAAAATCTATTTGAAGCGTGGACAGGTCGATGGTGAACAACGGGCTTGACTTTAGGGCTATGCCTCTTCCTGACAGTCAACCAGCCACCCTGTGATCGCAACTGCTTGGGTTCTGCTTGGGGGCGGCTAATGGAGCTAGCTATGCTAGGTGGCTCCGCACTGGCTAAAGGGACCTTGCTCGCTATCGGTTGATTTTCAACAGTGCAGAGCCGAGCTTCCAATTCAGATAACCTTGCCTCCAAAACTACAAAAAGACTACATTTGTTACATGTACCATTATCGCTAAAGGAGGCAAAGGAGTAACTAAACATCTGACACACGGAGCAGGTGAAAGCAGGAGAAGGAGGGAGAGAACTGGTAGCCATGCTAAGATAGAGAACCAGAGACACCACTAAAAAGTGAGAATAAAGATTAAAGATCTGTAGGAGTGAGTGTTAGAACAGAACGGTAACCTATAGAGTTAACAATGCAAAATTGCGTAAGTTATAGGTAGAAATAAAGTGATTAGCAGTAGTCCAAGAGGAGCAAGAAATTCCACAGTGCACAAACAAGGTAACAGGAAGTGATGCAATACGTCTTACCGCACAGCAAAGCGTACATATCTACATATGTATGTGTCAGGGTTTAAAGCAGAGCTCAGGCAGGATGAGGACCCAAATGCACGACTTGCAGGACAACAGTTTAAGGCCCAATCCCAATTCTATTTTCTACCCCTTCGCCTACCCCTCGCCCCTGCCCCTCGCCCCTTCAAACGTAGGGGTAGGCGAAGGGCTAAGAATATCACCCCTTCGAATTGGGACAGCACTTCACACTCACGAACGTAATAAGTCCGCGCCGTCAGTTGTTACGTAACCAAAAGCGACAGCTTTAGCCAGAAGTAAACAAACATGACCGGTGCTGTGGTGTTCGCGCTGTCCTGGGCTATTCGGATATTTTTAGAAATATCTGCGTCGAATCGACGGAGTGCCATCAGGCGAAGGCGTCTTCGACATCTGGGAGCATTGCTGGATCTTGTTACGGTATGTAGAATGAGAAATTAATGCAAATAACGTGTGTGAGTGAGCAGCTGGTAGCTTCCAGAGCCAGCGTGTGAATATGATAATGTGTGTGTGTTTGAAAGTGCTTCTAACTGTACATTTGTGATATCGTGTAATATAGAATCAATTTGCTTGTCTCGTTGGATTTGCTGATTTATTGACTGGAGTAGTATCCTAACATGGCTAACCTAGCTGAAAGCATAAGCTAACGTTTAGCCTTTGTTACTCGCCTCGTTCCGTTTGGAATAAACATGCAGCTCATGCGTTTTTGAAGCGGTTTTCTTTGTACCAGGTTCAGATTTGATGACTTAAATAAATGCACTGCATTGTGTGTGCTATCAATGTGTTGGTTTGGGAGGATGAAAGCCTGATCTTTCCATGTTTTTCTTTCCAGCAGACGGGTCGTCCTACAAATTATTGCCCATTGGACCACAACATGTACCCCAATTTTTTTGTTATCCCTTGTATAATAAATCTCTTCATACCAATGTCCGTTCCAGTTGTTAATATGATGTTGATGTGATAATCATGCTCACAAACCTTTTGTCCTTAATTTCTTTTATTAGGCTCACATTACAGACTGGTAAGGCAGCTTGTTTTCAGAAATAACAGCTTAAAGTGTCTGCTGTAAAGTGTCTGCTGCAAGTATGGACAATAAACAGTATGAATATAAACGGGCAACAGTGCAATCATCAAGAACGAGATGACCGGAGCAGGAACAGCGAAGGTGCATGGCACATCGGAGGTGCTGCATGGGCTCAGTGATGTTCTGGGGGAACAAGACACGATATGACATTATAGCATGCACTTTCATCCATTGTAAAAAATTTAAAAAAGGCGTTTCAGAATGCGGTAGTGGTGGCTGTGTGTACAATAGGTGCATGGCGCATCAACTCACCGTAAAGTTTGTCTATCATGCGCTCAAACCGAGCTAAAAAGCGCTCCGTTTTCTGCTCGTGGCGCTTCTGCTCCTTCAGGCTCTCCTGTATCAGGTAATCCATTATGGGATTGGACTTCCTATTTCTTTTTGGGGATGGGGATGACTTTAGAAACAGATCTTCGTTTTCGGCGCTAAACCTGATCAGGCTCTTTGTGCTTGAGTCCCTGTGAATCAGTCGCGTATATGAATACTTGTGATAATAGGTAGCGAAATGACGCTCATGTCACTCAAAAGGAACTTCTCTATGGTTAACCAACTACATTGCTTGTAAATACTCGCGTTACAATTTAAAAAAAAACAACTTTCGCAGCACCTTCACATGCATTGACCGATTACTCATGTAAAATAGCGACTTTTCCCATGTGCGTTTATAACAGAAAATAACTACACATTGCCACCATGTTAAACTCACACAATACACCAGTTATCACAACCTAAAACGATTAAAACAGTTAAATTATGGCAAAAAGATAGAAGAACTTACATTTGTGTGGTGCTCTTGCTTCTGCTATTTTTAAAAAGACTCACGATCTCCCGGTAGTCGCGTTGTACTCTGGGAAATATATCATACCCCTTCAAACGGAGTCTGCCTGGCCGAAGCCCTCCATTTCAAGGGCTACAACGGAGGGGTAGGGTTAAGGGGAAGGGCTTTGGAAGAGTATTGGGACAACACTACCCCTACACGTGAACGCGCAAAACGGAGGGGAAGGGGTAAGGGGTAGGGCCAAGGGGTGAATTGGGATTGGGCCAAAGTTCAGAGTATTTAATAAACTAAAGGTGTCCACAGGGGTAACAAAAAAATCACAGCGATGCTGGAAAAAATGATTGGCAAAGAAACAACAGAAAAACACTGCACAGTGGCAGGAAAAAAAACAACCATAAAAAAAACGAGCAATAAACACAAAGTAACAAATAAACTTATGCAAAACAAAGTACGGAGCACGAGGAAAAACAGAGACAAGAGAGTGCTGGACACACCGTAAGCAGAGGTGAAAATCTGGCAAAGAATGGATGAAAACCGGGAGAATATGCATTGAACACAGACACAACGAGAGACAGGTGAGAGAAATGGGCATTAATTAGGGAGAAAGCTAACGGATAAAGAGAAGGGGGAAACGGGAAACAGAACGAGACGCCATAGTAAAACAGGAAACAGAACACACAGGGACGCGTACATAACAGTAGGTTTGTTTCTTTCTCTGTTGCTCACCCATGAAACCTGGTGGCAACCAGGCTACTTGGCTACTTGTACTGCTTCCATAAAATATAGGAGGGTAAGTAGCAGCCAGGTGCTGCTAATCCAATGCACTTCATTAATTGATCATCAGCAAGTGTGAGCACCTCTATAAAAGCAGAGGTTGTGGCAGTTTGCTGGTCTGGAGCATTCAGGTGTGTGTGTGTGTGTGTTAACACAATGCCAAGAGAAGCAATTGTTGCTGCCCATCAGTCTGTGAAGAGTTAGAAGGTCATTTTCAAACTATTTAGAGTCCATTATTCTACAATACTCACAAGAGGAAAAACATTCAAAACAGGTTGGCATTCTTCCCAGGAGTGGACGATCCAGCCAGTTCTCCAGACTGCAATGCTCAAAGAAACGGCTAGAAACCCAAGAGCTACACCTCAGGTTTGCAGAGCTGAACTCCTTTTTAATACCAAAGTATTCCAGCTAAAATTGGGTTATGAAAGAGGGCAATGATCTGAAGCACAGCAGTGGATCTACAACAAAATGACTGAAAAAGAAAAGACTCAAGGTGTTGAAATGGTCCAGTCAAAGTCCAGATCTTAACCTGATTAAAATTCTCTGGTGGGACCACAGAGACGTGCATCAGCAAATGCAAAGTGACAGAAAGGAACTAAAAAAAAAAATGTTGTAAAGGACTGGACCAAAAAGCCTTCAAAATGATGAAAGAAACTGATGACATCATACAGAAAACAATTAGTTTAAGTCTTAGCAGCTGGAGGTGGTTCTAAGAGCTGTTGAATCATGGTGTGTTCCTTTCTTTTTAATAACTGCTTCTGCATCTTGGCTTAGTTTAGTTAAAAAGATAGTAACATGAAATTTGCTGTTGCCTTTACCTTATTTTAATACCTACAGACCTTTGTTTTTTTCTTAAATTATGACCTGATTCATGAGACTTAAGAGCTGAAACAGGGCTTGCTTTATTTTTCATGACTGTACGCTGTATTATTTTGAGAAGTTAGACAAGCTCCTTGAGGTAGCAGTTTATGTAGGAAGATGTACCAACATTGTGTAATTGTTTTCAATGACTTTTGAAGCATAACATGCTGCTGTTGTTCCTCAATCACAATGTTTGTACCTGCTTCTGACAGTTTTAGGGGAGAACATCAGAGCTGACAATTATTCAACTCTTGCTTTCTCATCGAAGATGTAACACTGCTGAATAACAGTACAGTGTTTTATAACAGTATAAAATCACGAGAGCACCTTTCCTCTTATTGTTAAAAGTAAAAGTTTAATCCTCCCCTCGTAAAGAGTTACAACATTCCAAACTCTTTGGAATCTAAGAACTCCTACTCAAGTTGTAAGCTGAATAGTTGCAGTTTAATGAAGAGATGTTTTCAGGCCTTTTAACATAAATCATAAAAAAAAGAGGATTCAGTACTATGGAAAATATAATGTGCTTTTCATGACAGCAAGTTAGAGCCAGATGACAATATTATTTGATGTTTTATTAATGTTGGATTCAAAATTTCCAAAAAATTGCAGAAAATAATGGCACTGAAATGATCTGTTCCATAAGTCATTAAGTGAAACAGACGAGGCATCTTTTAAGAAATCCACACATAAACTCTCTTATGATGGAGTCCTCCCTAATGCCAATGTAGCAGTTCTCAGGCCAGAGTCATGCTATGTTCTCAAACTGAAAACACAGCTTTCCCTCCGATAAGTGTAACTGACCAACACTGCATTCCAAATTCTAATAACGGGGCTCCAAGAGAACCACGACAAGATGTAGTCTCCAAGTGTGAACGCTGCCCTTTCCAAAAAAAACGACTCGATAAGATTTTACCGTGCAGGGGAAAACAACCTTTAACTGAAGAATATGAGACTTCTGTGTGAGAGAAATTGCATGAGAGGTGTCACAATTGTGTTTATTAAGCAGTGTTGTAGAATGTATTTTAGCCTTAACCATGATGTAGTTCTAAACTCAAACCAACTGGTTTTGGCCCCCCAAAAAAACAACAACCAGGAAGCAACAAAAGTATTGTTGTAACCTGGTTTTATGTAATAATTATAATAATGATTAGAATATAAAACATGCCATCACCTCCCACCAACCCCGTTGGCTCTACCCCCTAAATAAATTTATTTAAATAAATAAAGTATTTTTCTATTCTATTCTATTCTATTCTACGCGCCCCCACCAAACACACACACACACACACACACACACACGCCTTCTTCTTGAAGCACTTGCTCCCCATTTTCATTTTGGATCAGGGGGTGGTGATACCTCAAATGAAGATGAATATTCAGCTGCTTTAGAAAGGCTCCTGGAAGCCTGCCCAGCCTGCAAGTGCTGTTCCAGTCAAATTGGCAGCGAGGTGGGGGTGGATGCAGGGTCCCACAGCTGAAACTGACACTGAAGTTTGGTGGAGGGGGATTAGGTGGCAGACAGGCATAGGAGACAAGTAAGTTTTGGTAAATGAGCAAAAAAAACATTTCATAAAGTGTTTACATGAAAGCACACCTATGTGTGGACACCAGCTCCAGTTTTACAGGAAAGGAAACCCTCACATCATCTAATTTATAAATCCAAAGAAGATTAAATAACTGAGGAGCTGAAGAGCGGCCTTTAATTAACGTGACTACTTAAACAAATTTAGGCAGCTGGATTATTCTCCACAAATGTCCATATCATTCCTTGAAATTCCTTGATCTGTCCTTAATCTGCTGTCATGGCTTGAAAGTTGTAGGGGACACTTTACAGGACAGCATGGATCATGTTTGATGGTTTAAACTAACAATCTATTTGGATTAAATGAATGGTTGATCAATGTACATATAAAAGGTGTAAAATATAGAAAAACAAAATTGAAGAAAGTGTAAGAAATCACTGCATCATGGAGACCAAAATTCCTGAACAGAAATGTGGAACTTTGTTTCCTTTTTCTGAAACATCAGTTGTTGAAGGACAAAAGTGTCATGTGCATGCTGTAAAGTTTTGACATATTGTTGAAAACCCTCTTGACTCAGAGATCTATGCTACATGCTGCTTAGGTTTGGAAGGTGTCCACATCAGTTGCCCTGTGCATCTCAGAGCCTTACAGTTGCACATAAAAACCTTCTCTGCTTCAGCCTTGCAGAATTGTTTCTGTGCATCCATCCATCCATCCATCCATTGTCTATACCCGCTTAATCTGTCGGTCGGGTCGCGGGGGGGCAGGAGCCTATCCCAGCAGTCAACGGGCGAAAGGCAGGGGACAGCCTGGACAGGTCAGAAATCCATCACAGAGCCACACAGGGCCACACAGAGACAAACGAGACGAACAACCACACAATGTTCCGTGACATATGACACATGCAAAGGATTTTTCAAGTGACACGAACGATGAGAAACCAGAAGACTATAGATTAACTAAAAGGACCAAAAAGATCCACCTAGTCATAAGCCGCATTCGCACTGTAGGAACCTTCTGCAGTTCCTATAACCTTTTCAGGAACGGGCCCGTTTTTTCCCGCATTCGGACATACTGGAACTCGGGACCATGGCCCTCAGTTCCTATAACTATTTAGCTCCTTCTCTGAGGCTGGGCCTGTTCTGGGTTCTATAGGAACACATCTGACGCAGGTGTTTGGTGGTCGGTAGCTACGTCCCTTGTCATGCTATCACGGCTGAAATGTTTCCTCATACGACACGGACACAACCTGCGCGTGTTTAATAAGTTAAACTTACACGTTGTCTCCTTTGTCTGCGGCGCTCTGCTCTCATTACTTCATGAAACAAAGAAGTATCGTCTGCGCTCGATCCTTCGTCTCCTGACTCTCTCTGTGAGCTCTTCCAGCCTCGATGTTAGACGTCCGATGTGATCGTCCATGATTAATATCACCATCATGCAGACCATGAACACGGTGGCCTCCCCGCTCTCCATATTAGCGTCTTGGTGGTGTTTTTTTTCTTCTCTCCTTACTTTTTGCGGGTTTTGATTTGTTTTGTTTTGTTGTTGAATGTGGCGCTAAAGTAACACGTCACTGTCGCAGACGGTTGCGTCGCATCAGTCCCTATCAGGTCCCGATTCATGTGCGAATGCAAACTGAAACAGTTCCCCTGGAGAAGGGCAGTTATCAGAACGAAATTCGAGGAGGACCGTTCTTAGAACTGCGTTCTTAGAACTGCTCTGTCCGAATGCGGCTATTGACTCTCCTGATTTTTAACAACAGAAGTAAGAAAGGAAAGTAACAATAAATAAGTACAAATGAACCAATTGTGTTTCATTACAATATCTTGACAAAATGTCCAAAGATTTTGAAAAACAAATAACAGCATAACATAATTCAACCTAATGAATGGTGTTTCAATAACAAAAAAAAGCGGGTGTTTCCATTTTTTAACATTTATTATTTTTTTTTTTTTTTTCACAAAGGCAAAGAATACAGAGCTGTCTGAGAGCATCAGATTCATAACAACTCAAAAGGCTACGAAGCAGTAATGGTGTCATGGTGCTTGTTGTCCCCTTCTTTCCTGTCCTCTCAACACCCAGCCTGTTGAGGCAGATAGCCGCCCTTCCCGACTGTGGTTCTACTGGAGGTTTCTTCATGTGAAAAGGGAGTTTTTTCTTTCCACCGTCGCCTCGTGCATGCTTAGGATGGGGGATTTGAATCACAGAGATTTTTTGAAGCGATCTGTTGGTTTCCTTTGCTGGGCCACTTTTCTAGAATTGGCATTGAAAAAAAATTGGTCTAATTTCGATTTTGATTCATAATTTAACTGAACTGAATGCAATATAAAAGTTCCCTACTTTGTCACATTTTTCTGCAAACAGTATGTATTTTTTGTTTTTGTAATACATAGCAGAAACTCTTCCACAGCAATTCTATTTATCTATCTAAGTATTAAATATTTGATGTTATTTAATCTGCTCTTATCAAAAGACATAAAAAATTAAATTGATAGAAGTTTAAATTATTTCTGTTTTCCCTATCTATGTATTCCAGACCCCAGTAGCTCCGTTTGTGTTTGTTTTGAATAAGAAATATGAGAGGAAACATAATTCTTTACAATTCTAAATATGTAAGAGCAGACTATTGTCAAAAAATGAAGAAACAACAATGACCCCAATTTCAACGTTCATGTTAATGCTCCGTTTTAATGCTCTGTGCTGTGCCATGTGCTCTCAAGGTTGAGACTACCTTTGGCCACAGCTGCGAGCCCATTCCTGTTGCCAGGTGGGGAGGCGAGATGGAGAGAGCCGCCGGCCATTAGCAGCGTTGGCTATTGGAAGTGAAAAGGGAAGAAATGTGGGGCAGCTTTGCCACCCGTTTGAAGTAGAGACAGCTTGTTTGTGAAGTGGAGGCAGAGTGCTCAGCTTTCATGTCCTGCTCTCATGTGACCTGGGGAGACCTCAACTTCATAAACCATATTGACTATATCCCCTGGAAAAAAAAAGTAATAAATAAAAAAAATACCCCGACACAATCTATTCCAGCTCTTATGGGGCTCGGAAGCCTGAAGCTTTATGAAGTGAGATGAATGGGTGAGTGCTGGGAATTTCAAGGCCAGCCCTTGACATCTTTCCAGCAGACACACATTAAACTATTCTCAAGTGTTGACTCATTACCTGAGTAATAAATAAGAGGTTTAAGGGAATGATGTGACAGTTAATTTCAGGCTGCATAACAACAGCAACGCTGTGACATTTGATCACGATTCTCTTAATGATACTGTCACACTCCATCAGCATTCACTCTGTGATGCCGTAAATGATTGTGTGATTAAACATGAATTAAAAGTGAGACCATGAAATTGCAAGTCCTCCCACCACCTTCTCTAAAGTTGAAACGCAGTGCTCTTAACAGGAGTTTTTGACACAACTGCTGATCCAGCTCTCAGGGATGAGAGCTTGAGAGACTTAGACATTTTTTTTTGTCGTCTCTGCATTTCTAGGAAGGGAATTGGCAGATTATTTGGTCAACCTCGATCAGTTCCACCACAGCTTAGGAGGATACATGTCCGCTGACTAATATTGCCCAGAAATCCATCAAAGTCAAAGGACTTGTCCCCCTTTTAGAACTCGCGCGCTCCAATCAAGCACTCAGCGCATCAAAGCTATCACAAACAGAGGCCGTACCCCCCGTCTTCAACTGATGCTGACACATCCTGAAGAAAATAAATTACGCTGCCTTTGAGCATGAAAGTACCTACTGTAATGTCAAATAAGACGACAGTTCACTTTAATCTTCAAAGTTCCCTTATAACAAAATGCAGTTTTCTTTGCAGGTTTCGTGTCCCTGAAATAAAGTTAATAAGTTAATATGCTTTTCAACTTCTTAGGAGCTTTGGCATTTGAGCTACCAAAATAGTTTGTTGATGTGGAATATTACTGTTCTTCATCACAGCTTTGTAAAAGTATGTCACTTTTGCCAGAGCTCTAGGTTTACTCAGTTCTTAAGAGGTGATATACCACAAGGTCCGTTTAAAGAAAAGAAGAAAAAAAGACTGGGGTGTCCTTTTATTTTGCGGCTTTCAGCTTTCACTTAAACCCATCATCTGGAGTATGTAAAGGAGACATGGAACAGCATCTAATAAATCCGTGTTTTTGTATTTCTTAGTTTCTATTTTCATGTAATATTTTGCACCTTTATTTTATTTTAATGTTGCTTCTTGTTTTATTTTGGTAATTCCTGTCTCTGTTCATTTCTGTAAGTCTAACTTCCACTGTACCATGTCCCACCTGGGTTTACTCACTCCTTGCCAGACCATTGTATGGATGTATGGAAGTAGGTTGTTTTGCTCTCTGCTGTTATTTCTTTCTTCCGTGTTCTTTTTGCCTTCTGTTGGTTTGTTAATCAAAAGTTCTGTTTTAGTTTTGTTTGTAGCTTTTGCTCCTGCTGTGACAGCACATTAAGTTTAGTATATATATATATATATATATATATATAACAACCATATTGTTCACCAGATTAGATTAGCTTTGTATACTTTGTTTAATTAATTTTTTTTTTTCATAGTTTACTACTTGTGGTCCTTCTTCTTTTATGTACCAGTTTCTTATGGTAGATCTGAAAGCCCAGGAAGGGAACTTTGGAGCTTGCTCAGACCGCATAGACGAGTTTGGGTCCAACTGGACATGCAGGACTAATTAATCTCATAAAAACATCATCTGGGATAATTAGCACAACTTGGAGACTAACATGTAATTCAAAAGTCCGGTTTTAATGAGGCTAAAAGCTTTTTTTTTTCATCATGATATAAATAAATAAATATTAGATGGTTACAGCAAATGAAACCAATGTCAAATGTTTGCTGATGTCCTCTCATGCACTGGATGAGATGCAGGGTAGAGTCAAAGACTGAGAGATAAGACGTTTTGGTGTGAGACAACTTTCTTGTTCTCAGTTTATCACTTTTCTATCACTGTTTTCCTTGCTGCTTTTCTGTTTGAGTAGGACTAGGAAAGACTGAAGTCAAAGTTTTTAACATGTTACTTCAAAATAATATCCATCCCATCAGACAATTGGGCAGAAATGTAGAGTTTGACCACATTTTACTAGCAATAAAAACTGATGTTTAAGGCAGCCTTCTGCATTTACTCAGTGAGTGATGCCAAGCGTCCTGACAAAATACAATGTATCCATCTGAGTTGTACTATTTATGGGTAAGCAAAGTATGTTGGGTCCAAGTCAATTTTCCATGACACAAAGCTAGCTATCTTTTAATTCAGCAATGCTAAATACATAAATCTGAAGACAATTTAGTTTAGTTTCTAATTGAATTGGCTGTAAAATGTAACACGCTTTTTTAATTGATATTCTCTGAGCATTGTGGATTCTCAAAGGAGGGAAGGAATTGTTTATTTAACCCTGTATGACCTTACTGTCATGGCAACAAATGCAACTGTGCAGCTACATTATCTCCTGTGTGGATTGCAATGCAACATCACTCTAGACTGCATCAGAAACTGAATGGTTGAGCAGTATGCCTCTATGCTTGGTCCTGATGCAGCTAAATGCACATTCAGATCAAACACTTCTGGGGACTCACTGATGGTTATGGGAACTGGGGACCTCCTGAAAGCACAAAAGACCTTTGAGGCCTTTTTCTCTGATTGTATTCGAAACGCGGATAGAAATGCTGAAGTGATGAATGGCCAGCCTGTGGATAGCACATCTACTGGTCACATCTACAATTCCTCATCACATATAAGCTTGATAAATGGTTTATAGAGCAGGCTTTTAATCAGTTTTTTTTTTTTGTGTGTGTGTGTGTGTTCCTATATTGTGCTCACCACTAACTGTCGTCTTCTGGACCAATCACTGTCCAGTTAGGTCATTTAAACCGGTCACCATACAGCTGGTTCAGAGACATTTCCCTTATGCTGGGAAAGCTTCAAGTCTGAAATAGCTGCTGAAGAAAAAAAAAAAGGCAATTAAAGGAGTTGAAACTAGAGTCCACCGGAAAGAAAACTGCGAGGGGGAAGTCCTTCCATCTGAGAAAGTTTCTCTATGGCTGGAGTATGTAATGTCAGTTTTCCTCTGCAGACCCTGCGTATTGTAGAACACTAATTAGAATAATTGTTCATTGTTACAGAAAAAAATGAATAGTTTACACTACAAGTACAGAAAATCTTAAAATTATGTGAAATCTTTTCATATCTCGCAATGTTAGGCCTAAATGTAGGCTCCTTCTTGGGTATTCCATTTGAATGTATCAAAATGAACCAACTTTAAAGTTTAGGAGCTCTCATGTGCAGCTGTCAAATAAAATGCAGGAATTGATAGTATATATAGTTTTTGCCATTTATTTGACAAATTTACATCACCAATTTTTTGCAAGCATTGCGGTCTTAACTGCAGATAACATCCCTATGTCACAAATATTTTTCATATTCTGTTATAGCTAACTGCACTTTACTGCAGGGGGAGGCACTGCAGTAAAGTAAGCAAACTGTTCAGGACTATTGAGCCATCCCTAATTTCTCTAAATATTGTTTCCAAGGAGACAAACGTTCTTGTAGTCTTTTAAAGTGGTTTTGTGCGATAGTTCTCCAGGCTTTCTGAAGGTTTTTCTTTGGATATCAGCTGCTTTTTTTCACTCCGTTTCAGTCCAGTCCTTTATTTGACCATATTTTCAGAGGACTGTGTTTTGTTTTAATGTAAATGAATGGATATTCATTTTGAATTTTGAATTTCATCTTTAGACACTTTGTTTTCAGCAGCCTGTCACATTGACACTTAATTTGTTGCTTCAGCTAACAAAAAGAAAGCCAGACTTGTTGAACTTACCATGTCTTAAGTTCCTCGGGAGACTGCAAGTGAACTTGAATGACTGAGATTAAGAAAGTGGTCAGTATGTCGCTTTAAAGATTTGGATGCATGGATGAATCAATTCAGGATCCACCAGTCTGTTCTTTGTTATCTAGCAGACAGTATTTGATTAATTTACTTAAGCTACTTTTTTTCATCAAATATTGATTAATTACTGATTTATTATTATGTTAAATTACTCATTTAGAAACATTCACATATGTACAGAGATGTAAACATAACTGATTAAATACTGAGACTAGTTCTATGAAGACATCTGCCAAATCAATGTAACACGCAATCAACCAGCACATCCCAAATTGGCCTCTGATGTTGAAGTGCAGCTGCAACAATTCTTCAGTTCTCATTAGAAGGAAGTCTATCCTGATATAAAAGTAATTTAGTATTTTCGTCGTCTTTCTCTAACGAGCAGAGAAAGAAAATTAACAGCACTTCAAGTCAGGTTTGATTTGTGAAAGCATATGGTTAAAACAGAGGATTGCTCTTCCTTTGGTGGAGGATAAATCGAAAAAAGGAAAGTTTTCTTTAAAAAGACTCAAATTTTAGTCCGAAACAAAAATGATGAGTCAAGGTAAAACACTTATAGATCTTTGTCTTCCTATGTCTTAAATAGATTAAGTGTTCTTTTCTTACCTGCAGCCATTACAAATATTCTCTTTCTCACACAACAGGAAGTCCAACCCATATGTGCAGGCATGCACACACTTACAATTTCACATTCCTTCTGGACCTCGGGTGCAACATGTGACGGAGAAACGGTTATTCAGCACAGGTCCCACGAGGTGGCTGTCTGCTCGTTTGTTAATGACAAGCATTTGGGGAAGCCATCGATTTCCTGTGGCACTAATTAAGGGTAGACTCATTAAAACGTTTGCAATACATCCTGTGTTAACTTTGCGCATTTTTTCTCTTTCTCTTTTCATTCCACAGTGATTGTTGTTCATCTTTTCTCTTTTTGAGGCAAATGCTCATAAGTCTTGAGACTGATTACAGAGGGAATAGCAGAATACTGATATATATTTTCTAGCATTAAGCTCCAGTCAAAAACAAATGAACTACAACTTAAACATTGAGGCTGAAACACAGGTTAAGGTCTATTACATGTCACCAAGTGTTCTGAAGATCACTTTTAGATTGTTCATTTAATTTACATAGTTATGAAACAGAGCTGATTTTCTTACTCATGGACCTGAGGGACTGTAGTGGTTAATATTTAATATAAATGGAAAATGATGGCAGAAAACGTCAGGTACTGATTCCATCTAAACTGACTAACACTGGGAGGCATTTGAGCAGACATTCATGTCTATTTAGGAGTGCAATCTGTCTTAAAAGCCCACTGCCTCTTATTCCAAGCAGCCATATTGATCCATCCAACTGTTCTCCCTTTGAGTGTTTAGGTCTGGTGCCAGGTCAGATATCTGTTCCTGGTGCCTGCCAATGTCCGTGTGCTGCTGCTTGACCGCAGTTCACAAGGTGATTTGTTGTATTCTGGTTATTTCACTTGTTAAATGGTCGTGCGCCGCACCCCCACACCCCACTCCCAAACACGAATAAACGGGGAGAATAGTTTAACCATATCTCCAGAGGACATAACATTACTATGTCCTGGTAGTTGTTTCTGTGTCAATTTCCTAGAGATGTACTTTAACCTTCAAGGAATATTATGTTTTTGGTTTAGTTTTTTTCCTTGGATGTGGTTGTGTTAAGTGTTTATGACTAGTTACTATATTGCCTACTGTAGACAGAGGTCAGTGCTTTAAGTTTGGAGAATCGGGAAAGAAGCCAAGCTAAATGCTGCTCAAGCACGGGACACCAGAAAAGCTCTTTTTCTCTCTATAAAACAATTCAAACCTAAAAAATGTCATAGCGGTGGGGCGATGACCCTCCTGCTGAAGTAACTTCTTTAAGATGCAGGAAGAGCATTTCCTCTAACCTGATTTTATATGGCAATAGCAACACACAGTGGTTCACAGCATTGGCTAGCAAAGGGGGCTAGGAGGTTCTCATAACCAGAATAATCAATCAGCCAAACAAATAACTGTCCCAAAAACATTATTAGTACTATTACCCCACAGTCCACAAGATGAACTGTGGTTCTGTTGGCACTTTGTGAACACATTTGTCTTATTATGGACGGTGTTTTCTTTCTACATTCATGAACTTCTAGTGGGCAGCTCAGGGAAATGTGTGGAGTGAACAGCCTACAACAATATCAAGTGTTAGCAGTCAAATCAACAAAATGCTAATGAACTGTAGCAAACAGCTTGTGGGGTGTAGCAAGAGGAAGAAGCCCGTCATTGGAAGCTTGAGCATGCTTTAGTGAGTAAACTATATCCCGAGGCTTGTGGAAAACACACATAATCCAATGACATGTATACAAGTCAGAGTGAGATAAGTACCAGTCAGTGTTGCACCAAAGAACAGAATTTACACATCACAAAGCCTCCCCTTGAGTTGCTGTGGAAATGAATCCCACTGACTTTTATATGATTTCTTTGGGTTTATACTCATTATACAGCACAAACAACAACCAAAGTGGTCGTATATTATTATTTGTATTCTTATAGATTGTTTTCTTTCATTCCTTAGAGTTCCACAACTAGTCACTATAATATCCCATTAAACATGAAAAACACAAGTATGTTAATACAGTAGCAACCCTATATCAGTACCAATAAGTGTGCTGTATTATTTTCCTAATCAAGATTTGTAAGAAATTCACTCTACAGAAATCCTAGAACGAGAATTTATTCTTGTTTTTGTGTCAACAGTATTCAGTTATTTAGATGATCAGTCAGTGTGGAGTTGACAGAGCTTAGGGCACTCTCACTTTTGAGAAGCAGGGAAGAATTCTGATAAGAGACAAGTTAACAGCTAACCAAAACTGTGCCACCAAAAGAGCAAAATCAACATCTAAAAGAGTTGTAACACTAAATACTTTGTTTAATTCAGTCCAATACTTTAATAATCCCCAAAGGGAAATCATATTGCTGCAGTATTAATTATTATTAAATATATTATTTAGATAGATAGATAGATAGATATATAGATAGAAAACAATGTATAAATCCTGATAATAATATATATTATTATATATAATAATATAAATCAGCTGATAACATGTAGAAAGCTAAAGTGTAGCAGATAGGAAGGTGTGGTAGCAATTTAGGCTACGGCTACACGGAAACGAAACAAGTTTTTTTTTTTAAACGGGTACGAAAATTCTTGCAACCACACGGCAACGCTGCTGTAAAGACTCAGGTCCAGACGAAAACGGATGAAAACGATGAAACGATGCAGTACACACACCACTGTGTCACGCCACGCTGTGAGACAATAGAGAAGTCTCACAGCGTCAACGTTTGACTGACGCAAAAACGTTTTCGCTGTAATAATGGAAACGAAACGACCTCGTTTTCAAACTTTCCCACTCTGGAACCCGTTCTCAAAAACTATCGTTTTGGGGTAGTGGGAACGCCGGCTCCGTGTGGCCGCAACAGCGAAACGATAAGAAAAAGTATCGTTTACAGTGAAAAACGTTTTCGTGTAGCCGCAGCCTTAGAGAGGTCACCATCAATGGGTTGGTGTGTTTTTGCAGTTTAACAAATAGTTGATGATGTCCCACGCAGCATCAGCAGGTAACACAGGTGAACTCTCTCTCTGTCTGACCAGATAGACTTAAAGCTGCTTAGAGAGCTGTTAGGGTTGTTCCTGCAGCCATGTCTCTTTGAAAACAATAATAATGCCTTCCTGATATTCCTGGTCTGTCCTTATCGTGGGTCCGAGCTTGATCGTGGGTCAATTTTATTTGCCAGTGATCTTACGTTTCCCATGATGATCAAAGGAAGAAATGGTTTACACTTCCTCCTCCCTTTTCTCCATTTTGTTCCTGTATGTTAGATGTCTCCTCTTCAACTGTCAGTGAATGCATCTTCAGTCATCATGCTTAATTATTCTTTAAGTATTAATACTTATATTCTAAATTATGTAATGACCTCTTGACATATATTACAGGTATGCTTAGTCTTCTTTGACCCCTCACTAACAAACCACCAAATCCACAGCTTGCCTTCATCTTATCTGCTATGATAGTATGACTATAACATTTCAATTTACTACTTTAAATGACTTTACTTCAATTTATTACTATTTTTACTACACTATTTATTATTGTACTATTTATATAGTTTGGTGCAATATCAAACTGTTATCATTAGGTCTGTGTTGTGTTTATTTATCAAGCTGAGCTTGTACTTTGTCGTTAAAGCAGCTGCCAGCAAATGATACATTTTTGCTGCTGAGGTGAAAAAATAAAACAATTGTCAGTGTCACGCCCACGGATTTATAGACATTTTCTGGACTCTATTCATTTCCTGTTTTATTTTGTTAACCGTTGTCATCCTCATTTCACTTCCTGTCAAGTTCCCACCAGTCTCAGCCACACCTGGTGGCCATCAGTAATCATTATCAGTATCATTTATACACCTAGCTTTCCAGACCTTCCTTACCAGATTGTCTAGGTTCCTGTGTTCCAAGCTCTCTAGCGTTCCAAGTGTATGTATCCTCGTGTTTGACCTTTTTCAGTGATTTTTGACTCTGCTCTTGCCTTGCCCAGTTTGTTACCTCTGCCAGTGGATTTTTGACTTGGACTGTTTTTTGACTCTGCCTACCCCTGCCTGTACTTTTGCCCCGTGGATTGCCTACCTGTGTATGACCTTTATTAAATTCTGTTTGATCTCTGCACTTGAGTCTCCAAGCCTGTTCGTTACAGTACAATCTGGCCAATGACTGACTCAGCAGGATCAGACCCCATGAGCACCGCCACACAGGACCAGGATCAGCGTCTTCTCCAGCATGAAGAACTTCTGGCTTCCCTATGCCAAAACATACGGCATCTCCGAACCTTTCAAGAAGACATGCAGTCCTCTCTGCAATCAGTGGTGAGTGGACTTGCTAACCAGATTAAGGCGATGCAGGTGAGCTTGACAACACCCCCTGTTCCTGTAGTGGTGGCCAATCCCACAATCCCTGCTCAACAAATACAGCATGTACCTACTCCTGAACCACGGGGGATTCAGATCGAGAAGTACGAGGGGAATCCAGCCACCTGTCGTTCTTTTCTGATAAACTGTTCTCTTCTCTTTGAGTTCAATCCTGCCTCCTACTCCTCAGAGAGAGTTAAGGTCACCACCGTGATCACTCACCTTACTGGCAGGGCCAGAGAATGGGCTACAGCAGAGTGGGCAAGGCAGTCAGAGGTGTGTAAAAGTTTTTCTGATTTTTCCACGGCACTTCGTCAGGTTTTTGAGCACTGCACACCTGGTCGTGAGGCCGCACGAGGATTGCTACAGATCCGTCAGGGAAGATCCAGAGTCTCTGAGTACGCTATTGAATTTCGTACGATGGCAGCTTATAGTGGTTGGAATAACTCATCTCTCTGTGATGCTTTTTTGAATGGATTATCTGAAGAAATTAAGGATCTACTGGCCACTCTTGATATCCCTTCAGACCTGAGTTCTCTCATTTCTCTTGCTGTCAAGATTGATAATCGGCTGGTGGAGAGAAGGAGGGAAAGAACCCAGCGTGTCACTCACCTCCCAACCTACAGTAGGCAGCAACGAGCGGGTGAGAGACCTCCTGAATCTTCTGTTTCTGGATTCACCAGTTCCCCTGCTTTCTCAGAGGAACCCATGCAGCTGGGACGCACTCGTCTATCTTCTGAGGAACGACAGAAGAGGATGTCTGAGGGGCGGTGCATCTATTGTGGGCAACACGGACATTTTCTCGCTCGCTGTCCAGTAAAAGACAGGGCTCAGCAGTAGGATGGAGGGTACTGGTGAGCCGAACCTTAGCTGGTCCTCCTAACCGACCTCTTACCATGGCTAAACTGTTTACTCCTTCTGTGTCTCTCGAGTTGTCTGTACTCATTGATTCAGGAGCAGATGACAATTTCATGGACATCGACCTGGCCAAACAGCTCATGATTAATACGGAGCTGCTCCATCAACCATTAATCGCTCATGCTCTGGACGGACGTCTAATAAGTCGAGTCACCCACCGTACCCAACCAGTGAGACTTCAAGTATCAGGTAACCACTCTGAGACACTTTTTTTCAACCTGATCCGTTCTCCTCACATGGCACTTATTCTGGGCTACCCATGGTTGAGGAGACACAATCCCCTGATAGATTGGTCAACGGGTCTCATCTCTAGCTGGGGAGAGGAGTGTTCTGCCTCATGTTTAACTGCTGCTACTCCTTTTACTGTCTGTCCCAAGTCCCCTGAGTGTTCTGTGTTCCCTGATCTCTCTGCTGTCCCCTCACAGTACTCGGATCTCAAGGAGGTTTTTAATAAAGCTAGAGCCTCATCCCTGCCACCACACCGACCCTATGACTGCACTATAGATCTTCTTCCTGGATCCTCACCTCCTAGGGGCTGGTTGTACTCCCTCTCTGCCCCTGAAAGGGAGGCCATGAATGAATACATTCAGAAGTCATTATCTGCTGGCCTCATTAGGCCATCTTCATCTCCCGCAGGCGCGGGGGTTTTTTTTGTGCAGAAGAAGGATAAGTCCTTGCGCCCCTGCATTGACTATCGAGGTCTCAATGACATTACTGTTAAGAACAGATATCCACTCCCTCTCCTTGCATCTGCCTTTGAATCATTACAGGGAGCCACCATCTTTACCAAGCTGGACCTGCGCAATGCCTACCATCTGGTCAGGATACGAGAGGGGGATGAGTGGAAGACAGCCTTTAACACTCCTAGTGGCCACTACGAGTACCTGGTGATGCCTTTTGGTTTAACCAATGCCCCTGCTGTCTTTCAGGCCCTGGTTAATGATGTGCTGAGGGACATGCTCAATCGCTTCGTTTTTGTGTATCTCGATGATATCCTCATCTTCTCCAGGTCTAAGCAGGAGCATGTTACACATGTGCGCCAGGTCCTACGGAGACTTCTGGAGAACCAGCTTTTCGTAAAAGCAGAGAAATGCGAGTTCCACGTCTCCAAGGTCTCTTTTCTGGGGTTCATTGTAGCTGAAGGTAGTATGCAGATGGATCCTTCTAAGGTCAAAGCTGTGTCGGAGTGGCCCAGGCCAGAGACGAGGAAACAACTTCAACGTTTTTTGGGTTTTGCAAACTTCTATAGACGTTTTATCAGAAGCTACAGTTCTGTTGCTGCCCCTTTACATGTTCTCACATCTCCAGGAACCTCTTTTCGTTGGACTCCTGCTGCTGAGGAGGCTTTCCAGCACCTGAAACAAAGGTTTTGTTCAGCTCCTATTCTGACTCTCCCTGATTCTAACCGGCAGTTTATCGTGGAGGTCGATGCCTCGGATGTGGGTGTTGGGGCTGTCCTTTCTCAACTCTCCACCACTGACAACAAGACTCACCCTTGTGCTTTCTTTTCCAGACGTCTCTCTCCTGCGGAGAGGAATTATAATATTGGGGATCGCGAACTGCTGGCTATAAAACTGGCACTAGAGGAGTGGAGACAGTGGCTGGAGGGGACTCAACTACCTTTCCTTGTGTGGACTGATCACAAAAATCTAGAGTACATCAGGACTGCTAAAAGGCTGAACCCCAGACAGGCCAGATGGTCCCTCTTTTTCAACCGCTTTAATTTCTCTCTCTCTTATCGCCCAGGTTCCAAGAACACTAAACCTGATTCCCTGTCCCGTCAGTTTGAACCAGAGTCTACTCCCCAGACACCTGCCACCATCCTCCCTTCTACTTGCTTTCTTGGCGTCCTTAATTGGGAGATAGAGAGTGAGGTGCGACAAGCCTTGGATGGGGTGGAGGTCCCGGAGGGCTGCCCTGTTGGAAGGTTATTTGTCCCTCCTCAACTCCGAGGGCGGGTCGTCCAGTGGGCCCACACCTCCAAACTCGCCTGTCACCCTGGAGTGAGCAGGACCATCAGCTTCCTCACACAGCGGTTCTGGTGACCCACTATGAGAAGGGAGGTGAGCGAATTTATTACTGCCTGTTCAGTCTGTTCACAGAACAAGCCTCCCCGTGCGGTGCCTGCAGGACTTCTACAACCCCTACCTGTTCCCAAACGTCCCTGGTCTCATATTTCCCTGGACTTTGTTACAGGATTACCAGTATCTGAAGGTAACTCTGTAATTTTGACAGTCATCGATCGCTTCTCTAAGATGGCTCACTATATTCCTTTGCCCAAGTTACCCTCTGCCAAGGAGATGGCAGAGGCGGTGTTGTCAAATGTTTTTCGTCTCCATGGTCTCCCCCAGGATGTGGTGTCTGACAGGGGACCTCAGTTCACGTCCCGTTTTTGGAAGGAGTTCTGTTCCCTCATTGGTGCCACAGTCAGTCTGTCCTCGGGGTACCACCCACAGTCCAATGGCCAAACGGAGAGATACAACCAGGAGATGGAGACGGGGCTGCGCTGCCTGGCTTCCCAAGACCCGACTTCCTGGAGTAAGCAGCTCCTATGGATTGAATATGCTCATAATTCTTTGCCTGTCTCTGCTACAGGGTTGTCCCGGTTCCAGTGTGTGTTTGGTTTCCAGCCTCCCATCTTCCCTGAGTTGGAGCACGAGGTTACAGTCCCTTCGGCTCATGCTGTTGTCCGACGCTGTCATCTGGCATGGAGGAGGGTCAGAGCAGTTCTTCTCCGGACATCCACACTCTACCAGCGTCAAGCCAATCGCCGTCGCAGGCCTGCTCCTGCATACCAGACGGGCCAGAGAGTCTGGTTATCCACCAAGGACTTGCCTCTTCGGGTTGAATCCCGCAAGCTGGCACCCCGCTTCATTGGTCCTTTCCCCATCTCCAGAGTCATCAATCCTGCTGCAGTTCGACTTCGCTTGCCGCGTCACATGAAGATCCATCCCACCTTTCATGTCTCTAAGGTCAAACCTGCTAAGGAGTGCCCACTGGTTCCCTCTTCCAGACCCCCTCCTCCCCCCCGACTCATCGACGGGGAGCCCACGTATTCAGTTAACAAATTACTGGCGGTCCGCAAGAAGGGTAGGGGCCGTCAGTATTTGGTGGACTGGGCCGGCTACGGTCCTGAAGAACGGTCATGGGAGCCGGCTAGACATATCATGGACCCTTCGCTCATTGCGGATTTTCACCATCGCAACCCAGATCTGCCTGGTCCGTCCGGTGCCGTCCCTTGACGGGGGGGTACTGTCACGCCTACGGATTTATAGACATTTTCTGGACTCTATTCATTTCCTGTTTTATTTTGTTAACCGTTGTCATCCTCATTTCACTTCCTGTCAAGTTCCCACCAGTCTCAGCCACACCTGGTGGCCATCAGTAATCATTATCAGTATCATTTATACACCTAGCTTTCCAGACCTTCCTTACCAGATTGTCTAGGTTCCTGTGTTCCAAGCTCTCTAGCGTTCCAAGTGTATGTATCCTCGTGTTTGACCTTTTTTCAGTGATTTTTGACTCTGCTCTTGCCTTGCCCAGTTTGTTACCTCTGCCAGTGGATTTTTGACTTGGACTGTTTTTTGACTCCGCCTCTGCCTACCCCTGCCTGTACTTTTGCCCCGTGGATTGCCTACCTGTGTATGACCTTTATTAAATTCTGTTTGATCTCTGCACTTGAGTCTCCAAGCCTGTTCGTTACAGTCAGGATCTGGATTTTAAGTTGTGTTCTTGTGGCTTGGTTTATTGTTCTTTATTCTGTACTTTGTGTTTTCTGTATTTAGATTTAGTCTTTGTTCATCGTAGTTCTGTTTATTCAGTATTATTCAGTTATGTTTTATTTTCTCCTTGTGTATTCCCTTAGTGTGCTCTCTCTCGCCCCCTGTGTTCTGCCATCTCTCTCTCTCCTCAGTCTCTCTCCTGCCCTCTGCTCTTACTCACTCACCTGCAACCTGTTCCCAATCAACCACCAGTTCCTACTCCAGTAATCACCTCCCCAGTATATATGTCTCTCTAGTCCAACCACTCCTTGCTGGATCCTCTTCATTTCCTCCACAACTTTGGTCTTCGATTCTTTGGTCTTTAGTCTCGTCATGTCCCCTGGTCTGGTGTTGTCCCCCTGGTCTGTTATTTCTAGTCCGCCTTCCTCGTCTGTCCTTTTGGTAGTGTTTTGTTGTTTTCTAGTTTCATGTCCAGTTTAGTTTGTGATATTCCAGCTTTGCTGCGCCTTTGTTTTTTTTCCCTTGTCAAATAAACCCTTTAACCTTATTTTGCCTCCCGTCGTGTCTGCACCTGGGTCCTCCCCGAAACACATCATGACAACAATTCCAACAGGACACAGTTAAACTGAAACAGAATTACTACTCCTGGATTGACTAAAGCCTACTTTACTCTATAATTATCCATTCCACAGTTCCATTTCCACAGCATGGGGGAATACACAGAAAAGGCATCTTGATGGTGACAACTTCAGTGTTATTCCATAACATTAGTCAAAAAACTTCTCCAAACGGAAAAATGGACATTAAGCTGGAAAGAGGAAACAGAGCGGATGAAGTTGCTTGATGATGAAAAGATACAAGCCATTCACAAGACTGTCGGGTGTTGTAAGTAGCTAGCATGCTAATAACGAAACTAACGATGCAGACAGAGCTGTAAGGAGTTTATAGCTACTTATAGAGCGTTGAAAAGAAAGCTACTGAAGAAGATTTTGACAGTTTATTGAGTTAGAGAAGCTTCTTGTGAGTTTCTGAAAGTTAATTTTGAATAATTAAGTGGACATTGTTGAGTTTGATGCAGCATGTGACGCACCGCACGTGGGTGACCAAAAGAGGGAGCCCAAGTGTACGGAAAGGGCACTTGCAGAGAAGCTCCACAGGCTGGAGCTGAAATTTTTCCAGAGTTATGAAAGCCCTTGTGATGCAATGAATTTGAAATCCAGGCTGTCAAGCACAGATATACTCTGTTCCACCGGAACATTGTCCAGTGTTTCCCGAGCCCAATCTGGATCATCACAACCTGATTACTGAGATGGTGGTTAAGCAGCAAACCCTGTCTTTGCTACCCAAGAGAGACATCCCTGTGTTCTCAGGTGATCAGCTCACATATAGATCTTTCCTCAGAGCCTTTGATAATGCTATTGACAGCAAAACACAAAATGACAAAGACAAAGTCTTTTTTCTGGAGCAGTACACACATGGAGAGCCACTGGTGAGAAGATCTGGTGAGAAGCTGTGAGCACATGCCTCCAGAGAAAGGCTACAGAGAAGCCAGGCTACTGCTTCATAAACAATATGGCAACTTGAAAATACCCATGGCTTACATCGAAAAAGCTTTGAAATGGCCACAGATAAAGAAAGATGATGGTAAGGGCTTAAATGCTTATGCTCTCTTCCTGATTGGTTGTCAAAACACGATGCTGGATGTTGAATACATGGATGAGATGGATAACCCAACGAACATGAGAGTCATACTGTCCAAACTGTCTTATAAGATGAGAGAGAAATGGCGTAATGTGGCATTTGAAATGCAAAAGAGTAGAGGAAGAAGAGCAAGGTTTGCAGACTTGGTGAATTACATCGAGAGACGAGCAAAGATTTCCATAGATTCTTTCTTTGGTGATCCTCAGGAAGTCAGTGCATCATAGCGTAGCAGTTTTGCTACAAGTGTTGACACTGACAAACATAAATCTTCATAGTCAAACCAAAACGCAAAGGCAGACCATGGTAAAGTTGCTCTGGATACCCGTGTGTACTGTGACAGGAAGCATATTCTTGACATCTGTGAAAAGTTCAACGAGCACACAAAGATAAGATTGAATATTTGAAATCCAAAGGTCTCTGTTTTGGATGCCTTGTGCAATGTCATTTAAGTAAAGATTGTTCGAAAAGATTGACGTGTCAGGCATGCTCACAGAAACATCTGAGCATCCTACATGTGCAGAGAGATGAAAAGACATCATCCTAGAATGTCCGGAACAGTAGGACAGGAGACATGTGGGTACACTGGGGCCGGAAGCAGAGAAGGAGTTTTGGCCATTGTTCCAATAAAGCTCAAGTCCAACAAAGGTACACAGACAATGGAGACGTACACCTTGATTGACCCTGGGAGTTCAGCAACTTTTTGCTGAAAGTCATGAGAACACTGAACCTAAGAGGCAGAAAGACTGAGATTTTGCTATGGGTTAGGAGAAGCTTGTCCATAGTCATGTCCTGTCAGACCTGGAAGTCAGTGGCCTTGAAGAGGAAATGTTCATTGACTTACCTTCAGTGTTCACTCAGCTTGAAATATCTGTCAAAAAGGAGAAAATTTCTGATCAGAAAGACCTCCAGAGGTGGACTTACTTGGAAGAGGTATGCCTTCCGAGTATCAAGGCAGAGATTGGTCTGTTGATCGGCGCTAACGATCACGAGGCCATAGAGCCTTGGCAAGTCATCAATAACCAAGGTGACGTCCATTCACAGTCAAGGGCGGCCGTGGCTCACTGGTTAGAGTCGGTCGTTCAATAACCGGAAGGTTGGCGGGTTCGATTCCCACTCTTGCCACTCAAAATTATTGGTGGAACTGACAGCTGGAGGGGTGTCAGTCCACCTCGTTGTCACAGCTGAGGTGCCCTTCAGCAAGGCACCGTACCCCCATGCTCTGTGGATGCTGTGAATGGCTGCCCACCGCTCCAAGTTGGCATCTGTCTCTGAGTGTGTGACCCTGTGCATGTGTGTGCCAACCTGGATGGGTTAAAAGCGGAGGACAAATTTCGTGTATATGCATGTATGCATGATAATAAAATCTGATCTTAATCTTAATCTTAAAAACAGCAATAGGATGGATTGTCAATGGTCCCATAAAGGGAGAAGATGATATGCAGTACAGTGAAGATGAACTGCAGAGTGTCACTGCCAACAGGATATACCTGGCAAGCATTGAGGAATTGCTGACACAGCAATTTAATTCTGACTTCACAGTTGTGAAGACAAAACTGAGAAGTCAAAAGATGATCTGCAATTTTTTGAAAGATGTGAAACAGTCTGATCAATTCATTGATGGACATTACTGTATCAGTCTCCCATTTAAGAACAAGTTCCTGAAGATGCTCAACAATCGCAGTCTTGCAGAGCAGAGAGTCATCAATCTTAAGAAAAAACTCATTAAGAACCCCGAGTTTCGTGGTGTTCTCTTACTTGAGTGACAATATCCAGCTTTTCGAACCTAGAAAATGTAGGTGTCGTAGTGTGTTCCAATCAGGCTAAAAGTGCTATAAATAGACCTACAAATAAACTTTGTCTGTTACATTAAGCAGAATGAGTCAAGAAAAAGACTGCTGACTGACTCAAAAAATGAAAACCTGATAGATCATTGAGTTAAAATTTACAGTAGATGTTGAAATGTTTGGTATATGGTTCTTTTTTAAGTTGTAATTGTTATGCATCCTGCCTATACAATTAAGGGCTGGAGTGTTAGAGTCATAAATAAGGGTTAAGTAGATTTTATTATGCACAAACATTTTGTCTTTAAATTTGGTTATTAAGTATTGTGAAATTCCGACTTTTATTTTGAAAGCGTTATTTCCTGTAAATCCGCTCATTATTGAAAAAAACTCTGATACGAAGGAAGGATCACAGAAGCACGGATCAAAATAAAATGTTTGACCTTACTTGCCGTGTTGTAGAAAGAGAATTGTCTATTTTCAATTTTGTAATTTTGCTTGTTGGCTGTTAAAGATGACATTTTTATGGATAAAGATTTTTGTTATTCACAGTTTTGCACGCGTCCATTACTTTCCAAGAGGGCTTCAGGAATGACAGATGTTGGATCTGCTGCCATAACACTATGCTATGCATTTCTTTCTACAGTGCTAAATTTAGACATAGAAGGCTGAGATAAATGGTTGATGTGACAGGTGTGTGGGACCTTAGTGGTGTTGGTGATGACAGGGGCCTTATTAGAAGTCTGTTCTTTGGTATTTAGCTGTGCAATGCAACAGCCTTCTTTCTCCTTTTGTTTTGTCAATATTAATTTCCAGTGATCCATTATGTGCAGGCCCAGCCCATCACAAATTAGCCTGTTAGAATTATTTTACAGTGAAACACGTGCAGGACGTAGCAAGTAAGAGAAGGAGCAAAGTGGCTTTCAATGAGCTCACATCAGCAACTGAGCAATGCAAAAGTGAAGATGGTGGAGTATTTGGCATGGCTGATATGTGAGCTGATTCAATAACATTGGTTTCAGGATCCATACCAATCTGATCCATTGACATGATGCGTCCCCGTTAAAATAAATACATTTGCTGTTCTGCTGGACTGACACGTTCACTAATATGAGCATGGGCTCTTCACTTTTGAAAATGGCACTCAGTAAATGCACTATTTATCCATGTTTCTTTGCAATTTGAAAAAAAACATTTCAAGATCAACCCTGCTTATGTAGAAATAGGAATTCACAAGCACCATAGGCAAAATTGATTAGTTTTGTTTTTTTTAATCGCAATATAAACTGAGAATAATGCCATGCCTAAATGCATGCCTGTCTTACATACTTAAGGGGAACAGAAAAGCAGTTGAAATAAAGGATTAACCACAACATTTTCATAATTTATGGCCCTGTCTCCCGCGACCCGACCGACGGATTAAGCGGGTATAGAAAATGGATGAATGGATGGATGGCCCTGTCTTGCTTTAATCATGATTGCAACATTCTGACAATGATATCAATTAGAATTCATGTCCTGTGACTTTTTCCTCTAACCTATTCTTTTCTATTCCTGCAAAGTCTTCTCTCCCAGTATTATGATCCCCAGCCAGTCCTCTGCATCACAAATCCTAGCCCTCTTTTCCCATGCAGGTGTTGGACTTGCAATGTGAATGGTAGCATGAATGCTAATACGCCGTTGTAATAAGGTCTTTGAAGTACGCAATACACTGTTACAGAATCATAATGTGAAAATCCCCCTTTGAATCTGGAGACTCCGTTCTGCTTGACAGTGGCAGGCCTATTACTCTTTTTCTCTCCCCCTTTCTCAAAGCCCTGACTGTCTTTCCCTTTTTGGTGCTCTCCTTCTGCCCATTGCCCACCCCTTCCTGCTCCCTAAGCCCCCCTCTCTGTTTCTACCCTACATCATTTAACATTCACTTCTGGCTGAAAGGCTTGCCCTGCTCTGATAGGTTTTGGATGACAAGCAGGGTTTCCAAACACCGACATGTGGGATGTAGCGATCCGTGGGAAAAAGTGAAAGAGTGGACCCACCAAGGAGGGGGCTGGATTATTGGTTTAGAAGAGAAATAATGTGAGGTTTTAGGATGTGGTAGGAAGGCAGGGGGGTTGGTCAGAGGCAGGTAGCGAAGGGGAAAGCACACTGGTATTGTTCTGCTGGAGCTTTAAATTGTGAAAGTCAAATTTTCTAAATTGATTAGAATGGAATTTTCCAATGAGAGTCCCTGTATCTACTATCATGGATTCTACTTATTGACTGTTTGTGTTTTCATCTTTTGATATCAAGCCAGATGTTGCACATTTTCCATACTTTCATTTGTTTTTTTTCCCCACCCTGGTGAGAGTAAGAACCACAGACACCTTTAGCTGTACCTGCCACTTGGAAGCTGTTCTCTCGCTGGGGATGACCCTGCTGTCAGAGCAGCATCTGTAAAATATATCCAAGCAGGCAGCTGAAACTTCAACACTGTTTAAGCTACCTGTCTATTCCCCTTTACCCTCTCTGTTATGGTACTGAACTTTTTATCGGCAAAATTCACTTGATGTGTCTTTTCTTGATATAAGATTTGATGAAAAAACAGATGTGTTTTCTAACGAATGTAGACAAAGGATTAATAATCGTAATTACAAACTACCGAGATGTGACTTTTATGATAATCAAGACCCAAAAAGATTAATGCTGGCGTGACAGGTTAAAAAAAAAAACAGAACAGTGCATCGTACAGAAATGGTACAGTAGTAATAATGATTCAATGATGCAGAGTCCCCCAGATAGTTTATGAGTAAATAATTATTGTCTAATACACATCGTTCTGGATCAAGTGTTTTTAGATAAGTATCTAAGACGAAAGCATTGAATATCAAAGCTAATCGTTCTTCATTTGCTCCTTTGTATCTTTACAAGTGAATATTTGCTTTATGAACTGTTAACATTAAATCAATCTTTCTACAGCTGCATATTGCCAGTGATCAGGGTCACACACTCATAGATAGTCCAACCTTGAACTCCTGTTTTCCACTTCCGCCACTCTTTTACTGTATTAGCTCATTATGCATTGAAGTATTGGTTGTCTTTGGGCAATATAAGTAGTTGATTAAAAATGAGGCGATAAAAGTTTTTGGTAGGAAAAACATCATGTTTAGGCATTAAAACATACAGCAAAAAACATTGTTTGTGGAAAACTTTGATGACGTTTTTCATGTTTTGATGACAATACATCTTGAGTCAGCTTTGTGTCTGCAGTAAATTTCGAGCAGTAAGTAACTATCTTTCTAAGGCCTACATTTATACAATATTTCAATTATTTTTCTCTACTTAGAGTAAAACACACTGTAACTATAGTTGTAACAAGACAGGATTCAGCTGATATTTAATTTAAGAAAAGAATATTGTGTGTCAGTGCAGCATGTGCTACAGACCGTCTGAGTGAAACAAAGTCAAAATTGTCATAACTGGTTCACTTTTCAACCAGTTTTCAAGTGTGTGTGTATGTGTGTGAGTTTGTTTTAAAGAAAGGTCAGCCTTTCATTGATTTTGAAAACTGAATTGAATTTCTTCTCCTATCCAAAACTTTGTCCTCACAGATAATAATATCTCTCTGACATCATCTTATGACATTTTTTACTCCATATTAGGTGGCAGCCATTCTGTTATTTTACTCATGAATCGTAAAATAAAAATTTATAGAGTGTAGCGCTTTGAAATATTAAATAGGATTTCGGTTGGTTTCCTAATGCTCTATGGACTTGCACAAACTGATTACGAATTACAGCTCTGCTTCATCAGGAAAACAAACCGGATTTATTGCCTTTAGCTGGGTTAAGAAGTGTTGCTTTTCTGCATATAATGTCACTATATATTGTGTGTTTCATGTGCGTGTCCATTTGTTAGGCAGCCAGGTCAGTTGATACAACAGAGAAAACAAACAGAAATATGTTTTCATTTTTCAATGCACCAAAACATCAAGTAAGTAAAATATCCCTTGTCATAATAAGACAGTTGTATAGTATTTAAAAGAAAGGAGTGAAGTTCCTATGAAGATGTTTCATTATTGGGACATTAGTAAAAAGAAAAGACAGGGACAGCCAGAGAAAGACAGAATTTAAGGTAAGTTGGTTGATCTTTAATCCGTGTCTTAAAGTATGGAGCCCTTTCACGTTTAGCATTATTAAAATGTATAGACAGCAGTCTAAATATTCTGTTGAATATTGTGTTGAGTTGTTCCCCTTGGATTGTCACTTAGTGACTTATCACAGTGGAGGGTGTGTAAGTGCCCCACGGATCCCAGGGACCGTGTTGTCAGGGTCCTGGAGTACCGGCCATTCTCTGATTCTCCAAGTCAAGTCAGATTTATTTGTATAGCACATTTCATGTACAAAACAGTTCAAAGTGCTTTACATAAAATAAAAGCATTGCAGCGGGGAGTGGACGAAGCATTAAAACTACATAAAAGAACATAAAGAGAAACAAATAAAATAATTAAAATTAATTAAAATGATTAAAAACAAGCAACAGTCTAGATAAGTTAAAAGATAGCGTGCAGATTTCATGCATAGACACATGAGAAAAGAAATGTTTTTAACCTGGATTTAAAAATATCTACATTTGATGAAAGTTTAATCTCCACTGGCAGTTTGTTCCACTTGTTTGCAGCATAACAGCTAAATGCTGCTTCTCCATGTTTAGTCTGGACTCTGGACTGGACCAGCTGACCTGAGTCCTTGGATCTAAGAGCTCTGCTGGGTTTATATTCTCTGAACATATCACAGATGTATTTTGGGCCTAAACCGTTCTGGGATTTGTAAACCATCAGCAGGCTTTTAAAATCTATTCTGTGACTGACTGGAAGCCAGTGGAAATATTTTAAAATTGGTGTGATGTGTTCAGATCTCTTAGTCCGGGTTAAAACTCTAGCAGCAGCGTTCTGGATGAGCTGCAGATGTTTAATGCGCTTTTTGGGAAGTCCAGTTAAAAGAGCGTTACAGTAATCGAGTCTACTTGAGATGAATGCATGGATGAGTTTCTCCTGGTCTTTAAAGAACACACAGATGGCCAGTCCACCCCTGAAAATGACCTGACTGTATTTTTGATTGAGTTTGAGCTTTCATCAAACAATTGTCTTCATAATATATCGTTTAACCCCCTTGACTCTTATCTCAATTCATTTCTATGTGTAGCCACGATTCATTCAGACTGATAATGGTCAAGGTTAACACAGATACATCATATCCTTAAGTAATGCTTTACAAATGACTTGAGATGTTCAAATAAAATAATTATTGTTGGATGTATCACTAAGTCGTGTTATTTATTATTTACAAATGACCAAGTTTGTGACTTTATGAGATAAATTTGTATTCCATTGAGTGGTAGTGGTAATTCAGTTACTTCATATATTATCAGTGAATACAGTCAATTCGGCTGGATTTCAGCTAAGAATGGGGTTGCTTTTGTAATTGTAGTTATGAATTTTGATATATATTGCAAATGTTTGCAGCTGATATCCTGCTAAATAGAGGAGGTGTGGAATCGAATCCGATGACTAGCACTCGAGTCAGACTTGAGTCAGAATTTTAATGACTTCAGACTTGACTTGATAGAGTCACAAATGACTTTGAACTTGGACTTTAACATCAATGACTTCCAACTTCACTTAGACTTGAGCCTTTTGACTTGAAAATACTTGATATTTTATAGCAAACAAAATGCTTCATGTGTATTTTTTTTAAAGTTGCTAATACCATGTGCAAATCAACTAACTCAAAATTCAAATCAATTAACTTTATTGATTTCCAGTCTGTTTACACTAACGACTCAGAATTCCCAGATTCAACACAACATACAAAGAAGAGCAGTGGAGTTATGTCGCTATAATAAGGTAAAAGATTACGGCCAAGTGTTTAAAAAAGACATAAATGACAACGTACCTTTTGACTTTCTTCTCTTTCATTGATATGGTAGATCTCCCATAGTCGATCCCCTATCCCACAGGTCGAGACTCCCTAGTGGCCTGGCGAACTTCTGTTGTGTTTTGAAGTTTGCAGCGCGTTTTTCTCTTGCATGTGTTTTGGGGTTTGCAGCGTTTCTCTCTTGCATGTGTTTTGATGTTTGCAGCGTTTCTCTCTTGCATGTGTTTTGGGGTTTGCAGCGTTTCTCTCTTGCATGTGTTTTGATGTTTGCAGCGTTTCTCTCTTGCATGTGTTTTGGAGTTTGCAGCGTTTCTCTCTTGCATGTGTTTTGGGGTTTGCAGCGTTTCTCTCTTGCATGTGTTTTGAAGTTTGCAGCGTTTCTCTCTTGCATGTGTTTTTAAGTTTGCAGCGTTTCTCTCTTGCATGTGTTTTGAAGTTTGCAGCGTTTCTCTCTTTCATGTGTTTTTAAGTTTGCAGCGTTTCTCTCTTGCATGTGTTTTTAAGTTTGCAGCGTTTCTCTCTTGCATGTGTTTTGGGGTTTGCAGCGCGTGTGTTCCGGTCGTTTTTCTTATTGCCGCATTTTTCTCTTGCAGCGTTTTACTGTTGGATTTGTTTCAGCGTTTGCAGCGCGTTTGCACGTGTCAGCCACCGTAAAAAACTGCCCTCCACACTGCCTTCAGAAACCAAGCAGTCATGTGAGAATGCTATGTGCTCCACATTTAAGTCCACAACCTGAGCTTTAGTTCCTCACAGTCTTCATGGATGTTGGACTTACTTACCGGCGATCCACAGATGAAACAGGCTTGAGGTGCCACATCTGGTTGAGTGGTGTGAGAACAGCAGCCTGGTCCTTAACACCAGAAAGACCAGGGAGGTAATTATTGATTTCAAAAGATCAAAAAGTACAGCATACAACCCCCTTCACATAAATGGAAAGAGTGTGGAGAGACTGAAGTTCCTTGGAGTCACTTTGTCCAATCAGCTGTCAGGGACCTTCAATACCTCAAGCCTGGTCAAAAAAGCCCAACAAAGACGGTTATTTTTGAGGAAGCAAACAAGCACAGCTTGTTCAGGACAATCATTGCACCTTTTATAATCACTCTTTCGGGACCAATGTTTACATATATTCATCACATATTTATTGTCTTATAAATGTCTTATTGTTTTATGGTCTTTATGAACAAAGGAGAGAAAGGTGCCAGTCTAAATTTCGTTCTACTTGTATAACGACAATAAAGTCTAACTCTTCTATTCTGTTCTACATGGGTCTGAATATTTGTAAGCAAAGACTGACTAATTTGATCAAATGGAATGAAGGAACGGCAGCAGTTCAGGAGAAAGAGCGGTTGTCTGCCAACCAGAAGGTTTGGTCCACATCTTCACCCAACCACATGTCGAAGGGGCATAAATCTGGACCATGTTTGTTCCGATGAGACAGAACAAACACGGCACAGCCTGTTACACTGTATAAACTAAAAAGTGATGTATATGTGTGTGAATGTGCTTTGTTTTCTGTACTTCTAAGTATAAGTAACAGTGAATATATACAGTATTTCTTAAAAGCTGATCTATTAATCATAAATAAGTCATATCAATTTACTGTTTATGGCTTGATTATTATTTTTTTAACTTTTTAATTCAACCTTCACTTTAATTTCAATATTATATCAAAGCTATACAACTTAATAAAGAATACAAAAGTCTATGATTTACACATTTATTCCACAGTTCCAAAACATATTACTAGTTATTAGAGATGTTTACAGTGTCCATTAAAAATTAATTAAAATAATAGTTTGATCAGATTCCATATGCCCAGGGTTACACTTTAAAAGGAATTGGGGATCTAAATGGAAATACAAATGTAGAAGTCATACATGTGGAGTTGGTCAGGTTAGTGAACAACACAGGCAAAAGATAAATCCCAATACAGTCCAAATATGCCAGAAACCAAAGGAACCTCGCAGAGAACTGGGAAGCACAAAAATCAGCATGAATCCAAAGCTGGGAGAGGCAGGAATATAAATACAGTGGGAGGAAAGTTTGACTGAAAAGTTAATCTTCTTTAAGATCTGGACGTATAAATGACATGACTTAATTTGGTCAGTATGTGTTGAATGGAAAGCAGCTATTACATCTGTCATTCAATAATCCATAAATGTAGCTAAGGGCAGTGTGCTAATTGCTAGGCTCTTCATGCAATTGACCAGATGAGGCTCTCGCTGATGCAAATGGGTTGCTGGGCCATACACCAGTAGTCCCCTTCTCATTTCCTACCACCGGCTTATCAGTTATCACTGCCCAGATCAGTCACTGGCTTTAGCGAGGATAAAGTCAGTCTTCTCAGTAGTCTTAATTCGGTCTGTTTCCCTGGGCCATACTGTGACAGTGTTATGAAATAGCCTTTCTCTTCTGTTGCTTTAGTGTAATATATAGTACATGTATTTTCTTAAACTGCAGTGTGTCATATTCCTATTTGCTTTCCCTCCACAATCATGTCCTCTCTACTTCCCTTTCAGCTCTGCTGTCACTGCATCACTTATGTCACTGTCAATCATCCAGTCGTGGTTATAAAGCAGCTGAGTTATGAAGTGCTTTTATTTGCCCGGAGCTCCATCGAACTCGACCTGTGATAAAGCCTCGACAGAGGCCGTGTTAATGATGAAGCCCGTGCCGACTGATGTGCTGCTGTACAGAAGTCAGCTGGGGAAGTTGTGAGAGCTTGACCTTTGTCAGCTATATTCTCAACTCACTTGTCAGCCAGTGAAATTTCCACCTCATTGTTACCATCACCAAAATATTAGAAGCTGCCACCATTCACATCACATTGTTTGTTGTGCCGGTCATAGCATTTCAGTTTCTGAACTCCTGCGAGTGTTTCCTTTCACTAACTTATCCCCTTTTGGTATCTTTTTGTGAACACGACTCACTCTGCACATCTCTCATTCAGTCCTCTAAGGTTGTCTGTTCCTTCTTTTATCCCTCCAAACAAGTGATTCACCCTGTCTATCTCTCAGCTTTTCTCGACGTGCTATCTCCCATGTCGCTCTCGTTACAAAAGGTGATCACCCACTGAGCTCATCAACCCAGAGTGAACACCCTTTCCCCCATCTGACTGATGAGTGTGAGAAGGGGGCTGTCGCCTCACTGACAACTTCCTCAGAGTAGAAACATATTAATGGCTCAGCTTTCAACTTAAATGCAGCACACAGCCCCTCCCGCCCCCCCTACAGAAACCACAGCGCTCTTTGCTGGTAATTCTTAAATGCCAACGTCAGTCATGAATAGGTCAGGACAACAAGCACTTAAATAAGGCTTTGTCACTGATTAATGAGAGGTGGTGAGGATGGGGAGCGCCTCCGACTGCCTCGTGCAGATAAAACAATGAATGTTTTGTAAATAGCCACGGGGGCTTCTCTCTGTCTCTGCCTCCCTCCACCATCTCTCTCTGTTCTTTCCTTCCCCCGGTGGAGAAAAACATTGCTGTCAGAAAACTGACAGCTGCTCTGGGGATCGCAGAAACACATGTTCCCAGCCGCAGGACTGGAGGAAATCCAATCAGATCCCAGCGAGCCTACAGTGGCTCAATTTGCAAAGCCAACAGGCCTTTTACCAGTACTGTTGTAATGGTATTAACGGGTTGGATCCCAGCCAAGGAGCACTATGGCACTAACATGCTGATGTTATTGACTACTTATCCATAAAAATGCAACCATTCTTACAGCATTATACTCACACATGGCACAAATTGACTAATCTGAGCAGATTAAAGTCACTTAGAAGAGATTGGGGTTCACCCATGGTTTCATTAAAATACACAAATCTAATCAGACATGATGTGTAAATTGGACGACTGAAAGGCAAAGATGTTATATGTTGTGAAAAATGGAAAAAAGTCTGAATTTAAAAAAAAAAAAATCATTTTAGCCATCAATCAGAATTTTTTCCTTCCGAAGCTAAAACACTTCAAATGTTATCAAATAAAATCAAATAATCAATTGTTTTAGCTTTAAATTTGTATGATAATAATACAAGATTGCTCTGAATGCATTGTGTTGGGCATTTTGAAATAGTTGATATGTACAGTAGAGATATACCGTGAACCAAAGCAGACACTGAGCAGTTTGTGTAATCCATCAGTCTGTAAGTGGTGGTGTTCCCTTGGTACAGACCTGGCTCCCACACTGCACAGATGCCTTAGACTTTCAATCCTGTTCATTTTTTTCCCTCTTCCAATGTAATTAACTTGTGGAAATGATTTACCCTTGAATGGTTGTCAGATCAATTTCTCATTGGAGGTCTTTGTAAACCTGCTGTGGCACACGCAGCCTGTCAGATCCCAGCCACTGGGCACATCAGGTCCCACTCGAGTGGCTTTAGAATGTAACACAGGACTGCGAGCCTTAACACAAAGACTGGACTCCTGTAAATTTTACAGATGACATGAATATTGTCAGGGAAACTTTTTGGTGAGTTGAAAGCCTGCCTGCAGTGTTGCATTATAAGCACTGTGATGTGCATCCCAGAAATATTCAAACAAATTTAAAACAATCAAACTACTGTCCACTTTCAAATCAAATCAAATTTATTTATATAGCACATTTCATGTACAAAACAATTCAAAGTGCTTTACATAAAATAAAAGCATTGCAGCAGGGAGTGGAAGAAGCATTAAAAATACATAAAATAATATAAAGAGAAACAAATAAAATAATTTTAATGAATTTAAAAACAAGCAATAGTCTAGATAAATTAAAAGATAGCGTGCAGATTTCATGCATAGACACATGAGAACAGAAATGTCTTTAACCTGGATTTAAAAAGTCTACATTTGGTGAAAGTTTAATCTCCACTGGCAGTTTGTTCCACTTGTTTGCAGCATAACAGCTAAATGCTGCTTCTCCACGTTTAGTCTGGACTCTGGACTGGACCAGCTGACCTGAGACCTTGGATCTAAGAGCTCTGCTGGGTTTATATTCTCTGAACATATCACAGATGTAATTTGGGCCTAAACCGTTCTGTGATTTGTAAACCATCAGCAGGCTTTTAAAACCTATTCTGTGACTGACACTTTGTCCTACAGATTCAGGGAGGCAGGGGCCAGAGCCTATCCCAGCCTATACACTAAGAGATACGGTAAACCCTGGACTAGTCATCAGTCCATCAGACGGCTAACAAGGAGACAGATGAGGACACACACACTTACCTATTGTCCTTTTTACAGTCACTAGATGACTTAAAGGGGAACTGCGGTATTTTCAACATTAAGCCTCTTTTCTGAGTCGTCTGCAATGTTTTAGAACCCCCCTCACCGCTTTTTTGATGTTTACTGCTGTCTCCGGTATTTGCCTAATTTTGATTCTTCTCAACCTGCTTCAGAACGGCAAGTCATGCGCATGTCCAAAAAGGTCCGTAAAAGCACAATAAACGTCCGTTTTCAAAATAATCAACTCACCGGAGTGGTTACTGGTGTGCACTGGTAATCCATATCAAATTTCGTGGTGAAAAGTTGCTTCTGTCGTGTTTTATTTGGCAGCTCGTTCATGCTCGCACTCATTTCTTAGCGGTGGCGGAGTAATATCAACGAACATCCAGGACAAAATGTCAAATAAAACACGACAGAAGCAACTTTTCGCCACAAAATTTGATATGGATTACAAGTGCACACCAGTAACCACTCTGGTGAGTTGATTATTTTGAAAACGGACGTTTATTGTGCTTTTACGGACCTTTCTAGACATGCGCATGACTTGCCATTCTGAAGCAGGTTGAGAAGAATCAAAATTAGGCAAATACCGGAGACAGCAGTAAACATCAAAAAAGCGGTGAGGGGGGTTCTAAAACATTGCAGACGACTCAGAAAAGAGGCTTAATGTTGAAAATACCGCAGTTCTCCTTTAAAGCTGTGGTCAGCAACTTTTTTTTAGTCATATTAGCTTGAACTGTCATGGGATTCTGGAAGTAGAATATTAAATAGGCTGTTGAGGAAAAATCCCGAATTCTGTAGCTCCCTCTGCAGCCTGTAATCGTGCTTGCAAAAACCGAGCGCTCCCGGCTGTTTTTAACCAATCAAGTTAGGGTGGAGGAATCCTACCTGTCAATCACAGCTTGTGCACACGCTGCTGAGCGTGAGTCTGCCCCAGCTTGTGTGCAAGCACACTGGTGTGAACTCACGTGCACAACCTCGTCCACAGAGGGGGAGGGGTTTGGGGGGCGATTCGGAGCTTGTTAGAGGTTGGGGGAGGGACCTGAAAGTTGTATCAGTTCGAATTTTCCGACTTTAGACTCGCAATTTTGAAAACCTGCCGACTGCAGCTTTAATATACATATCTTTTGACTATGAACCAGAGCATTCAGATAAAAACCATACAGGCATAGTGAGTCCATACAACACCCACCTGGATCATGATCTTTATTCATATGTCACTCAAAATAGGGTATAAAAAAATTTCATAATGGCAGATGGTGATGGATTGAATTAGCTATTGCCTGATTGCATATATTTTAGGGAATAGTTTGACCAGAGTTTACATTGTAATTATGATATTATACTATTATCTTTACCGAGTATTCATACTGTAAATACACCGTGTTTCAGTATAAATGTCAGTATAAATACTTTTTTTTTTTTCATTTATTCCCATTTGAAAAAGAAAAAACAACACTGATGGGTAAACTGAGTAGCACAGCTCATCTTGTTACATTGAAATTTTCTGCTGGAAAAAACCTGCATCCCGGAATTGACATGGATGTTATGGCAACAGCACTCAGTTGCAGCCTCAACCATAAGGACAGCAGTGGACAGAGAGAGCAATAAGTCCTTAAGAAGGGCTCACAGAACATGACAAAGCGTCTGAGGTGTTCATCCAGCACCTTTTGCCATCTGTGGGAAGCAAGGATCTATTGCTGTTGTCCCATTACCAGATACTCCAGGACACCCACAGATTTTATTTGTCCACGGGGGTCATAATGTAACAGATAACAAATACTGTATCCAAAACTTCATCTCTTGTATAACTAATTTATTTACAAAACAAAACTACAACTTTGAATTGTTTAAAGATTAGACTTGAGTTCCAGACTAACTTATAGGCAGCTATTTATTCATCTCTATGTTATATTCATTCAAAGTTTTCTTTCAGTTTCCTTTTCTGTATGGTTAGGTTTAGGCATCAACTAATTGGCCAGCTTCGAGGAAAAAATCTGATTAGGTTTACAATATACCAAAAGCCTTTTGTGTTGGTAGTTGAGCTCCATGTGTACAATGATTGCTGTTCTCTTTTTTTTTTTGAAAGATAATTGAAAATGTGAAAATGCAACAATATGAATCTTCTCTGGGATTTGAAGAAAGCTTTCATTGATTTTCTTTTTTTTTTACTCTCATGAACTTAATTAGCTCCTGAAAACTAAAATATTTAACATCTAAACGATCAAATATTGTACATCCTTCAGGCGTTGGAAGACACCAAAGAAACTTGCTGTGCTTGATAATGAATGTTGGATTTATGTTTGCTATAGGTTAAGACCTAACTTTAGTTAACAGGTTTAGCATATCAATGCCAATGTTTTGTGGACACTTTTCTGCTCCCTCAGTAAAGCCTGACGCTGAATTGAATAAAGCAATTATGGATAATGGATGGATGGCTTGTTGCTTTGTAGTAAGACAATGAATCTGCCAGTACACCACCCAGAACTTTGTAACCAAAAGCCTCGTTTCCACTATGCAGTCCGGTACAGGTCGGTTCAGAATGGTACGGTACGGGTCGCTTTGGGGTCAGCTTGCGTTCCCACTGTACAAAGCACTGCACGAAAAGAGGGATTTGTGTCACTGTGGACGGCAGTGAACATCCGCGAATTTGCCTAATTTTCGGACGCACCTGGGCGCTTGCAGGCAGACAAACTTTATGTTTGTTGAGCGAGAAAATCGTCAGAAACGAACCCGACTCGCGGCGGGCTCTCACAGCGGGGTGCTAATGGCCCAGCGATTAGCACCCCGCTGTGAGAGTGCCTGGACCTCTCAGTGGCCTCGCTGGTATTGGACGAAAAAGGCACGTGATTACATGAAAAAGCTCCTGTAAAGCTGACCGCCCATTGGCTAATTAGGTTAATATATACATACTTTACATGGGCATATCATTCAGCAATTATGATTAATAATTGTGATTATGATTACTAATATTCCTGGGATGTTTGTGTACTTCATATATTCACGTCATTCTTATAAGCTGCACTATGACTAGGCTATGAATGCAGGCATGAATGACGTGAATCTATTGAGGAAATGAAAAAGGAAACTTTTTTTTAAGCGCTTTTATTGCCACACCACACAATGTACATAGCTTACATTGTAATAAGAACCATGTTGATAATAAAGAATTGAAAACTATATACACACACTGCTGTAGCCTACAATATACAAAATAAGCCTAAACGCCGCCGTTTGGAATCCGCATTCTTCGCATTACTCCGGTCCCTGCAGGGTCTGCAGGAGTTGTCAGACGTCCTCATCCTGGATCAGAAGCTGGCTTCTGGGAGCTGTTGGAATAACCAATAAATAATCAAAACATAGTCTAGCCATGCACAGCATATTGAAAACTTGTCTATAAAGTAACAAAAGTCATATTGACAGCGTATATGTTCTTACTCTCTTTCACTCCTCTGTGGTGAGACTGTGAGTATTTCGGGTTGGCTTCAAGACGCGCCTGTAGCACAGCACACAGGTCCGTCACGCAGCTAAAAAAAAAACAAACAAGAGGAATGAATAAAATGACCAGTGCTTAAAAGTGTCAGTGCCAGAGCCGTGGTAAAAGTCAGCGCCGCTCACCCTCGATAGTGTCCCCGTCTACCTCTCTGAAGTTCGGACTGTTTGACACCGCCTCCTTCAAGCGACTCGTTACATCCATATTGTGAGGTGACAGTAGCCTGTAAAAACAATAGTCCTATGGTTAATAAAAAAAACTGCATTGACGTAACGTAACATCAGGTCCAACTCAAATAGATATTGGGAGAACATTCACTTATTCTTACCCTTGATCTGGATTATAATGCCACGGTGAGTTATGCAGGCGGCGAACTGCTTCCTATAAATTGAAAACACGAAATACATTTTTTTAAATACAGCAACTCACACTGGTTTTCATGTGATGGACACAGTTAAGTTGAGTTTAGCCTAAAGCCACAGTCAATAACCTACTCTTAACGCGATTTTCGGATTCTGTATCCGCCTTCTCTTGGGGGTGCGCTCTTCAACTTCTCTGAAATGTAACTCCGGTCCGTTCTCGACGGCCATCTTGCCTCCAACCTAGCGAATCTCTGGTCGATTCCCTCCAGAACCCTCTCCACGACCGTATCCACAGTGCTGGCCACCATACGAGACATCCCGGTCATAGCATTCAACAGGACTTTCATTTGATCTGCCTGTAAGCAAGTGAGTAAGTAAGTTTAATATACAGCACATTTAAAATCAGCGAGAACTGTCCCAAGTGCTGTACAGTGTCAACAAGACTAAAATTAAACTATCAAATGGTCATGTGCAAGTAGAAAAAAACACACAAACCTGTAGACCCGCAGAGAGTTGCTGGGGAGTTGAAAGCAAGTCGTCTTCCAGCCATTGTATTCCGCAAACCAGGGCAGTTTTCACAGCACGGGACCTCAGCGATTTCTGTCTGCCTTGTTGCCGCCAGATCTGCTCCTTAAACTTTTTGTTTACACTGCACGACGCAACGTTTCTCATACGTGATTGAACGAGAGCTTATGCGAGCCGTTAAGCTCCACCAATCACATGCGTAGACGTCATTACACGGAATACTCGCGAGACAACCTCCCGTCCTTTTGCTATTTAATGTTGTCTGACCACAGCTGGCAATTTGCACTGTTTTGACACAAAAATGGACTCTGCAAGGACAAAGAAAAGACCTCGGCGATATTGTGACCATTGTGACACCGAATGAAGCCATACACAATAAAACACTGAGCGCACTACTGCACATTATGTATACAGGCCAGATTTCTATATTTTTATTTCTATATTTCTATTTTATTTAAGAAACCTTTTAGAATATTGTTGTTGCATGCTTATTTTATCTTTATCTTATCTTTATTATTATACATTTGGACATCCAGTGCGGGCAAACAAGAAAAGAATTTCGTTGTTCAGGGAAACACGTTTCTAACTGCACACATGACAATAAACCTTTGAATCCTTGAATTTTGCCCACAAAAACCGGTATAACAAAAGAGGTGTTTGGGAGAAAAAAAAACAGATATGCATCACCTGTCACCAGCAGACAGCGTGCACCTCTTCTTTTTCAAGACAACACAGCAACAAACTTGGCTGGAGTTGGAGGTGATGGGGATGAACTTATAGAAACAGGCCTGCCCACCCCCCACCTCGCCTCACCCCACTTGAAAATGAATGTGGCAGCTCCCGACCTGATCACTGGCATTTACATATTAAAGGCTCTCCCAAGTAGGGGAGGGGAGGGGGGCATGGGGGAGCAGTTGGCAGGTCAATTTGCGACAACTTGGGCCAAGTTTTCACTTTTACCACCGTAAATGCAGGGGCTTAACGTATGCGGACATGTAAGGGGCCACATACATCCACAAATCCCTCTTTTCATGCAGTGAAGGGGACCCTCAGGGGTGGGCGCAGTGCGTGCCCAAAGCCTAAATAGCAAATGACAGCAAATAACAAATGACATCCATAATTTCGGACCACCTCCAAGCTTCTTCTGCTTAATGCAACACTGGCTAACGGTCCGGTTGAAACCACTCTCTGCCATTTTTGCGGCAATCAGCTGGAAAACTTTTTAGTTTCACACAGCGCCATCAAGCTCCCGCTGCACAGCCTCCTCACCAACAAAGGAGAGCAGAGCCTGGAACCGGTCCTGTGTGCTAGGTACCCCAAGCAGAAGGGTTAAAAAAATGGTAACGGGTTCCATGGGACCGGTACACTTTCGTGGTAGTGGAAACACTGAAGTAAGCGAACCGTTCTGAACCGACCCGACCCATAGTGGAAACGAGGCTTTAGTTCCCACTCTGGTGCAGATGAACGCTCTAGACACTGCACTATTCAAGAGTGTTGCAGATTTGTCCACAACATTATTATAATAGCAAAATAAAGAATTTAATTTGAATTAGCTTTCTCAGTTTCTCTACTTCTAGCCCACAAGGGATTAGATTATGAAAATTCTTATGTAGATCAAGTAAAAAAAAAAGCCTGTATTTGCAGACTTTAGGCAGCCCTTCAACCGTGTAATGTAGCAGAGGTATATAATTGTTTCATCGTGTTAATTCTTCCTATTAAAAGATTTATTTATTTTCCAACTTTTTTTTGCTTTTTTTTTTAGATTGAATTAGTTTTTCATTCAGTATTAAACCTATATGTATGATTTTATTTCACATTGTTTGAAACTTCCTCGTCACGGTCTCGGTTTATAAAATGAATTACCTGGAAATATTAACAGGATAGAGAGTCTTTGACTGCCTTGCTTCTTGATCGTTTTAAAATAACAGCATATTTTAACATTTTAAATTTCTAACACTACTTGGCAATTTCTTTGTATCCTGACAGATCCAAACAAGAGTCTTCTGTTTTATAAATCTTTTTGCTTTCCAGCATACCCCTCCTGCAAGTACCTCACACTGTGCAGTAAAGTCTATTTCCTGACACATTAATGTTTAAGCTGCTTCATTTGACAATCCCATGCCTGTGGTGTGAGAACTAATTGGTCATATTCGGGGAAAGTGTCTCTGCAAGCCGAGAGCTTCTTTGAGTTTTACTTTGAACCAAGGTTTCTGCTTTCATTCACATCCCAGTCTCTTATTCCTGACTGGGTGATACTTACATTAACCTTTTCGGAACGTTTGCTTGTACCCACGTGGTCTTTTTATGCATCTTCATTATTAACAGAATGATTTAGTGCACTGTGGCGTTGAGACGTTAGGATGATGCTTCTTTCCTTCTTGCAGTCTCCCTGGCAGCTTCCCAAGGACAGGCGGCAGAAAGCAATTGGTATTAGTGCGCACATATAGTCCGAGCAGATAAATATAGGCTGCTTTTAGCAGATGAGCCACAGCACCATCAATTAAGATTAGGGCAAGTGCGATCACAGTGTCATAAAGAACAACAAGATTGCATTCCCTCAATGTCAAAGGTAAGATAAACATGTACACCCTGCTGGGAAAAATCAAAGACAAACTGATAGCTCATATACATAATGCCTACAGTGACAAATAGCTATTGATGTTTCTTCATCAATGAGAGTGACATGGCTCAAAGAGCTTGGAGAAAACTGTGATCAAGCACTGAAATGACATTAAGTTAAACATTTGTTGAGGATGGATCCAATTTATTTCAGGTATCTGTGTTATTTTGGGTGAAATGAAGCGGGTGCAAGGATAAGACCCTGAACTTCTCCACAGAGCTTGGGAATGTTTTTTTTAGCTTAAGTATCAGTCTACCTTCCTTGTGACCAAACAAAGAAAAGGCTGGGAAGAACAGAAATAGTGTAGCTCTTTGTACATACATTGTACATACAAATGAGAAATGGCAGGACAGGCAGTTATCTTTGCTCTGTTGTCCAGCCATAGACCTCACTGCCCCTCTGGTTTTACCTGTCCTATTCTTGGCTGTTGTGCTTAACTCACCCTCCATAGTGTCCTCTTTTTTTCCAGTTGTTGCAGAGAGTATGGCAACAAGCCCCATGCCAGGCCAGAGGGATGTGGACAATGTGCGTGCCCTGTGAGTCTCCAGAGGTTTCCAAGTAAAGGCCATCACTCTACCTAATTAGCTGGTCTCTTTTGGGCTGTGACTAAAATCACCTCTGTGGCTTCTTTCTCCATCGAATCACACCTAATTTTAATTAGACCCCTCGGAATATTAGCCAGGGTCTTTGTTCCGCTTCCTCTCATTAAGGAGCCAGACAAATGAGTCGTTAAAATCCTTTATACATTTCCTCTACATTTCTCCTTCTGCCCAACCCCCCACCCCCTATGCTACTGTTCTTATCATTTTCTTGTACGTGCTATTTTATTGTAATGTAATCAGATACTGACTCAGCTAAAACCATACGATTGTATGAATATTGATTGCCTATTATGTTGTTATGTGTTTTGAATTTGAATGATAATATTTTGATATTTTATATATTGTGTGTACTATGAAAAAGTCTTTAAAGAAAAATCTAGTAAAACATTAAGGAACTAGAAATGCACTCAGAGAGTGCAGACCTCCGCCAACCGCCAACCTACCTGTGGATAGCGAGCCATGTATGGACATACGTTCCTGATGTGGGCTACTTGTTCTTTGGCGCTGTCAGCAGAAGAGGCATTCCCTTCTCCCTATTCATTATTGAACAGCAGTGTTCGCCGTTATTAATTATTATTATTTAATTAATATTATTATTGTTATAATGTTTTGTCGGGAAGCAGTGTTCTGTCGGGAAGCAGTGTTCGCCGTTATTATTACGCTATATGCAGTTATGCACACTGGCTTGCCGTGCAAGTAAATCCGCGCACTATGCATTCTGTCTGGCTTTGGGCACGCTATATGCAGTTATACACACTGGCTTGCCGTTGCAATCTTTTGTTGTGCTAATTACAGCAAATCCGCTCAATATGCATTCAGTCCGCGCACTATGCATTCTGTCTGGCTTTGGCTCTGGCACCTTGAGGTCGCGCCACCTTGCGGAGGTCGTGCCACCTTGTGGCAGGTCGCAAGATTGCAGCACGAACAGACGAACGAACATCCAGACAAACAGACAAACTCGGGCGATCACATAACCTCCTTGGCGGAGGTAATTAACAAATAGAGTCATTGTGAGAGAGCTTGTCTGTTATAAGCATAAAAAGGATTTAGAAATTTAGAAAATAAAAACTTGAACCATACATAAGAGAATAACTGACTGGGTAACAATGTGCAGGTGAAATTGATAAGAAGCAAGTAATCACAAGGACGAACACAAAGTTTGGAAGCAAACCACTGTCATCAATCATTTTGATTGTATATTGATGTCAAAATGTCCCAAATTACTAAAAGAAATTTAAATTACTAAAAGAAACTTGTTTTCCTAAATAATTTTCCTTAAACTTGGTGGAAAGAGGGTATGTTAAGTTTAGTGTAACAGAGACCCTTGCATATGTTCTAAGATGGCTCTTGTTTCCATACCTACTCTATCAAATACATCCATCAGCCACCTAAAACAACTGATCTGTGAGTCAAACCTTATATCTAGGCATTTATGTCATAAAGCTGCTGCAGCCTCCTCCACAAAGCATACCACCCTGGCAAAAAAAGGGGAAAAAAAAAGCTCAAGGAAAATGAAGATAAACCCATGCCCTTTATTGGGCCCAAAAACTTACCAGATTCCAATCTGATAAAGCCTTCATAGAATGGGCTGGCGTCAACTTTGTTCAATAGAGACCACACCTTCAACCCACAGAAGCTTGAGAATCTGCTGCCATTGTCCTGGTGCCAGAAACTTTTGGCATGTAAATGTAACCTGTTGGAAAAAAAAGAGAAATCTGTTAAAAAAAAAAGGAACCTACCTGTTGTTCCATAAGTAACCTGTGGAGAGAAAAAATTTTAAAAAACATTTAGAAAATATTATTTTTATTTCATGGAGTATTATTTGAATGCAATCATAAAGCTCAATCTTTATTTTATTCTGTATTTAATTTATTCATTTGGGTTATCCGAGAAGTCAGCTTCCAGTCCAGTGGTGGTTCTGTGAGGAGGAAGCGATTTCATTCGCTCATTCCGGAGCAGCCGGATTGCGATAGGAGAAAGCCAGCTCGTGCCCGCCTCCTCGGCGCAAGTTAGTGGGATGCACAGAGATATGCACGCAGAGCGTGGTGGCATGAAGAGAGCAGAGACACGGATGTCTGGAATGATAAAAAGTTCGGAAAAAACACTGGATATCGAGCAAGAGGAGCTGTTGGAGCTGGCACCTGAGCGTCCGGTAACCACCACAAGCGACCCTGGGAACCCTACCTTTGTTTATTCCTTTCTTTGCCCGGCTGGGTTTTTTACACCCTTGGATCTTGGAGCGAGATTCTCTTCCTGACGAGGGAGAGTGGCGAGCCAACCCGTGAGACCACTTGGATTAAAGAGGACATCTCTTCGTCAACCAACGTCCTATCGGTTTGAAAGAAACTAAGAAAAACTCAAACATTAAAGGAACACTATTTTCTACCCTTGGAAAAGAGACATTTTATTTTATTTTATTTTAAGGGTGCACCCGATTCAGAGACATTTAAAGTGTGATTAAAGGCCGGCTGAAATTGTAACAGTGTTTTATGATATGTGTTAATACATTCAAATATTGCTAAAACTTACCTCTGCGTGTTCCCTCTTGCTTAATTGGTGTCCAGTTCATTACTCTACCATTTCTCCCTCACGAGTCTAGGAAATTCTGGTCCGTGTTACTTACCTTCCAGGTGGGTTACATATAGCCTGGGAATTCCCATGCTGCTTTGCGCGCGATTTCATTCTCACTGCAAAGTCAGCCTGGAAACCACCGCCCTTATTTTTGGACAAAACGTTACCGTTCGATGCAGCCTCAGAAAGTGTTTTAAGTAGCTTAGAGCGCAAGTTTACTTTTATTTGACCTTTTTTTCTTCTTCTTCCTCGTCGAATTTCTGTCGTCATCTGGTATAAGTGATACAATTTGCTATGAATCACGCGCAAAACAGCATGGGAAGAACCAGACGCCATTTGATAGACATTCGTAGCGCCCAATAAACGGGTCTGGGCATTCCTAAACCACGCCTCAAATACGAGAAAATTCACACCTAGTTCCCAGACCACCATCTCATCGAGATTGTGGACGCGTCAGCCAGCCTAGGTTACATAAAGAATCCATTCTTAAAGTCACTCAATTCACAAGTCTGAATACTTAAAGACAACTGTCCATTGAAAATTGTGAGCAACATGTGATTCTCTTCGATCGAGATGGATGTGTCTCAACCACGGCTGTTCATAGCACACCATCCATCCAACTGGAGCCTATCCCAGCTGTCATTGGGCGAGAGGCCCGGTAAACCCTGAACGGGTTGCCAGTCCATCACAAGGCCACACAGAGACAAACAATCATGCACGCTCACACTCACTCTTAGGGAGAATCCCCCACAGTTAGGGAGACACCAATTGAGCCTGACATGCATTTTTTTGGACAGTGGGAGTAACCCGGAGAGAACCCACGCATACACGGGGAGAACATGCAAACTCCACACAGAAAGGCCCCAGCTGTGATTCGAACCAGGAACCTAACCGTCACACCACCATGCAGCCTTATATAGCACACCTCTATACAACATATAAAGTACAGCCTTTCATCTTTGCCTATCATTGTTCATGTAATTTTCACCTTTAAAAAGAAATATTTTAGGGGCATGTGACATAAAGCACTGATCGGTTGACAAGTTCCAATTTTAGTGGCTTGAAAAGGAGCAAATATTTTAATTTGTCATCTGTGTCTTTCTGTTACTTCTTGTCGTTTTATGCCCCTTCTCTTTCAGTTTTATCAATCTCTATACTTGTACCTTGATTTACAAATTTTCTTTAATCAACAGCTCTCAACATCTTTATGGCTTTACACTTTAACATCATGTGTTCTCATCCATGTTGAGCAGGAAGGAGAATAATTTATGCTCATTAAGAAAATATGAGAAAATATGGGAAAACATGATCATGGCGCTGTGCCTGATTCAAATTACCAGAACGTGTTCTTGTCTTTAGTGGCTCCAAGAGTGATTACTGTCCTTTGTGTTGTTTCATGGATCACTGAAGAAACCCTATTTGTGGGATCTTCACTGTAATAGTTTGCAATTTGACTTTCAATGAAATATCTATAAGTTTCATGTAATTTTCAACATCTATATGAGACCCATCACAACAGACTATGGCTTTACTATGGCCTTGACTGAGGCAATTTTCCACTGTATTGTGAATCATTACTTTAAAGAATTATTTCAGGAGACATATTATGCGCTTTTTATCATAAGCTAGGTCTATGGCATAACAATTTCATGCAAAGCTGAATAATTCACAGAATGAGATATTTTCAGACATAGGCAGCCCCAAACCTATTGACGGGGTTGTGTTAACTCAAACCTTTTAACATTGGTAGTGACTTCAGACACTTAAATTAATGCTTTCGAGCTGAGAAAATGTTTATTTTTTTTCATTATATGTCGACTTAAAACCCAGCTGAGATACAATGCATAAAATATCAGGAGAAAAAAAATCAACAATTGAAATAAATATATATATATATATATATATTGAGATTAAAATTGTTCTACTTTAAAGGGCATTCAAAAGGCCCTCTCTCTGCCCACTTTCCTGTCTTTTTACACTTTCAAATAAAAGCCGCTGAAGACCAAACATTATTTAAAGAATAATAGATAAACAACATGACTACTTTGTCAAGCCACAAAGCTCACCCAAAGAGGTTGAGTAGTATCATCTAAAGGACTTTGGAGAACTGGTGGGGAACTTCTGTAAATACTATGTATTTGATCTGGATCACCACCGAAATAGAAGCAGCCTTCAACAAATATTAAACGTCACCTTTATGGGCAAGACTGTTAACAATGAGCCCTTTTACTTATTAAACGGCTGGCACTCAGCACCTGTAGAAAAACAAGCAATAGTAAATGAATGTTGCTTTCATCCACTGGCAACTCACAAAGTTTATCATCTCACTAAGCCATTATATTAACATCTGCAACCATTTAGCCAAAGCGTTGTGTTTTTGTGTGTATGGTGTCTATGTGTCTCAGTGCATGCACATGCGTGTGTTTACCATCAGTCTGTGAGCAAGTCTGAGGATGCTCTCATGGGTGGTTGAGTAATACATGTTGGTGCCCTGCCAATGCCACACGCCCTTGTTCATGAATTATAAAACCACGAGCAATTATGGTTTTTAAACAAATTAACAAAAGCATGCTGGTTGCAAACTGTAATTGGGTCAGTGCTTATTTCCTGCAACACACCTGGGCTCACAGTAAACGTTGAGTATCAATTATAAATGGCTCCTGCCCTACCCAGGGCGCATAGCAGATCATGGCCTATCACAGCATATACACCTGCATTAGCATACACATGATGACTGTAATAATGTCCATGGTAATTCTTTCATGTCTCCCTGCATGGGTTCCAGGATCAAAGCTGATGAAATGTGTGTGCTTTGCTCTTTTAATGTATTCATTTTTAGTCGGTATTTCATCTACTGCTAGGTCAACACATATGTAGAAAATGGTTAGTCCTATGAAAACAAAGTGACACACTGCTCTTGTAATCTTATATTACATTTTAACTTAATAATATGGTAAAATATTTCATGGTCCCAAGGCTCAAGAACAACTCATAAGCCCCTTTCAGACATACAGTGCTGTTCATTATTGGCTTATCATTAATGGCACATGTCGGTATCATGTTTGAATGACCACTCTTTGCTTTTCCATAACAGTTAGCTACAGATCCAATCCCCTTTTTTTAAATCTTCATTTTTTTAGCTGTTATTGTGAAGGGAATTTACATTACATTAGGGCTCTTTAAAGCTGCAGTCGGCAGGTTTTCAAAATTGCGAGTCTAAAGTCGGAAAATTCGAACTGATACAACTTTCAGGTCCCTCCCCCAACCTCTAACAAGCTCCGAATCGCCCCCCAAACCCCTTCCCCTCTGTGGACGAGGTTGTGCACGTGAGTTCACACCAGTGTGAGCGCACACAAGCTGGGGCAGACTCACGCTCAGCAGCGTGTGCACAAGCTGTGATTGACAGGTAGGATTCCTCCACCCTAACTTGATTGGTTAAAAACAGCCGGGAGCGCTCGATTTTTGCAAGCATGATTACAGGCTTCAGAGGGAGCTACAGATTTCGTTATTTTTCCTAAACAGCCTATTTAATATTCTACTTCCAGAATCCCATGACAGTTCAAGCTAATATGACTAAAAAAAAGTTGCCGACCGCAGCTTTAAGCTCAATCACATCTGCCAAATCAAATAGATTTTTACATCAGCCACGGCAACATGGCAGTCTACCTACTTCCAGTGGTTAAATTGCTGTCTATACACAGTATGTTATACTTAATGATATGGTATAATATGCTCTGTTTATTCACTTTCATTTGCAATTAGCCCTCTATAATAATAGAGAGGATGGAAGACGACCTTGGAACACGCTTAATTAATCAGCAATTGGGAGAGATACAACCACTGCAGGCTTATTTAGTTTCTGGTGAGATTAAGCATGAAAAGTATGACACGCCAATTTACTCAACAAGCCAAATGTGATTTATCAGTAAAAATCATCCCTCATTTGTTTTTTGCTCGGTGGTTAAATTATGCTTTTTGGAAAGCTTCTTATTTTGCTTGTAGAATTTTTTTCTTATTAGTTCTTGGAACTTGACCAAAGATTTTGATTGAGAATGATATGGATATCCAGAGGGAAACAGCGGATACAAGCTGGAATAATGGAACTGGGGTGTATGGAAAATACAGGATAAGAAATTTGATTAATTCTGTGAAGAACTAAAGTTCTCAAGCATGAGTAATTTTATCTTGCTGAAAATATGCCACTTTTAAAAATATTAACTGTAACAAGAAGAATATCTAATGTGAAATATAAAATGACAGACGAAAAGCTGAAAAGGTGAGTCATATAAACACAGTACTTTTAAATCAAGCTAACTGTGGCAGTCACAATCACAGAAGCTCACTCAGTGCTGACATAGGGCCTATGTTGTTGTAGCCTGATTAACATTGACTTTCAAATCTCTTCGAGATTCTGGTCTGACCCAGACAATAACGAATACGATTCGAAATGGCCTGGTCAACCCGCCTCCCTCGGGTTGCTACTGGTTGAGGCCAGAAAAGGCTGTGCCTAAGCTTAAGCCAATCACACCACTCTTTCCTCTGACGTATGTAACGCGACGGGAACTGGTTGAGTAACAGGAAGAAGAGCTTTAGCTACCAGCAGGGCTAACTGGTAGATTAAACTCTTACCAAAGCCAGTAGGGAGCAAGGCGAAAACGTCTTTCCTGTCAAGAAATGATTCAAGGGCTGTTCTTTGCTCGATATTTAACGAGAATCTCCCGTCGAACACTTTCATTACAGCATCTACAGCAGTGTCAAAAGCTTGACGCTGCTCCATGTTGATATTGAATGAAGCGCTTCCGTGTACAATCCATGGGTTGAGTCGCAGTTCAACCACGTCACTACCTTGAACACGCCTCTACCCTGGGCCGTTGGCGCTGCTCAAAGTTGATTGCTTCCCGACAAAGTGGGTGGAGCTTCCCCTGCCAGGGGGAACTCGAATCAACCTGAACAAGCAATTTGCCTGAGGTAGTGCAGCAGAGCCGAAGGTGTTGCGTCACTGCGAGGGCGGAGCCTGGGTAATGTTGTTGCGCAGTATCTTACAACCATATCACGTTTGCCATCACACAGCAAACATTAGATATCTATACATCTAAAAGTTATGCAATAGTCATTGCATAGAATATTAAAGTTTTTTTTTTTTTTGTCTAGATCAGGTAAACATTCTAAGAACAGGTTCATTCACAATATAAAACAACACACTGATCAGAAATCTAACTGACAGCCAAAACTGGTTATACAACCAAATTATTACACTATTTGAGAGTACTCTCCTCCTCGAAACGTGCCAATGTGGAGTTCAGTCATGCAGGCAGATATTAATAATTGCAATAATTAAATTCAAAGAATGCGCTGCCTCGAGTGGCCATAAGAGTAATCACTCGTGAAGTGTAAAAATGGTAACAATGGGCCTAATGCAAGAACATTTTCGTATTTTCGTATATTCTCTCACTTTTTTCATACGAAGGTCTCGTATGAACACACCACGTCAGATTCAACAAACGCTCTTAACTTTGGAAAAAGTGTGTAAACGACCTGCGTAAATGATGAATGCCACCCGTGCGTATTTAAGTGCACGTGCACGAGGATAGTAGATATTGCCACGCCCAAAATTATACCATATAAGGCTGTGCTTCCTCGCTCCTGTGACAGGAAGTGTGTGAGTGTTGAGTCATGAGAATGGCATCAAGGCGCAAAAAGAACAACTTTAGGGGATCTGAGATTGAAGTTCTGCTTTCAGAGATCCAAAAAGGAAAATCTGTCATTTTTAGCAGTGTCAGCAGTGGAATTACAGAACCTGCTAAAGCGAAGAAATGGCAAGCAATTACGAGTGCTGTTAATACCATGTCACCTGTAATTTGTAATGTCACCAAAATAAAAAAGAAATGGTTTCATATGAAAATGGCTTAAAAAAAAAAAAACGTCTCGCCATGGACAGGCGCTCGATGACTGCAACTAAAGCCGTGCAATCAGTTGTTGCCTTGCCCCATCATGACGGCTCTTTGATGGGGTGGTTAACGAGGGGGGTCTTCTGGCACCACACCTTCTGGTCTGCATGGGCTGGTTCAGGTAGTAGGAGAACCTCGTTCATGGCAAATCTGGCATGTATAGGAATTTGATGTACCATGGGCAGTGTTGGGTAAGTTACTTTAAAAATGTAATCCGTTACAGTTACAAGTTACCTTGTTTAAAATGTAATTGTAGTGTAACTTTTTGGATTACTTAAAAAAAAGTAATGTAACTAATTACTTTTGGATTACTTTTACCTATTTATGGTATAGGATAATCTGTATATTATCTGTATGATTCCATCTGTATTTATCACATTTATTTATATCATGCTATTTTTCTTTTCATTGTACTGCCATAACTACATTATACATTCTCTGCACATACATGCATTTCCCTAGGTAATTGATCTATTCTGCACATATCTATTAACCATCTTTCCTTACACTAGCTGTAAATAACTGCATTTTATCTCTAAATACTGCATGCTATACAATCTGCACGCGTTACACTTGATAAGATGCCAAACTGCATTTCATTAATACATGTGCAATGACAATGAAGTACTCTACTTTAGTAATAAATAAGCAAAGTAAGACTTTTACATCACATTTTATTTTTCTTTGCACACCCTTGCTTGTGTGTGTGCGCCAGTACTTCCGGTGAAAACTTCCAGGTGATTTGACAGCTAGCGCGTCAGGTTAGGGCCAGTGGCCGTAAACAAAGGTTAACTTATAGCCGAGAAGAAAGATGATAATATAACGTAGCTAAAAAGACTAGCTTTCTTCAGTAGCCTAATGCTTACCGATTTAGCAAGCCTAGCAGCCTCGTTGCTAATGCTAGCCGCCGTAACGTTACCAACCATACCCGACGTCAAGGAGTTGGCTGAGCAGGGGCAAGATTATGGGGCTGGCAGAGTTAACTTCATAATGGGTGAGTGCAGGTTTCATTCACTTGTTTTCATTCTTTCACAGGATTGATTCACTTCATTGGTTTATTGATTGCTGGCCGCCGAGCCATTATGTGTCTGTGTTTGTGTGGGTTACTGATCATGGTTGTTAGCAGTCGATAGTCAGGTTGTGTAACGTGTGTGTGAGTGTGTATTTTTTCTATGGGTACATGCCATTGACTGTATGAGCGGTCTGTGCTCGTTTTTTTATTTTTATTTAATTAGATTGGAGATACTAATTAATACTGAGGGGGGGCTGGTCCCGGGGAAAATTGCCAGGGCCGATTTTTTTCCCCAGTCCGACCCTGCCGCTCTGTAGGCTACTTCTGTCACTGCAACCTTGCACAAATTGTAATCCTGTTAAGTAACCCCCATTCTCACTGAATGTAACTGTAATCTGAGTACATTGTTTTTGCTTGTACTGTAACGGATTACAGTTACTTTTATTTTGTATCCTTTTACCGTAACGCCGTTACATGTAATCCGTTACTCTCCAACCCTGACCATGGGTGATAAACTGATGAGAGTTTAGATGACCAAGGGGAGCGCATGACTCTCATAGGACTGGGACACACCGATCTGTCTCCAATCTCCCTCTGAAAGGTTCCAGTGGCCAAAAATCCAAGAGTGATGAGGACCTGGATGAGTGGTGGAATTGGGTTTGATCGGCATGTTTCTCTCTGGAGTTGTGGCTCTAGCAAGCTGCATATTTATAGTCAAGTTAACCTTCAATTAGTGCATAATTTAAGTCAAACAGAATAATGTCAGCATCGTTATGGGGTATAATGTATATATTTATTTATATTTGCTTCAATGTAATTGAATATACAATCCATTAGTCAAGCAAACTTGATTGGAATAACAGCGGACTATTTTACGAAACTCCTACGACAGGACGGGATCACTCAAAGAAAACGTAAAATACGAAAAAGATTGGTGAATGCTCAAATTCTCTTAAATCACTCTTACACACGAATTAAGAACAAATCTGTGCATAGGAACGGTTGTTGCATGAGGCCCAATGATAGTAAAGTCGCATTGGAAAAAGAATGTCCTTAACCTTAACCGTGATGGTTTTGTAACCCAACCCAAGTAGTTTTGATTTTTAATGCTAACCAGTTTTCTAAAGCCAACCCAGAAAGTAACAATTGTGTCATTATAAGTTGTGTGTGCCATGTGACCAAGGCAATCAGCAAAATGGTGTTGACGATGGTTGAGGTAGTGTTGTAAAAAGAATGTATTTTAGACCTAATTTTGATATTTTTCTAACCATAACCAAGTTATGTTATTGCCAAATAAAAAGTATTTGGATAAAGTGTTGTTGATGAAATGTATGTTGGTCGAAAGCTCACGTCACGCAAAGGTCCATGATTGAAAGCTCATTACTAAGCTGCTCCCTCCACCCCAGCTCCTCGAGGACAGTGGCTTTTTAAACAAAACACTTGAGAATGACGTCTGCTCTGATGTGGTGACGCTCAGATGAGTTGTATTTCCCTGCTGCTGCATGTAGAGGTGGTACTTAACCGTAATGAACCATAATGAAGGGTATGAAGAGAGGAATTATATGACCGTTTCAGTTGGTTGGCTTGAGATATTAAACATATAAACTGTAAAGTGTCTTTTCTCTCTGATGCTTGACTCTTCACCAGTGTTTGCGCAAAAATATATAAAACCCTAACCAAACTGCTAGATGCTGCACTTTGTGCAACAGTGGTTCTTATTAGTGATCAGATAGCGATAGAAATGACTATTTTATATCCATTAGTTATATAGCATTTGCCGTTTAAGGATCACCATGTTTATTTCTTACCAAAGCACCAGAGCAACTCACAACAGTGTTGCTTAAAGATCTAGAGCCAAAGCTAAACCTGTTTAAAGCCTCCTCTGTACTGCAAGCAGGTAAAGCACACAGCTGCCCTCTATGAGCCTGGTTTTGTAGGTTGAGTTCTGTTAAAAAGGAGTTTTTCTTCCTTCCAGTTGTCAAGTATTTCCTCAACAAAAGGAATTTTGTTACTATCTTTTCTTACTATTGTAAAGTCCTGACTTCTTTATGTAGTGCCCTGAGATGACTGACATATGTTTTTAATTGCTGCTATTGTGCTATTGAAATTAACATAGTATTCTAGCTGAAATAATGCAATACTCTTCTAACATTAATTGTTCTTTTTTTAGCCATGAATAAAAAAAATTGAATAACAAAAAAATATGAATTATGCAGTTCAAACAAACTCGCCTTGCAAGTACGGTAAGAATGTTGACTAATTGGATATGTACTTGGGATTGCAATAATGTTATAACATGACATTTCTGTAATGTAAATGTAACTTTCATGTTGTATGTGATGAAGAGGGCTGAGCTACACCTATACCCCATTACAGCTTCTGTATTTTCAATGTAAGTTATGCATTGAAGAGTACTAGAGCCTTTTGTTAATTGTGCTGAGTGTCTTCAGTCATGGCTGCACATCTACATGATAAAACGTGTGCCCCTGGGAAAAAAAACAAAGAATCTTTGACCCCGGTCACAGTAAAGAAATTAATAATTTGTCAAATACACTTGCAAGAAAAATGTCTCAAAAGCATTTAATTTGGTTGACTCAGTTCTGGAATAACACAAAAAAAAAAATTGTAAGGAAAATGTTGCCTTTCCAGGTAAATGAAATAAAATGAGAAATGACTGGACAACAAATACGTTGGAAATGTTTAGAAGTGCTGTGGAGTCTGTTTGAACACCAGAGCACATTTATGTCTCACCAGCACAGCGACAGGCTAGTTTCGAAGCTTTTGTAACGTCTGTTGCAGTAGTAGTAAATTTGCATACATGAGTTAATCACATACTGGCTGCGTGGATCATGTACATAATGTTTCAAAACTGTATTAGTCAAAATATAACACGTTAAAAATCGGGCCTATCTCTTTACTATTTTAAATGTTTGAAGTTTTTAACGACCTAAGACAGACCAGCTCCTCTTCCTGTGTTCAGTCTGTTTGCTAAATTTATAGTGAATAGATTTATGTGGTAATGTTTTTGTATTAGATATTAAATAGGCCGATATGGACTATACTGCTTAAAATGAATACATTCTGTTTCCAGTACAACTGTTAGGAAGCTTGCACTAATTCCATTTCTGCACGATAACTTTTGTGTTGACTGATGGAAATTGAACACAGATCATTGTCCTTCATTTTCTTTAGAAAGCCAAGAGATGGCCATCTCTAGACTATTTTAAATGTTTGAAATTTTTAATGCTGCCATGTATGTTTTTATGATTGTTTAGTAGAAGTTCACCCCTCCTAACCTTTCATCCATTTAGCTTTTACAAAACAAGATAGAGTATTCAACTGCATTTTAATCTTCACTGGTTAACGTATAGACTAGAAAATAAATGGCAATCAGCAGTAATCTTTTAAGGTGGAATTGGGCAGTTTTGATCACTGACTTAGTCATCCATTTATTTCTCACAGTGATGTGTTTAGATTTTTTTTGTCGGTTTTGTTTTTAATATATTCACTACTTCTGCACTTTTGCTTAGTTTCAGTTGAATAAATATTGTCACAGTGTCATGTATAATTGTTTGTCTGAGGTTGCATTTAAGACCTAGTGATGACCTGGTCATTTTTTTTTTATCATGTCATGATCTCTTTTGAATGAGTCAGCTTTCGTCAAAGACTCCTTATGGACAACTTAGCTTTGCAACTAACCTGCCTGCCCGCCCACCTATGACTCTAACACCCATCAAGGATAACCAGCGATCCCCCTCAAAGTACCCTTGTCAATCATAAACAGTAAGACCACACCCCCTTAAAACAATATCTCTGGACCTATTCTTGGATATTCTACATAAACACTCACCGAAATTAACGTATCTCTCTATTTCTCCAGAGACTCGGATTTAATGGCTGGACTGTACCTCCAAATCCTTTGTCTCTCTGGACTAAACCACTCTTAACAGTCTGAACTTGCTTTAGAGTCCACTTTTCATTATCGCCTTTGGCTGTGACATCCTTACACTCAGAGGGTCTTTTCACACACGACTTTTAAGCCAGGACTGATGCACCTTTCAGCATCTTTGTCATGCATGAATGTACAGAAGTTGAATGGGGTGTCAAAAGCCTCGTTTCCACTATGCAGTACGGGTCGGTTCGGAACGGTACGGGTCAGGTCGCTTTGGGGTCAGCTTGTGTTCCCACTGTATAAAGGGGACCCTCAGGGGTGGGCGGAGTGCGTGCCGAAGCGTAAATAGCAAATGACAGCAAAAAACAAATAACATCCATAATTTTGAACCACCCTCCAAGCTTCTTCTGCTTAATGCGACACTGGCTCGCGGTCCGGTTGAAACCACTCTCTGCCATTTTTGCGGCAATCAGCTGGAAAACTTTTTCCTTTCGCACAGCGCCATCAAGCTACCGCTGCACAGCCTCCTCACCAACAACGGAGAGCAGAGCCTGGAACCGGTCCTGTGTGCTCGGTACCCCAAGCAGAAGGGTTACGAAAATGGTAACGGTACGGATTGGCACGCTTTCGTGGTAATGGAAACACTGAAATAAGCGAACCGTTCCGACCCGTACCGGGCTGCATAGTGGGAACACACCAATTGTTAATCTGATGGTGCTACAACTTCTGAGTTATTAAGGGAGATAATAACAGAGTTAAAAACAGTACAGGTGTGACCTGGCACCGCAAAACACACTGCTCTGACCAAGTGCGTAGTCGTCACACTGCTGATTCCATGACGGAGGCTTGTTGTGTGTATGCACATACTAATATGGCACTGAGCCACTCTGTTTGAAATGTGTGAATTACCAAAGGAGAGTACCTGCAGGTGACCATATATGGGACAATGTGTGAAAAGGGCTTATCTTCCCCCTATTCTGTTTCTCTTCAACAGCCTCTGTTAAACAAAGGCTGAAAGGCCCTCAAAAAATCTTTGAAAAAAGGAGATGATAAAATTTAGAACACATTCAGTTTTTAAAAGTTTGTAAACTGCATTGATATGTGTGTAACTGGTGATTGTTTTCCTTTTTTAAAAAATAAATTCTGTTGAACTTGCTTATTACCATTTCCCCTTCAGGCTTGACTTGACTTGTAAAAAAATTGTGTGAAGACATGGTTTGAAGAATGTGTGATGTACACACATTCTCAGCAGACATTTGCATTATACAGCCAGTGCCAAATGTTTTATGGGTGTTTTGTTAAAGGAGTGCATTTATGTAATTTTATAATCATAGAATTTCCATATATCCTTAATTTACCTTTGATAGGAATATAATAGCAGCCTGGGATATTTTTTGTGAGGAAATTATTTTGAATTATCATATATATTTAAATTATCATTAACATATTCATCTCAAGGCTCACACAGGGTTGGACTCGAGGATTAGGTTCAACAAGTTTATTTCCACAGGGATGAGTTAACAAGTCAATGGCAAGGATGAAGTGAGCCACAATGCGGGTGAGTTCATAGGTAATCCATTGGAAAGTCCCCACTGACATCCACTAGGCTGAGCGTCTGCACAGAGAAAACAAGGGGTCAGTCCACAGTTGCAAAATCCTCACAAAACACAAACTTCAAGGTAATGTAAACTGGAGGCCACACCACACTACCGGAGCTAATGCCACGTTCTGGCGTTGAATTTAAGTTTTCTTCATCCCTTAAGTGGGATTCAAATCAATTCAGTTTTATTTACTGTATATAACTAACCTGACTACGTCATACTCATGATTCTAGTCAGAATGTGAGTCTGATACCGCTGGATAGAGTTTTGAGTATGGGGCGTGTTTCAACCGAACCAGGAGAAAAAAATGCCTCTTCGCTCAATTGGATAGACCTACAACCAATCAGAGCAACGTAGTATGTGACGTAGATTAAGCAACACACACTTGTTGTAGGAAGGACGGCAAAAACATATTTTCTATCGATAAAAGCCTTTACCGCGTTCCTCTGTTCGTCTTTCAAAATGAATGCAATGTGGAGATCCTGTAGAACAGACTCGATGGCAGAATCTACACACCCTAGCTCTCCAGCGGCAGCCGTGTTTGTTTCAAACGAATTCAAACCAAGCGCTCTTTAGTGACGTAGTCGATAATGTCCCTGTTGATCATCTGTCCATCATCGTATAAAGCCTGCCCTGGCAATCTGATTGGGTCGACTGTTTTGATGTCGAGCATAGAGATTTCCCAACTGAGCAGAGCCAGACCGAACTTCCCGACTAAAAATTTTATGGGCGGGGCTAAGTTCGGCTGGCACCCAGGCTAGTATATAGCGCCAAATTACGACAAATGTCATCTCAAGGCACTTAAATCTCAAGGCCTTGAAAACAGAATGCAGGAAAGCAGAGCGTAAATGGAGAAAAACTAAACTTCAAATTCACCATGACCTCTACAAACAAAGTCTTTGTAATTTTAACCACGGATTACTCCGCGCTAGTCAGCAACACTTATCTGAAATGATTAATAAGAACATCAACAACACTCGTGCTCTGTTTGCTATGGTTAATAAGCTGACAACCCCCCCAAAACAGATAGTTTCAGAACTCTGTTCCAAAGAAAAATGCAATGAATTTGCTTGTTTTTTCAATGAAAAAATCAAATCTATAAGGCTAAATATCAACATAAATCAGCAAAATAATAAAATGACGCAAACCTTAAAACCACCTAGGAATCAATCAACTATGATGTCAGAATTCAATACAGTTGACCAAAAAACCATAGAAGAAACAGTCCAGCATCTTAAACCATCGACATCCTGTCTTGACACAATGCCATCTGACTTCTTTAAAACTATTGTAAGCTCTGTCCAAACAGATTTGCAGCAAATAATAAACTGCTCACTTCAATCAGGCACGTTTCCTAAACCCTTAAAATTAGCTGCCATCAAGCCACTCCTAAAAAAGACAACATTGGATGCTTCCATTTTATCCAACTACAGACCCATCTCAAATCTTCCTTTTATAGCCAAGATTGTTGAGAAAGTGGTTTTTAATCAACTCAGTAACTTCTTGAACTCCAGTGGACTCCTTGACAAATTTCAGTCAGGCTTCCGACCTCACCACAGTACAGAAACGGCTCTTATTAAAGTGTTAAATGACATAAGGTTGAACACTGACTCAGGCAAGGTGTCAGTTCTGGTATTGTTGGATCTCAGTGCTGCATTTGACACTGTGGATCACAGTATACTGCTGAACAGGTTGGAAACCTGGGCAGGACTCAGCGGGACAGTCCTAGAATGGTTCAGGTCCTACTTGGAGGAGCGGAGTTATTTTGTGACTATTGGAAGTAATCAATCTGATCGAGTGGCTATGACATGTGGAGTTCCTCAGGGATCAGTTCTTGGACCCCTTCTGTTCACTCTATACATGCTGCCTCTGGGTCAAATTCTGAAGAACTCTAAAGTCAACTACCACAGCTATGCAGATGACACACAGATATATCTGGCACTGTCTCCAGATGACTGCAGTCCTATAGAGTCATTGTGCGACTGCTTAGAGCAAGTCAAAAAGTGGATGAACCAAAATTTCCTTCAGTTAAATCAAGAAAAAACTGAGATCATTGTGTTTGGCAACAAAGAGAAGAGGTTTGCTGTCAGTAAACATCTTGAGTCACTGTCTCTAGAAACTAAAGACCAAGTCCGGAACCTCGGCGTGCTGATAGACTCAGACCTGACCTTCAACAATCATATCAAATCAGTCACCAAATCAGCCTTTTATCAACTTAAGAACATATCCAGAATTAAGGGTTTCATGTCCCAAACAGATCAGGAGAAGCTGATTCATGCTTTCATCTCCAACAGACTTGACTACTGTAACGGTCTTCTGACTGGACTCCCCCAAAAGAGTCTCAAACAGCTGCAGCTCATTCAGAACGCTGCAGCCCGAGTTTTAACCAGAACAAAGAGATCACATCACATCACCCCAGTTCTCAAGTCTTTACATTGGCTCCCGGTCAGATACAGAATAGATTTTAAAGTTCTGCTGCTCGTCTACAAATCACGGAATGGTTTAGGTCCAGAACACATGAATGACATGCTAGCAGAGGATAAACCCAGCAGAGCTCTGAGATCTACTGACTCAGGTCAGATAGTGGAGCCCAGAGTTCAAACTAGACACGGTGAAGCAGCTTTTAGCTGTTATGCTGCACACAACTGGAACAAACTACCAGCAGAACTGAAATCAGCCACAACTGTAAGCACTTTTAAATCCAGGTTAAAAACATTTCTCTTTCGGTGTGCTTATGGTTGAGTTTATATTTTTCTTTTTCCCCTCTTCTTTGATTGCTTTAATTTTAATTCTATTTTTTTTTCTCTTTAAATTGCATATTTTTATGCTGTTCTTTTAAATGCCTTGTCTTTATGTAAAGCACATTGAGTTGCCTGTGGTATGAAATGCGCTATATAAATAAAGATGCCTTGCCTTGCCTTGCCTTAAATATTATAGTCCAATTCAAGCCAATTGGACTTCAATTCATTGTAAATAATCCAATGAAATCCAATTGATTAATTTAAAAATAATCCAATTAATTCATATAGAGCCAATTCAAAAACAATTTCCTAGCTAAGGATACCAAAAGATTGCACTGAAACTTCTCTTCAGTCCAATCTCCCGTCCTGAGCATGAGGATGATCGTTGATTGAAGACAGCTGAGTGATTGCCAAATGCAGAGACGTGAACCACTGAGGACGGCGGTATAATGGGAAATTAGTTTTTTCGTTCATGTGTTGTGTTACTCTTGGTTTTCTCCTGAGGTAGGTTATTTATTCTAATCTAATTGTATTGTTGCTGATAGCTTAACATTTTTGTATTGAAATCAATGTGTGTATCTGTTTTGTTTGTACATCATGTAGATTAGATTAAATTCTAATAATGTTGTGATCGTGAATGAACGATAGTTTGAAATGTGCTCATAATTTTAATATTTTCTCATTATTTCTTTAGAGATCTGTGTTACTCTGTTCTTGCATTAAGGCATAGGCAAGTTGAATTTGGATAGGTTGCAAAATATAAATTGGATATAATGTGTAATCAAAATGTACATTAAATTCATGTTTTTAATGAAACTTCCATTCTGTCCTGTGTTCTTTCATTAAAGCTATGGTTGGTAATCCTGTTCAGAAACACATTTTGTAATACTGGGTGAAATGGTCCGTCTATCCTGAGAGAAATCTATACAAGATGTATTTAGAAAAAGGGACGAAAATAATCAGACCTCTGTGGCAGCTTCAGGACTAAGAAAAAGCTGCTGATCTCGGATTGGGGCGCCTACAAAAAACCAATCAGATGCCTCTGCGCTTTCTGCCTACGCCCCCCTCTGTTGGCTCCCTCCTCCGCGCGTGCACGCGGTTCTACCGGCTTTGGATGAAGCACTGACGGAATGGGGAGGCGGGGGGTGGAGCTTAGAGGAGGGGTCACTTTCGAATCTTGCTAGCTCTCTTGCTAGCTCTCTAGGATTACCTACCATAGCTTTAAGGTAAGAAAAAGTACCAATGACATCTGCATCCTGAATGAGACCGACGTCTCAAACGCTGAACAGGTTGTGCAAGCCCTCAAGGCAATGATGGTGGCAACAAATATCATGTGTGAGGAGAAGAGCTCAACAATCTCCATCATCGCTCTGCTCCATGCCCAGCTTTTGAGTGACACAACCAGAAACAATGATGATTCCTCTCTTGTCAGAGAGATCAACACCACCATTCACATAGACCTGTCCAAGCGATATGACTTTATGGTGGAGAACAACATTTTGCACATCTCATCAGCCTTCGACCTCAGGTTTAAGTCTCTGTAGTTCCAATTGCCACAAGACACTCAGCACACGTATGCCAATTTGTTAGAAATGGCTGCTGCTATGAAGATATTATTAAGGTGATTTTAACAGTAGTAGGTCATCTTCTCTCTTTGTGTCTTTCTCTTCTTTTGTGCCTTTAAGTACAGCTCGATACCATAGATAGGCATTATCTCATCCATACATGCACAAAAATAAATCTAGAAAAATCTATAGAAAAATAAATCTATAGAAAATAAATACATCTATATTAATCTAAGTTATGATTATTATTGTTAAAAAACATGCATAAAAATGTAAAATTGATGGTAATAATTGACTTGATATGACCTAAAACATGTTTCTGAATAGTAATGTAACTAGTGAGTCACTGTTAATTTTCTTGCAGGAAAATGCAGAAATGGATGAATCTCAAGTGAGCCCTGCTCCTATTGATGACACAGAGGGAAGCACTGAGCAGCAGACTTCAGGGACCAAAGCACACAGACCAAAGAAGAAGAGGAAGTCTGCACTTGCTGATCTTCTTGGGCAGACGTAGGCAGACCAACCACAATCTGTCGGCCACTTCCATGGCTGAAACGGAGGTCAAGCAATACCTAGATGCCCCACCTCTACCACTGACTGATGACCTATTGCACTGGTGGAAATCTCACGCTCAAGCCTACCCACTCCTTGCCGAAGATATCTGTGTGTCACTGGGACCAGTGTACCTGCGGAACGTGTCTTTTCTACTGCAGCTGACATAATCAGCTCTCAGAGGAGCTGTCTCACCTCTGAGCACGCTGAGCAGTTGCAGGTTTAGGTTAAACTTTACACGAGGTGTTAAGGACTGAGCACAAGTTAAATGTTCTCAGGTTTTCAAGTTTACAAAGAACAAATTTATATTAGTATTAGCACTGAAATGGATGTGCAGTCTGCAGTGCAGGTTTAGGTTCAACTTTACACATGGTGGTTAGTACAAGTTGAAATGTGTGCCCAGGTTTTCAATGATCACACATTTGTTTGAGATTATAATGCACTGACTGAAGTGTTTAGTTTCATATGCAGTGAAATGCACATGAAATTTGATTCCGCTTGTTAAGAAGCACTGATTTGTGTCCATGTTTACAAAGAAGAAATTAGCAAATAGAAATTAGAAATACTAGCAGTGAGATTGTATTGTGTATGTTTGCGAGAGTGCATTTTCTGCATTCAGTTAGAGCAGTTAATAAATTTTGAATTTCTTCAGTGACACAGATATCGTGATGTATCATGGATGAAATTTCTTACAATATATAGATTATCGTAGAAACGCTGCATCGTGATATTATCATTATCGTGGGCAAAATATCGTGATAGTATCATATTGCGAGGCACCTGGTAATACCCAGCCCTAATATTAGGAGACTTATTGTTGTCTTTACTTCCTCACCATAGAGCAAACAGTTTTTTTAAACAACAGACTGGAATGGACTGGTTTCAGCTGAGACACATAGAATGAATTGTGAATTCTCATATTTCTAGGCAGTTTCAGTTTGACGGTGACAGGGTTGATAATGCTCTCAATATCCAAGGTTCCAAGGTAATTAGGAGACAATTTCCTAGATTCAGTCCTTAACGAAATATTTTTGAAAGAAAGCCAAACTTTCTGACCAGGAGAGTATGGAGGTGCGGGTGTCCGGTGATGATCTGCTAGGCCCTGATTCTGTTCCTGTGTCATTAACAATGCGGCCCGAGTTTCCCTACATGAGTGGCAACAGCGGCGAAGATGGTGTTGTACTGAGTGTACAGAGAATTCACCCTCCTGGGCTGGAAGCAGCGGCGGTTGGTAGCCTAAAGAAGCTTCAAAGGGTGAGAGGCCCATAGCAGATTTGGTCGGTACGGAATTGTGAAATTGAATCTAGCAAAGAAAAGGGCCTGTCTGGCTAGGTGTGAGCTCAGTCGCTTTGCTGTATGACGGTAGACCAGGTCGGACCGATAAGCGGTACTTCTGTACCCTCCAGCCAGTGCTTCCACTACTCCAGAGCCAGTTTTACTGCCAGCAGTTCGCGATCTCCCACATCGTAGTTGAGCTCTGCTGGGAAAGACTTCGGGAGAAAAAAGCACAGGGATGCATTTTGTCCTGGAATTGCTGGGACAGCACTGGTCCTACCCCTGGATCTGAGGCATAGACCTCCACAATGAACAGTCAAGCAGAGTCAGGCTGCACGAGGATCGGGGTGTAGGTGAATCGCTCCCTAACGGTCTAAACGGTCCCCACTGGAATGAGACTTTAGGGGAGGTTACACAGTAAAGTGGTAACACAAGCTTGCTGTAATCACGGATGAAACGTCTATAAAAATTTCTATAAAAAACCCCAGGAAGTGCTGCGAGTATTTCCGAGAGGATGGAACTGGCCACTCCATTACAGTCTTGACTTTGGCTGGATCTGCTCTTATACCTAATTTTTCTATGATAAAGCCCAAGAATGCAATTGAATGCACGTGAAAGTCACACCTCTCTCCTTTGACATACAGCTTATTTTCTAAAAGTCTCTGCAGTACCTGGCATACGTGATGTTGATGCTTCAACGGATTTCGAGAGAAGATGAGGATGTCGTCCAGGTAGATGAAGACGAAGCGTTTAAAAAGTCACAGAGGACGTCATTTACTAGGGCTTGGAACACTGCAGAAGCACTGGTGAGGCTGAATGGCATTACCAAGTATTCAAAATGACCAAGGTTAGTTTTAAACGCCATCTTCCACTCGTCTCCGTCCTTGATTTGCACCAGATGATAGACGTTGAACAGATCCAACTTGGAGAAAACAGTCGTTCCCTGTAACAACTCAAATGCAGAAGACAACAAAGGCAGAGGGTTCTTAATAGTGATCTGTTTAAAACCTCTGAAGTCAATGGAGGATGGCCGAATTATTCATGCTGCAAGGGATATACGCGGATGTACTGTTCTATTGCTTCACGTTCTGGCTGGGTGAGGCTGTAGAGGCGACTTGTGGGCAGTGGGGCTCCGGTAAGGAGATCAGTGGAGCAACCATAAGGACGATGGGGTGGTAGAGAGAGAGCCAGATCCTTCCAGAACACTTCCTCGAGATTGTGATACTCGGTTGGTACGGATGTGAGGTTGGGCTTTTACAAACCGGCGGAGAATGAGGGGGATTCACCTGGAGGTGAGGCAGACTGGAGACAGGCTTCATGACAGAATGGGCAACCAGGGGTGGCCCAAAAAAAGAGGTGTGCTAGGTGCATCAAATATAAACAGACCGATGGTTACCTGACATGATGAGGGAAATCGGAGTGGTCTTGTGGGTGGCCAAATGATCCACATTGAAGGCCGAGTCGAGCATGGGTTCTGGTAGCTGTTCCAGTGGTAAGTTAAGCTGACGAGCCAACTGGGAGTCAATAAAGCTCTGTTCAGCACAGGAGTCTATCAAGGCTTGAAGGGAAAAGGGGTAAGCAAGGTAATCAATCTTGGCAGGGGTGATTCTCCAGAAATTTTTGCCAGTATCCCCACCTCTACTATCGGGCTCTATATTTTGGCCTGTTGGAAACAGGTAATAACAAAATGTATTTTTTGTCCACAATGCAAGCACTCGGCGGCTGTTCTTCTCCTCTCCCACTCTGTGGGTGATATGTGTGCCCCTCCTAGCTGTATAAGCTCAAATTCGGGGTCAAAGAATCTAGCGAGACAGGGAGATCATTTAAACACAACACTAGTGTTCTCTTATATGCTGGGGTTTGTTGGAGGGGCAGTATTAAAAAAGAGGGATGCTGGACATTTGGACAGACTGGTGGGGAGAGCTAGATCTGTGGTGGGCACAGAGCTGGACTCTTTGGTGTCAGTGGCAGAGAGACGGACCCTAGAGAAGACTCTGTCCATCCTGGAGAACATATAACACCCACTACACCAAACTCTGAGCAGCAGGCTGCTGTCTCTGAGCTGCTCTACAAACAGACTCGAGATCTCTTTAGTCCCCCTGGCCATAAGACTGTATCTGGAACTGGATAATAATTAAACCCATACTCGCATATTAGAACTGTTTGCACATGAGCACATAGCACATTTCTATATTTAATTTTTCATACTTATATCCTACTGTATGTTGTTACTAATTGAGTTTTTGTTCGTTGGTGATACTAACCTGCCTTCGGGCATCTATATAGCTGCTGAATAATACTTTGAATTTCCCTCGGAACTAATAAAGTATCTATCTATCTATCTATCTATCTATCTATCTATCTGTCATAAATGTTGCGCTTACATTACTTTGACTAATCTTGTGTACATCTACTAAGCCTGTTAATGTTGATGAGAAAGTATTTCATCCTGTTTACATTCTGTTTGGTAGCAAAGAGAAGAGGGTCAGCATTGGTAAATATCTTGAGACCCGGGCCCTTACAATCACTGACCAAGTTGGTAACCTCGGAGTGTTGATAGACTCAGATCTGACTTTCAGCAGCCACATCAAAGCTGTCACCAAGGCAGCTTTTTACCATTTCAGAAACATCAACAGAATTAAAAGTTTTCTCTCCCAAAAAGACCAGGAGAAACTCATCCATGCATTCATTTCCAGTAGACTCGATTACTGTAATGCTCTTTTAAAATGGACTTCCTAAAAAAAGCATTAAACATCTGCAGCTCATCCAGAACGCTGCTGCTAGAGTTTTAACCCGGACTAAGAGATCTGAACACATCACACCAGTTTTAAAATCTTTACACTGGCTTCCACTCAGTCACAGAGTAGATTTTAAAAGCCTGCTGATGGTTTAAAAATCCCAGAATGGTTTAGGCCCAAAATACATCTGTGATATGTTCAGAGAATATAAACCCAACAGAGCTCTTAGATCCAAGGTCTCAGGTCAGCTGGTCCAGTCCAGAGTCCAGACTAAACATGGAGAAGCAGCATTTAGCTGTTATGCTGCAAACAAGTGGAACAAACTGCCAGTGGAGATTAAACTTTCACCAAATGTAGACATTTTTAAATCCAGGTTAAAAACATTTCAAACATTTAAAAACCTTTCTCATGTGTCTATGCATGAAATCTGCACGGTATCTTTGAACTTATCTACATGGTTGCTTGTTTTTCAATTCATTTAAATTATTTTATTTGTTTCTCTTTATATTCTTTTATGTATTTTTAATGCTTCTTCCACTCCCTGCTGCAATGCTTTTATTTTATGTGAAGCACTTTGAATTGTTTTGTACATGAAATGTGCTATACAAATACGGTAAACATGATTTGATTTGATATCCTGGTACCTATAACTTAAAACCTAGAGTGCTAAACTGTTTCCCTTGAAGGATCAAGCAAGTAACTGTAACAATATATAAAGAAAGAGAGCGCTTGAGTGGTGTTGGACTAAGCCATGTCTCATATTTTTTGAGACATCTGGAAATTTAGCCAACTTGTTAAAAAAAAAGGCATAAATATGTCTCTTTTAATGGTGGGGTATGAGATCTTGGAAAAACGGTTCCTGCAAGCTATATTTTTGAAAATACACAACCTTGCCTCTCCCTTCAGCCCGACCCTCGAAACCACGCCTTCAAAACACATGAACAAGTCATGAGTCTGTGAACGCGCAGGGGGAGGGGGGCTGACGGTTGATTGGGGTGTCAGAATCCAATAGAAGTAACTCTCATCATTACTTCTATTGGTGAGACATTTCCTCTTGCTACACCCTCTACAATGGACTAAAATATAATTTTTTTTTTCCAAACATTCTATTTTAGTGGGTGCAATGGGGTCGTGAGGAGGTTTTCAGACAATATGATAAAAAAATGCTCCAGAAAACATCTCATACCCCACCTTTAAATGTGTGTTTTTGGGTTTCATAGACTAAAACAAAAACAGCGTAAAAGCATGAAGTTTCATGAATTGGATAGAACTTGCAACTGGATTGAAGCTTTTATGATTTTGCAGCCACAGATACCTGTTGAGCTGCTGGATCGCCTATCACCAGATAGTCCCATATGAGGCCTCTGGTAGAAAAGTAATTGCTCCTTCTCTGAAAAGGTCATCTACTGCTCTGTGGGTGCATGAGTATAAAACCGAACATGCTGTCAAGTCAAAATTAACCAAATAAATTCTTCGCCACAACAGCCCCCTCGTCTTTTATAATAACAGTACTGTAACAAAGGGCTTCTAAAATGATAAAGTAATTTAATTCAAACTAGAGATCATGTTATTTGTTCTTTCTGAACCTAGCTCGGCAGGCTTTAATTAGACAGGATGCTCAACAAGAAGCATTAAGAATGCATAAATAAATTAGTTTGTCTTTCCAAGAGTGACTTGAACACTGTCTTGATTCCAAACAGTTTTTACGGAGCTAAAAAAGTTTAACGGCAACAAGACAGCTTTGCTGCTTGATTTGTAACCTTTTAAAAGTTGAAGAGAGCCATGGTCACATCTTTCCGATCAGTTAAGGTTAAATAAGAGGGATTGTGTGTATTCAGCAACCCAAAAGAAATGTATATAGCATCTCCACACTCATTTTGATAGTGACCATGTTTGATTTCTGCACAGAGAGCTCATAAAAATCACTGTTCTGGTCAAATTTTATGTAGTTTCTAAAACAGGCAGAGAGCGGTTAGACAACTTGTTTCTTAACAAATGCAAAACATCGTGTTGTTTGTATATCGGTCTGAATTTAATTAAACTTTTTGCGTGTAAACAGCAAAACAGGAACATGACTTTGCTCTAATTGAAGGATTTCCTCCTCATGTTCCTCTCTTATTTACCTGCCGTATGTTGTCATTTCTGAGGGCATCAGGCAACTCCACATGAATGAAATCAGGAGCAGATGCTGTCTTGCTTTTCATTATATATATAATAAGTAGGGCTGTGACTCGATTAAAATTTTTAATCGCGTTAACTACAGGCTTTGAAATTAATTAATCGAAATTAATCGCATTTTAATTGCATATACTTTATCCTTTAGAAAATTAACATTTTCAACAATATTTCAACAAACACAGAACATATCCCTATTTGAAATCTGAATGTAGCATGCATGAAAACACAGTATATAGAATCTTGGATGTTAAGCTGCGTTGGGCCCCCGTTAGCTTCCACGCTAGCTGCTACATGTTTAGCGTTGAGGTGATATTTGAGGCTTGATCAGCGGCGGCGCCAGCGATTTTTCGTTGGGGTTGCTATGCAGTTGCTGCATGAATGTGAGGGGTTGCTAGTCAAAACAGCCCCCCCTGTAATGACGAGACACACACCGTGTAACACTCAGAACGTTTACTGATAACTGCAAGACTCCTCGTGTACAACTGCTTATATATTGCCAGGTCATGGCCCGGGGTCATACTGCCCACTTGTGGTAAAACATAGAACTTCACATATCAATACATCTCCCCTTTTTTCAAGTACAGATTATATCCAACTTTAAACTCAAGACTGTTGACATCATTTCAAAATAAAATCCCTTTCTTCTGTTTGTCTCTCTGTGTGTCAACCTTGTACATTGAATCATAACTTCAACAATTTCTCTGTTTACAACTCAACATACTTTTTCCAACAGTTTGGAACACTTTTTTTTTTCTTTCAACTTTTTTTTTTTTTCCACATTCATCTCAGAGCATATCATTACATTTCCTCAATCAATCTCTTGGGTCTCACAATTTGTCTTTGTGAGCTTCTCCTCTGTATCACTTCAATCTGTTCGTTTCGGTCTGTCTCCAAGTACTGATTGTCTGCCATTTCTGTTTGCTCTGTCTGGCTTGGAATCGGCATGTCACTTGTGTCACTGTCCATAACTCTCATTTTTGTCAGAGGCACTTTCAGCAAGTGACGTCAGTTTCGCCTCATTGTTTTCCCATGCTCTGTGATGACTTCGTATCATCTGGGAGTTGTTTCTTTGACCACTTTAGCCAGCGGTCCCCACTCTCCATCACATCTCACTCGCACTATGTCCTCATGTGCAAGTGGTCTCAGAGGCCGTGCTGTTCTGTTGTACAGTTCAGTTTCTCATTCAGCCTCTCATCACGCCTCACATCTTTCTTTTCCATCTGATGAGATGCTAATGGAAGTCGTGTTCTGAGTTTCCGGTTCATGAGCATTTCTGCTGGTGAAAGTCCATTCTCCAGTGGTGATGCTCGGTAATTCAGGATTGCCAGATGAGGGTCTTCTGCATTGTCTGCAGCCTTTTTCAAGATGCGCTCCTTTCTCTGCTAACCCTGCTGACTGTGGGTACAGAGGGCTTGAGGTCACATGTTTGAACCCATATGTGTCTGCAAAGTCTTTGAAGCACTGGCTTGTGAATTGTGGCCCGTTATCGCTTACAACAGTCATTGGAATTCCATGGCGTGCAAACATAGTCTTTGTATGTGCAACCACCCTTTCTGCTGTTGTGTCACTCAACCCTACAAACTCAGGGTAGTTTGAATGATAGTCCATGACTAACAAATAGTCCTTGCCCTTTAGCTGGAATAGATCCATGCCCACTTTTCTCCATGGCTCTTGGGGCTTGTCATGGGGCCTCATAGGCTCCTTTGGCTTTGCTGGTATCTGTGGCCCTGGCAGGTCTCACAGCGCTGCACATATGCCTCAATGTCCTTGTGCATGCTAGGCCAATACAACACATCACGTGCACGTCTTTTGCACTTCTCTATACCCAAATGCCCCTCATGCACTAATTTGACCATTTCTGCTCTCATGGAGGTAGGTATGACTATCTTTGTACCCTTTAACAGAACCCCATCTAACACAGACAGTTCACCTTTAAAGTGTTGGTACGGCTTGTCAAGCTTAACCTGTCCTGGTTGATGTATCTGTTCCATTACTATTTTTAGTTTGTCATCCTTTTGTGTTTCTTTCACTATCTCTGCCCATTTTGCATCTGACACTGGCATGTGTAGCCTAATCGAGTCGATATGAATTTGCACCGCTTCTTCTGTCGTGCTACTGGTGTTGTGCAAGCTAGCCCTACTCAGCGCATCAGCTACAACTAGGTGCTTGTCTGGTGTAAACTCAAATGTCAGGTCATATTTCTGTAGTCTTAACATTAGACGCTGGATGCGCGGCGGTGCGTCACCCAGTGGCTTCTGTGAGATGGCTATCAGTGGTTTGTGATCGGTTTCTAGTATGACTGATCGTCCGTACACGTATTCGTGAAACTTTTCACATCCAAACATTGCGCCTAGAGTCTCCTTCTCTATTTGCGCGTAATTTCTTTCTGCACTTGTCATTGTGCGCGACGCGTATGCAACTGGATACCACTCTGTATCATGCTTTTGCAAAAGCACAGCTCCTAGGCCTGCTTTGGACGCATCAGTGGACACTTTCAACGGCTTGTCCTGATCATAAAATTTTAACACTGGCTCCTGTGTTAGACTGCTTTTGAGCCATTCCCATTCTCTGGCATGTTCTGCCATCCACTGCCACATTGACTTGGTCTCTAACAAGCTTCTGAGAGCTCTTGTGTTAGACGAAAGGTTTGGGATAAATTTCCCCATGTAATTCACTAGTCCTAGGGCTCTCTGTAAGTCATTTTTGTCCTTCGGTTCTGGCAGCTCAGCTATAGCTCGCACTTTTTCCGGATCTGGTTGCACCCCTGTCCCAGATAACTTCTCACCAAGGTAGGTAATCTCCTGCACCCCAAATTGGCACTTACTTTTATTCAGTTTCAAATCAGATTTTTGCGCCTGTGTGAGAACTCTGGGGAAAAACAAAAACAAAGCATGATGAGAGATTGGCCAGACTACCACGTCATCGATAAAGACTCCCACCCCTTCTATTCCATCGAATAGTTGCTGCACGGTTTTATGAAAAACCTCAGGGGCTGAGCTAATCCCAAACGGCAATCGTAGAAAGCAATGCCTTCTGAATGGCGTATTGAATGTGCACAATTTAGAGCTTTCCTCTTCAAGCACTATTTGGTAAAACCCAGATGAGGCATCTAGTTTTGTGAAATAGCTTGCTCCACTCATTGTGCTGGTTATGTCAGATTTTGTCGGTAGCCTGTAGTGCTCACGCTGTATCGCCTTATTTAGATTTATGCACAATCTCAGATCTCCATTTGGCTTCTCTAAGATAACCAAGGAGTTAACCCATTCAGTTGGCTCTTCAATTTTTCTGACGACTCCTTCTACTATTAGCGAGTCTATTTTTTCTCTCAGCCTCTTTTTAAGAGCTACTGGCACTGTTCTTGCTGCATGTATGACTGGCTCTGCATTCTCCTTAAAGGGGAACTCCGGGGCATTTGAAGCACGTTTCCATTGCTGGAGGTTGTCAAATACTGATAGTAGGACACAGACAGGTGCAAATCTGCGCTCCCTGTGTGGAGATTGCGCAATTCGCAGAGCGTGTCATGCGAGGCTAATACGTGGTGGCTAAGGGGCAAATGCTAACCCTTCCACGTAAAACAACAACTTGCACACAGCAGAAACGTCACACCACTTTATAAACCATCCGACAATAAAGTCACAAGCCTTACCATCAAAACCAAATGCATGGTTCTCACATTACTGGCATGGGGACGTTACAAAACAACTTTATAAACAGCATGTCACTCACCGGCTGGTTGTAGGCTCACGCATGTGAAAGCCCAAAAGAGTCGATGGACGATAATCCCATATATACAAAACAATTATTTTCTCTAGAAAAACTGCGTTCAAGTATTTAAAACATTACAACAATACATACCCAGTAATATTGTTGTAATGTTTTAAATACTTGAACGCAGTTTTTCTAGAGAATATAATTGTTTTGTATATGGGATTATCGTCCATCGACTCTTTTGGGCTTTCACATGCGCGAGCCTACAACCAGCCGGTGAGTTACATGCTGTTTATAAAGTTGTTTTGTAACGTCCCCATGCCAGTAATGTGAGAACCATGCATATGGTTTTGATGGTAAGGCTTGTGACTTTATTGTCGGATGGTTTATAAAGTGGTGTGACGTTTCTGCTGTGTGCAAGTTGTTGTTTTACGTGGAAGGGTTAGCATTTGCCCCTTAGCCACCACGTATTAGCCTCGCATGACACGCTGTGCGAACAGCGCGATCTCCACACAGGGAGCGCAGATTTGCACCTCTCTGTGTCCTACTATCAGTATTTGACAACCTCTAGCAATGGAAACGTGCTTCAAATGCCCCGGAGTTCCCCTTTAAGCCTAATTTTATGTTTGCCTGGTAGGCGGCCTATGCCTTTGAACACCTCTTTGTATTCTTTCACCCAGTCAGTGTGTTTGGACCTACTTGTAGTAGCCTCTGTTTTATCTGGTGTTGTCACCTTGTCTGTATCAATGACATTCACTCTCTTAATCAGACCTAGCTGATCGCAGGTTTTCAAACCCAAAATTGCTTGTCTATTTCCCTCAACAACCACAAACAAAGCATTCACTTTTTTACCTTTGCTTGACAGTGTTACTCTGCACACTCCCTTAGTGAGTATTGGCTTATCATCATATGTTCTTAGATTAATCATTTTGTCTCTTACTTTCGGTTTGTTCTTCAGTCTCTTAAAGTCTTTCATTGGCAGGATGTTAACCTGCGCTCCTGTGTCGAGCTTCAGTGGGACGTCCGTGCCATTCACATCCAAGCACGCAATCCATTCATCGCTCGAAGCGCTCATCACACCCTTGATTGCATCCACGAAAAACGGCTCCTCCTCGCTGTCGCTCTTTTTCTGCACGAGTTGCATCTTCTTCTTCGAGAAGCAGCTCCTTGCGAAGTGGTTCTTTCCGCCACACTTGCGGCATTCCTTCCCGAAGGCTGGGCACTGTTTCGGCGCATGCTGCATTCCACACCTTTTGCAGCTCCTGCTCTCTTGCCTGGGTTTTGCATCCCTTTTCTTTGCCTGCGACGTTGCTTTCGGCTTCGCACGCTGCACTGCATCGACCTCAACATTCTCACTGTCTCTGCTGCTGAAAGTCTTTAGCTGTGCCTTTGTACTCTCAGACGCTTGGCAAATCTCTACTGCCCTCTCCAGCGTTAAGTTAAGTCTCCTTCAATAAATGCATCCGCAATTTGTTGTCTTGGACCCCGATTACAATTTGGTCCCTTATCATTGAATCACGCAATGCTTCGAAGTTGCATGACTGACTTTTCTGGCATAGGTCTGTGACATACTGTTCAATCGATTCTGACTCTTTCTGAAGTCTGTTCCTGAACACATACCTCTCGTACGTTTCATTCTTTTTCGGTGTGCAATAATCCTCGAATTTCTTCATCACGACATCGTAGTTGTCCTCTTCTTCTTCTTCCGTGAAGACAAATGTGTTGTACACATCTAATGCAGCTCGCCCTGCCACTGTTAGCAGTAGTGCTATCTTCCTTGCCTCGTTCTGAAGCCCAATAGCTAGCGAATAAAGTTCAAAACTTTGTTTAAACCTCTTCCAGTTCTCGCTGACATTACCCGTCAACTTTAACTCTTCAGGTTGTCGAATGAAGTTCATCTTTGCCGTAGGTTCGAGATCTTTATCCTGGTACCATGTATGAGACACACACCATGTAACACTCAGAACGTTTACTGATAACTGCAAGACTCGTGTACAACTGCTTAAATATTGCCAGGTCATGGCCCGGGGTCATACTGCCCACTTGTGGTAAAACATAGAACTTCACATATCAATACACCCCCATCAACTTCATCTTGGAAAAAAAGAGCTGGGAGTGAATGAGCTACAGTGCGGACTTTCTATTTCATCTCATCTGACGCACAACAGTTGTAGGCGACAACTTTCAAGAGCTACTTCTACCCGGCGGGCTTCCAACAGTAGCCTCGTACAGTGCTAAATCACACAGGCACAACATTACGTTCAAACTTGTTGCTCACACCAGTCTGTCCGCTGCCACAGTGGACACATAGCCTACTCAAGCCAATCTACTCGCATCACATTATGGCAGAGGAAGCACGCTGGCAACCTAACATAAAGTAAAAAGTGTGTCCGTTATTTTCAAAAGATGGTGCTAACTGCACTGACACTAGGCTACTTAGCAAGTAGCTCTAGATAGACTGCACGCACCTAGAGTCGACTAACAAACCAAGTCACAAGAAGACTATTTGATAATAGTGTTTCGGCGAGCATATGAAAAACAACTGGGATTTCCTACCTTATTTGTGTTACTTGAAGAAGGACATTCTCAAAATCGCCATATTCCAGTTAGAATCGCCAAATATCCATTTAGAATTGCAGTTTAGCTATGTTATGAGTGAATGGGTGCTAAAATGAGAGGAAAACTGTAACATATGACTATTCAAAAACGAATTAAACTGAGAATACAATTAAATAGGGTTTCTATTTATCTCATAAATCTGCTTTATGGAAATATTATTTTAGACCTCCGATTTCCCCGGGTAATTTAGAACAGACGTGATTGGCTGACTGTAGAATGACATCACCACAGCTACTGTAGATCTAGGAACAATGGGGATAGCCGTTTCACCAGTAAAGCTGGTGTTTTATACCTTTCCATATGTATATTTATCAGCTAAAGAACGAAAAACAGGGATAGGCTACCACGCAGCAACATACGTGATTCTTTACTTCTTAATATTGTTGTCGTTGTTGCACTACACTTCTGTTCTTTGTGAGCAGTAAACCTGCCTCTAGCCCCAAAGTTGGGGTAGCTATGGGGTTGCTGAGCACATTCTTGGGGTTGCTATAGCAACCGCAAGCAACCCCTTAGCGCCGCCTCTGGGCTTGATACGCTGCGGTGATACGCGAATTCCTTGTTGCATAATCTGCACACAACCACGCTCTTGTCGACGCTTCCATCCGTCTGTATTTATAAAAAATAAATAAAAAATAAAAAAATAAATATAGTGTGCGATTAAAATGCGTTATTTTTTTTAACGCGCTAATATATGTGTAGTCAATTAATCGAAATTAACGCGCTAAAGTCCCAGCCCTAATAATAAGGTTTTCTTTGAATGGTTTTAAAAACATTTAGAACAACATGTGGATGAATAAAAGTTGTGACTGTAGTTCATAATTACCTGAATCACCCTAACTTATTGCTTTAATGTAGTTTTTGCAAAGTAAGGCTCTCTGTGGTGTGATTGTGAATGAACACTGAAATTAATTATTGAAGATTTCTGATTACCATTCTGCTTTTTATAGTGCGTATATAGCTTGATAAATTTTTCAAGGACAAATCAAACTCAAACAACTGTTAGTCAACTCTTTTTTTTAATCTGTTACTTATTTTATATAATTATTTTTCATCAATATTTATACTGCAACAAATAATTTCCCTTTGAGGATTGATGAAGTATTATTAAATGAACTTCAGTCCAATGATTGAAGATAAATATGATTAGTCTCATCCATAAATCATTCAGCCAATCACAAACCTCTTGCCTCCAGCAGAGTTAAACCCCACTAGGCAGCTTCATGCTTTGATTCTTGTTTATGATATAGAATAAGAATGACATCAAGGAAGAAAAAGGATAAAAGTTTAATAGAAGACACTTTTGTTAGTGAATAATTATGAACTTGAAATAAATTTCCAATTTAGTTTCATCAAGCATTTGTGAAATTGACCATTTCAATATTATTGATTTATATGAGAGTAGCGCAATAAGTATTTGTTATTTTCTCTTAGTTATTTTTGCACATTATAAAAAAACACCATGTTTCCATTCCTTTATCTGTTTACTTTAGGAGCTGTGAAATCAGATGCTTTGGGCCAGTATGGTGAGACATCAGACTTTCAAGTATAACTGTACACAGATTTAGTGGACAGAGAATGAATCATGTTGTTAGTTTCACCATCCTACAGCAAACAGGATTTCCAATCAGCAAGGGTTCTCAGTCATATGGATAAATCAGCTTAAAGAACAGTAAAAGCTTAGAATTCACTGATGGTGTTCACATTTCCAACAGTATGACCAAATCTCTAAACACGAGCTCAACTCTGATACTTTTGCTTACAGTCTTCATCATAAAACACATCACCTTCAGCATCGAATTAGTGTCAACTTGCTGTGAGTGATTTAGTCCAGAAGCATAAACCTTGACCTAGGTGCACCCGTCACTCACCATATGTTGAGTGCGCATGTATTACACAATATGCCTTGTCTCTCCACCTCCACAAAGCATTGTTTCTAGTGCTTAGATTTGAGAAGAGCTCACCTTGAGCTGTTCATCTGTTCCTATGGTGATTTAGCTTTGAAATTTTTTCCATTTTACTTATGACTGCAGGTTTGAAATACCGTGCAGATGTTGATGTTTTACATCAGTGGTAAGTGATCTGTAATTATTTTCATTACATGAAAATGATCCCTCTGACAAGATTTTGAAAAGACTTAGTGTCTTGATCACCTCTCTCAAAGCTATAGCTGTTACTGTCATATAGCCACATAAAATGACTTTGTTGAAACTTTTTCCATTTGGGCTGCATTTATTCAGATCCCTCTCTGCCTAAGGCAGTCTCAAGGCAACGCTCCAAAGATGAAGACATGTTAAAAAAATCTCTTCTTAGATTAAATATTCACTATGGGCAATACTGTCTTCAATGCCATCATCATTCTCTGGTGTCTTGATGGGATTGCCAGGAGGTCAGTTTAGGTAATGTAGGAGGGATGACGACAAAATTAATCCCATTCAGTGACTCTAAATAATGAATAAATATTGGAAACTGACAAAACACTCGAAGACAATTCTAGCTCCAGTGATTTCATTAACTGCACAATTAAAAAAAAAAATTGTTACCTGTAACAACCAAAGTTACAAACCTTAAAGCTGCAGTCTGAATCAGAGTGGTGTTTTGTTGTTGGACTTCTGTGCTCGTCACGGACTGTCCATAACGAACACCATGTTCAGGCATAAGGGTGTCCATATGTGCACTTGGCACCAGGACACCCTAGGCCGCAGCTCGATGATCGACTTTGTGGTTGTATCGTCGGACTTGCGGCCGTATGTCCTGGACACTCGGGTGAAGAGAGGGGCGGAGCTGTCAACTGATCACCACCTGGTGGTGAGTTGGCTCCGCTGGTGGGGGAGGAAGCCGGTCAGACCTGGCAGGCCCAAACGTATTGTGAGGGTCTGTTGGGAACGGCTGGCGGAATCCCCTGTAAGGAGGAGCTTCAACTCCCACCTCCGGCAGAGCTTCAACCATGTCCCGAGGGAGGTGGGGGACATTGAGCCCGAATGGGCCATGTTCCGTGCCTCCATTGTTGAGGCGGCCGACCGGAGCTGTGGCCATAAGGTGGTCGGTGCCTGTCGTGGCGGCAATCCCCGAACCCGCTGGTGGACACCAGTGGTGAGGGAAGCCGTCAAGCTGAAGAAGGAGTCCTATCGGGCCTTTTTGGCCAGTGGGACTCTGGAAGCAGCTGATGGGTACCGACAGGCCAAGCGGAACGCAGCCTCGGCGGTTGCTGAGGCAAAAACTCGGGCTTGGGAAGAGTTCGGGGAGGCCATGGAGAACGACTTCCGGACGGCCTCGAGGAGATTCTGGTCCGCCATCCGGCGGCTCAGGGGGGGGAAGCGGTGCACCGTCAACACCGTGTATGGTGAGGGCGGGGCTCTGCTGACTTCTACTAGGGACGTCGTGAGTCGGTGGGGGGAATACTTCCAGGGCCTCCTCAATCCTACCGACACGCCTTCCGATGAGGAAGCAGAGTTGGGGAGCTCGGACGTGGGACCTCCCATCTCTGGGGCTGAGGTCGCCGAGGTGGTCAAAAAACTCCTCGGTGGCAAGGCCCCGGGGGTGGATGAGGTCCGTCCTGAGTTCCTCAAGGCTCTGGATGTTGTGGGGCTGTCTTGGTTGACACGCCTCTGCAGCATCGCGTGGACATCGGGGGCAGTGCCTCTGGACTGGCAGATTGGGGTGGTGGTCCCCCTCTTTAAAAAAGGGGACCGGAGGGTGTGTTCCAACTATAGGGGGATCACACTCCTCAGCCTCCCTGGTAAGGTCTATTCGGGGGTACTGGAGAGGAGGATCCGACGGATAGTCGAATCTCGGATTCAGGAGGTGCAGTGTGGTTTTCGTCCTGGCCGTGGAACAGTGGACCAGCTCTATACCCTCCGCAGGATCCTGGAGGGTGCATGGGAGTTCGCCCAACCGGTCTACATGTGTTTTGTGGACTTGGAGAAGGCGTTCGACCGTGTCCCTCGGGGACTCTTGTGGGGGGTGCTCCGGGAGTATGGAGTGCCGGACTCTTTGATACAGGCTGTTCGGTCCCTGTATGACCGGTGTCAGAGTTTGGTCCGCATTGCCGGCAGTAAGTCGGACATGTTTCCTGTGAGGGTTGGACTCCGTCAGGGCTGCCCTTTGTCACTGATTCTGTTCATAATTTTTATGGACAGAATTTCTAGGCGCAGCCAGGGCGTTGAGGGGGTCCGGTTTGGCGACCTCAGAATCGGGTCTCTGCTCTTTGCGGACGATGTGGTTCTGTTGGCGTCCTCAGGCCGTGACCTTCAGCTCTCACTGGAGCGGTTCGCAGCCGAATGTGAAGCGGCTGGGATGAGAATCAGCACCTCCAAATCTGAGACCATGGTCCTCGGCCGGAAAAGGGTGGAATGCCCTCTCCGGGTCGGGAATGAGATCCTTCCCCAAGTGGAGGAGTTCAAGTATCTCGGGGTCTTGTTCACGAGTGAGGGACGAATGGAGCAGGAGATTGACAGACGGATCGGTGCGGCGTCTGCAGTGATGCGGGCTCTGCACCGGCCCGTCGTGGTGAAGAAGGAGCTGAGCCAGAAGGCGAAGCTCTCGATTTACCGGTCAATCTATGTTCCTACCCTCACCTATGGTCACGAGCTGTGGGTAGTGACCGAAAGAACGAGATCGCGAATACAAGCGGCCGAAATGAGTTTCCTCCGCAGGGTGTCTGGGCTCTCCCTTAGAGATAGGGTGAGAAGCTCGGTCATCCGGGAGGGGCTCGAAGTAGAACCGCTGCTCCTCCGCATCGAGAGGAGTCAGATGAGGTGGCTCGGGCATCTAGTGAGAATGCCTCCTGGACGCCTCCCCGGTGAGGTGTTCCGGGCCCGTCCCACTGGGAGGAGGCCCCGGGGAAGACCCAGGACACGTTGGAGAGACTATGTCTCTCGGCTGGCCTGGGAACGCCTCGGGGTCCCCCCAGAAGAGCTTGAGGAAGTGGCCGGGGACAGGGACGTCTGGGTCTCTTTGCTCAAGCTGCTGCCCCCGCGACCCGATCCCCGGACCAGCGGAAGATGATGGATGGATGGATGGATGGATGGAAAGCTGCAGTCTGCAAGATTTGTTGTTGTCATATGTAAAGTCCTACTTTTTGGCATTTTAAGAGTTTACATGATCTATCAGAACGCTTGAAGTTGAAAACGGTGACCTCCGTAGTCGCAAAATGCAAGAAATGCTTATTTTTTAACCGAAAAATAAAAAGTTATTCAACTTCCTGTCCCGCCCCTTCAAAACACATGAGAACTCGTGCACGTCTACGTGCATGCCAGATGCGCTTACACGACTCCTCATTCATCAACTCACCTGTCATTTGCGATCATGGAAGACACAGTAAGTAGACTAGCCCGTAATGAAGTTCAATAGTCCAGATAAATAAGCGTGGGGACGAGCCTACCTTGTATCGCGCGTGCACAATCGGTGATTGACAGGCAGCAGAGCCCAGCTCGTAACCTGATTGGTTACCTTTTACCGGTCCGGTCTGCAATTTTGTAAACAAACCTGCTGGCTTTGGAGGGACCTAGCGGGACATATAGGGGACCTAGAGAACTCATTTTTTTTTGTATTGGGGTATTTAATGTACTACTTTCAGAATCCCCGGACAGTTCCAGGCATTATGCTTGAAAAAGAGTTGCAGACTGCAGCTTTAATCAGAGCATCAGTGTTACGGCCAGTGGCCTTGTATGTTTCTTTTTTTCTGTACAAGTGTAGGCAGGAACCTGCCTGCTGTCTCCACTGAGGGAACTGGGTGCAGCTCTACTCCTGGCACTTCCTGGTTGAGGCCTACTCCTGCTCTGATTGCTACTTCACCTTGATGACTCCATCAATCACTGAAGAGGCCTCCCTATTTAAACCTCCACTTCCTACCAGAAGGTGCGGCTGTGTTCCTTTTTGTGAACAGCTTGCCTCTTTGCTGGGTGTCTGTTTGTTTAATTATTTGGATAGCTTTATTAGCTTTTGCTGGACTGTGACTTTTCTTATGTTTTTTGTATGTTCTGAAGGTGCTACTAGAACCTGTTTGTAGCTAGGTTGTTTTTGAAGAGTCCTGTTTTGGTTTTATGTTATTTTGACTAACAGCCTCTTGGTTTGTTTGATTTTATTTTGGCTTCGTTTTTGGTTTTGTTTGGAGTTTTGAATTACCTCTAACTTTAAGATGTAATTATTTGTATTGGAGTTTTTATTTTATTTAGGGTATTGTTTCAAGACCCTCTTTTGACTTATGGTTTATTGTAAAATTTCAGCTTTAATTCCACGAAAAAGAAAACTAAACAATAAACACTTAACTATTTTTACCTTTAAAACATCTGGGTATTTTTATTACTAGTTTTTATTTTTTTCATTTTCTTTAATGTTACATATATATATGCCTTTGAAGCTGGGTCTGAAACCCCTTCATTGCGCATCATGTCGTGTGTTAAAGTACACCTTGATCTGCAGTAAAACGATCTTGCCTTGTGTACGCTTACATATATCAAGTCGCCATGTTGGAACTGGAGACTCCCACTAATATTGTTATCACTTAACTGATTCCTTGATGTGTGTAAGGACACAGTGATGGAGGGCTTAGCTCATCTGTTTGAATTACAAGAATGAACAGCAGCAGGTTGATGAGAATGTTTTTTTTTTGTTTGTTTGTTTTTTTATCCCAATAAGCCTCTGTGAGGCTTTTGCAACAGGCTGATAGAACAAAGTGCCCAAAAATATTACTATTATATACTATACTATTTCAAAAATGTCTCTTTGTCCATACTTCTTCTGAAAATGGTCAAGTATGATCAACTGCAAAGACTGGACTGAGAATGTTGCTTCCAATATGTTGTTCTCCCACAGTTCTTATTGACTCCCATTTTAAAAAAGAATAGAAAATAATTTTGGTTTGGTTTTTGCTTTGAATTTGGGGTTGGTATTGTGGAGGTGGGAGGGCAGGCTAGGATAGCTATAAGTATAGGTGTAATTTAGTTGCCAATATGCAAAGAAAAAACATTTGAAAGGTTATCAGAGAGCCTGGAAAACCTTTGCTGGAGACAACTTTAGAATATTACAAAAGGGGTGGCTCAAGACTTTTTTTGCAATATTGTATCGTATAATTTCTTGGGTAAGTCTTCAATGTGCTGAGAATCATAACTTTTATCTATTGTTTTTAGATCATAATGGTGTTTTACAGTATTACCACCTGAGCCTGATGAGGAACATGACTAAATAAATTAATTTAACAGGTTCATGTACATCCTACTATAAAGAAGTTGCATTTATTGGCTTGAAATGTAACTAAAACTGGGGTTTGAATTTGTTTTCACAATCTATTCATGTATCATTTACACTTAATGGGATCTATTAGGCTACACATACTGGGATTCTGCACCTGCAATTGATCTGTAATCAAATGTTACAGCCAAAATAGAGTTTAATGTTGAGATGTCCTGGTGTCCTTAGAATCCTCCAAAGTTTATTGCCTGTTTTTTCTTGCAACCCAAAGGCCCCCGCTGCTTATGAAAGTCATTCAGAACAATTTGGCTCTGTCGTCCCTCAGCTCCATTGTTCAGTACACTATGAATACCCTGCCACCCAAGATAATGCTAGCACAGCAAGCCAATCTCCACAGAGAGCGACACCTCAAGCGTGAATCAATACCCGTGACTTCCATGAGGCAAAAGCTAAGACCTTGCCAAGCAAGGAACCACTTTGCCAGGGACATGCACTCATGACTTTCCCATGTATGGCAAAAGCCCAAAGATCTACAACTATCGAACAATGACAGTGACTGGCTTTGTTCATGTCTACTTTCATTTTAGTCCATTCAGGAGCTCGACAGTTATAAGCAAACAGTGAATACAAGCACAAATTGCACATAATCACTTTTTATGTTCGTATTTAACTTAATTATTTCGGCTTGGCAAGTAGAAGTGAACTCCTAACTACAAGGGATTACAGGATATTACAAAAAAAGAATACACACAGATAAACTCCCACACAGGGACAAAGAAGGAGGCAGAGAGACAGAGAGGAACACTGAGAAAGTGTGAAATTTTGTTATAAAACACTGAAATCTTGTCTTTGCTCTCTGGGGAATTCTCAAAGGGTAAACAATAGAGGAAATACACAGACCAAATGAAAAATAACAGCTTCTTTTTGGAAATGAGGTAATGTAGCAATAGATTTTTTTTTTTCATTATTTCTTTGAGATGGAAAGAATGGCAGTAGATTCAGTTTCACAGATGGCAAGTGCTTGTCACAAATACAGAAAAAAAAAGTGTGAATGAGACAGAATTGTGTAGTTGGGTGCATGGGTCGATGGGAGAGCCTCAAATCTGGGGTCCTCTGATGAGTTTGTTAGAGTCCAGCTGTGTGTTTGCCTGTGATGCCTAAAATCCATTAGAAATCTGCTGGGGGTCAGGGCTCTCCTTCGACTCTGATGGCTCTGTGCCTTGGAGAGGCCCGAGTGGCCCACCTCAACCTCATTTTCTCCACAGAGCAGAGGCTGTGAGGCAATCAGACTCCCCAGGACGGACGCCTAGAGAGCCCTGAAGCATCAAAACATGCTGTCCAACCATCTCCAGAGAGTCTGACGCAGTGTGGTCGACTTGAAAAAGATCTTTAGGTGACGTCTGATTATACGGTGGTGATGTATCGATGGCTTTGTGGAATGAAATGTTTGAAGCCAAGTTTTCTGCAACTGGATCTTGTTTTGAAAGTTTTTCTTTTATCTTGAATTTTAAGGTAACAGCAATCTAGTGGCAGGTTGCAACTCATGCTAATCAAATGTTTTCAGTTGCAGAGCTCCTAAATATTCAACTCCAAGTGCGTTAGTTACACACACATGAGATTTTGTGAGATAACTGATAATACAATACAGTTATGGTCATTTTTATGATAATTAATCATTATTACTTTTATTTCTATTATTAATTAGTAGTAGTAGAAGTGTATGTCTCTGTGTTAGTCCTGTAAAGCAGTGATTCTCAGCTTTGGCTCCCCATCCCTCAAACAGCAGTGCCAAAAACCAGAGGGGGGTCTTCAAACTACAGAAGATTAGAAATTAGAAATACCTAAGTGTAAAATCACAACACATTTACTGGATTATCTAAAGTCCGCGTGGAGTTGAAGCACACTAAGCACTGCGGTTACACACTGAAGTATGTTAGTTGTGAGTTTTATAGTATTGCAGGAATTAAAAGAATCACTGAATGAGTGCATCTGCAACTCTGTACAAACAGCTGGCTGATGTATTTTTTATTAAATCGGCAGCTACAAGAATATCCACTGCTGAAGAAAACGTCAGATGGGACTATGAGTGTATCCAGGTGATTTATGCAGCATATGAACATGCTTCAAGAAGAAATTTAAACCTAATCTCAGTTCCTCCCCTTTTCCCTACACCTTTTGTTTTTCTTGCATTCAGGAAAAGGTAGGTTCCTCCTTTCTCATCGAGGTCAAGGAATAGTGGTCACCTCATCCTCCAAATAGGACCCCAACCATCCAGCTGAAGGGCTGGGTGATCACAAGTCCTTGATCCCTAAAGAAAAGGGACTCTGTGCCTCTGCAAAACTTTTAAGATTGAATAAACAATTAAGATTGGCCATCTTGTCTGACAACAATGTTGATGTGTAGTTATATACTATACATACTTGTTGGACCACTACGTATCCAACCTCGAGGATGTGGAACTCCTCAACTGTGATGATAAGATTGCTCAAACTGAATCAGATTTAAAGGAGAAGTACGTGTTTTTTTTAAAACCTGGACCTTCTTTCTGGCATAAAATATGTTCATCTACTCACCGATAACAGTTTGGTGAAAGTCGGCGTCCTTCGGAAGATATTTAGATTGCTCGAGATCTGCGTATATCTATATAACGGGAGAGAACAGGACATAGACAATACAGCCTCTAAATAAGGCATTATCTGTCTTTATTTCGGCAATACTTTAAGACAAATGAATGACTGAATGCGTGCTATTGCACTGTTAGCTCATAGCTGCCGTGATGGCCATGTGCACACAACCCATGTTGACCACTGTGGAAGTTTGAAAATAGTCCAGGAGTTTATTATTATCAACACAAGCCTGATAGCTTTTCTGCTGCTAAAGCTGCGTCAACGTCACTTGTGGGAGCTGGGAGCTTCAAAGTAAGATGAGGGTTGATACTACTGTAGACAACAAAGCAAGGCTGCTCAATTTCTCCATTGATAAAATAATTTCACAACTCTACAACATAAAAAATCATAAAAAAAACATGTAGAATATAGCATATACTTTGTTGTCTACAGTAGTAGATCAACCCTCATCTTACTTTGAAGCTCCCAGCTCCCAGAAGTGACGTTGACGCAGCTTTAGCAGCAGAAAAGCTATCAGGCTTGTGTTGATAATAATAAACTCCTGGACTATGTACAAACTTCCAAATGCATCGTTTTGTGAGTACAGACCATATTTGTACTACTGTAGAAGTTTGGTGTCATGGCATGTGATTTTAGTGTGGTAATTTTGGAGATACGGGCCAGGATCCATTAACCCTTGTACTAAGCTATTCGGGATAACTCAGTAACTCAGCTGATGTTCAGCCAATATCGAAAAAACTGCGGGTGGGCTACTTGGCTGGATATCACGGTTCAAATGACCCTAGGGTGAATCTACTCCGGAGTATCGCTTGAAGGCTTTAGAAACATGTTGAAGGTGCTGGAGCCACGGTATGTCACTTTTTTCCCATTCCTATTGTGGTTGTCCTGTAGATGCCACCAGATGGCAGAGAACATTCCTGACACTTTGAGTAATAAATGTAAAACATGTTGAAATCATCCATTGTCTTCCCTCTTTCTCTCTCAAAATACTAGCTTTCTGGTAGTAAAATCTTTTCAGCGATTATTACAGTGTTCCACTGGTGTAATGGTGTGTATTATGGGGCTAAAAGTTAAAAAAAGTTAAAAAAAAAATAAAAAAACGTACAAAACCGTAAACCGTAGACCTCAAACCGTGATACACACCGAACCGTGAGTTTTGTGATCCGTGCCACCCCTAGTCTTTTGGTACAGTAAGAAATCTTGGTGCGAGCATGAAGTACCAATTATTTAAAAGACAGAGTACAGGTCAGAGAAGTGCAAAGTAAATGCGAATTTGGCATGTTAATGATTTAGAGATGTCAGTGACATGAAAAAGGAGCATAAATATGTACGACTGAGATTAGACATGTCATTACGCAATCATTTATCTCATGAATTTCATTCAGGGGGCCAAGTGTAACCAGCAGAGGTATTGGGTTCATGCAGAGACCCTTTTTGGTTGCTCAAACACAAGATGAACTGCATTCTTGACCATTCTAATCTGCACATGCTGTCCCTATTTTTATGTCCCACCATGTTTCTTAGTATTGGTGTTTGACTGGTGAGCTTTCCACCTAAGTTAAGCACAAACAGCAACACAGCAACATAATACAGTGGAACTATCATTAAAATTCAGTTGGTTATGGTTGACACAAGAACCAAACAAGTGCTCGTAATGCAAGTTCAAACTGTGGATCCTTAGTTTTATTCCTCAATTTGAACCTGAGGATAAAAGAAAACTCTTATTTCTTCAGCTTTCGTTAGCTGACATTACTATACTCATAAAGCAATGGAATGAAAAAATGATGGCAGACAATGAATGAAAGGATTTTCTCAAATGTTATTAAAAAGAAAGACATGGCGTTGGCCATGTGGACGCAGTATTTGAAAGACTCACAAATGTTAATCTAATAAGCCTTTCAAGTCATTAGTTTGTCAAGGTTCCTTTTAAATGGAAAAACTGAAAACTGCTTAGATAATGCTACACATAACATGGTTTAGTAATGCCAAAAAGAATGTCTTCTATATTCTGCTTTGCCCTTAAAATGTGTTTGCACATCTGAAGGAAAAAAGGGAAAAAATTAAAGTGAAAGTACGTAAAAATATATTTTGACCACAAAAGCACGAATCCCACATCAACAATAACATTTTAAAGAAGTGTTGCCAGATTATTAAGATGTGTTGACATTCAAGCCAATTTGGAGCATCCCCTTCCATCCACCAGTGACTGGCAGGGCTAGTGGCTACGGCCAGATTTCCATGGGCAGTCCTTCAGCCATCACAGGCACCGACTGACAAGTGAGGGATATGTGCAGGAGCCAATCAGTGCCACCCGCTGGGTGGAAGAGGCAGAAAACATTTTTGAGGAGAAGCAGATTTACAGGGAGCCCTCTCTTCCGTGTTGAGAGCTAGTAAAATTACCAGGTCTTGACAAGACTTCAGTTCACGGGTCACAAAACATGTCAGAGTAATGGCAGAAAGGTTGAGAAGCATACTTAGCTTGACAGGTTCCTTTTAATGCTGGCTGCCTCCAAGCTGTGATCCTCATGATACAGCGCACGTACAGATTAACTTTCAGCGGTCTTCGTTTGCATGTCAATTTCCGCTCTAATGTCAATCTGATGCAGTGATGGGATCAGTGCTTTTCTTTTTTCATTGTGGTACTAGTGGGTATAGTCATCTTGATCAGTTTTACAATGACTCTGATTTACTAAATGTTTGCAGAGCCACCGATATTGTCTTACAGGAACAGATTAAAGGGCTGAAAAATTACTTTAAGTTATTAAGGTTTCTCACTGTAGTCTCACTAATCAGTAGTTATCTTGCATGGATCAATAGCAAATGATTTCTCACTCATTTGCGTCACTTTAAGAGGTGACTTCATCACTAGTGCTTGAAAGACACGGTGCCCCTGAGTAACAAATGATTACCTCTGAATGAATCCCTAAAGTCTTGCTGCTAATGCAAAACAATAGGTAGTCAGAATAGGGAGGATGTGCTTTGCTTCAAGATCTATTTTTTTATACCCGGCATCATTTTTTGCTTCACTGATCTATCACTAAACAACAGCTGCTGAGCAGAAGCCAAAGAGACGCACTGCAGGGAGGATGAGGCAAAGTGGATGAGGGAGAGATGTGGAGAAAGCAACAAAGAGGGAAAAAAATTAGAGAAAAGGCATTTAAAATAGGTGACAGAGGAGTTTCAAGAGGCGAGGTCACTTTTGATAGCCTGAAGCTCCTAGGCAGTGGTGGCCCACTGAGAAGAAGAGGGAAAAGAGGGATCCTGGCAGGTCTGCCTCTCTCATGACGGATAACAAGTCACCTGAAATGGCTTCCTGGGTGGCAGCCATTAGACAGACAATTTGCAATCATCCCCGGCCCAATTTCTCTCACCTTCTCCCCATCCCTTTCTCTCTCACTTTTTCTCATATTACTCAGCCTCTCGCTCTGGTGCCCCATAGACCTTGGCAGCTTGAGTGACAGGGACTTAACTAGTCTAGTCACACAAATGTGAGAGAGGAAATGAGGAAAAGAGAGGGGAGAATTTCATTCATCTCACAAATACCAAATAACCTCTGCTGCCTGGCCCATTTACATATTCCCTTAACAGCCTCCGTTGGTCAGGTGCACTGTCCTGTTTCCAGTTTGTCTCATCTGGCACTCGCTAGCGCCGTGTGACTCCACAGAGGTGTAACAACAGGAGCAGATGTAAGAGCACAAAGGCTTGGACTTAAAGATGATAATTTATCCATACCGATTGCAGCATCAGATCTGTAACATTTGCATTCCACCCTGGAATTTTTTTACTCATCAGTAACATTACTGTTGCCATGACATTTTTGTCCCGGCTTCCCATAAGCCAAAGATTAGTTTGTGTGCAGCCAGTCTTGTTGTGCTGTTCTTACTCTTTACTTGAGCATTTTCGCCGAACTCTCGAGCACATTCTACCAATCAGAATCACTGTAGGCCCCTACGTAGCATAATATCATGTTACATTTAGCGCGCCTGTATAGATGCTATTGGGGCAGGTGTATGATCTGCCCTGGACATGGAAAGGACTCAAAGGGTTTAAGAAGTATTACTCCGCCCATCTAGCCAGTGGGAACTTCAGTGCTGCCAAATTCCCCTACAAACTTGTTGGATAAAACGGATAACTATGTCGGATTTGATGATGGATATTGGCTGTTTAATCCGGATTCATGTTTGTGGTAGGTAAAGATTTTACTTTATAGTTGCTATCTTACAAAGTTTAAGTGATTGTGAATGAAGTCTTTGCAAAATGGGAAACTGGGAGTGATTTAATGAAATATCTTAGCTTGATGAGCAAAGCAATGTTGAGACAGTAAACAATGTGTTGACAGCTTCGTACATGTACAGTAGGTTACTTGTCTGCTAGCTTAGGTTTCCCCAAGACTAGCTAAAAACGTTGTAAGGATCTCCTCCGAGAATCTTTGCTACACACTGTCCCGCCTACTGCTATATTACTCTGCACAACCTCAGGAGCGAGTCAGTCTGATAGTAGGCTACAGTGAGTGAAGTTTTAACCATGGCTGCTAGCATTTAACCTGTACTCAATGGCGTTGAGTTTCTCTTGGAGAACTCATTTGAAAGACTAGATTTGGGAACAAAATTGGCTATTAAAAACCTCGGCCCCCATAAACCTGATATTAATATAGTTCAGCAAACAATGGATAAGGGTAGGTCTTTCAATCGGACGTTTTCCCGTGCGTGGTATGACAAAAAGCCCTGGCTCTCTGATTGTTCCAATAGGAATAAAATGTTCTGTTTTCCCATGCTTGCTCTTCCAATCGCCTGGCACGGGGGGACAAGGGGATATGTGGAGCACTGTCGGTATGTGTGACATGAAGCATTTTTCGGAAAAGGCAAAAAAACAGCAAGGCGCATCTGAATTGTGCCATGAAATTAGCCATGCTAGGTAATGCTTTGCGACAAGTTTTCCTCTAATTGAAATGTAGGCAGTATTAATTCCTTTCACAAACTTTCTCTTCGCTCATTTTCATGGGGCTTTTGTGTTTGTTGTATGGCAGACTTTTATGCGAGTGCGCACATCTCCCCCTGCGTATGGTTGCATAGACTATTGGCCTATTGCGTATGCTCCATAAAAGCTTGCATTTTGATAACACAGATCATCTGCCCCGCCTATCTTCCAGACCACGAGCCGCTACTGGACTTTACATTAAAGTAAGTGGATGTCCAAGGAAAATTAAAAATGTGTAGATCAGACAGAGAGCAGAGCTATGATCTGAGCTCATCACTATAAGTTCTCTAAACTTAACATCCATGCACTGTCATTAGCTGTTGGGTCCATGCCCACTGCTCAAAGGTTGGGGCCCCAACATATCCTGAACCTTACAAAAATAATAAAAATACCAGCACAGGGGAGTCTCTGAAGCTAAAGACACTGCCACACTCTTCTAGTGAGACATATGGTATGATTGAGACCATATGACTATGCTTTTTGTTAGTCTACATGTTGTTGTAGCCTTAATTTTTTTATGATTATTTTGTTTTATTAATTTAGAAAATCCTTCTTGGAATGCCTTTAACATCAACAATAACATTATTCTAAGACATCACAGGTACCTTTTTTTTGCGTTATGGCATTGACATATGATATGACATTTAAAAAGGCTATTTAATTATTTCTTGATTATTTGCCCTTCAGAAATTATATTATATATATTATATACTTAATTTTTTAGCTAGGGCAGTGGAAACAGTAAAACGTAATTTCAACATTTTTCTTTTAAAAAATCTTACTAGATCAAAACTGTCATAATTATTTTATTTTTATTTTTTTTAAATGTGCTTCGAGGAGATCTTCTCATATCTGTAGCTAGTTATTTACATGGTTTTTACTTCACCCACCCATTTCATACTATCTTGTTAACCTGAACAATTTTTGGTCATGGAAAAACTAAAATGAAAATTACATCAGTTCCTCGAGTTTATCCTTAAGACAGGCTCCCCAAGCCTTTAAAGCTATATGATGCTACTGATGTCATTTGGGAGAAGGCACAGCAAAGCTTAAATGTTGTTTGATTTGGGTGTTTTTGGTATCAAGGGAAACAAGTTCAGATTGACATTTAGCATACTAAAAAGATACATGGTTGGTACTCCCCATGACATCTTATAAATGCTTCCCCGTAAAAAAAACTAGGTACAATCAAACAATGTCACAACTTTGGACCCTTCACTATGAAACCACTATGGTTTTGTGCTGTGGGCAAGTGTGGTTATTATATATTCTGGAGTAAAACTAGGCAGATTAAGTTAAGAAAAATCAGTGTTAAAGTTTAGCAAACAAGAACCAAGTGAAAAACTCACTTCATCAGGAGGACGTAAGTGTAGTCTGATAAAATTTAAATGTTAGTTTTCAGGCAACTACCAACTGTTGTCCTATTTTGATTTACATGTCGTTTTTTTGTTCATGCAGTGACCATTCTTATGTAACTCACCCCACTGTACCACCAAGAAATGCATAGAAAGCCATAAATACAGAAATGTCTAATGTGATACCCTAATGTGGCAGAAACTTATTCATTTTGGATGCATTACTGATGGTGCAATTAGGTTTGAAAAGGGCTTTTAAAACCCCAGACCAAACATAAAACATATGTAAGGAGGTGTACAGCCATTTTTTTTTTTTTATTGCAGAGTATCATGTGATAGTTTTAAACTAAAGGGTGGTGGTGGTGCTATCTTGTAAAGTGTCAGCATACTGACGCAGCTGAGGTGATGGACCGAACACAAACCAATTGTAATGTTTTTTGTAATGTTGGAATAACAAAGGAGGTTGAACTGTGTTTAGGACGAACAGATGTGTTTTAATCAAGAGGAGAAATTAATGTTTTATTGCCACAGCTCCATGAGGTCAAGAAAAGATCCTTTCACTCCTCTAATGTGTCAGATGCACTCCTGTTATTCAATAAGTGGCAACACTCTGTGGCACAGAATGTGCTCTCTTGTTGGAGCGAAGCAGTCTGTGGTCTGCTTAAGTTTGTGTTTTTGTATTGGAGAAGCTCCATGAGTACAACATTTTAGCAATGTGCGCTGTGTGGATAAATCTGACTTAAAAAGAAGAAAATCACTGACACCTTAAACATGATACAGTCTCCACTGATGTACAAGTTTTAAGATGGCAGCAAAAGACCATCAGAGAAAGTCGAGCAGTCTGAGGCCAAGATTTGGAGCACTACGTAACTCTGGGACCTTTTAGGTTTGATAAAGACAGCCTTATTGCTCATATGCCTCACTAGAAAACACAGAAAAAAAAGATCCAGCTGCTAGCTGCTTCTCTCATTTTGAAATGTCAGATTGCCCTAAGATGAACATTTGTGGAAGAGCAGTAACCAGGCTTGATATAGTCTTTCTACAAAGGTTCAGCAGTCTGCTGCTGCCTGCTGTTGCACCCCTCACACAATACCTGTATGAATATTCCTATCTTCTCACAGACAAGCTCACATGCTTGCTCACAGTGATGATACTTTCTGGAGAACAGCAAACGGATGCTGGGCAAAGAATTAACACATCATTAAAGGGGAAGTTGGGTTTTTTAAACCTGGACCTTATTTATGGCATAACACCCCATCCTGACATACAGCGACGCGAGCGAGTGAGCGATAAAAAGTGTTTAGATCACTCAAGATCCGCGTATATCCATATAACGGGAGTGATAAGGGCATTGACAATACAGCCTCTAAAAAAGGCATTATCTGTCTTTATTTCAGCAATACTTTAAGACCTGATCTAAATATCTTCTGAAGGACGCCGACTTTCACCAAACTGTCATCGGTGAGTAGATGAACATATTTTATGGCAGAAATAAGGTCCAGGTTTAAAAAAAAAAAACTTCTCCTTTAACACCTGAACAGACAGACAGACTACGCATCTCTCTGCACTTTATTTGCCTTCTTCTCTCTGACTGTTCAGGGTCTTTCACTTCTCCTCCTCCCCCATATTGTGTTTGCAAGAAATAAAATGCACCACACTGCTGACTGAGTCACACTCATCTCCCACTTTCAAACAGTTCTGAGTGTTTTATAAAGCAACACTGCACTGTGAGTGTTCATTTCCTTTAATAGCACTTGAGCTGTGTAAAATATGGGAGTATGAGCACTGTAGGAAAACAACTAACAGCACAAAATGGCAGTTAACAACAGTGTTGACAAAAGCACCCAAGAGTAAGAGACAAAGGAAGTGAACGGTGAAGCCAGAGAGAGAAAGTTAACAGATTTAAATCAGGAGTGATTTCATCATTGTTATTCCCAACGGATTTAACTGATACTGAATTTTATGGCAGTGGATTTAATGTCCTTAGAAAGAACACAGGCTTGTGCAAAGCCATGGATTTATAGCTCAGTCTTGGCAATATGATTCCATCCTCGACATTAATATTTTCTGCTTTACTTGACTGATTTACACCTCAATGAGGGTCAGTTAGCTATTCTGCTTGATAGATTGCTAATTGGTAAATCGTTTAGTTTAAAGATTGAAATTATGCTGGTTAAGTTAAAATTTTAAATGCATTTACAGTTGTGCTGATGTCACCACACTAGTACCTGAAACCAACTGCGAGGCCCATGTAGACATATACACGATCACCACAGTAACATGGAGTTCGACTGCATGAATAAAACTACCCTGCTCTGTCCTAGTTCCTTACGCACTTATTGTTTCCTCCAGCACTGGCACCCTCTATATTTTCATTACCCCCTACCCGAACCAAGGTTTGAATCCCATTCCTGCTTTTCTTACCTCTTTTATTTCTTCCCCTACCCGAACCAGGGTTTGCATCCCATTCCTGCTTTTCTTACCTCTTTTATTTCTTCCCCTACCCGAACCAGGGTTTGCATCCCATTCCTGCTTTTCTTACCTCTTTTATTTCTTCCCCTACCCGAACCAGGGTTTGCATCCCATTCCTGCTTTTCTTACCTCTTTTATTTCTTCCCCTACCAGAACCAGGGTTTGCATCCCCACCTCGCTGTGACTGGTGTGCAGTTGGTGAGAGGCTGAGGTATCTGACTTATCGCACTTACTCTAGCACTAGTTTTGCTCTTAGCTGTTTGGTATTGGAAGGAAATGCACTTATGATTTCTTGTGACCTGAAGTTCTTTTGCCTACCGATGTTGAACGCACTTATTGTAAGTCGCTTTGGTTAAAAGCGTCTGCAAAATGACCGTAATGTAATGTAATGAATAATTTCTAAGCATATAGTTTTAACAAGAAAAAACAATTTCAGCCTTTTCAATAAAAGCCTTTCAAATGACAATGATCAGCCAAAAACTATAAGCTCAGCTGTCAATTTACTTCGACATGCTGAATGACCCTTTTTTATTTATCTAAAATTTAAGGCTTATAGCTTAGATCATGTTTCAAACTGGTCATTACACATGGCTTATATTTATACATCTACATCTATCTAAAAAATGTCAAAAAAGATAATTGCAGACTGTTCAATAAGCAATAGATGCCAAGCAAGTAGGATAGAATAAGCAGCATGTGCTATGCACTGTAGATAATAGTAACACCAAGAACAACAACCTAATCCCAATGATAACTAGGAAAAGGTGATCTTGTTGGAACTGCCCATGGAGCTATTTAAAAAATAAATAACTGATAGCCAATCAAAATACAAGATGAAAGATGGTGTATTTTGTGTGAGTTAAAAAAGAAAGTCTGAAGTCTGAAGTTGTAGTTGTTCCCTTTCAGTATCCTCACCTGTTCAAAGACATATAGTGCATTTATGTCCTGAGATTTGGATGTAGAGCTGGTTAACCACAAGGACCTGTGCAGCCACACAGTCCATGTGGCAGTTCTGCTGTGAGCATTAAAGCTTTTCAATAACGTTAACATTGACGCTTCTGTTCCTTGTCATGCTGTGAACTATTAAAATAGGTTTTCATTAATTTATGAGGGCTAACAGTTTCAGTTATTATGTTGGCGTCTTGGACCAGAACCCATCCAAGTCTATTAACATTCCGGAGTTGAGGACAGTGTTTCTCGGCAACTCGTTGCTCATTATGCAACATGACGAAGTTGGTGACCAGTAAAGCATGTTGTCACACTCTTCTAATTATGGCGCAAACCTTTCTGAAAAAACACTGAGGAATTTCCATAATCATTTCACTGCATAGTCTGTTTCATTTTCCATTTGTTTCAATTTTGTTTTATCGTGTTTTTTTTCGAGAAGATTTTCCAGATTTAGGTGGTTGAAGGACCACTTGAAATCGACTTGGCGGTAAGTGTTATGGATAGCTAGCAAACAACAACAGCAACGATTTTAATAATAACAATGACATTTCCAATACGGTTCCAATTACCAGGTTCCAATTACCTTATGCTTACCTTACCTTATGCTTTCAATTTGCTTAACATTTAACCATGTAATGAAAACTAATAAGCTTAGCAACATTACTACTAGCTACACAAACGTATACATCTACTCACTAAAGATAAGTATCATTAATAACAATAGATCATATGGACCATACGCAACTAAAAAAATATCTAGAATATAACGTTCTCACAGAGGGAATGAATTATTTGTTTTAATTCCATTGAGCTTTAACTTTAATATATTTTTCAGTATATTACTTTGATTATTTCTTGCACAGTTTAATCAAAGTATGCTTCAGTTCACTGTTCAGTCAGTATTCCTTTTTGACCACTTTCAGAAACTGCAGCTGTTTTCAAACTAAAGTTTCTAAGAAACCCACTGCGTACTACTTATCCAGCTACAACCAGCAATTACATTGTGAGTTTAATGGAGCATTCAGCAGCTGAAGCTCCAGGTATTTTACTCATGAGTTGGTGGAGGGTGAAACAGCTCACAGGAGAGCACATACTGTGTTGGACATCTACTGGCTGAGTGCAAACACAACAAATGAATGTACATTTTGCTCTGTTGATCGTAAGTCAGATTTGCCTTCTGGTGACTTTATTGCCATATTTTTACATTCTGCTGTCATTCTATAAACAATAGATTGAAGTTGGTAGGAACCGGGTAAACTTACTCATTTCTATGTCTTAAACAAGATTTTACTCAGAGAATCAACAGTTTACACGCCTTTAGTTACTTCCTGTAATCATAGCAGTACATCACAGTATGAGTCATGCTCTTGATTAATCAACAAAACTTTGAACAACTTCAAATTTTGCTTGTTACATTTTTCAAAGTGAGGATCAGGTGTCTGTATACAGGAACCTCTGCACTGGTCTACATCCTGCACTACCTACCTACCCACGTACAAATGGTTACAGAACTAAAATCTTTTATATTCATGTTGATGGTCAATAATTGAACATTTCTGTGCTTCTGTGCAGTATGTTCAGATTCAGATTTTTATTTCCACATGTGAATGTACACCCATAGTGAAATGAAATTGCAACAAACTCTGTGTACAACTGTGCAAAATAGGATCAAATAAAATATGAAATAAAGATAAAAATAGAATAAAAATAGACTTCTATGTTGTGAGACAGTCTGTTTTTAATGCAAACTATGACAGTTTCTTAAGCCTAACCAACGTGTTTTTTTTTTTTAAACTGACTTGGACCAATGTCATTTTAGTACTTGCCTGAACATAACAAAATATTTGCTCAAAACAAAACATGAAGTAGGAAACTAAAGTAAGTTCAGAAAAGGTTTGGTCAGAGTGGAGATGAAATCATACCTTTCTTTTGATAATCATGTGTAGCACTAAGACAAAACCCCTTCCGACCTCCCAAGGTGGACTTTTTCTGCCTGTTTATATCTTAAAGTCAGTGTTTTACCAACTTCTGTGAGACTGTGTTGAAAACATAGTGAGGAGTTGTCCTATTTTTTTCATTGATATACTGTCAAATGATACACTAAAAGAAGACATTCAGCTGCTTCCGTTTGTATAGCTGGGTTTAAATTAGTGCATCTTGATCTTTCATGGAAACAACTTTTATGGGTGGTGCTTTGTTGCTTTGACATTTTAATTTGCCTGCAGCTTTGGTGTCACATTTCCATTACTTTGTTGTGCTTTAAAGCAGTAAATGAATACATAAATCTACACTCTTTAGTTCGTCAAATCACAGAAAAATTATTTATTAACCACAGAGCCAAACATGTATGAATAAAAGAATTGTGAAGCAAATAAATATCGGTGTCAAAATCATAGGAAAGTGAGCTGGGCTCTTTGCTCTGAGATGCTCAGAGCGTGTCCACAGAAGATTCTTTATAAACATATCTCAGATCAGCTTAAATGAATGACACAAATGGGACAAACAGAATGGATTTCAGTTTAACTAAAGTAAACCGCACAGAGGTGAAATGACAACCATGCACACACACCAACACTGTTGTAGATTGTGCAGAATGAGCTCTGGCATTGTCCTGTTTTTTTTTCAATATTTTTTGGGGCTTTTTATGCCTTTATTATATATAGGACAGTGAAGAGAGACAGGAAGCAATGGGCAGAGTGAGGGGAATAACACGCAGCAAAGGGCTGTCCGATGCAGGATTTGAACTATAGCCTCTGTACATGGGGCGTCTGCTGTACCCACTACGCCACAGACCGCCCCTGGCATTGTCCTGTTGAAATAACTAATGATGTCTCAGGAAAAAATGTCACTTTGTTTTAACTCACATTTAACTCACTAAAATGCAAATAATCAGGTTCTATATGTTTGGCATATAAAACCTGATGTTTTTTTGTTTGTTTTTTCCAAAAGCAGCTGAAACGTGGCTCATCTGGCCAGAGAACATGCGTCCCCTGCTTTCTGTCCATCTGAGATGGGCTTGTGCCCTGAGAACTCTATAATGATTTTCCAGGGTACTCCCAAGCCTGTTTAAGTATGTGGATCTCATCTTGACATGATGACATGACGCATCACTCTGCTTTGTCACCACATGGCTCTCAAGCTTTAACCGAGTCTTCTCAAGAGACCTAAATTCATTTGAGTTTTGCATATCTTTTTAAACTGATCAGTGACTCTCTTACAAAGTTTGAATCAAAGTGGTAAGCCATTATTCTCCCTTACTTTGAAAAACTAAACCTTTGGTGGTTACTTCTTTTATAACCAATTACCTACCTGTCACCAATTGATCCAATGAGTGTAAATTAGCCCAGAACAATGTTACTTTCTTTGTGAGCACCAAGTTACAAATGGAAACTTCTAATGTATTCCAGTTTTTGCTATTTTAAACTGTGTGTTACTATTAGCCACAATTTGCTTGCTGTCTTCACAATGATCTACACTTTCATATCAAGACTTGATTTGCTGGAACACCTGAAGAATTTATGTGCACGTTCATAAATGTGTATGTTATAAACAAGGAGCCCACATCAGAACATATCTCTACATAGCTAATTCTATTCAGTATCTATAAGCAGAAATGTAAATTTGGGCTTATCTCGTCACGTAACATAACACAGCTTTGTCAGGATCCTTTGGTGGCAGTCTGTAGAGCATGGGATACTTTTTCGTGTCAAGATACTCTGGCTACATTTTCTAAATGCAAAGTTGTGATAGAGTGTTTTACACCAATCAGTGATTACTTTTCAACTCTAACCTAATACAATGTGGTACCCAAAGATTCCAGTTAAAAAAAAGAAAAACAACAACAACACTCTGGTACCAGAATCTAAACCAAGTCTTTAAAAATGATGCCAGTTTTTTCCATCACCAACCCTTGTACAGTACTTTCTAAGGCAAACTGCTGCTCATTCACAAGGCAGCTTTTTCTCCAGGAGTCAAATATTGCTGCAGCCTCTGCATCTTGGCAACAACACCAAAGGACACCTTGTGTGTGGCTCAAAAACAGCATTGACTTTGATAAAACTACAGTACTTGAAGCCTGAATGAGAATTTGTTGGATTTTTCTTGTAGTCTGAGCCAGAAATCTCCCCATCAGAAGCACGTACAGACACCAAACCCCTAGAGTTTTTTTTTCCTGTCTGTATTCTGAAGAATTTTATGGAGGGGTTTATTCAGATATTTTTCATGTCACGATTTAGAAAAAAAAAAAATAAATACAGTCGTGTGAAACAAGAATGACACTGTCTTAAAATTCTTAGGTTTTATATCGGGACATAATAAAATCATGTAGTCATTTTCAGGTATTAAAATTAGGTAAATAAAACCAAAGCTAAACAACAACACATGGGATGTTATATAGTGTCATTATTTTTTGAGTAAAAAACTAAGCCAAGTCCACCCTTACTGCTTTCACAGGAGTTAAAAGGTTAAGTTGCAGCAGATGCTGCTGATCAAATGCACTTGATTAACTGATCAGCGTATGAGCACTAAAGAAGCAGAATTATTTTGCCGTTTACCAATCTAGCACATTCTGGTGTGTGTTAACATAATGCAAAGGAGGAAAAAATCAGCAATGATCTCAGAAAAGCAATTGTTGCTGCCAAACAATCTGGGATGTGTCATAAGGTAATTTCCAAATGATTTGAAGTCCATAAGTCGACAGTAAGAAAGATTATTCTCAGGAGTGGACATACCAGCACGTTCATTTCATGGTCAGCTTACGTTTGCAGAGTTGCACCGAAAAAAGACAAGACAAGATGAAAGTGGAGATGTTTGGTCGAAATGCACAGAACCATGTTTAGAGAACCCCAGACACAGTATATCAGTGCAAACACTTCATACAAACTGTTAAGTACAGTCATGGAGGGGTGTTGATTTATTTGGGCTTGTCTTGCTAACACTGGACCTTGAAGAATGAACTCATCTTTATTTCAAAGCATCCTGGAATCAAAAGTGATTCATGCAACAGAACAGGACCCTAAGCAAATTACAACTGAATGGCTGAAAAAGAAAAAAAAAAATCAGGATGTAATGCAATGTTGCAGTTAAAAGTCAAGGCCATAGCCTGTTTAAAAAGGAAGACTTTAAGTGAGCTGTGCTTAAACAAGAGCTTCCAAATCTCAATGAACTGATGCAATGTTGTAAGGAAGAGTCATACGGAAAAGGATTACCAAGTTATAGCTGCTAAAGTTGGTTCTACAAGTATCAGGGGTTGGACTTTCATTTGCACACTGCCTCAGGATTTTTGTTACTTTTTTTGGAACTGATATGACAAACTGATAATGAGAGATTTAAGGCTGCATTTAGCTCATTTATTCATCTTTGCGTAAAACTTTAGTATTAAACAAAAGTGTACTTTCTTTTTCAGACAACTGTACAACATGTACATATTATAGGTCTTCTAAAGAAGTTTAAAAAAAATTATACAAAACAATTAAAATGGAAACAAGAATTTTGAATCTGACATTATTCAGTGATATCTGTTCAGGAAGCCTTGCCTTTAGCTCCTCTCACACTAAAAGTTCATCTGCTCATCATTTTTGAAGGCATTTCTGACAAGCTTCCCCTGTCCAAAAATGGTAGATATATAAATGTGCTGTGAAAATGTAAATCTATAGTTACCAAAGAATATGTGCTCATGATGAGTTGCTTGAAGGCCCACAGGCTCTATCGGTACATATTAATCACATCTAACAACTTCAGATACAACACTTTGCCCTACAGGATTTCCCTACCACTGCAGCTAGCGCTCAATATGATGCCCAAGGCACGACTATGTTACACATGATGAGATATGTGTATGGATGTGTGTGCTTGCATAGGAGAGAGAAAAAGAGAAGGGTGGTGAGGGAGGGAGAGGGAGAGAGAGCTGCCTGATCTCAAGCGGCAAATTAGGGCCTCTCTGAAATCGATAACAGGGGAGCCATGCACAGATTTCATTAGTTGGAAACCGTGTGCAGCTAAAGGGATGCAAACGGATATTGATGTTTGAGATTGATTGATCTCTTCTTTTCCCAAAAATGTGCACACACTGAGTTGCGATGCAGTTTGTTTTGGATTTGTAGGCTTTCTGAGTTCACATTCTATCTTAAATACCAGTTTGCCCATGACCTTCTTCCGCAAAAACAAACTCACTTTTCATTCAAAAAGATAGTCATCTGCTCAAAGTGGATATCACATACATCTAAAATAGACTCGCTCGGTCAAATGATAGTCATACCCAACCTGCCCACCCCACCTCTTTTATTCACTACCAGCCGCAAAATATGTCTTTCCCTGAATCTAAAAATCAATGAACGAAAGTGACATCCAAGCCTTTTGCATCTTCAATAAGGCCCCCTTGTCACATAGGTGCCATTACAAAATACATCTAATGCACTCTCTCAAGTAAATGCAACAGATAGGTCTATGTGGTTCAAATTCTATTTGCTGTTACATTTAAGCCTAATTAGGTCTCAGAAGGGTGTGGTTCGCCTTAAAGGGAAAACCAGAGAGGGCCAGAAAGGTTAGGTAATCACAGGAAAGTCAATGTAGGGTAATGTTAGGTGATGGACTGCTTCCTTGATAATATCTGAATGCTCCAGCTGAATGAAAGAGCACCTATTTGGCAGCTAAAGCTAAGGTAAAAAAAATAGGTTTACACATGAATCAACATAGGACTCAAGGCTGATAGATGGGTCATTGCAACATTTACACTAGTATACACTGATTCATTTGGCATTTATCAATATGCAGTATTTAAATTTACAAGCAATGTTTGGTCATATAAAGAACCTTAAGGGTTGTTTTTTCCATATATTTGATTCTTGGCAAATCTTTTGTTGAATTTTTTTTTTTTTTTCCAATACTGAAATTTTACTGACATTGTGCATTTACGTAGTTTTTTTATTTCACACATGCAGCAGCAGCACAGACCCTTTACACATAGCCAGGAGAGGAAGCAATGTGCCATTCCACCATCTTAATTTTTCATTACTCCTCTGATTTCCTGCTACAATCTGATAAATGTGACGCTGCAATAGTCTTAAATGATTAATTGAGCTTGAGTATGTGCTTTAGAATTTCTATTCATTATGGTGCGTCAGATTTTATCTTCCTCGCATTTAATCATTTGCCATATGCATATTAATGATTACAGTGGTACCTGTGTAGTGGGAGTGAGTCACTTGATGTAAGTGTCTGCTTTTGTAAAGTCACACTGCCCACAGCGCTCCCTGCCTGACAAATACTCCGTCAGCTTCACTGTGTTTTAAAGTAACTGTGTTACATCTAAGGCTTTTCATTATGGACGCCTACTTTGTATGCGTTCTGTCTTTAAACACTCATTATGATTACTTCCTTGAAGAAAGATTTAGCAGCCAAGAGTTGCACAACACTGTGTGTATTGTGCTATGGTGCACACATTTTTTTTCTGACATTCTCCTCTATTTTTCTTTTTTAAGCTGGGATTACGAACAGTGTATTTAATGACTGCCTGTATTGGATCTTGTGCCACCTGCTCAATTTCAAACAGCCTCTCAATACACTAACACAACATCCTGTTTCAACTGGAAATTAAAAGAAGTATAACAGCAAAAAGAGGAAATGATAAGGAGGGCATATATAAATGCTGCATGATGCAAATTTAATTCAATATAGTGTTATTTGGTAAATAATTCAGCAATTTCTTTAAAAATCTGCCTTGAGAATTCTTGAGGAGAAATACTGTTGTTCCAGTGCAGCTCCAAACATTTGATCCAAACACACCAATAAGTAATTTCACCTGTAAACGTGTGGTGAATATACAACATTTGCTGAAAGACAAATAAATCATGTCAAAGATTCTTGCGTTTTAAATTAAGAGACAGCCCTACCCCTCACTCATAGTTACCCTAAACTCATAATTGAGTTAATTGTTTCCCCAAATCACTGCAAATACTAACAAGAAAATTGATGAAGCATGTTGAACAAATGAAAATTGAGCCCAATCTCACCAGATACTGTAGATACATTTGTCCACAACTCCCAAAACACAGTGGAGTCACAATCCTGAAGCCTGTTGTTCCTATAGGGTGTGACATGATGGGAGCTGCGCCCATGATTGAAAGTAGAATTGTATCCCCTAACCCCTTTTTTTCCCCTCAATTATACATCCATCAAGAGGCAGATGCAGAAGGTTCTGAATTGAGTCACAAATGTAAAGAATAAATTTTCTAATATTAATTTACAAAGTAATGTTGGTGGAACTTAGAAAAAAGGGAAAGTGAAACGCCCAATTTTATTAGCGTACACATAACAGGCTCAATATGGCTAAGGAAGAAATCTGACTGGCACTGTGTGTGACAGCTAGCATATGAAAGCACATAGATAGATAATTTAGATATTAAGATATTGGATAAAGCAGGTATAGAAAATGGATGGATTATTGGATAGATAGATATACCATAATATTTCCACATGGGGGATTTGAAATTATGCAGTTCAAGCTACTGCCAACCATCAGACAATCACACATGTAATATCAAAGCATCCATGAAAATCAAAAGGGTGACACAAATTACAAAGTCTATCACAACTTCTATGGCCAGTGATCTGCAGCCCAAATGAGTGTGAGAACTGTTGATTTTGCACAGTGTAGCACACTTTTAAGCCAAGTTACAACATCCGATCTTGAAAATATTTTACTGACACAGCATTCCCCATATTCTATAGAGGGCTCAAAACTGAAGTTAAGGTATCATTTAAGAAAGCATGCAGGAAAACTCCAACATGATGCATTGATATTCATTGCCACAGAATCTTTTTCACCGTAGCTGTGCATTTTATCACGGATGATTGACAGATAGTCTCATCAGCTCCAAACAAGAGCAGTGAATGAGTGTTTATAGTGCATACTGCACATATTAGGAGGACTTTAGTTAGAAGTTTGTTACTTTTTGTTAGTGATTCAGAATATGGTGCCATTTGTATTAATTTACTACGTGCAAACTAGTACAGCTATACTTTTCCTGTTGATTCTCTTCTAAGTGCTGGGTAATATGTCGGTAAATGTGAACTTCCTGTTTACTTGCCAAAGCGGTTTAACTTTTTTTTACTAAAAAAAGATACAGGAATTATATTCATTGTGGATCATTACAAATACTTTGCTTTAAAAGTTCCAAGTAGTCCGAAAAAAAGAAGCTGTTTGTTTGAAAAAAAATTTCACTGCAGCACACTGATTCATAATCAAATTGAATCGTGTACATTTGCTGTACATGTCATTTTAACCCCCTACTACACAATGCTATGGACACTTGAGAGCAAAAAGAAAGTGAAAAGACAGTGGAAATTAGCTCTCTCGCAAGGGAGTCCAGCCCAGTCTCATGACAAAATGTGAAATAGTTACGGAACAGAAAGCCTTGTATTTGTGATGGAGATTAAATATAGTTTTTTTCCTCTTCATGCAATCAGCATGCCTTTCAAAGTAATATATTCTGGTGCAACATGTGGTTTGTATGTCTAGTTTATTCTTTTTGTTGGGTATATGTGGCAGGACTCAATCAGAAAGAAAAAGGGCAGCAAGAAACGGGTCAAGGAAACAGCAATTTAATTATTTTTTTTAATTCTCAAAGTTAAGTTATTTTAAAACATTAGTGGGAAGAATGGGGCACAAACTTCTCGTACGCTTGTGTGTAGGTCCACCAAATAACCCCTCCCTCCTACAAATGTGGACTGTTTGCCTTTTAAATGTGAGACAGTGTGTTTCTGTGAAGTCATTTTTGTGTCCAGTAGAATTATAAAACAGCAAAATATTGTATATTTTCATATAAATCAGAACATTATGTTCACTATTTAACATTTTGTCTTGTGATTGGGTTGGGGGGTCAGTGGATAGACACTTCCAGCCGCCCCTACTTTGTCTTTATAAGAATTTGTGACCACACCTACATTTTTGGACATTAACAATTCAAGTAGCGAGACACTGAATGTTGATGAGGTGATGGATATGGTGACATTTCAAGTTTTCAGGCTTTCATTTAACAAAATGTAAACTGCCTTCTTGTCAGGAAATAATATTGGTAAATGTAGTTTCTAAATGCTCCATCATGGGGTTGAGTTGAAATATTATTGCTTGAGTGAAGCTGTCATTATTTCCTTTTTTCCCACTGTGTAATATTTCAGAAACTAAAAATTTCAAATCTGCATTTAATAAGTTTTTCAGGGAAGCATCTGAAGCGTAAAAATGGTGCCCATGATAGTTTTTTTTTAGCACAAGCTATAATTGTTTTCTAACTCTAACCACATAGTGTTATTCCCTAAACCTAACCAGAAAGTGACTTAGTATTTCAGTAAAATGTTGACATGTAATGGACAAAACATATGTAGGTCTCAATTTCATGTCCCACAAAGGCTCGAAGTTGAAATTAAATTCAATTCAGTTTATTTATATACCACCAAATTACAACAGACGTCATCTCAATGCACTTAAATAATATAATCCAATTCAAGCCAATTGGACTTCAATTCATTGTAATCATAATCCAATCCATAATTCGTATAGAGCCAATTCAAAAACAATTTCCTCACTAAAGAAAGCAACAGATTTCACCGAAAACTTCTCTTATATCCAATCACCCGCTGCTGAATGTGGAAAGGAACAACTCCCTTTTAACAGGAAGAAACCTCTGGCAGAACCAGACTCAGGAAGGGTGGCCATCCGCCTTGACCAGCTGGAGTTGGAGAAGACAGAAAAGAGGGGGGGGAAACACTGTAACACCATTCAAAGGAGAATTTAGAAGCAGACAGTTCTGAGTCATCCAGGTCTTTATGTCTTGAAGACGTGTTTGTAGTCTGACCAACCTATTGTTTTCATCTGGTTTCATAGATCAGTACAGCTGACTATCATCAGCATAGCAATGGAAATGTATGCCATTCTGTCTAATAATGTTACCAATGGAAGCATGTATAAAGTGAAAAGAATCGGTCCAAGCACAGACCCTGGGGAACTCCATGACTTACTCTGGTGTGTGAGGAAGATTCTTCGTTTACAAGAGCAAATTGAAATATTTCACATAAATATGACTTAAACCAGCCTAATGCAGTTACTTTAATCCCAATAACATTCTCAAGTCTCTGTAATAAAATACTGTGATCGACCGTATCAAATGCAGCACTGAGATCCAACAGGACAAGCACAAACATAAGTCCGCTTTCAGAGGCTAAGAGGAGATCATTGGTAACTTTCAGCAGTGCAGTTTCTGTGCTATGATGCTCTGAATCTCTGAATCCTGACTGAAACTCTTAAAACAAATTATTTCTGTGTAAATGATCACAAAGTTGAGCTTCAACTATTTTTTCAAGATCTTAGGACAAAAAAATGGAGTTTGGATATAGGTCTATAATGAGCCAACACCTCTGAGTCAAGAGTAGGTTTTTTAAGTAAAGGTTTAATTACCGCTACCTTAAAAGGCTGAGGTACATATCCTGTCAACAAAGACAGATTGATAAACTCCAATATGGAAGTGTCAATTAAGGGGAAAACCTCCTTGAAAAGTCTGGTTGGGATTGGGTCTAAAATACAAATTGATGGTTTAGAAGAGATTATTACTGTTGTTAGCTCAGAGAGCTCAACTGGGCAGAAACCATGTAAATACTAATCAGGTTCTAAAGATACTTCTAAAGCTGCTGTACTTGATGATACATCACTGATAATAGTGGGAAGGACTCCATCAATCTTCTCTCTGATAGAAACAATTTTATTAATAAAGAAGCTCATGAAATCATCACTGCTGAGAGTTAAAGGAATACCTGGCTCAACAGAGCTCGGACTCTTTGTCAGACTGGCTACAGCGCTGAAAAGAAACCTGGGATTGTTCTTATTCTCTTCTATCAATAATGAATAGTAAGCAGTTCTAGCTTTATGAAGGGCTTTCTTGTACGTTATCAAGCTATCTTTCCAGACTGATTGAGACTCTTCTAAATTTGAGGAACGCTACTGTCTCTCCAGCTTTCTTGCAGTCTGCTATAAAGCACGCAGCTGTGAATTATACCAAGGAGCCAGCCTCTTCTGACAGATTACCTTCCTTTTCAGAGGGGCAACATTGTCCAGTGCTGTACGCATTGAAACTATAGTGCTGTCAACAATAGAGTCAAATATTGCTGGAGTAAAACTTAGGTAGTCGTCGTCTGTCATATTTGCACATGGCATTGAAGAAAAGGTTGATGGAATTAACTCTTTAAATCTGGTTACAGCATCCTCTGATAGTTGAAATCACAGGGCCTGGCTGTCCCACGAACACCCTCCTTCTTCCTTATGAGAGCGTTGTGGCTTCTTAAGCAAAAGACTTAAGATGAACTCTTCTCTGATGAGGAAACACCCATATGACTCATATTAAGGGGTATAAATGAATTACTTATATGACATTTCAAAGCAGATTGTTCAATTCCAGTAATTGGAGGGAATTTGTTGAGTCTTACATTGGTGCCCTCAGGCTTTTTCCCCAGCAGGAAACAACAGACCGCTCTGGTCCTAACTAAGAGCTGCTGGAAAATTTGGCAGACTGTGAGAGATTTTTCTCATTTTTCCTCCTGATGGAGAAAATAACAATGGCCATCATGACTACTCATCCTATGCATTGGATATGCATTCATTGATTAGCATTGGCAGTAAGCAGTAAATACATGATGGGTCCACTTTGAAATACAACAAAAAACTTGAATTCTGGAAGGGAAACTTTCATAAAGTGGTGTAGTCTTATTTGTGATGAAAACCTTGTCATTCGTATAGAAAAATGCTCAGGATGACATTCAGGACAGTACAGGCAAAATCACTCTAAGCCTCACCAATGAGATGAAAGCTAAAGATATAAGACAAAAATAAAGGTCAAATCAATACCCAATGAAGCCTAAATTAATCCTATAACTTGGCTGTAACAGAGTGTAGCAAAAGCAACCTCAATATTAAACTGAGTACTCATAGCACCCTCTCCTTGCACCCACAAAGATTTCAGCAGTTATTTTTCTAGATGGGATACTTCTATGTGTCTTTGTCTTTTAGAGCTGACATTTTCCTTCTTTCCAAAGGAGAAGCGCTGAAGTAATAATGATGATGATGGAGAGGTGGGAATAGAGAGTGGTAGAGCATGAGGGTGTGGGATAAAGAGAGCGACACCTGAGTTTGTAGCCTGAGTCAGAACAATCACCACCCTCTGCCAGAAGAAGAATTTTCTCTGGGGGACATCAATCCTATTTCTCCAAATTTTCCTCTTTGCACAGGTCAATTATATCTTTATCAGATGAAAATGCAGATTTCCCTGCAGATTGTAGGTGCGGAAAGAGTAATGATCGAGGAAAGATGCAGAATCTCGTATTTTTTAGATATGGGTCTGCTTATACACTCAGAATATTGCAAATGAGGGGTTCACGGTCATAAACAAAGGCAGGATTTCACTAATCTAATGTTGACTTGCTTTGAAACCCAGCCATAACCTTAAACAACATTAGTGTGGATTCAGCTTGACACTTTGAAGCATCAGCACTTTTGCTTTGGTGGGGAAAGGTGTTGTTTTTGGCACTATGCATCCCAGGATTGATGTGTGTGATCGAAAGCCAAAGGTTTGTGTGGGAGTTCTTTTATCATTCATTTCGCATAATATTTAAAGAAGAATTTCCAAATGTCTGCGGAAGGCAAATGTGCCATCTTTGGAAAACTTGGGGAATGCAGCAGTTTTTAATCCCAGTACGCATTGTATCCGTTTGCTGCTTCACATCCAGTATAACCACAGTCCTGGAAATCCTGGAAAAGTTGAGGAGTCCGACCATTATGTTGCAGCTGTGAGAAAAGCAAACACTGAAAAGGTCATCCCTATGTGCTCATAATGTTTATTTTAGTTGTCTAGAGTGCTTAATGTCAAGCTTGTCTGCTGGTGGATTTAATTAGTCTTGAAGGAATAACAACCGATAAACATGCTTCTGTTTACAAAATGGGGCAACAGTGTCTTAGACATTCAGATCAGCTCGTTGAAATATGGTTTATGGAAATTACTCCATATGTCAGCGAGTGCCATGTGAAAAACTATTGCTTCTAATAGCTGTACTACATCCCTCTCATTTTTAATGACCCCATCATCCATTTGTCCATTTCTTCAGCCTTACTGTGTGGGGCTGAGAAGACAAAATCTTTTACTGCATGCTCTGCGTACAAAGCAGTACAGAAAGGAAAACACTCACATTCACACCTACAGGCAATTGAGAGTTTCCTCTTCATTTAACCTACTTTTCAATAACACCTCCCACGGAGGCCCGAGCATGTTCAGCTCAGAGCCTCGGTCGTGTTATTCAAAATCGCACTGATTACTCATAGCCTTTTACCAAATGAAATAGTCATTACGTCATCAGAAAAGGTATTTAATTGTCTGCATTTATAACTTTTATGACTCTGCAAAGGTCTGTAAAAGATGCTTTTAAATAGCTTAAAAGCCTCCCAAAACCTTAACATCACTTTGTCTGTGTTTAACTGGTAGAGGAATAGAAAATGTAGACTAAACAATATGTTAAATGTATGGTTGTGTGTTGTACTTATAAGTTGTCAGTGCCTTACCTGCAGTACAGAGCTGTCAGAACACTCTCATTTTGGACAATTAGAATTCCCTGAAGCTAAGAGCTACTCAGAACCAGGTCAAAACAACTCAAACCTCAAAAATCTTATGAAGATTAAAATGAACAATATATTGTGGATTTTTAGATTGATTCATTTTCGTACTAGCTTTGACAAGTATAACAAGAAGAATACGGAATTTAGGCCCTGGTGAGACTGAGTATGTAAATGCACAAATACATGAATAAAAATTATGAGCAAAAATGAACAGGAAAAGACTTGAATCAGGAGAAATGGCGTCCATCACAATGTAGTTCAAGAGAGTTCAAAGAAAAATTATTCAATTAGAAATCAAGAGTTGCAGTGAGCAGTTTCCTTTGTCAGGCTATATGTCAGCACTCCATCACCATCACCATGTATCCCTCTGGTCAATCACAGGTGTCCTGGGAACCTGATGCCAATGGAAAGATAAAGTAGGAGCAGGTACATGGATTGAACTGCTATCTGCTGTCAATAGGACATGATTCTGTATCAACAGAATATAACAGAAAATACCTAGGTACTTGATCACCATGTCTAAAAGGAGGCTCCTCAATTTGTTAAAGCTGCATCAGTGAAGTCCCAACTCTTCACCTGTACGAATTCCATCCAGGTGGGAAAGCTGACTGTACTGGCTCCTTTAGTAGAGAGAAATGATGCGTCCTGGAAGGCTGGACTTTTAGCAACCTGCTCTAACACAATATTAACAGTGATAAAAATCCCTCTAAACAACCAACTAACTTTAGCAGAACAAAAAACCTATTATTACTCATACTGTACAATACACTTTTTAAACAATAGTTTTTGTATATAAGACAACCTGCACAGTGCACTTTAGGCCTGAAACAGCAAAATACGCTGAGGCATAGTAGTATCGTTGCAAAAAAATAGCGGAGTGACACAATATATTATTGTATTTCTGTCTGAAGATCCCCATAAATGCTACAAACTGGAACTTTCAGTGAAGTGCCTTGGTGGTATTTTCCTATATCAGTGTTATTTCTACATTAAGAAAGCAAGTTTTAGAAAAAAAAAAACTGTTTTTTTGAAAATTTCAAATAGCACTGGAGCATATTCTATTTACATTTAGAAATTCATTTTTTCATAATATTTTCTCACTAATTTTATTCAGCTTTTGTGATGATAAGCTTTTAAACTGACTCGTACAAATACATAAAGTTTGAATTGAGCAATTACTTAGTGAATATAACAGTTTCATAGATAAAACATAAAGTTTTCATTTTATTATCAATAATTACTTCCCTCTATTTTCCATCCATAGATTTTCATGATGATGCTAATGCTGTATGCAAAATTAATAAAGGCAATTATCTAAATGGATTACCTTTTACATTTTAAGTGTGTCTGTCTCTTCATATCTAGGCATGAATATGAAGTTATATAAGGTGTTTTAAACTGTGAGAAATAAAACTCATATAAAACGCATATCAAATGTAGAGTTATGTTAAAGTTACTGACACACATGTATGATGTTCTCAAGAAATATATCAGTTATTAAAGTGAAAATGAGGGAGCAAGTATTAATTAGATTTTTGCATGAAAATGTGTGACTGATTATTTGCAAACTTTCAAAAAGTGCCCTTAAAATGCACTTCAAATCTCCCTTCACTATCTCAATTCAACTCAACTAAGCGCAGCTCAACTCAATTCAACTTTATTTATATAACACCTAAATAAAGTCCAGAAACCTGTGGAATACTCTATTTAGATGTACAAAATGGAATCTATTTGATAGATATGACCTAAACCAGTCCAAAGCAGTACCCGTGATCCCGACAAAGTGTTCAAGTCTGTGTAATAAGATGCTATGGTCAATCGTATCAAAAGCTGCACTTAGATCAAGCATGACCAACAAAGAGATAAAAAACATTATCGGAGGGCATAAGAAGGTCATTTGTGACTTTAATTAATGCAGTTTTAGTTCTATGGAGTACTCTAAAACCAGACTGAAGCTCCACATATAAACCGTTGTTTTTCAAACGTCGAATAAGGACAATATTTTCTAAAATGTAGTAATAAAATGTATGTCAGATATAGGTCTGCAACTGGATAATTCTTCAGGATCAAGAGTAGGCTATTTCTAACAGTGGCTTCATTACAGCTGTCTTAAAGGCCTGTGGCACACAGCCCATTAAGAGAGAAAACTTGATTTGATGAAGTACAGAAGAGTTGATCAGAGATCAAGTTGGTATAGGTTAGTTGTAATAAACAATTCATTTTTGCCAGCAGCTGTAACTAAATGATAAAGATTTCCCCTAACAGACGAGATTTTATGGTTAAAAAGTTAATAAAAAAATGACTGCTAAGCAGTACAATAATCAACAGCAGAATGGCTCTGAGTCAGCCTGGCCACAGCCCTGAAGAGAAACCTGGCATTGTTTCTATTTCCCTCTATTAGCTGTGAATAGAATACTTTATCTTGTCCTTTGTGGGCATTTGTACATGTTACGAAGCAGTTTTTAAAGGCAAGGTAGTAATCTTCAGATTTGATTATGCGCCATTGTCTTTCAAGTTTTCTCAAAGTTTGTTTAAGGTTAGAGAGTTTTGAGTTGTACCATGGATCAGACCTACTCCAAGACAGCTTTCTTCTTTACAGGGGCAACGGTGTCAAGAGTTATGTTTCCAGAGACAGTTATTTAGTCGACTCTGTGATCTAATTGCTGAAGAGTAAAGTCTGAGGAGGAGCCCACCAAAGTATTCAAAGGAGAATATATAGGAAACTTTGTTAACTGCATAAACATGAGGGATTGAAAAAATTTGAACATGTTTTTGGCTTAATCTTAATGGAATACTTGATTTAGCTATAGCTGCAACTCCTCCCCCTCTTCCAGTTCACCAGGCTATATAAAAATTGGTATGAGTGGGAGGAGTGGATTCATTTAAGGTAACACAGTCATCTTCATGAAGTCATGTTTCTGTCAGAGAGAGAATTTGTCAAAATTCGTGATGCAGCCTGTTGTTTGGGGGGGGGGGGTAGCAGAGAGAAAAACTGATTCCCCTCAATGTTTCACAAAGTTCAGCAGCTGATTTGGTCACCTGAGATTGTTGAAGGAAAGTGTTGTTTGTTCCAACATGAACTATAATTCTGGATATGGAAGCTTGGAGAGATGGCAATAAATTCTGGAACTTGTGTAAATTGTAATGAGCGGTTGCACCATGAAAACAGTGTGTCATTGCATTAAAAAAAAGTGTACATTCATAATTATGGCATCTCCAGTAATCTAGTGTTGATGGGGGAGAAAGGTAGTTGAGTTTGAGCGGCTGTCCTTTCTTAAGGCGATGCACTGTTGCTCGAGTACTCTGGACAGACATCTTGCTTACCGGCTGTGGGTGTAAATGAAGGGCACCAGTTGGAGACGTGATGACCAGAGAGGTGTTGTCTCAGACAGAGCAGAACCTCCGGCAATCTCATTGCACTTATCTGTGCAGGTGACCCACGACTCCACATTGTGTCAGTGCTGCCTCCTTGTCCTTGTTATGCCAGATGCTTCATGCGCTACAGATGTTTACTGAGCTCATGCGTCAGTCGCCCCATGGCGATTGAGCCGGTATGAGGATAGATGGAAGATGAAAAAAGGAAAGCCTGCTTCCTCCCCCTAGTCCTTCTGCACAAGGTTAATATCGTCCTCAGCCGCAACTAGGATGTCACCCTAATGAAGCCCCAACAGACAAACACTTAATAATAAGAGTTAAGAGTAAATTAACCTTGAAGACTTTGCACATATCTCTCCTCTTTTTATACACTATATACTATATATCCCTGTGATCAAGGACGTACATTTAGCTAGAGGAGGTCAGAACAAAAACATTTCCCTGATGGTTGCAAATTTCCCTCCGTCATCTATGTTCCACGCGGAGCAGCGAGGAGAGGATCAGCCTCGGTTTTCCTCTTCAATGTTGTCTGAGGCAGATGAAAAGCTACAAGCTGCCCCTCTCCCCCCTCCGACTCACTGTTTTCTTTTTTTCTTCTCACTGCTGATCAATGCTCTTAATGATGGTAATCAATCAGGAAAATGAAAGATTTACTCTCCAATATTAATTTTGTTCAGCATCGATTGGGGAGAGAAAAGTATTACTGCCATTAATGCCTTTTGAGGTGCTGTATTGAGTTGCTTGCCTCTAAAAACAAGTCATTCATCTTTCATTTCAACAGTTTTATTACAACTTTAAGCATGATTAGAAACAGATAACAGTCACTTGAGGTGATATTTACAAAACTCTTTGATAAGCATGTTTTTTCATGTTAGGCAATTACGTTAAACTTAGATGTCAATTTCGTTGTGTAAATACACTGATTTTGTTCATCTGCCAAAAATTTTTTTTCCTCACATGGAGATAGTCTGCTGTCACCAAGAAACCATTTATCTACAGTAAGAAAAAAAATGTTGTTTGTTTTTTTCAAGTTTTAGCTTTCCAGTAATACTTTTGTTTCTTCTGCATGTAGTAGCACACTGAATGCCCAGTCTTTTGTGCTGACTCGGGGTCTGTGATGACAGCTGGCGCTAATGATATGCCACTCACTGTACCACCAGGGGCAGAGAACATGCCACATGACGAAAGATTTCACGCCACGAGCCGACTCTGCCTGCAATATGATGCCGTGTTATCGAATCAGCTGATCAAAGGCTGATGGGAAACTTGAAAGATCTGTGCTGCTTCTGGGTCTACGTACAAATATCTTCTTTAACCTGTTTTGCAGTTCGAGCTCTGTGAAGTGACACCACTCTCAATGTTGCAGCTATCTCCAGGCCACATGGCAACAGAGGCCTCAATCAATCTAAAGACAAGCTTTGTTTCATTAGCCTGTATTTGGATAGTTGTTTATTTTAGCTTGCATTCATTTAAAAAGTGAACTCTGCCTAAAAAACTCAGTTTTCTTTTTATCTTCTGGTGTCTTGTCTTGACACTGACATGGAGTGCCTTCTCAGTGTTATTCCTCAGCATAACACAACATAATACTTTTAAGCCAGGTTGCAGGAGCGTCTTTTTTATCCCCATCTTGCCTTTCTTTTGTCAGTGTGTACATGCTCCTCAGCCAAAGTGAGAAAAGTGGAACAGGTTTTGTCGATGACTTAAGGGATGGAAAGCACACCAGGGTCTCTAATACACCTAGTATTTAAATAATCCCTGGGTCTCCTCTATCCTTTTGATGCCTTTGTTCACTTTGAAAAGTTATCACCATACAGCCTTTACTGTTGGCTTGCAAATGAAGAGAGAAAGTCAGAGGAGATGTTGAATCATGCTGCCATACTTTTTTCTTCAGCATCCAGTTCCCAGAGCGTGAAAGAACATCTGAATACACATTTGAAATCTTATCTCACTCCTGCTGTACTGCAGAATTCTGGCTTTTCCAACCACTCCAGAAAGCACAGCAAAAGGGAACTCAGGAATAATCAACCATGCTTATCTTTCTGCAGTACTGAGGGGAGCTATAATGAGACTCACTCATCCATAGAGGAGAGCTTAATAATTCATTGTGGTAGCTTTGCAGGTGAACCCTATCACATTACAATTTAAAAGCTCTAAAGCTAGTGTTGCTGAAGGGGAGAGCAGCAAGGCTGAATGCTAGGCTGAAAAGCCTAGGCTTGTGCACAAAGGTACACAGACATCACCAATAGTCATTTACACTCGCACACGTGCACATATTCATTCTTAACGAGCTCTGGTTTTCTGTAAATCAACTTGTATTGCAATGCGCAAGACTCTTCAGCAGACAATCTACACCATAAGCAACAATAAGTGGTACTTTAAAATGGTAAGTACAAACATCTACTGTGCGGTGGCCCTTGTTTTCTTCTAAATTCGGGAAGCACCCAGATGCAAGCATAAATCACTCCTCCTGGAACAAAAATTAACATTCTGGCAGCACAGAAAAAAATGTTTAAAACAAAACATTTGTTGTTGTTTTTTTGTGTCTCAAGGGCAAGACTTACTGTCCAATCTTTTTTTATTCTCCTGCCATTCACCACACCCTCTCTCACCCCCCTCTTGGCAAGGTGCCATGGAAACTCATGTAAGGAGGGAGAACATTAGTATTTCAGTGAGTCGACACTCTTGTTTTCATGTGGACCTTTGCTCTGATTAAAGATCTAGAACAGTCTGCTGGCATTTTTTATTCCCTCCTAAAACTCATTTTCTTGCAGGGAACCTTCAGACATTCTACAAAGATGGGGTCGGATTTGTCGGTGACCTCTGGCACCGACTGTCTGTGGAGCACATCCCAGATGGGTTGGATCTTGGCCCAAACTTCTTCTTCCTCTTTCTGTGTCTTTCTCTCTATCTGTTGCTCTCTCCCTCCGACACCCTTCCTGTAGCCCACAGCAAAGAGTTTGGGTCGCTTGGCACAAGGGCTGCCTACAGGAGTGACCTTGAAGGGCTCCCTAATGGAGAACTTGGCATTGTTCCACAGTTTCTCAGCTAGCAGACATGTAACCCCCCTCACCACCACCATTATATCTTCTCGGCCTATAGATCTGGGTTATACTCACCTCTAACCCATCCTCCCTCGACATCTCCACCCAAGAGCTAGGACACGTCAAATCAGTGACATTAATTGTCACCAGCAACAGTGGCTGATAAAAGCTCCCTGTCCTGCTTCACTGCGGGGACGCAACCGAGCCACACGGGAATTCACTTGGCTCCAAGGAAGCCTGCAATAGATGACAGAATAACCGCTTTGTGCATGTGCTTGTGTGCGTGCTTGCATGTGAATTCTGCTCAACCAGACAGTGTGTTTGCACATGCAATGATGAGAAATGTCAAAACATGTTGGAATCTCATTAGCCCACTGTAAACCTCAGGGAATAAGTGTGATGGGATTAACTGATAAGTAGATAATTCACATCTAAGAATATTATCTTGGGATAAAACAGTGGTTAAGTCATCTTAGATTATGTGACGCTACAACACAGCCCTACAGTCAAATGACAATAACATCATGATGCATCTTGCACGCAGACTGCCTGTCAGAGTTATTATTTTCTGTCAGAGATGAACTGAGAGGAAATTTGGTAAATTAATATGAATCTTTATTATTAAGGAAATTAAAGACAGAGGTTGTCTTTCCAATCCATTAAACCTTTGATCAAATTCAGCAAAAACTGCACAGAAAAAAAACAAAGATCTTTGGAAAAGCAGTCCATCAGCTTGTTTATAGACAGCTATATCAAGCCTATGACAAAAAGAATACCCAACAGTTTACTTGTGTTGGTCTTAATTTTGGGTTAAAAGCACTGAACGTAGACTAAAGGCTGATTTATGCTTCAGACGCAAAGCCTCTGACGCTCGGACGCATAGCCTCTGCGAGCGTCAAAATCTTGACCACTCCCCCACGCAGAGGCTCTGCGCGCGTTGTCGTGCACCTCAGAAAAATCCTGACTACGCGACAGACGCACGCAGACCACCAACGGAAGTGCGCAGACAAAAGCGGCTGTGATTGGTCCTCGGTGTGCTTTTCCGGGTTTAACAAGTGTAGCAAACTCCCCAGTCTCTTCCCTGGTCTGGTTCAACGGGCGTACAGACCACCTATGCTTCCTCCTTCGTCTTTTCGCCAACTCCAATAGCAGAATCCTTTCTTCTTCAAGGTCGAGCAACTCCATATCCATCTCCATAGTATCTTGCAGACGCGCCATTGTTGTTTTGACCAGGATCAGCGTGTCAGCGGAATATATACACTCACCCCACCGAAGTTCTCGCGACTCGCGACTCGCGAGAGTCATATGGTTGCAGAACCATAACATGAAAAGTGGTTCGCGACCAGAGCAAAGCAACACGTCAAGACGATAGACGCAGAACTATAATCTGCCCTTAATAAGAGTTCCATTATTCTCCTGCTGCTCCTACAGGCTGGAATGGTCATGGGTCATATTTAAGGGTATAAACAAACAAGCTATCTGGTCATGTTGACTGGAGGACTTGTAGAAAATCATTGCAAAGAGAGGAAATATGCTACCGCAAAAAGAAGTCTTGCTTTTTTAAAAGATCTTGGACACATAGCAACAGAAGAGTGGCAGAGCCAACCAGCAGACAAGTTTCTAAATGGCCTCCCTCAACTACTATGCTTTACTTTAATGTTTTAAGATTTAATCTCTATTTGACAAGTATTTTTCTTTCTTTAGTATTCAACATACTGAGCACATTTTAAACCTGTATCAAAAGGAATCTAGTTTACAGCTTAAAAGCTCAGCATTATAGAAATGTAGCTTGTTCTCTGTATTTTCTACAATAAGACGCATTGATTTTCTAATATATCCAATTTCATTTGTATGTAATAGCACTGTTGCCTCACAGCTGAAAGTTTCCTGGTTCCTTGGCTTGGGCCTCTCTGTTTGGAGTTTGCGTGCTTTCCTTGTGTTTCTCCAGGCTCTTTGGAAGAGTGCATAATTTCCATTTTTTAGCCCTTTGATGGAGAGATAACATGTCCAGAATCTACCTCACTTTTTGACTGATGACATCTGGGATGTGTCTAGGATTTCCCTCCAACCCTGTAAAAACATTGCTTGCTGATACCGGTAATACTGGAATGCTAAAAAGGTTTCCCTCATGGGATCAGTTAAGCAATTATATGTATATATTGGGAGAGAACTTGAGAAGAGCTTAATTATGTTTGACTTTATGGAATTAAACTGCCCAACAAGGACCCAGGTTTTGATTACAGGTATTGTACTGAAACACAGCCTGTGATATCGACTCAAGTCATTTCTAGTTGGTTGTATGTAACAGCCACCATAACAGAGTGTCCTTAGCTAATGTACAAACACAAAAATTAAGCATTCATCAATGTCCTGCAGCCTTGATGATGGATCTTCATTAGGAGCTCTTTCTTGTTCAGGATCAGACTCCTGTTTGAACTGGTACGGTTTCATGGTTCTGTCAGAGTCAGTTACATTCTGGTGGTCAAACTTTATTACTCTCTGGCTTCACTCAGCAGTTACTATGGTAGGGACAGGCTGTTGGTCACACCTCAAGGAAGAAGGGATCAGAGTAAGAGGTGGAGTGGGAGGCTGCTCATATCCCCACTCTCCAGCCTCCACTCCCCACCCCGGACACAGTCTGGTCTGGGAAGTGTTGTTTCAATCGGGGTGAGACGGCAGTTGCTGGCCTTAAGCCAAGTGATATTTTGGCCAAAGCTTGTTTTATACATTTTAATAAGACCTCAGGAAATTGTCCCAGTTTGATGAAACATAGCATAATATGCTCCTATAAAACATGGATACACCTGCTAAAACACAGCAAATTGTGGCATGTTTACCCTCAGTGCCCTGAGGGCTGCAATGCACTCACTGAACTGAAGTAAATGTTTAGTAACTACTACTACCTCCTAAAGGACAGACCTGTAACCGATGACTACGGAACCATAGAAATTAACCGACAGTCAGAACTGTCAGAGTGAGCTGCCACCTGTATTGCAGACAGGTAAAATTGATGAAATTAAAATTGATTAATGTTCACTTTTTCTATCCACGAGTTGTTGCTGTGAGTTTCAGACTCTCCATGTGAGACGTTATTGTTGGTACATGTGTGTTTGCGTAAACTAAAAGTGAGCTGTGCCAACTCTGATCGCCCTGTCTGCAGCACCCTCATATCTTCTTAGTACTGTAATAAGCTGGATGTCAGTTACATGTTTTAAAAGTTTTTCTGCAGTATTTAGATATTCCTTTCTCCTTTGTGTCCCCCTCCACCTCTTGGCAGAGTCGGGGGAATGAACTTGTTAGATGTTAGATTACAACATTACTGCTATTAAAAAGTAACTACTTACATTACTACTTTACTTTATGTGAAAAGTAACTTGTTAAGACTATATGTGTTACCAAATATAAACACCCCTCTGCAGTTTCTTGTATCTTTGGGCATGGCTTTGATTTTGCTTAATGGAGTAGGGATTCCTTGTCAGTCAATGCAGCTGTAATACATGGAATCTTTCTGAAAGGTTATAAAGTAGAAGGCTTTTTTATGTTAAAAATGGGGGAATTTCAACAACCCTTTAATAGCTGCTGTCCTGAAGTATTTTGGACAACAGGTAATGAAGCACAGAGTAGGAACTAAGACTAAAAGCCACCTTGACAGTGGGCTGGAGTTAAACATTTCTGTCTGTGTCCATACTTGTTTTTTTGCGATCAGCTCACAAAGTCAAATTCTAACATCGTGCATAATTTCCTTTTTTTAAACTCATATGCGAGGAGTTTAAAAAAAGGAAAAAATACACGATGTTAGAATTTTTAGTTTCTAAAAATACAAAATATGTTCTTTTCAATCAAGACATGCGACAATCAAAAAGTCCAAACCTTAAGGTCTCAAACTGTGCTCCAGCTTGCACAGAACTTCAAGGATTGTGATGTAACCACAGGACCTAACCAACTGAGCCATAAAAGTAGAATCTTAAAAGAAATCAATTCTGAAACTCGTTGGTCGCAGCAGCAGAAATCATTTCTTCTTCCAGGCTTGCTGAAGCATTTTGGTTTTGTTGTAATGGTGGGAAAACACTTCTCAGAAACTGCAGAGAGGAACAGAGTGACACACAGCAATCCAAATGGGGAAAAATATATATAGAGTGCTTTCTCCAGGTGTCTCTGGGATAAAAAGGCCTTAGTTTGAATACATTTCTAATGTCGGCATGTGGTTTGCTTGGATGTGAAATTGGCCAGTCAGATAGATAAGAGATAGCTTTAGCTCACAGTAGGCTAACCATGAACTGGTTGCAACATCACTTGGCTGCCATAAATAGGAAAAGGTAAATGCACCAAATATTTGGCACCTAACATTTGATCTTGCAGCACCTTTCTTGTAATTTCAAGGTCTCCCTGTGAAGAAAAGATAGTGGCCACTCGTTTCCTTCGAGAATCAGTGCAATCTTACATCTTTTGCAGTGGGAAATGGCACATCCGCCCGAGGGTTAAAAAAAAATAAATAAATCCCACATGATCATTACTTGTTTTTGCTGTCAGCAAAAAGAGAACGTGATAATGTCCAGCATCTCCATGTCAACTTTCCGCTGAGTGTTGCTCAGTGATGAGCGAATGCTGAAATGGCACGCTTTGCCGTTAGTTATTTTTGAATGTTCCTTACATGGACACGAGCTTCTACACAAAGTGCCCTCAGTCACATGCAAAAATAGAAAACAAGTCAAACTCTGATCCCATGTCAAAGTACTTTTTATCTCGTGCAAAAACACAGAGAACCTAAATACATGCATCTAAGGATATATATGCAGAATTCCTTCTGCAAAAACCCTGGTCTCTACAATAACATACATGCATCAGACCATGCGGTGATTCATTTGAAAATGTCAAACAGTTGTTTTCATCTTTTAGAGAATACTGTCTAGATCTGCTCATTTCTCATTATATTTGATACTGATGATATAACTAAGGCCAACACTGTAATCATGCCAGCCACTGTCCCAGACTGAGCCAGTTGTCACTCTTGTCTTGTGTTGGCAGTAGGTATTATTTCTTTTAAATGTGGCCAGCCTTGAACATTTTAACTTAATTAGCTCAGTGACATTAACTTTAATATCGCTGCTGAAATTGTCAAACAGGGAGAGCAGCATTCAGAGGTATGATTACATTTCCCCAGATCTGTATTAAAACTGGAACTATGAAATAGAGTTCATGGCTGAGTTACTTAATTATTAGGTGAATAGAAATTCACAAATGAAGAGAAACTATCCTTACAATCTCAGGTCTACCAACTGCTTTTACACATGCAGGATTTTGTGTAACTGCAACAGCTTTTAGATGAAGGCCCGTGATGGATGAGGCTGTTAAAACTTCTGTTGACTTGATAATAAAATTCATTGTGTTCACAGATATAACACCCACTGCAAAACTGCAGATGGGCTGTGGATTACAAAGATTTCCATAGTGATCAGTCACCTAATGTAGTTGATTTATTCTCTTTTTAAATATGTGCATATTAAGTGACATTAATGACCCTGCCTGTAATTACTTTTGAAAGCCACGTCTTTCAACTCAAATCTGCAGATGTTTTTCTTTTCCCAAAGAACTGAACTACAGGACCAAAAGAGAAAAGCAAACAGAGCTGCATTAACTTAAAAACTGTAGCTGGTAAAAGAAAATGTGTGAGTGAATGTGTGTGGGTGAAGAGGGTCGTGTAACTGTTCAAAATGATTGGTTAGATACACCTCAGGTCTAGTCGGTTCTGTATATTCGAGGACCAACCCAAACATCACAGTCTTAAATGAGACTGCTAATAGGAGTGCGTAGCCTCGGCTGTGAGCCTTGCTGCACACCAGCAGTGAGCCGCTGAAAAAATACACAGTGAAAGTGAAAGGCTTTTTTTTCTGGAAACCCAGAGATGACATTTGCTAAATCTTCAGTAAATTGATTATACTTTGCTAACACAGCAAATGCATTCTGTTGCAGTCTGTACAGCTGAGTCAGGAAAGTATTACATCTTATAGAGTTCTGTACAGTGAAGAAAGTTGCTAGAAAAAAACATTACTGACATGTTTAGAAACATCAGACCTTATGCATTCCAGCATTGACATGTTTTCTGCAGTTCCCCTCAAACATATCCAAATATATATAAAAAGTTGAATGCAGAGTTAACTAAGATAGTTGAGCTAAATTAACCTTTGAATTTCTCTGTAATGCGTAAGTTAGTTTTCATTGATGTTTGGGTTACTATCTCGGAAGAGCAATAAGAGCAGTAAGCTTTCTTTTTTATCTCTTTTAGACAGAAATACTTTCCGGAAACGGGTCTATGCTGAAACTAACAAAGATGATCTTCAGACAAAGTTTTAGCATACGGAATTTTCGTTTACAAATCACCCATGATGGCAAATTGCTGGTGTTTTGCCTTTAAGAAATGAAGTCTGATCAAACTGTAGAGCTTCCACGTTTTAGTTACAAAAACACGAGTGGGCTTTCGGCCTCTTCGAAGGCTCACTCCGATTTACCCTCAGCCTTTAATCCAAATTTGTGCTAGCCAAATGCGTTTGTGCGAACTGACTGGACAGACATGTCGATCTTTTGATATTACAGTCTAGATCACATGTGCTGAAGCTTTCTTTGCAATGAGCATTTATTTTTCTTTCTTTCCTTTTTTCCTTTCAAAGGCAGATTGATCCAGCCTCAAGCATCTAAAACTAATGTCTATTCATTAGGGGTGTGACGAGATCTCGTGGCACGAGATCTCGCGATATTAAACTCCGCGATATTTCTCGTCGCTTCAAAAATCTGTATCGTGAGTTTTTGTTTTTTTTTGCTTGATCACTTATTTATTTATTTTCATTACACCAGAGACGGTGAAAACTAAGAAAATCTTTGATTAGGCCTACACTACAAAAAAAAAAAAAAACACCCAACAGGAAACAGGAAACGTGGACTTGTCTGTCTCGCGAGATTTGTGATCCAGTAAGCAGCCAAAATGACGTCGGAAGATGCACCCAAGGTCAGGCTCTGTTTGCACTATTTGCACTCTGTATTGACAGAGAATAACTTTTTGTTTTGCATATAATATTGTTTGCACTTGAAAAAAGGAGAAATATTTAATTTTATTTATTTTATTTTAACTTTTATACATTTCTATTTTTATTTCAATTTGTAGAGGAAGAAGTTTCAAAGTTCATGCTTACATCATGCATGTTGTTAAGAGTTATAAATGCATGTGCAACTCAGTTAAATAAAAGTCTGTTATCCAGTCATAATTTGTCATTTTAGTTTTCTTAAAATATCGTATCGTATCGATCTCGTGAACCCAATATCGTGTATCGTATCGTCTCGTGAGATGAGTGTACCGTCACACCCCTACTATTCATAAGATAACCTGCATATGAGTATATTTATGTAAATCATTTATTGATTGTTGCAGATTACAAAGTGAGTATGGGGATATTTTCTGGTCAATCAGACTGTCAGGAGTAAGTAAAACTGCAGGTTGCTCTAACTCTATGTACTTTCTTTAAGAAGTCCACCAGAACCACAAATGATGACAGAGATCTCACAATAATACCCCCCAGGTTCTTACTGCATGACAGGCTATGCCTCTATTACAACCTGTTTGGCATTTTTCATAACATGAAGCCAATTTTCAGTCTAATATGACTAAAAGTGCTTATTTCTTTGTTGTGCGCTCTGAGACAACAGAGACTAAAATTATACCTGGCTCGGTGTCTGTGTGAAATTGCATTCCTCCCTTTTACTATGGGTCCTAATGATGCCCTGATAATGCAGGAGGATGGCTGCTGGAGCTGTGCTTCAATGAGTTACTTGTCATTCTGCTTGCCTTCATGTTCGCTCCTCTTCATTCATTATGTGAATGGGAAGCAGACTACAAATAAACTGCAACAAATTTCCATTTTTTTTCTCTGATCCACACCAAATTACGAAGAAGTGTGAAAGCATCCAAATTACAGTAAACAAAGGGAAATGTTGCTCTGAATCTGTTCAGGTTTACCGTACAAACCTGAAGACATGATAGAATGTTAATAATGTTTTTAAAACGTGTTGTGTTACACTTCCTCTCAGTGGTAAAGAAATCAATTAATGTGACTTTAAATATTCTTTATTTCACCAACACAGAGCAAAAAAACAGTCAAAATATGGGTTTGTGTGGTGCTACTTCAAATGAGTGCAAGATGATGAAAACCAAGTCAGTTCACAGATATGCTGACAGAAGTGTTTGGATGAGGATTTCTCAGAAGATGTCATGCCATGAGATGTATTTGTGGTTGAAACAATACAATATTTGTAATGTCAGGGACCATCAATAATGACCTGCTTACATGTATTGATATGCTGACAGTACAAATAATGGCTTGTTTGACCAAAGGCTTACTGCGAGTCAATACACTTGTTTAAGTTCAGTGACATTATGTTCAGTGGATATAACATAACATAAATATGTGTTGCTGCATATTTTCATGTATAAATGTATCTATGCCTTTGTTTGAGATGCAACCATATTATATATCATGTAGCTGTTGGCGTTGGCGTTAACCACACTATAGCTCTTCTAATGGCACCTACATGGTGTGGCAACCAGGATATTCTGGTCAGAAATTAAACTTAATGAACTTCAGTTGAAGAGTGGCTGGCCCCAGGACGCAACTCTTGACTTTAAGAATAAAAGTCCAGTGTAATTCAAACAAATTGTTTGTACAATACAGGACACATTCATACATAGCCAGAAAATTAAGTCAATCCGTTTTGTTGTCCTTTGACACCCACCATCACAAGGCTTGCCTTTCCAGAGATGTCTACATTTGCACACCAGCCGATTTCTACTTTGCCATTTGATTTGTTTTTTGCTTCAGTGTTTTTCATTTCTGTCTTTTTTTTTATTTTATTGTCTTTAGATTTCATTCCCAGTGAAAACCAGCTGGACACCTCATATTTCTCCAGTTTTAGCTTCTCTTCATTGGCTCCCTGTTAAATTTAGAATAGAACTTAACATTCTGCTACTAAGCTCATTATAATCAAACTCAATAAAATCTTAAAGATTTCATCGTGCAATATGTTCCCAGCAGACCACTTCGCTCTCACTGCAGGTTTGCTTGTGGTTCCTATAGTTTCTAAAAGTAGAATGGAAGGCAGGGCCTTCAGTTATCAGGCCCCTCTCTTGAATTGAGCTGTGTCTTTAATGTGCCTTGAGATTACATTTGTTATGATTGGGCGCTATATAAATCAAACTGAATTGAATTGAATTTATTTCTGTATCATTCCCCTTTACATTTTCATGCTCTATTCATTCCTTCCATATGAATTATTTCTTTAATACCCCCAATACATTGTTTATTTAATTGAAGTCTTTTATTTTATCCATAGATGTATTCATATTCAATTATTTTCCCACTAAAATGGCTTTCTCTATTTATTTTCCCAAGCCCATTTATTTCCATGTTTTCTTTAAATATTTGTATGTCTCTGTTTTTCACATTCCTGTATCTATTTCTGCTTTTTTATGCAAAAAGGGGTGCAGCCTTTCAGAGTGAGTCATGGGCACGGCTTCTCACATACTGGTTGGTCATCAGGCTGCAGAGATCGTATTTCACAAAATGCTGCCTGAGATTGGAGGTGTCAAAGCAAATACTTCCAATACTTGAGCTATGATACAAAAAGTTAATTCAGCGGACTGTGACAGCTGTGTTTTCTCAGTCACTGATTGATTTGTATGAATTATAGTTGTTATTCATAGAGCTAGAACAAAATTCTAAGCTGCATGACTGACACCTTTTAGGCCATTGTTCAGACTGCAAGTTAAGCACCATTAGCCTCCCTACTTCCAATCTGTTGTAAAACAGGTAACCTATGACACACCCCTATGAGACCACCCCCTTGATTTGCTTAATGAAGCAGAAATACATACAGGAATGTAAAACAGAGAAAAACAAATTAATGTGCTTGAGGAATTAAATATGGGGAGGAAATGCAAATTGGGAAAGCATTAGAATTAAATACATTAATAGATCAAATAAATTGAATTAGAAAACTTTACTTCAGGAATCCAGAAATAAATATAGAAAGAAAAAAGAAATTGAAAACAGCAGTTTGATTAAAATAAATCAAATTTGAATGGCAAAATAAATAAATTGGAGTATTGCTACACTGCAGTTGAAAATGTACTTATTTCATGTTCTATACACTAACTATAGCATAAATACATTTTCTACTTTATTGTAGTAGATATATATTCATATGTATTCCTATTAACTTATCTATTGGAGCTCCTGACATGCATTAGTTCTGTATCTATTTCAGATCATGTCATCATCAATCCTGTATAAAAACACAGACAAGATAAGAAGCAACTACAGTATCTGTGTTGTAACTTCAGAAGTTCCCATAACTGAATGGGACACACTACTGCACATAGCTTAGTTCGTAAGTCTGAGTTTGTCATTCAGAAAGACAGTTTGTCCATACAAATAGAAAGAGAAACACAGATGGTGATTTAAAAATACAAATGATACAAAGCTGTAATTAAAAAAGGCCACTTTAGTCAAATGTGTTGACTGGTTTTTAACAGTTGTGATAGAATATCCCTCTGTTCTAAAACGTGAAGGGAACCTAATATGACATTCCACTTGTTTAAGACAGGGTAAACATAGGGAGAGGAAGTTATGCACCTGGCAATCTCATTTCTGCTCAAGAAAAATCAATGCAATTTCATTGTAGACAGCTGAGATGCATTCTGATGTCACTTGTGAACAAAGTCAAACTAAATCAAGCGTAGGCAGAGTCTGGTTTATGCACAAATATAAATGTAAATGTCTGACACATAAGGTGACATTGAATGCATATTCAGAGAGTCATGTGATCAGTGCGAGCTTTGTTTAATCTGCATCACAATCCTGATGCATCTCACTCCTTTTAGATGTACCTGGTGTCTTTTTTTACTCCTGATCTAAATACACACAAGTATCAGCTGAGTGTCAGATATTGTTCATAGTCACATGATTGTTCCCCAAGTTGGTGGTGAGCTTTGCCAGACTTAATTATAAAACTGTGAATCCCAGGGAAAAGCCTGACACCATGTCAGTTTAAAGCTCATACATCATGATGGTACCAAAAAAAAAAGAAAGAAAGAAAAACTCAAAAACAAATGGTGAAATAGGAAGAAACTAAACAGAGAGGATGAAAGAAAAGAGGGAAAGAATGAAAAGGAAGTGGCTCTCCACGGATGGCTTGTCATCTGAGGTGAGACTGAACAGAACAGAGGTAAACAATGGATGTTTGGTAGAAGGCAGAGGCAGTCAGTCAGGCTGTAATGGAAAAAAAGAGGGAGAAAAAACCAGGGGAAAAAAAAATAAAAACAGCCGCAAGTCTTTCTGAGGGGAAGCTGCCAGACTCCATTTGTCTGAGTGTGCAGCACACTCTGTCACCTGCCACAACTACCCATCAACCCCCTAGATTTTTCAGCCTCAACAATCTTTGTAGCTTTGCCGATGATGTGTGTGTGCATGTGAGTGTATGTCACATGGCTCAGACTGGTGTGAGGGTTTGTTAGAAGTGCATAAGAGAGATGCAGGTTCTGATACCAGATGACACTCTTAACTGTGTTGTGGCACCTTGCGTGTTGACCCGCTAAGATGGCTGTGCCAACACAAGGCTTCTATCTGGGCTTATCTAGAGCGTTCCATCCTCTTGCTCTGAGACAAAGAGTTTTTGTATTTCTGCCTGTGAAGATGAAAGTATCAAATGAAGGACTGTGCACCAAAAAAAATGTCATTGCTCATAGGTGAGCAGAGCAGTCACATAACACATCAATTTAAGAAGCCAAGATACAAATTTTGTACCAATGCCAAGAATTTTATTCAGACTGGCCTTTGCTGGGCTCAACCATGTTGGAGATAATGGGAGAGCACTACCACAGCACTGACCAATAGTTGCATCTTTCCATAACACCATATGGAAACTCTTTTTTCAAATATCCATTGAAATTTTTAAAACTGATTCATCGCCAGATACCATTGATTTAACCTAAAAGCCATTGTCTGATCAAAATGATTCCTTTTTGCTTTAAAATGGTATTGATGTAACATTACACATTTGTCTCATTTAGTATTCTAGAATCTGGGCATACTCAACAGTTGCCCCATCTTTCCCATCTGCCTCTTTGGACTGGTTTCTTAGATTTGTTTTATCTGACGGAGATTCTGAGATTGTTATTAAGGCAGTTGCAGTCCTTAAAACAAAAATGCTCAGCCTTCATGTTCATTTTTCAATTCTTAGGTTTTATGTACTGTATGTATAAAAATAATTCTCTCATGGAAATTTCAGTTTTAGATTTATCAAAAAATAAAAATGGCAGACCATATTGATTTTGTGATATTTAAAGAAACGCTGTTTAGAATTTTGAGTCCAAGTTAGCACTAGCGTTTCCTCAGCATGTTAGGAAGAAACAGATGCTTAAACCACAAGCCCTCCTTTTCCACCTCAGAAAAGGTGATTGGCTTGTCCAACAACAAAAAAAAGTCAACAAATTCACACCTTTTTCTTTTTTTAAATACCAAAATCAATAGCACGAGGCAAATATGACACTCTGCTAGCAGGCAAATCTTCCAGATTTGAAGTAAAGTCTTCCACAAAACCTTTTAGACTTCATACTCCTTGTAGTGCCAATGTCTTTTCAGCTGCCTCTCACTTCTGTAGATAGTGACAGAGTGTGAAAGTTAGAAATTTCACCTTTAAATAAAGGTAAACTTACTTCTTATCCTGTGAAACATTTTGTGTCAAACTTGTTGCTGGTTGTTAGTTTGAAAGCAAATGGATCTGTCAACTTGGGTGACTTGCAAACAATATTGCTGTGACAGACTGCTACCTGTGTGTCGATGTGCTTACTCAAGGATAAAAAAAGAGAGATGTCTAGAGGCCACCCTTAAATAACACATCTTATAGTCTTTTCTTTCTCAGTATTAGTTTATAATAGTGCGTGTTGCATTTATCCCCCTGGTTTGTTGCTGTGAAGGACACCAATTCCAGGTGCGGCGAGGGGCGATGCAAATCAATCATTCTATCTTGAGTGAGATAATTTATGGTGTGCTCAGAGGGTTACGGATTCAATCTCCGCCATGTTCCTACTGTCATGTCCCATGTTTAGGACTGTCATCAGTCTTCATCAGGCATCCTGCTTCACTCCCGCTACCCCAATCTCCAGAGCCACGATTTATCCCACAAATAATTGATTATGACAGGTTGCATGCAAACAGAAAGGGAACTAAACATGATGAATCACTTTGTTCGATTGATTACAGCTGATTACGCATTTTAAGAACCAATCTCACAGCAGATAATCACTGGAGAGGTGCCCAAACATCATAAGACCCTCACCTGGGATTGTATGCAGAAAAGGTGCAAGGGTCATCTAGAGAGGGTTCTTCAGACTCTTTCAGTGAAAACATTTTTTTAATTATTTTCCCCCTATTTTTCCCTATTTCCCATTCAAGCAAGTGGGTGAAAGATAGTAACACCTATTTATTAAACGAACAATTACTGCCTTTTCAGACAAGTATAGTCCTTGAATCCTTTGAACTCTATTTTAAGCTATTTAAAGTCCAAGAGCGAATTATGGAAACCTTGTTTCCCTGTCTGACTGTCCTTGATATTCAAAGTAATACAATGCAATTCCCAGTGAAAATTGCAAATCAGATCACATAAGCAGGTTCACAAAAAAGGCAATTAAGATTCACTGAGACATGTAATTTAATCAGACAAAAAAAATGAAACGTATTAAGGTGACGAGTGCAATATTCAGCCCTTTTTCCTTCACTGTTATTCAAATGAAGTCACCATGCAATTAGTGGTTTCGACAAGCACACACCTGTCCAGACTGACAGACAGTGCAGACTGATGTAGATGAGAAGACTCTGAAATCAGTGTCTCCGATAACATGAAGCGGAAGAGAAGTTGTCACGTTTTCACTTATTGCTTTCTCGTTGAGAATTCTGCTGCAGCACTCGACATCAATTAAACTTGCCGTACAACAATCCATATTGGTAGCACGTGGTTCTTGTCGAATGTAGCATTAAATTGATTCCTTCCAAATTACAGCAAATTAAAGGAAAATAGGCATCAGCTGCCAATATAAAAGGAATAGCTTCATTACCTTTTAACTGTAACAGAATGTAACTGATAGTCAGTTGGGCGTCAGTTCTTCAAGAGGGAATTTGTATTCTATCAATATCATTTCTACATTTATATTCCGTCACTGTATACAATCAGAGCAAAATATCTCTTTTCTTGTCCCCAGGACAAGGGGAAAAGAAAAAAAAAAAGAGCAAAATATCTTGCAATCAATTTCCAAGTGCTATTTGAAATATGCATCACAGAAACTTCTTATCATGGTTCTCCAGGTTCAAGTGTGTTTTTTCCCTTTCGTGTCATTTTTCCCATTCCCCTGGTGTGTGTTTTGTTATTGTCTCCCCCTGCTGTATGTCTGGTGAGTCCTTGTGCTGAGTGGTGTGGGTGTGGCTGCTCTGGGCATCTGCTGGTTCTGAACTCCGCAGTACCTGCCACTCATGAAACTGGACGTGCCTCTGATCCTCGTCTCCTCCCACTTACCTGGATACCTACCTGTCTGCTGCTCGCCAGCGCTGGACTCGAGTCTGGAAGATCCAATCGGACCCACCCCAGATCCCCAAACCCACAACTGCCACTTGCCTGGATACCTACGTCTGCCCGATCACCAGGGCTGGACTCCGTGACCACCTTGCCAGATTACCAAGACCTACAAGAGGGAACTCTGTTTTAAAACTTCTTTGGAAACTCAGAGAAATACATCAGTTCTACTAAACCTGTTGACTTTTTACTCCTCAAAGGCTTGTTCTGCTTTTTGGGTCCCACTCTGTCCTCTGAAACTTCTTTTTGCCGGAGACATTTTGGTGCTGCACAATCAGGCCATATGGTATTTAAAATAATGTGTGTTTAAAATGTGTTTAAATAATAATGTCCAAGATTACTGGTCAAAAGAATTTTTTTTCAAAGGACATGGGCCTCAGTTATTGGCACTCCTTACCAATATTTGATCACAGACCCTCAGGTAAAAAAAAAAAAAAAAGACCCTTTAAATGTTTCTCATGGGCAATTTGAAGCTTCTTGCATCTGTTTGCTGAAAGATTCTGCCACTGTCATTATCATGTGTTTAATAGTTTAGATTTGCAAGTGAGACTCACTGCTGGCCAGCTTAAACTCATATTTTCTTTTTCAATTATTCCCTGCTGGATGTGTGCTTTAAGTTGTACTGCTAAAGCAACTCTGACTTTTACCTCAAACCTAGTTTTCAGGTGATAATTCAGATATATCACTAAAATTATTTGGTTGATTTCTCTTGATTTCATCAGTCCGTTGATGCGTTCAGTGCCTCAGTACCAGAAGAAAGAGCCTCCTCCATGTTATACTCTTAAGTAAATTTTGTTCTTTTTCTCAGGGACTACAAATGAAGCAAACTAAAATACTCTATTCAGTGCCTCAATTTTGGTTTCCTCTGTCCATAGATTACTATTCCAAAAAGACTGGGCACATCAATGAAAGATCTTGAAAACGTAAGCGATGCCTTTAAATAACGGTACACTCCTTGGTCTTTGTCCATGGAGCACTGCTTAATTCTGTGTGAAATGTTTCAGTTCAATTCAGGCAACAAGTAAAGGCATGCAGAGCAATTGTTAAGATATAATTAAGGTAAGTAAAAGTAAGAAAGTACCAAAACAGCAAAAAAGTTGCGTTTAAAAAGAGAGTTAAAAGAAGGACATCTGGCGATATATACATAAAGTGCATGTTTATACTGGCCTGGAATCACAACTAGAGATTTTACCAGGTCAGTCTGAAGCTCTTTAGATGTCTTTTATAGTGTTTTTACTCAATAGTCACCAGCCTCATTAGGCTAGTTTCTCATTATACAATATCCTACAATAATCTTTAGTTTTATTGCTGTAAAACTTTTTATTAGCAATACAAAATTATTTTTTTACTTTATGTTTCTCCCTTCTTGGTAAAACAATTTCTGTTAGTCTCAGATAGTGACTTTGTGCTTGTGAAAAAAAAACTGTAATCAGCTCAGGTCATGTGGTTACTGAAATAAATTTAGAAAAAGGTACCAATAAATGTGTCTTGAGTACGTTTAGGTGTACGTATTGGTTTTATTCCACTTCATGAAACCCTTTTTTTTTTTTTTTTAATAACTTCGAAACATAATCCGACAATAGAACATTGGTTCTATTTTATTAATTACGTATTTACGGTTCAGATAACTCTCAGCAGGATGGTATTGCATTGAGAGTTCATGACATAGATGGAAACAGTAGCATAAAAAGTCTTAGAAGAGGAAGCCCTGAACTATAAATTAAGAGGTTGTAAAAAGGATAAGGGAAAAGGCTGTCCTCTCTTGTGAATACTCTAGACTGCTGATGTAGTAAGTCTGTGAAGTCTGTCTTGAAGTCGAGTCTTATTCCTCAGAGTCTGTCACAGGGAGCCAATACTTAGTCCCATCACAATGATAGATGGAGGTATAATCACGCACTGACACTCTTGCCTGCGAATCTCAGTCGTAAAAACACTTGAGTCAGCTCAATTGATCATGCATTTTTGGAGGCCGGACACTTGAGAGAACTTAGTTTGTGACAGATTTCCTTTTGTAAGGTCAGTCTGCTCAAGCTAATGGCTTCTTCATCACCACAGTGACCCACCTTGCAGACAGCTGGCTGTATGATAAGAACAAGTTAAGGTTAAAAGGATTTTCTTTGATGACCTTATGTGCTCAACGTGCATACATCTGCCAGCTCTTGACAGAATTATAGATTCAGTAAAGATAGAGTGAAATAAATTAAATGACAATTTGAAAAATGTAATTCCAGCATGTTGGAAGATTGAATTGAGCCAAGTGATTGTAATCATAGACAACTTGGTTCCACCAGTCAAACTTTAGCAATGAACTACCTTTTGTATCATCTTGTAATATATTGAACTTAACGAGTCAAAGACATTTCATATATCATGGTTCATGAGTTTGCATCGGTAAGTAGGATTTATTCCCACTTCAGATCTCGGCTTGCACCTTTGTGTGCAGAGTTTCCTTGCTCTCACCATGCATGCATTAGGTTAATTGGTTGGGATTTTTTTTAAATCGACCCTATGAGTGAGTTTGAGTATGCATGGTTGTTTATCATATTTGTCTGTCTGTTGCCCCTGTGATGGGCTGGCAACCTGTCCAGGGTGTACCCTGCCTCTTGTCTGATGGCTGGGATAGGCTCCAGCACTCATGCGACAGTTTGAATTTAACTGGATTAAGCAGGTTTAGAAAATGGATGGGTCATTCAGTGACCGCTTTATATTTGTAGGGTAAACTCATTTTCTCATTATCTCCACCTAGTTTTAGCCTCAAAATGAAATTGTATTCACTGAGTTTGAAACTCTTTGCTCTTGCTTTTTGATATGCTGTCAACATCAGATCTAAACAATAATTATATAGAACAAGTAATTGAAGAAATGCATAAGTTTATAATGCTCTACTGGTATTTTGTTGAACCTTTTACAGTTTGTAATTGGTGTTCTTTGATTTTTTTTTTTTTACCAGTCAAAAGATAGAAATTCCAATGTCCCATTTGTCATTGTATGCACCACCAGAACAGCACCAGTAATAGCAATTTAAAAAACAAACATCAGTGAAGTACAGGCCATTAAAGCAGCAGTCTTTTATGTTAGTTGCTAAAAATTTAAAAAGGTTAGAAAGGGAAGTCCAGGGTTTACAGAGTTGAAATGTGTTGAAGGAACCATGACGTGGGGTCTAAAAAGGATATCAACTGGCCAGCCGGTGTTATGTTCTGTGATGCATGTTTTAGGTCGTTCAACACATGACTCATAATTACATTGTTTTTAAAAGTGGGATAGTAGCCTTCCAGCTGCTCATGGTCCAACTGTATACAAAGGGAATATCAGTATTTGTGAAAAACTAATTGACCGTCAAGTGTTTTTCTTTCAGTTTGGTTAATTGTCTAACCTCTTAAGCTTTTTATTGTATGCTCATACCATAATAGGGTGCTCCAAGGCTTATGATGTACCACGGATCTCATAAGAGATAGAGGATGGGAGGGACAGTGTGGAGTTGAATGGGTCACTCCATGCCCTAAAATGATCAGCTTGAATAGAAGCATAAATCAATGGAAGAAAGAGGACCTGCTGTTGTGTCTCTGTTAGTTTGACCAAATCATGGATCAGACCTTTTATTAGAATCTTTTAAAAAAAAAGGCTATGCCCTTTAAAGAAACATTCAATTAAGAGCAGGACGACTGGGGATAGAGAGTAAAATTTCACCCTGGTGATTCGAGTTTGAGTCAAGTCTGAGACTAATATTGCGACACTCGTCTTTTTTCTTTTTTCTTTTTTACCTGGAAGTGTTGTTGTTTTCAGTTGATTATTTGGTTACCACCCAAACTACTAAATTTAGATAATCTAGTAGTTTCTCATTAATTTTCTCTCAGTACATTTCACACTCTAAGCTAACAGGACAGGCCAAAACACATATGAAAGTATCGGGTGGAAACAACTCAAAAACTTGGGTACAATTTTTAGGTTTTAATTATGACTCATTTAACATCAAACTTATTAGATGAAATATTTGTTTATACTTAATTTAATTTAGTTATATTGAAAATAAACATTTTTACAAGCAAAATAATTTAAAAGTATAAATTTCAGTGCAGGATGTTGAATTGGGAGACATCAGTAAAGAGGTATCAGGGGCCATTAGTGGAACAGAGGTACATTTTATGCAAATATGATTGTTAAAAAAAAAGCATACGTGTACCCTTTTATTATTATAGTAGTACTCGTGTGGAAAATAAGGGGTGATTATGTAAGAGAGGTTAGATGTCAGTAGATTAAGCTAAAGCCAGAGAAAAGTGTGTTCCCAGTGGGAAAATGATTAAGATGTGAACAGTCACATCAATGAGACAGTACTGCATCAGCATTCAAATTCCTGTCTCTTTTGAGTGAATACTGTCCCTGATAAAATGAGACAAAATGTTCCAGAAATGGTTAAAAATGTTGATTAAACCCATGCAAGCTCTACAGATGGGATGCAGCCATGTATCTAGACTGTCAAAGCTGCTAAAATGATCAGGATCGGGGGTCATAATGTTTTAGGAGTTCATTGAGCCATGTTAAAAGTGGGTCCTCTTTAACATCCATAGTGTGTGCTGCATTTACCAGCGGGGGATTGTATCCAGGGACTGCTAAGATGAAGGGGCAGTATCCCTCTTAGCATTGGTGTTCCTTGCTGTTTCCAGACAGATAAAACCAGAACTTCTTCTGAACAGGCCTCCCTCAATAACCACAGCTAAGAGGTCGTAAAGAAAGGTGGATTTTTGCCTCTGAAGGGGGCCTTCTGTTTTTATTATTCATGCAGGGGTAGTGAATCATCTTGAGCGTTTTTTGTTGTACTGTAATAAGTTGTACAGAAAAAAACAACAAGATTCACCCCAGCATACAGGATTAATAACCATGTTTTGCCATGTTCATACAGACTGAATGGTGAGCACCAAAGCCCTCCAGTGGTCTCTTGTGGGCTGTGGTTTTGCAAGTATGTTTGAATAACATTTTTCCCACCAAGGTCTCACTGTGATGGTTCTGTAGAGTAGGGAAGTCACAATACTAGAATTTTAAAGTCAATACTGATACCGAGGAAAAGACTTGATACTCGCTATTACTATCAATATCGCAGAGAGGGGGGTTGTGAACAATTTATTAAAAATGACTCATTCCACTTTGATTCTTGAAATGGAAAATGCCAGAGTATTACTAGTATTACTTTACAAGAAAAAAAAATATTGTTCAAATATTTGTTAAAATACAGAGATCAAATGAATAAATAATTGTTTCCTTTAAAATGAAACTTCACTTTGGTATGTCAGCAGTCTAAACTGTATGTTCATTACTAAAACATTTATCAGTAATATTAAAGGACAAGACCGTTTTTTTGACATTGGGCCCTTGATTTCACATTATAACATGATGTTCTACTCACCCCTGCTTGTTGTTGGTAATTTGGAGCTGTTCCGAAGATATTCGAGAGGCGGCTGGCTGCTCTCTTGAGATATTCGGCCATGAAACGGTTTCCTATGGGCAACGTTATACAGGCACAAACTATGCTGTTTATAATTTATTAATTACTCTACACTAGCACTGATAACGTGGAGGTGCGTCGCTTACTTAAAAAAATCCGGGTTACTGTAATTTTGAATTTTTGTCGTAAAGTGGGTGTTACTGACGTCATCATTGTGCTACTAACACAGACAGCCCACAGACAAACACACACAGACTTTACGACGCCTCTCGAATATCTTCGGAACAGCTCCAAATGACCAACAACAAGCAGGGGTGAGTAGAACATCATGTTATAATGTGAAATCAAGGGCCCAATGTCAAAAAAACGGTCTTGTCCTTTAAGATGGAACAAATATTCACGTATTGAGTTGACTAAGTAATTTTTGAGACACAGTTATATTTAGTTTTCAATGATAAACTGTGACTCATATGTATAAAATGGCAGCTCCTATTTAACAATATGGCCGGATTTTCTGAATGTCATTTTAATTTCAGTTTCCTTTGTTGGATGATGAGCTTTTTTTCTGCCTTTTCACATGTTACAGACAGACCTACTCCAGTTCAATGTGTCTGTTTTTGAGTAAGTTTGTGGTCAAGTAAGCAAGCTGCATTTGCTGTAGTTATCTCAGCAAATGCTGGACCACGGTGATAGTGACAAATTTAAATTACACAGTGTTTTCATTGCAGTATTTTAATTTATAAACTATGTGACCATTTCACGTCAGAAGGAGGAATTTTTGCCTGCTGACTGATTTCACATCTTCTCTTCAATATTAATTTGGGACTGTTTGTTTTGATTAAAAGCACCATAGTTGCAAGGGTTAAGTGACAAAAGGGCAACAGTCTGTTGCTTACTGACCAAACAGGTAGATGACAGTGTGGTGTGGGGACGACCTGCAGTTTCAATTGTTCCCAACGGTGTTGGTATGATGAGGTCCTAATTGTCAAGACACATACACACACAGATTCTTGTTCCATCCAGGTGTTTCATAAGATATATGGTAACGAAAAAAAAGAACGCATTGCGTATTTCCATATTAAACTGGTATGGCCTGTTGTTACATGTCTGCAAAAATGGTCACAAAATGTGGCTAAAGCCAGGTATATAATTGCTTTCAACTATGGCTATGCATGTTTGTCATGACTGCCTCGCATATGCTGCGTTTGTTTTGTCTGTCGTTTGTTGTGCTTGTCCTCCGAAATTAAAACTGTAGTGTAGGGCCAAATTTGACCAGATGTAGGGTCATCAGAGTCGGTGGTGGTAAAATAGTATAGTAAAGAAAGCCCAGTTTCTCGTGTCTTTAAGCTATATCTCTGCCACTTCACAGTGACAGATATGTTTGTTAAAGTAGCTGGTGAGAGATCGTAACCATTTTGGAATCATCCATGCACAAAGGAAAATGTTGGAAAGGAAAATGGAGAAGGGATGGTGCAGGTGGCGCGTTTCTTTTTTGCTCTGGGTCAGCTGGCGTGCCACCTGGAGGAATCCTTCAGTACACAGACAAGTGTGTGAGCAATTATGCCCTCCGCAGAGTAAGTTTCTTACCTGAACATGTGATTCAAAAGCAAGTATATTTCTGGCCTAAGTGGTTGCAGTCTGGAGCTTTTAAAATGACATAACACAATATTAAGCTACTTTTATGCTGCGACAAATGCAGCTCTGAGCTATATCAGCTGCCAGCTGGGGTAGGGGCTGCTAAGTCTTCTGTCAACCGCAGAAGTTTTTAGTATTGATTCTGTGACGAGCAGGCTTTGAGACTCAAGTGCAGAGATCAAACACAATTTAATACAGGATGAGTAAGGGTCATACAGGAAGGCAATCCGCGGGGCAAAAGTACAGGCAGGGCTGGGCAAAGGCAGAGTCCAAAAACCATTGGCAAAGGTATCAAACCGGGCAAGGCAAGAGCAGTGTCAAAAAACACAGGAAAAAGGTCAAACACAGTACATCCACTTTGAGAACGCTAGAGAGCTTGGAACAAAGGAACCTAGACAATCTGGCAAGGTCGGTCTGGAATGCTAGGAGCATAAGTAGTACTGAGTCAATGATTAGTGATGGCAACCAGGTGTGGCTGAGACTGGTGGAAAACTTAACAGGAAGTGGAAGTGAAATGAGGATGACACAGAGGTTAACAAAATAAAACAGGAAATGAATCGAGTCCAGAAAATGTCTATAATCTGTGAGCGTGACAGATTCTGCTACAAATGAGTATTCAATTAGAATTTCTTTCATTTTAAATCTCAATTCGTATCTGGGTAGAATGTTTTTTGGACAACCCCAACCGTTAGAAACTAAATCCCAGTTTACTCACAAGGGTTTAATGTTGTCATTTACATGACTGAGAGTCTTGTAAGATATAAGGGCTGGATGGGTAGACAGTAGGAGTCAGAAAGGAGATCTGAGAGTGCAAATATTTCACCATTTCCTGGAGGCATTACCAATAGATATGAGTTTGCAATTTGTATATTTTTCAACATTGTTATGTTCCAAATTACAACAAGGGAAACGCGTTTACTTGTAAGATAGCTGTCAAAAAAGATATTCATATTCTAAATAAACATGCGTCCACTTTCATCTTAAGTTGTGCCATATACTTTCTAATACAATAACAACATTTTACAATAATATAGCATTGAGAAGTCAACACATGTTCGCACTTGTTAACTCCAATGCAAGATTTCTCAGAAGAAGCATCGGCAGCAGCACAGGCACGTCAGCGTCGTAACCCTTTATTTTTTATTAGAGGCCTCTCATAATGGTAGTGCTTACTAATGATAAAGGTAAAAAGCCTCTTGCATCTTGCAGAAATCAAAGTGCATTTGCAAAATAAAAAGGAGGCATTTATCCAACAGCATAAGAAGTCAGATCAAAGGCAAGTAAGAAAACAGCAAATATGATAAACACAACAACTACTCAACCCCATGATCCCTGAGAGATCTTTGAAAATATAATTGATAGGAAGAAACTAACATGCCAATCAAAGTGTTGTGTCTTTGAAATCTGGGGGGAATAAAATCCTTGAAGTGGTGAAAATGCGCTTTGTAATGACTGCCTGAAAACAGAAAATGGCATATTTATATATGTACAATGGTTTCACTGGATAACCTCTACATTTTTTTTCCAGCAAAAGCACTGCTGTTTGAATGCTGTGTGCTCTTTGTAACAGAGCAGTGTTTTTTTTTTTTTTTTCATTATTTCTGAAAATGTATGTACATCCTAAGAAAGGCAAAACAAGTTGGTGAAAACAACCATTAAAGACAAATGACATATTACAGTGTCTCATCACATGTGTATTTGACTCATTGGATGAATAAAATCATTAAACTGAATAAAAGCCCTTGCCATTCAACTCGATTCCCCACAGTGTTTCACCTTGTCTGCTTGGCAGTGAGGTGTTCTCTGTCTTATTGAGAAATGAGAAGAGGTTAGTCTTGGCTCTTAGAGCTCTCGACGAGCCCCTCTGCCGACCGCCACGTCGGCTTCACTTAACACCATTGATTACCTGATGCAAGCAAAAGCCAAGTTTGGTCTCTGATCATTAATCCAACACTGCTCTTATACAACACTCTCCCTCTTCTTTCCCCTTCCTTTCCATTTCTGGTATCTATTGAGGTAATAGGGGCATGGGCTTATTGAGGCCCGTGTAATGGAGGCTTTGCAAAGCAGGACTCTTTAACATGTGAGGTCAGAGGTGCCATAGGAGGAATGGAGGTGGAGCTTGCCATTTTGATAAGAGCTTACAATTCTTTGTATGATTTTGGAGGGAGAATTCCTTCAGGAGTAGCTTTGTATACAGAGAGACATCCAGATTTTATAGAGAAACAGCGATACTGATACAGATTGTTTGAAAAAGAAATGCACTACGAGTTACTGCAAGGGGCTAAAGAGAAAGGGGGTAAATCTCTACTACGTCTATCAGATTTCTACAAAGTAGCTGAGATTATTGGTTTACAGCTGTGCATAGCAAAGTGGAAGAACTTGGAAATGTCACCACTGGATATACCAATGCAATCTCTCCAAAGTAATAAAAAGGAATATTATCAGCACTTGCACATTTTGAATCAGTGCACTAAAATTCCCCTCAATACTAAGCTTAAGGAATGCAAATAATTTGAGCTTTAAAACTTAATATAAATAAATAAATATTGACCGTTAAAGCGATACAATGTAACTTCTCAAAAATCCCACTATGGAGCTCCCCCTACAGGCTTGGAGGTAATGTACGGTTACACTGTCGTAAATACAACAACCTTTCGCTTTCACAATTCACGTTTGTTGACGAACCGGCGAGGAGTCAGAAGCGGCAAGCTATGTCGACCGAGAAGGTAAGAGTAATCCAATGTACCTGGGAGTGTGAGAGGGGTCTATTTGTTTTTGCGGCAGGTGTGCCAGAAAGCAAGTCGAAGTACTTCCGCTCAGCTCCCGGGCCGGTCCAGCAAAGTTACATAGCGCAGTTTTTCCAACTCAGACCCCCGAAGGGCATAGGAGACAGGCCAATCGTAATATTAAAACTGATTCTAGCCGCACAATTTTTTTCAAGCTGTTATTTTAAGGTAGAAATGTTACATAGTATTGCTTTAAGAAAGGTTGAATTCGACCCAAACTTCAGATCAGCAAAGACTGATGGGAAATTTGAAAAATGGCTTAGAAAAGGCATTTGTTTTTTTACTGTTCAATTCGATCGAAATGATACATAGGATTTAGAAAAAATTGACAGAAAGAATTCAAAAACACTGGCAGGAGATAATGCCAATAGAAGATAATATAAAGATTTTTGATAATGGTTCTGAATGCTCTCTGACTAAAATCTACTAGGACAATACACAAACAAATTTGCCAACAAGTGACAAATATCTGTCAAAGATTATGTTGGCAGGCTGTAAGGTGAAAATGGCAGCAGCCTATTCCTCCAACAAAGACTGCCTAGTGATTGAGGTACAAAGTATGTAGAAAATGACCTTTTCACTGAGCACTGGCATTATTGGGAAAAAGTAATTGTGTTTTTATCCCTATGTGAAAACCCCAGACTCACTTCTATTTGGACTAATGATGTATTTTCTCATTAACTAATAACTTATAATGTATAGATGCCTGGGTGACCAAATATTTGTTCCACCTTTTATTGAGCTTGTATGCTTTCTTCATTAAAATGAAAAAGAAAGAAGAACTTTTGGTACAGCCAAAAACAATTTTGGAGTTAAATGATGCCACTCACTACAATTTGCAGCCAAAATCAAACTCAATTTTAGTTTACGTTGTTAAAGGCGGGGTAGGGGATCTTTTTCTGGAACATTTTACATATTGCTTGAAATACTCTTCACACCCCCATTGCAACCAATTAATTAAAAGTTTTGACACAAATATGAAAAGTTTTAGTGGCCTCTAGAACGTACAATCTAGGAAAAACAGTATCCAATCATTGTGAACGGACCGTTCACAATGATTGGATACTGATGCGTCTATCAAACTGCAATCTGCTCCTCCCTCCCCCTCCTTCCCCCTGTGCGCGTACCCTGCTCCGTGAACAAATTACGCGTCCAGAAGCTTGGCAGGAAGCTAAACTAGAGCCAGCTTGGCTAGCACCTAGCATTATTAAACGTATAGTTAGCATATACTAAATACTAACTACTAAATACTAAATACGGCAACGATCGATGCTTGCTGTCAGAACAGCGCTCGTGCACCTTCGTGCTCGTGCGCGTTCATGTACTCTAGAGGCGTGCCTTCGGGGGGGAAAGTGAGGAAAAGGGTTGGGACTTTTTACCTGTGTATTTTCAAAATGCAGCTTCGCTGGACTCAAAATCCAGGATCTCCTACCCTACCTTTAACTGTTTGGCTATTTCTGTAGTGATTCTGCATAAACTTTAAAATCTTCAAGATCTTCACACGTGTAATTGTGTTTTTGTGGGTTGTTGTTGCTCCCTCCATTAGATTTTTTCTGGTATAATCACAGTCTTCGTTGGGACCAGTAGTCCTTTTGGCTACCAAGGCCAGGTGCTAATGAGGCAGACTGTCATTTCTGGGGTCCTGCTTTTTGTCAAAGGTTGAGGGCACACCCTCATCTGAGGTTAGATTAGCGTTAGGATTAGGCTGCCCACAAGTAAAGATAAAGATTTATGAGTAAAAATACTATGTTTCTATTTGTATTAAATCACTTTGATTAATGAATTAAGATGTTATTCCTTCAGAATGACCTATTAATGTTAGTTTGCACTGAAGGACACAGGAGTGCACAGGAGAATGACCATACTGTTGTCACAAAAGTCATGTCGGAGACAAATACTGTTCCGAAGGCAAGAAAGTGGAGGAATCGGTAGTTGTTGATGTTGCCATGGGAGAAGTGTACCTATTATTTTCATACACATGTGAAAAATGGAGCAGGTGTGTGAACTAACTATATGACAGAAGAAAAAACACAAAGGGACAACACAAATCTGGAGAATGAAAAAGCAGAAAAAAAGGACAAACATGGAAGTGTCTTTTCCCAGAAGAAAATTGCTGTTAAAGAACAAAGGTCTTTGGAGTGGTGCTGAAGTAGTTATCTTCTCCAAATGTGATTTTTGACCCATCGATATAAATGGAATTTGTAGGTAAGTAGTGGTTCGAAGGCTTTTCAGATGGTAGTTATCTCCAGCGAAACCTAGATATCAGTAATTGCCTCACACTGTCAGCTGATACATTTGATCAGTATCGTTCAAATGTATCAACGCCTTTTAAAGCCTTTTAAAAACTTACAATCAAGAGCAAAATTCATTCAAATTTAAATTTGAGAACAACCAGCTGAGATTTAAGTAGTGAGTTTGGTGCTGCTTAAAAATCTGGAGCACAGAAGTGAATAATTGAAACTTCTGTTCAAAGTCAGAGCATGTTCTAGGCTCTTACCTGTTGTTGTTTTAAAAAAGGAAGATCGAAAAGGAAAATCATTATTCTTAGAATTGCACCTTTACTCCTGGGAGGGCACCCCCAACATACACGTCAACACAATGGCCTTGTTGCATGTCCTCAAAACCACAGTCAAATATGAGTTCTGTGACACCCACACATCATGTGGCGGATACACCGACTGTGAGGAAATTTCACACCAGGTAATTATCTGCTGTTTTTCTTTGCCTTTGGGAAGAAGGTGGGTGAGGCTATGTGAGCATGGAGGGGAGTGCTTGAGGGGGGCGAGGTTTCCCTTACACCCTGAGATCTGAGGGTGAAAATTACACAGTCCTCTCCATGGGCTTGGAGAGTCACCAAACCTCATCAAGCAGCAGGTGAATGCTTTTTTGCATCTCTCCCTCAATGTCATCCTATACAATATAAATAGAACAGTATGGAAGCACAAGTCACATCTCATTTGGTGTGTTGTGTTTCAGAGCACCTCCGCTGAGACGGCAGGAAGCGAGGGCAGCTAGGAAAAAGCAGAACTTTGCTAATGGACAGAAGCCAGGCTTGGAAGTTACAGTCTCTGCCGAGAAACCAGTCATGGCTCCTTCACTTGTATCCTGTGTACAAACACTAGTTTATTTTAGTTTTTGTGTTGGTGATGTTGGGGCACTTTCTCAATGACTGCGCGTTTTTCAGCATCTGCTTGCAGAGACAAGCTACATGTTAGGGCTAGTCTTTTTTTTTTTTTTTAAAAGCCAACATTGTTCAGAATATGCCAAACTGCAAGGTCAAATATTGTTCTAGCCCCCTTTGTTGTATCCTAAACTAAGCAGGTAACATATGTCCCAACCGTAAGTAAGCAGTTTATTTTCTAAACCTAACCAAGTAGCTTTAGTGAAGAGAAAAAAGAGCAGAAACAAAAATGAAAATCAATCAACAGGACTTTTTCCAGGTTTACTGCTGGAGCCGAGCACCCCGGCCTAGCTGCTATTAAAGAATTGTTTGGTGGTTAATACTGATATTTGCATGTGCCCCTAAAATGGCTTGTGTCCCAAAAGACACGTAAAATTTGTACATAAGGCATACAGAATACAAAAAAAAACTACAAAGCTATGGACAAAACATATTCATGGTATGTTTGGTTCTGGTTTCCAGAACTGTAAAATTACAACATATTTTCCTGCCAACTCGCCTGGAATGGAAGGACAGCCAGAATATACATTCATCTTTTACCTAAAAATTCTACACACAATACCCCATAATGTATAGAGAATAGATGGATGGATGTTGCCCTCTTGTTAAAATTGCATGCACTTGCAGCATATTTAGCAACAGCTACACAGATACCTATCTGTTCAGTAATGGTGCTTGTTAACTTTACATTTGAAAATGTGTTGTTAGGATGTGACTGTTATTTGTGATTAACAAATCAAAGAGGGACGCTTAGTGGTGTCTCACCAAAGAACTGTTCTGATGCCCTTCAATGAAATTTCAAGAATGCTTTTGCATATCCTCACTGTTCTGAAAGGACTCCCATTTCTTTAAGCGCATCAAAGGCGGTGAAGATGGAAGATAGACCTTGGTTGGTGAAATATGCATTAAGATATGTGTTTGTGTTCATTTTATTCAACTGTCATGGTGAAGTTGTTACCATCGTAATGTGTTCCATCAAAGGACAGGAAAATATAAACTGCCAGTATAAACGGCTGCTTAATACCTTTGCTAAGGTATAAACGGGCCGCTGGTGTTGCTCTAATATTTGCTCACTTGCTAAAACTGTTTCATTATGTGTTTTTTAAATGCAAGAAATGACTCTTTCCTAGCCTGAGAAGCCTTGACTTTGGGAGGCACATGAAACAGAGGTCAAGCTCGTAGCTTGTTATCCCTGTTAGCTAACTGGTCTTTGTACACAGTAGAAATCACAGAGCTTCTCATATGAATGACTGCCCTGATGGCTACACAAACAAAGCTATGTGGCAGCCAGAGATTATCTCCTTGGGCAACAGCACCTTTATTTTTACCACAAAATAACATGTAAAAAAAAAACACAACATACACTATAAAAACATAATCACAGGCACAGTGAAAAAAAGAAACAACAGCAGGTTAAATGACAACAATAATACCAAACTTTTAGCAAACCACATAGAATAAAATCTAAATTTATATGCCCTAAATTTCTCCATTACCTAAAGGCAGCCTTCATCTAAGACATATACAGCACTGAGCCAGTGGAGGATTAATAACATCATACTCCTTCATTAGGAATACAGTAGGCACAGGAGAGAACAGAACAATAGAGGTCTCACCAGCATCTCAAGAGGCTCCCAGCAAAACATGGATTAGGTGGAGATTATTAAATGTCAGCTCTTAAGACGAATACTTTTTACGGCCTCAAAGTAAATCAATACTACTTATCTTTGATAAAAGAGGCCGAGTAGATGTGCCAGCATAACAGTCTGATAGCTCCCTCTTTCTCTTTCTCCTCCAAACCTTTACTAATCGAATTGAAAAATCCCACAGGAATGTCTTTAAAATTCATCCCAGTGCATTTGTGATTATACATACGTGTGTTTGTTTCTTTGTTATATTACTGTAGTCCAAAGTCTCTCCTTCCATCTATATCTTCTGACATACTTGACAATCCCTGTTTGTTTTTCATTTCAAAACAATAAATCAGACCTGAAATTCTACTGACATGTTTTCAATATGCAACACAAATTCGACCCTTTCAGGCTATTATTGGGCAGCTCATCGTCTCTCCTTCTAAGTTTGTCTTCCTCATTTGTGTGCCCATCTATCTGCACATGTGAAAGTTTTTCAGGTGTATATATTTTCCATCCACATATACCTCTGTCTCTTTCTCAGTCTCTCGCAGCGCTAATGCCAATGATTTCTCTGAACATTCTACTTCATGCTGAAAAATCCATTTTCTCAAAGGCGCCCAGATTGACATCTGCAAATATTGATAGTAAACAAACCAATCAGAGCAGCTCTGTTGATGGTTATATGGAGCTTGCTTGCAGACCTCATCTCCTTTCTTTCAAAACAAGTGCAGAATGCGCCGCACTGCGCTGATCCCTCATTATTCCTGCAATGATGTGGGCTCGGATGGTTTGAAGTTTCAAGTGCTACCACAGTAGGAGCATGTGCCGTTACTGCACCTTTGCTCAGTGTGTTTTTGTGTTCACACGTTTCTGTAGTTTGTAACTCACCTTTAGTGCTGTCACAGTGCCTGCATCCAGATCATAATTACAATGTAATATTATGTGTAAGGCAGTGGCCCCGCTGTTGTTTCACTTTCCCGTCCTCTTCCCTTCTATGAATATCAAATGCTCTCACGCTGAGCTCTGAAAGCTGCACAGCTCTTTTTCAGACACATACATGCGTTTATGTGTATTTTGAGGGGGATTTGGGTGGGTAGATGGATTTTGTTTTCCTCCTCTTGCTTTGACAGAAAATGCCAGCCAGAGGACCTAAAAATGTAAAAAAAAGAAACATGCACAGTTTCCGTCTGCTGTAACCACTGTCCAAGCAAGGCAACCTTACATCCTATTCAGCTTTCCTTTGTAGAGTTTGCATGATATTTCTTATTTATGTCACACAAACTGCAGAAATCTCAAACGCTATCTCAAATGCTGTGTGGGGTCATATGCCAGGCTTGGCAAGGCTGTGGTAGCAAATAGAAGTACTCTACACTGTAGCTTGGTCAATGGCTTTGAGAGGCGGGCATTGGTTAAAGCGATCATACGTTGTGGGGAAAATAAAGTGAAACAATACCCGTATTATATAAGAAGTCACCCAGCTGTCCATATTGTTTCCTCAGAAACAGCGTTTCTTTTCATTCTACTATTATTTCAGGAATTTTGTTTTTGCACAAAATACATTTTTCAAGCACTCATCTGACAGATGTTGTCTTTTCAACTTGTTAACGCATTACAAAAAGCAAGTACCACTTTATCACACTTCACTGCGCTTGAGTAAAATACTCATTTAAAGAAACTGCCTCCAGCAGTGATATATAAACAGATTATCCATTCAGCTCTGGACAGGGGGTCTCTTTTATCTATGAATCAGAATCAACCCCATTTTTATGTGTGCACTGCAGGCAAGAAACAGATGCAAACACAATCAAATTTAATACTGATTGAGGGCTCGAGAGTATCAATTTGCTGGAGAGGGAGGTGAGTTTAAGTGGTGTCCTAACATGAGGCTTTGTTGTAATAAAGATGGGTAAAACAATGTGTTCCTGTTACTAGGCATACACTAAAAAGTTGTTTTTATTTATGCAACAAGGCAAACATTTGACATGTAAATAACATATCTTTCAGGACATCTTTAAGGAACACATATACAGACAAAATGTCTTGCAATATTCTATGTTTCTGTATATAAAAAAAAGTTGTGGAAAATATTCAAGGCAGCTATTCATCAAATAGCTGAAGGAATAAAGTTGCTTTGTTTCTAAATTCTACCCTGTTAGAAGGCTTTTTCCAACCTAATTTTTACTGAATAACTTTTGTCTTGAAATTGCGAAAAACATTTCTGCAACACTTTCTAAGAAACTATGCTGCAGCATTACACTACAAACTCTCATTATATGATATCGCAATCAGGAGTGAGCCCAGAGAGTCCAAGTTATCTTTGTAGCCTAAACAAAAAAGTTCAGACCGATGTACATCCCATATGGGTACCTATGGGAGGGTCATAGGTGTGAAGACAATTAATAAGGGTGGCTTATTTCTCTGACTGAAACTGTGTGGTTCTGCTTGGTTTATCTGATTGGTGGAAGTTTGCTCATACATTTCATGAATTTATTGCTACATATCACCTGCAAAGTATTTATTTCTTTTTGTTTTACCGGCCATCCTTTTTCCAAACTGTTTATGTGGAGGACTTCCCAGGTGTTTCTGTCAGGCAAACCATCTGGTTACAGATGTATTTTCATCTTACTGTCTATGGTGGAAATATACTCTTATTTCATTTAGTATGTCAATACAGGGTTTTGCCCTATGCTAAAGACTGTTATTTATATTAGGTACTGTAATGTTTTTAACTCTGCTATTTTTCTCAACACAGTCCAGCTCCAAACTCAACATTTTTTTGTGGCAAAGGCTACAATTTTATTGAAGTTTCAAATCTCTGGGCTATTTTTATTGTTATGTTAAGCTGGTCATACTGGTTAACTAAAAATCATAAATATTTTGCTAAATTCTTTTAAAAAATATGGAAAAGAAAGCAAATAAATGTTTTTATTTATTCATTTTAAATACCTGGTTAGAGTTCAGGAAAACAACACGGGGTCGGGAGTTAGACCCAACTTACATAACCTGCTTGTTCCTCAAATGTCGCTATGTCACATATTTCACATATGCTACTTATTTTTTACAATGATTGGGTTTATGGTTTGCCACTCACAACACTGGAGGTTAGCCAGATATTGTGGTCTTGTTTGATGCAGTATGAGTCAGCATTGGCTTAACGTAACACAGAACATGTATCCTTTGTCAGCGTTTAACTGAAACAATGATCTTTCTCAACCCTTATCAATGCACACCCAAGAAACTGAGGATTCAAACTCCACTGGACACACATGATCAAATTATTAATATAGAAAATTTAGTTTCTCGTGTTTTTGCTACAGTAGCAGAAAGCAACAGATTTTAGGTTTAATAATCTTGCCACTACTGTGAGTAGACATTTTATGCAACTGCAAGACATTAAGTGAACTTTACAGGATTCAGTCATATGGCAGAGATGCTGTGGTGCGAGTCAGAATCCATTTGGCTGTGATTCAGTGGAAAAAGCCAGAATATCATATCAGATTAAGTTAATGAGGAATATTATGAGGGAAAACATTCACACTGCACTTGGCTGCAAACATATTAACATTTTGGATGTAATTCATGGCTCAACCTGCTTCAACTTTATAATGGGCTTGGTCGGAGTCAAGATGTTGATAATTATGTACGTGTCCCCTAAAGCTGACGAAGTGAAAAACTATTAAACCAGCACCGATTACACGCAGGTACTCGTTTATTCTTCTGTCACGGCTCACTCCAGCATTCTTCATTAGATATTTAGGATATGGAAAAAATAAATCAATACTACAGCAATCTCCACATTAGTAAGGTGCTTCTGCCGCCTGCTGTCTCATGGGAACAAGCAAGATGATGGCTGCAAATTAATTTGTGACACCCAGAATTGATTTTCTAATCCCACATGGTATTTGATGAATAACCCTTCAAACAACAAACACCTTAGATGATAAATACAGTTATTATCTCTTAGAAGTATAATTAGTGCTTCCTGCAAACACAGAGCACCATCGGTCCTCTGCTGCATCATTTTCACACCTAAATAACAAGTACAACTCTAAAACTTACATTTTTCAGTGATCTATAAACAAAAAGCTGACATCGTTTTAATCTTTTGGTGATACCAGGAGGCTGTTCACAGGTGGGTCAGTAGATGGACATGTGAACAGCAGCTTTCCCACAAGGTAGGAAAGAATGAGTCATAATACTGAGCCCAGTGAAATATTAAATTCATCCAAAGGCACAATCTGACAATTAAATAAGTTTAAAATAGTTTTTTTTTTGCACCTCTGCACACTCATTTGTGAATTATTCATGATGCCATGTTCTGCCTACTTTAATTGAGGCATTATTTATTTGTTGTTTTATTTCTTGGCACCAAAGTTGTTAAGTACAATATCTGTAATTTGTTACTAGTGTGGTCAAAAAGACTGAGGACAAAAAACAATATATTTTCATTTACTCCTCTTGTGATATACATGTGGTGGGATGCAATCAGCCAGGAGTAGAGATGTCGGATCTTTTTAGGGATTCAGTCACTAAAAAGATCCGGATCTTTCGAGTCATTTGAGTCATCTGTCCATAAGCATATAAATTCTACCAGTGAAACACAACCCGCCTGTCTGACTACAAATAGGATAAATAAATTCAAATTTGAAAGCTATTATACAGTTTACTGTATTAGGCAGTCTACTATTGCATTGAAGTTTTGATGCGGGAAATAAAACTTTGCTATTCTCTAAAATTTATTATGAGGCTGTAAGTAGTTCACAATGTTTTTATTTAGCTGCATTATATTCAACTGACACAAATACAGTATTATATTTTCATAACTCACAGTCAGCATCAATCATTTAACTGTAAATACAGTAAATGACAATAAAGATGTGACAAATATAACTCTATAATCATTGAATAACGACAGATTATGATAACACATAATGCAAGCAACGGAGAGCGTCTCCGGGAGGGTCTCCGTTGATGGAGAGGGCCCTCTGTAGGCGACCATAAATCAGCCTTCAGTTAGAAGATCCGGATAAAAGATCCGGATGAATCGCGAATCATACACCACTAGCAAGTAGCAGATGTCCTCAGCTGGTACACAACCTGTGTTTTTAGCTTTCAACCACAGCGCTCTCCAATTGGTGGGCAAGCACTGTGTCACAAAGTGTGGGGTGGAGGTGATGAGAGAGGGCCCGAATGCAGATGTATAAAAAAAACTAAAAACATACTTGATTTATTCCGAAGAACTGTAACAAAAGTTACAGGGGGTAGCACAGGACCCCCCTGAAATCTGATTGGACAACCCAGGTGCCCAAGAGGACAAGCTGCGTTGTTGGACAGTGAAATAAAAATCTGAAGTGAGTTTTACGGTGCTTTCTTCATGAGTCGTCTTTTAAAATCACATTTTTGTTCGGACAGGAGATGGGTTTTTTTGTCGTTTAACTTTGCTACAAACCACGAGTATCAAGGTAACATTAACGTCTACATTTAACTCTCTGCGTCGCCAAAGTTTTTCTTGAGCTCTTCAGACTTTGCAAGATGGCTGTTGTTACTCCAGTGAAGCACTGCTTCCTGCGAGAGAAGCCTCTCAGCTTTCAAACTGATAAAAACCCACCTCAGGACAACAATGACTGATGACAGGTTAAGTCACTTTGGAACTCTCTGTGTTGAGCCAAGGGGGGGACACGTTCCCTTGGCATTGATGAGTATGTCAAACATTTTGCTGAATCTCACCACAACCGAAAAAATTATGCCATTCTGAACCTTTATAAAGGTAGTTCATGTTACAATGATGTCATTGTTTGTTGTAAGATTTATGCCAAAGTGTTGATGTTTTTTTTACAATTTGTACTTTGTTAACAAACAGCAAATTAAATACATAAATCTTGCCTCCTGTTACCTCCTGCTTAAGATGTACTTACAATAAAATCAATCACTATGATAATATTTCAACATTTGCACACACTTGAAATTTATTGTTTGAGAAACGCATTTATTGTCTTAGTCTGTGGGCACCCTCTGGCCACCCCAAGGATAAAATTCTAGATCCACCACTGCTGCTGCCAGTCTGCCTGCATACCTGTTGCTCATCTTCTCATCAAGCTCCCGCAGTACGTTAACCCGGCTCTTCACTCGGGTCTCATTCCTGATTGTTAAGTCTACTAGTGTGCTTCACCAGCTTTTCCTTTGCTTATATCAACTCTTGTCAATTCCAGTCCCGTCATGCTACCAAGTCAAACCAAGCCAGCTTCATCAGCTTCATCGTCAAGTTAGAGAAATAGTATACTCTGTACCATTTCAGGGGGAAGCATCAATATATACAACAGTAACTAAGCAAATGGACAAACACAGATTTTTTTCGGGACATCCAGTATGATTTTCAGATTGGAAACTGGTACAGGAAAAGGATAGTTTATTAGCATAATGTGACAACTATGCCACCTCTATAGTCAAGTATAGGGTACTTTAGCTTCTTCATTAATTTCAAAAGAAAAATGTATATTTTTCCATTTGTCATGGTGAGATTCAGTGTTTTTTGTCCACTTTTAAAAGTGACACCTCTCAATCTAAATATAACTTTTGTCACAAGCATTTTAACAGCTGTTGTTTTTTATTCCATGAACTACAACGTAGGAGAGATGCTGTGAAGGGGCCCTGCCTTACTAAAAGCCAGGATCCTTACTGGAAGTGTGGCATTCACTCTAAATGTAAATGAGAGGGTTTTAGGAGTGTCCTGGTCAGGTATCATATGCCTATTGTAGTATGTAGTCTCAAAGATGACAAATTACTGTTACCATGGAGGAGATCCACCAATAGCTCACACTTGAATGTCATATGAAGCACATGTAGAATAGAGAGTAAGCACAGTAGCCGGCACGAATGGAAGCAGAGAGGTGAAGATTCAGATGCACACATGTTCAGAAACACTCAAGTACAAAGAACAACAATAGGCAAGTCATCAACAATTGAACACATACAAAGTAACCACACATGCATGGACTGAAAATGCTGTACTCAATCTGCATAATCCCATCTTTGAAAACACACAATACAGTACTGGTATTTTCAAACCACAGCATTTGCAAAGCTACCTATTCCTGTTTTGGTTTCAATCTGCATCTCCAGCACATTAACACCATTTTGTGGGTTTATTTCACAATTTGTGAATTTGTAAAATATTATGTTTCTTATTTTCAAGTAATTCTAAACTAATGAAATCATAGTTATGAATATTGTGTTTCATTTCTGCAATTAGATCATTCTAAATGTATCACATCGGGACTGACTTTTTGACTCACTGAATCCATTACAAAGCTACTTTCCCTTGGATAAGCCCTCCTCAGTCAAAGATTTTATGGACAAAAAAAAAAAGACAACCATAGACTTTGATGTATTCAGCTACTCTGTCAGTTTCCCGGAACTTAATGAGGTTTTCTGTAAAGTAGAACATCTGTTTATCAAAAGACATTTTGCTTTGGAATTGGAACATTGTAATGTGCCTCCGAGTTAAAAAAAAAAAAAAAGAAGAAAATATCAGCTTCTTTTTAGACATCACTAATACATCATGAGATCTAGTGACCAATTAAAATTTGTCATGAGGGTGAGACATGGCAGGCAGAAATTGCTGTGACCTCGTCCAGTACTTTTTAAAAAGTAAAATACTGCTTTCCAGCATCCCAGTTGCTGCTTTAGAAGGGCGGTGTCTTCATTTTTTCAAAATCCTTTTTTCATACTGCATACAAAATAACAAAGGATTACAGAAAGGAAGATATGTCGACAGCTGTACAGTGGGATCACAGAACTGATATACAGTTCAAATTATGGTGCGGTATGACTTCCTTTTTTTGCTTACACATGAGAACTTTATGAAAGGAAAAGACTTTTACAGATTCAGTGTGATGATGACATGTCATTGTATAACTGGAATGCATGTCTACTGCGCCCGATGACAGGGTAGTCATTTGACTGTTTATACTATTTACGCTTTTGGCAATTTATGTCAAAATTCCACATTTGGTTGAAGGAATGTTATTTACTGTTATCATCTCATGCTTTTGTGCATTTATCCAGTTCACGTTTGCTTGTTTCTTTGGAGCATCCAGAGGACCAGCTGGGAGCTCATACAGCATGCAGTTTGTCAAAAGCGATATAGAATATAGACCAGCAAACACAATAACCATCTGAAACCGCAAGAACAGTCAAATTTAGAGATTCCAACTCCAGTTTAATGGACTGCGTGCGATAATCACTTTTTTCCTTGTATAAAAATAACTACAAATAGCTGACCTTAACACCATCGTTAAGGGATGTGCTGGATATCATTTTACATTGTGCACCAACTTCCTCAACATCAATACAACATTTTGTTAGAAAACAAAATGAATGCAACACCGGACAGAAACAAATGTTGCAACATTGCATAGGCATAACGAAACACTACGCTGAAAATACATGCCATAGTTAAAGCTAAAGATGATCCAACAAAATATTAGTGTGTGACAATGTAACGAAAAAAAGTATTTTTCTGTCATATTTTGCCATATTTATACTTTATATCTTATTTAGTCAAATTATTCACTGGAAAAGATTATAGGTTTATACAAAATTAACCACTGATAGGATATAATAGGATATATACCTACAGAAGACATTAGCTTGGTACTTGCAGTTTACTTTTCCATTCACTCCCAATCAGTACACAATGATGGATGCAGCCAAGCTATCATATTGGAGAAAAAAGTTATTTAACGTAAAGGTTAAAAATGAATGGGAACATTTTTTTCCCAAGTATATTTGCTGCCCTCAGCTTCCAACTTTCTGATCCCAGTAGAGATGAATCATTCTCCTAACTTGAAAAAGTGAGGTGGAACATTTTTCTTTTTTTAACTTATGGATATACTTATCTTTAGATGTTACAAGCTTACACTGAATATATAACCTGCTCAGGAGGAGATTGTGTTTAGAGCTTCAGATCTAAATTAGGTGTGGAAAATGCCACCCTGTCATGAACTCTTTTTCTGATGATCTACCCATCCATCCATTCTCAAAAGCTTAGAGTACTCCCTCCGGATCAGGGTTGAGTCTCTGCCTCAAGCAGAGGAGTTGAAGTATCTTGGGATCTTGCTCACAAATGATGGCAAGTTGGATCCAGAGATGGACAGATGGATCGGGGCTTTGTCAGCAGTAATGAGGGTGCTGTGCTGTTCCAATGTAGTTAAGAGGGAGCTGAGCTGGAAGTTGAAGCTTTAGATTTACTGGTCAGTCTTCATTCCAATCTGAACCTTTGGTCACAAGATTTGGGTAGTGATCGAAAGAATGAGATAGTGGATACAAGCTGCTTAAATGGGTTTTCTTTACACGGTGGCTGGGCTCAGTCTTTGGCCAGGAATATACTTGCTTTAGATTCCGGAAATGCAAGTTTATCATGGCTCTCGCAGATCCTGCATTTCTTTGGAGTGTCGTTTGAGCACGTCCTCAGAAATCTTCGTAGAGTCTGCAGCGATAAGAACGGTGGAAAGAATTGAAGACAAGCCCGTAGAGAAACGGAGCGGGAACGCTGCCAATTGCTTGTTTTTTCCAGTGTGAGTCACCCTCATGGAATCCTTCGCAATCACGCCCTTAAAGGAGAAAATTGCTTCCGTGAATGTGTCACTAAATAGAATATTCCGGGTTTTAGAGAGGAGCTCAGTTTGGATGCCTCCTGTATATGGACCTACTTTATCCAACGCAGGGTTACAATAACCTATCTCAGCAGGTGCTGGGCGAGAGGAAGTCCATCACAGGACCAACACAACACAGTCAAATAACCATGTACCTCAAACTCACTCAATTAAGAATCACCAACTAACCAACTAACTAACATGTAAGTTTTTTAACTGTGGGAGGAAGCCAGAGTTCCTGGAGAGAACCCCCATATTCACGGGGAGAATGTCAGTGTTGTGCGTGAACGAGTTCAAAAGAACGCGTTCATTGAAGACGCTCATTTTTTCGCGAACGTTGAACTGAACACAACACGTTTTTTAATAAAGAACTTGAACGTGAATGAGTTCACATTATGTGTCATGAACGGCAGACATCACTGTAAATGAACGTTGGAATTTGTTTTCCATTGAAAACTGAGTGACATCTGTTTTCTCTTTTGAAACGCAACGAGAGAAATTCCTCCCTCCTGTATTCTCGCTGGTGCCGCTTAAATCATGTATCACCAGACAGAAATGGTTTTGACATTGTGTGCGTAATGCATTGCGGGCAACGTAGTGTCCGGCTGAGAATAGTTGAATAACATACTGGCTTCCGAACGACGTTACCCGTGATGAATTGCGCGCGGAGGGCTGGAGGAGCGAGAGAGAGAGAGAGAGCAATGACGAGAGTGAGTGAAAGGCAGCGCTGCAATTAAAAAAAAAAGGCTAGTGGAAGTGATGGCACGGAGACAGACACCGATTCTCCTTATGAACATTTAAAACAATTTTACACTCTTGCAAACCAAGACCCCGACGGCAAAAATCTTACTTTTCTGTGTAAGATATGTCCACCTGCGCAGCAAAAACAAGTTAGGACATCAACAACGTCCTTCTCGAATTTGAAACGGCACATTGAGTTAAAACATCCATCCAGTGTGAATGGCATGCATATATGCACGCCCTCGAGGGTCATAAGGGAGGAAAGGGAAAAAAGACCCCCTGCCAACCCCAAACGCAAATGACACAGCCAACTGGTCTACCTTGTCTGTACTGCTGCAAGTTTCATCACCTGGTAAGAAACCCACAATTGCAGTGTCATGAGCAAATGTCTACAATGAGCAGTTTCAAAGAACATATAGTGATTTCTAGCTCGTAGTGTGAAAAAAAGTATTTATTTGAATATCTCATGAAAAAAGTAAAATGAACTGAACTTTGAACTAGTTCAGAATTAAAATTGTGAACTTTGAACGTGAACTGTTCACTTTGAGCATGTATGAACTGAACTTGAACTAGTTCAGAAAAGCTGTGAACTGGCACAACACTGGAGAATGTACAAATGAGAGAATGGCCCCTGCCAAGATTTGAACCAGGAATCTTCTTGATGTGAGATGACAGTTCTAACCACAACACCACAGTGGAGCCTTTGGCTTAATGATATCCCTATGAAAAACAGTGAAGAGATATCCTGCACACTGTGCTGTTTACTGCTGAACCTTTATTAACTAATTTAGTTGGCACATTTAGAAGACTATACAGTGGTGCAAACCATATCCAAACATCTGAGATACAACCTCCCTTGTACACATAAACAGAAAGCAAAACATCTGATATCTCAGAAACGTTGGAAAGTGATAGATTTTGAATAATAACTAGCAGTAATATTGATTTAACCTGTTCAATCCCAGAAGTCTTTCAGGGGTTCCTGAAGGAATTCAGTATTTCTCTGCATTTACAAATTTTCTGTAATCCATTTTGGAATAAAAATAAAGCTTCATCAGAGTTGGATAAAAAATTAGATCTTCCTCTCCCGCCCCCTACTGGGGTCTCCGGAGTTGAAGAGATTAACTAATTTTAGTAGTCTACACGCATCAAGGTTGATCCATCAGTCAGTAGGGTTACATGGCACTGTAAAGAATTAAATTAACGGGTAAATTACAACAAGACTGAGTTATTAAGTTCATGTATACACCTTAGTCTGACTAAACATTGGACCCAATCGGTGACCGGTCGTGACCTAGAAGTCGAAGGAGACGATATTTTTGTTGTTGTCGCTGCCGTTGGAAAGAAACAAACAACGTGATGGAGAATGCAAGAAGGAACACGCACTTCTGGACGGATGAGCAGACTCGTTCATGCTGAACCAGCTGAAGGAATTGAACATTTTATCTCGAATGCCTGAGTTTGTTGTTGTTGGTGGTGGTGAAGAGGTCAACTGGAAGTGTCTCCATCTATCGTACCCGGGGTATGACATGCTTTGTGCCAATGATTCCATTTATTCATTTATATGAATATATAAATATATATAATATATATGAGCAGTTAGTAGGCCAAACTATGTATATGTAACTATGTGATAAACTATGTATATCACCTACAAGCACTTAGTTGATGGTTCACAAAATACATTAGCAACTTTTTTATGTTTGGTCCCAATTTGCTTCCAATTCTATTTTACACAGCAGATGCTGCAGGTAACAGAAGACAGATTAGACAACTAATTGGTGTATTCAATCCATAAAACAACAGGGCTGCTGTCTCGCCATAATATTTTCCATATCATTTGCATCCTCATTTACACAACCTGCTCCTCTCGAGTGGATTTAGTGGCATGAGATCAATACACTTTGTGCTGATGAGATATCAAAAAAACTTGTTGAATGTCTTTTATCGGAGTGCACACAGAACCTGAAAACAAAGAGAAAGAAAGAAAGTTGATAACCACACTTTTGGTACCCATTGCCTGGAGTTTCATATTTCTGTCACAAAGAAAGCCTGCCTGTGTTGAACTTGCTTTGCTTAGTTAGTAATGCTTGTTAAGTCTGTATGTTTTGATGTTTTCTGTTTTTCATATGCTGTGGCATATCTTGTTATTTATTGTGTATTTCTCTGCAGTGCCTCCCTCAGGATAGAGGGAGTGAGAGAGAGATAGTTTTTGTTTCAATAGCACATTAATGTTCATAGAAAACATTTCCAAAGAAAGTTTCTACTCATCCACCCCCCTGTGTTGCAGTCTTGTTGTCTGTTTACAGTCAGCTACATTAGTCAGCTATTTTCTTCTCTGTTTTATTATTTCAAGTTTTGTCTCTTCAACTTCATTTATTCATGCAAGTCCTTCTTTGCATTTCAGGCCTGCATTCCAATAAAGATAGGACTTGGACATGTTGGGGCTAGAAATGAATAGAAAGCTAATAACGCTGATAATGCCAGGTTTATCAGTTAGTGAAGCAGAATGGGAATTGCTTTGAGGAGCAAAGATGGGCAGATGATCTTATTGAAATTTTGTCCACAAAAAAAAACAGTGTCTCTCAAGATAGATCTGAAAGCATTTACATATTTCTCCCTCTACAGTGCATAATAATCAATAAAACATTCAAGGAATCTTAAAGGGCAAGAGCACAAGCCAACGCTGGACACCCATAATCTCTAATCACTCAGTTAGACAGCACTGCATCTAAAACTGTCATTCATCAACAGCTGGTAAGACTACATAAACAAGGGATTACTGTGGGAAACCTTTCGGCGAGCGCTACAGCACTGAGTATTCTTTGTTGTAATTGTCCACCTGGCCCTTATTCTGAGTTTGTCTGAATTCTAAGATTTTTTATCTCAGTTGGTGCTGAGTACAGCTAAAAGTTATCGTAGTGGGTGACTTCAATATTCATGTAAATATTGAAAACGACAGCCCTAAATATTAACTTTAATTCTGTCAGGTTTCAGGGTTGGGGGGTGAAGGTGGGAAGGTAGGACACGGATGCGGACTAACAAAAACAAGGAAGATTTATTAACAAAAAACAAAGTAACAACATAAAACGCAGCAGAGCCGGAGAAAAACGGAGCTATAAACAAAACAAAAGAACATGGCATGGAATAAATACTTATCTTAGAAAAACCATGGAACTCATGGGACGTAGGAACCTTAGCGTGGATTTTGAAACTTGACATTGAACAAAGATCCCGCAAAACTGAAAGGGGAGGCAGGAAACTAAAAAGGGAGTGAGAGTGATTGGGGAGTGAGTGCAGCTGAGGGAAAAAACACAGGTGAAGTGAGTGAACTAATAAACACAGTGCAGGGAAACTAAGGCATGACAAAAAACTAAACATGGGCTGAAAACAAAAGCATAACCTAAACATGAAAACTAAAAACGTGAGTCCATGGGTGTGACAGAGCCCCCCCCTCAAGGGGTGGATCCCAGACAACCCTTAAGAAATCCGAGGGTGGGAGGGAGGGGCTCGAAGCCGGTCAGGCTGGGGACCAGAAACGGGTATGTGGTACCGGCTTCGGGCAGCAGGAGGCAGTGGTCTGGCGGACGCCCAGACGGCATAGCAGGAACAGGCGGTGGTCTGGCGGACGCCCAGACCGCAGACGGCATAGCAGGAACAGGCGGTGGTCTGGCGGACGCCCAGACCGCAGACGGCATAGCCGGAACAGGCGGTGGTCTGGCGGACGCCCAGACCGCATAGCCGGAACAGGCGGTGGTCTGGCGGACGCCCAGACCGCAGACGGCATAGCCGGAACAGGTGGTGGTCTGGCGGACGCCCAGACCTCCGTCGGCGTGGCGGCAGGAGACGGCGGTCTGGCAGACGCCCAGACTGCAGACGGGGCAGCAGGAGCAGGCGATGGTCTGGCGGACGCCCAGACTTCCGTGGGCGTGGCGGCAGGAGGTGGCCCGGCAGACGCCCGGACCCCCGATGACGTGGCAGCAGGCGGTGGTCTGGTTGGCACCCAGACTTCCCTCTGCGTGGCGGCAGGACACGGCCCGGCGGACGCCCGGACCCCCGATGACGTGGCAGCAGGCGGTGGTCCGGCGGATGCCCGGACCCCCGATGACGTGGCAGCAGGCGGTCTGGTTGGCACCCAGACTTCCCTCTGCGTGGCGGCAGGAGACGGCCCGGCGGACACCCGGACCCCCGATGACGTGGCAGCAGGCGGTGGTCTGGATGGCACCCAGACTTCCGTCTGCGTGCCGGGAGGAGGAGCCGGGGACCGTCCCACGGTCGGCCGGACCTCCGACGGGGGGGGGAGCCCCCCCTTCAAGGGATGGATCCCAGACATCCCCAAAGTCTGGGGGTGGGAGGGAGGGGCTCGAACCGGTGAGTCCATGGGCCCCATGGGCTCTGAGGCTTTGTCGGGCTCTGCCGCCTCGTGGTCAGGCCCAGCGGCCCGGAGGCCTCTTGGTCAGGCCCGGAGGCCTCTTGGTCAGGCCCGGAGGCCTCTTGGTCAGGCCCTGTGGCCGGGGCCAGCTCTGGGACGGCTGGGGCCGGGGCCAGCTCTGGGACGGCTGGGGCCGGGGCCAGCTCTGGGACGGCTGGGGCCGGGGCCAGCTCTGGGACGGCTGGGGCCGGGGCCAGCTCTGGGACGGCTGGGGCCCTGGTGACTGTGGCTGAGGAGAAGCTGTACAGCATGGTTACCTGGTGTGGCTCCAAGCCGAAAATGTCCTGGGTTGCTGAGCGCCGCACGCTCATGACCTCCGCCCAGATGTCTGCCACATCCGGCAAGTGCTGGAGAACCTGTTTTTTTAAGAAGAAGTCCACCAGGTCATCAGCCACGTTCAGTTGTTGCCAGGCGGTGTCGTCCCGTGCCAAGCAGCACCAGAACTTCCCGACCAGCTTCCAAAAAGCGTTCTCGTCCGCCGCGTCCATTTCTGGCGGGATCTTTCTGTCAGGTTTCGGGGTTGGGGGGTGAAGGTGGGAAGGTAGGACACGGATGTGGACTTACAAAAACAAGGAAGATTTATTAACAAAAAACAAAGTAACAACATAAAACGCAGCAGAGCCGGAGAAAAACGGAGCTATAAACAAAACAAAAGAACATGGCATGGAATAAATACTTATCTTAGAAAAACCGTGGAACTCATGGGACGTAGGGACCTTAGCGTGGATTTTGAAACTTGACATTGAACAAAGATCCCGCAAAACTGAAAGGGGAGGCAGGAAACTAAAAAGGGAGTGAGAGTGATTGGGGAGTGAGTGCAGCTGAGGGAAAAAACACAGGTGAAGTGAGTGAACTAATAAACACAGTGCAGGGAAACTAAGGCATGACAAAAAACTAAACATGGGCTGAAAACAAAAGCATAACCTAAACATGAAAACTAAAAACGTGAGTCCATGGGTGTGACAAATTCTTTATAAGATTCAATTGGATTTTTTAAAAGTGTTCACAGATCTATCTTAATCTTAATCAGACCCTTGATCTTATGGCATTGAAAATGAACAGTTAACAGTATTTCCTCATAATCCTGTCTCATCTGACCATTTTAAATAATTTTTGATCACATTAACATTACTTGACTACACAGCATCTGTGAACAAACGTTTCAAAGGTGTCTATCAGGGAATGATGTAACGAAATTTAAAGGTTTATTTTCATTATTATTTCTTCTTTTCCTCACAGCCATGTACAACAATAGATGACGGCTACCTAAACTTTACTCCAGCAGAACTTGATTGTCTTGTTGTCATCACTACAATTTCAATGCAAAATACACTGGACAATGTTGCCCCTCTGAAAATGAAGGCAGTCAGTCAGAAGAGGTTGGCTCCTTGGTATAATTCACAGCTGTATGCTTTCAAACAGACTGCAAGAAAGTTGGAAATAAAATGGCTCCTCTAACTAAGTAGGGTATCAATTAGTGTGGAAGGATAGTGTAATAACATATAAGAAATCCTTTTGTGAAGCTAGAACTGCTTACTATTCATTATTGATATCATTAATAGAAGAGAATAAGAACAATCCCATTATTATTGACTCTATGATTTTAAGCTCGACAGTCAAGTCAAGGCAGTCGAAAAGTCAAGCTTTACCTAAGGCAGTTGACCAAAGTGAGCCAATCATTCCGAGGCAGCATTTTGAGACAGTAATCCACGCCTTTATCACCACTCGGCTGGATTACTGTAATGCATTGTATTTGGGAGTAAGTGTGTCCTCTATCGCTCGTCTTCAGTTGGTACAAAATGCTGCTGTGTGTCTTTTAACCTCCACAGATAAACATTCTCCCATTTTAGTGTTGCTCCATTGGCTGCCTGTTCATTTTAGAATCCATTTTAAAATCACTTTTTGTTTTTAAATCCCTCCATAGTCACCACCCTACCTCTCTGTGCTCCTTCACCCTAACACACATGCACATTCTCTAAGATCAGTTGATCAGCTGCTCTTAAGTGTGCCAACAACAAAGCGGAAGCTCAGAGGGGATCGTGCCTTTGCTTTTGCTGATCCCAAATTGCACATCAGACAGGCCTCCTTGTTGTCTGTTTTGAAATCTCTTCTTAAAACCCACCTGTTCTCTCTGGCCTTTTGACACTTTTTGAAATGTTGTTTTTATCTATTTAATTTTCATTGTTTTTATGACTTTTACTTACTCTGTACTTATTTTTCTGTACAGCACTTTGGTCCACTGTCATTGTTTTTAAAGTGCTTTATAAATAAAGTAGTAGTAGGTTTCTTTTCAGCACTGTAGCCAGGATGACAAAGAGTCCGAGCTCTGCTGAGCCATGTATTCCTTTAACTTCCAGGAGTGATTATTTTATGAGCTTTTTTACCAATAAAATTGTTTCTATTAGAGAGAAGATTCATCAAATCCTTCCCACTATTATCACTGATGTATCATCGAGTGCAGCAGATTTAGAAGTATCTTTAGAACCTGATTTGTATTTAGACTGTTTTTGTCCAGTCGATACCTCTGAGCTAACAACAGTAATAGTCTCTTCTAAACCATCAACTTGTATTTTATACCCAATCCCAACCAGACTGTTCAAGGAAATTTCCCCATTAATCAACACTTCCATATAGGATCTAATCAATCTGTCTTTGTTGACAGTATATGTACCACAGAGTTTTATGGTCGCTGTAATTAAACCTTTACCTAAAAAACCTACTCTTGATTCAGAAGTGAATTAATTACCAACCTATTTCCAATCAAGTTCTTAATGAAAATATTGTTGCAGCTCAACTTTGTGATTATTTACGCAGAAAAAATCTTTTTGAAGAGTTTCAGTCAGGATTCAGAGTGTATCATAGCACAGAAACTGCACTGCTGAAAGTTACCAATGATCTCCTCTTAGCCTCTGATAGCGGACTTGTTTCTGTGCTTGTCCTGTTGGATCTCAGTGCTGCATTTGATACGGTCGATCACAGTATCTTATTAAAGAGACTTGAACATGTTATTGGGATTAAAGGAACTGCATTAGGCTGGTTTAAGTCATATTTATCTGATAGATTTCAGTTTGTTCTTGTAAATTAAGAATCCTCCTCACACACCAGAAATGGAGTTACCCAGGGTTCTGTGCTTGGACCAATTATTTTCACTTTGTACATGTTTCCATTAGGTAACATTATTAGACAGCATGGCATAAATTTCCATTGCTATGCTGATGATACTCAGCTGATACTCATACTTATCTATGAAACCAATAGGTTGGTCAGACTACAAGCATGTCTTCAAGACATAAAGACCTGGTTGATACAGAATTTTCTGCTCTGAAATTCAGACAAAGTTGAAATTGTTGCCTTCTGGGACTGCCTTCTTTCACCTTCATAATATTGCCAAAATTGGGAACATCATGTCTCACAGTGATACAGAAAAACTGGCCCATGCATTTGTTACTTCAAGAAGGACTACTGTAATCCTTTATTATTTGTCTATCCAAAAAATACTTAATTGGGCTTGGAGGTATCTGAGATGAACCATCACACAATGGAAATATGTGTTGTGGTCAGATGAATCATTGTTCCAGATCTTTTTGGGAAGAAATGAACACCTCTGGACCAAATGACTATCCAGACTGTTAGCAACAAGTCCAAAAGCTACAGTCTGTGGTGACATCAATGTCCTTGGCCAAACTAATTTGCACGTTTTTGAGGGCAATAAATGCATAAAAAGTTCATCCAGATTTTAGAAGAACATATGCTGACATGATGACAAGATGACATCTATTCTGACATGGCTATAGAAAAAGGGGTTACCAGTACTGAACTGGACCGCCTGTAGTCCTTACCTGTCCAAACAGAGAATGTTTGGGGAATTCTAAAATAAAAAAATTCAATGACACACTTTGACACTAATTTGCAGGACAAATCGGCAAAAAGTACATCTGAAACACTTCATTGCTTGCTATCCTTATTTTCAGAACATGTTTTAAGTGTTGTGAGAAGGAATGTCAATATTACAAAGTGGTGAAAGCTTTACTGTCCCAACTTACGTTATGGAACGTGTTGTAGGCCTGTTGTGCGTTCCCTTTCATGTCCTTCACTCTTTTATGTTTACATATGTTCATGCAAAAGGAGACTTAAGTTTATGTTTTTATTGTTCAAATCGCAATGACTGAACAGTTTATAGGTTTTACATTGGCTTCTGGCATTTTTGGCATTAATTATGGACATTAGTATGAGTGAAAACAATGCAATACATTTCTTTTTCTATTAGCCTAAACACACATACATTTACAAACATGTGTACTAACACTGGAAACATATAACTTAATAAATGTGAAGAATCTGACAAATTAATATTTTGTACCACAATTTTCATTGAAAACACTGATTAGAAATTAATAGAGTATGTGGGGAAATAAAGATTGTGACTGAACACAGTAATGTGAAAATGACTTCAGAAATTTCAAAGATGAAGAACCAAGTACCATTTTCAGACAGTTCTAGAGTTGGCTGATTAGAGCTCTGTGATGATCCCCAAAGGCGAGACTGAGACATTCAAAGGGAATCTGAATGCATCGTAGAAATACATTCTGCGATGTAAACAAATGATCAAAAGGCAGAGAGTTATCTGAAGAACAGACTGAAGCTTTGATGCAGCAGAGGGGGCTGGCAGGAGGGGCTACGACCTTAACTGCAGGTGTTTTCCAACTGCGGGGAGGGTGGGGGAACATGGTGGGGGGTAAAGGAAGGGTTGAGCCAGGTAGGAGGCAGGGATATGCCAGTGGATGGACGTGCCTTTTAGTATCATGCGTGTTATGTTGGGGTAGAGTGAGCCTCAGAAAACACACATGGTCCCTTCCTAGAGGCAACTAGATAGTAGGGGGTTAAGTGGAAGTAAACTGCCTTCCAGTTGCCATAAGAGCACCACCTGCAGGAGAAAAACTCATTGAACAAACACAGCATATGTGTGCACACTTTGCTTTATACACACACATGCTGAGGCTTCCTCCAGGCAACTTTCTTCAAACTGTCAATCTGTGGCACCCTCCCTTCTCCAGCCTGTTGGACCGCACAAGAAATTTAACTTCCAGGAGGCACCTAGAGAGGACATACAGAGCACTCCGTCTGAAGACAACAAATTTCCCAACATAAACAGCCTGTAGCTAAGCTTTAAAATCTCATATCAAACTCCTTAGAGTATCCACTACAAACACACATGGTTGTTGTACCATGCTGTCCAATCAGTTATCCTTACTTAGAAAGTGCATGTAGACAAAATATGTAAGAGACTGTAAAAAAAAATAAGATGTATAGGTTAGGCTCTGAATCAGTATAATATTCTAAGTAGCTGGAACATCAGCATATATTTGATGTTCTCTAGCAAATCGAATGTTTATCGTGAGAGAGAGCAAATAAATACAATGAGAGCAACAAGCATCCATGACATCTCTTACCTTTTATTCTCAATTATCTCCAAGCTGTTTATGTCAGTGCCAAGTTATTAATACAATAGAAATCAACAGGCTCCAGTCCTCTGGGTGACTTTGATGGGAAGGACATTTAATCCAAATTTATGCACCTCAGGTAGAGCTTCAGGTCAAGGACAGTGTGGGCTTGAATCCCAGAGCCATGTTGTAAACAGAGCAGCCATTTACCTGCCAATCACCAGCCCTTTGCTGGAGGACTGGACACGGATCTGCAATATCCACAGTCAGCAGGCAAACAAGATATATATATATATATATGTGGGCGTGTGCGTGTGTGTGTGTGTGTGTGTGTGTGCAAGTGTGTGTGTGCAAGTGTGCGTATGCAGTGAGAGTTTTGCATCCAGAGTGCTTTTGACCTCCAGGGTGAGACAATTTGGAGTTCCTTCAAGCAGTATGAGTGGAGATGGCGTGGCAGACCTCACTGGCCCTGTCCTCCTCTATCACACTGTCAGTTAGCCCTAATCAAAGCTGACATATTGTCTGTCTGTCAGTTCATTCGATGGCCATGTTGACTTCAGAGTTTGTGCTGTTGTTTCTGAGCCTGGATATGAAGGACATAATAAGAGTTATGGCTTCTGCTAGTGCAGTTGCAAATTGCCTTGATGTGTAAAGTCTTTGAGTGGGTGCACCCGTCCTTCTCCTAAAAGTAGAGAAACTACGAATACAGCTCACACAAAGCCATTGAAATCAAATTTGGTAATGCTTCCATGTTAAGTCAGATGGAACTCTCTAATGCTGCCTCAGCTTACTATCCACCTCTCTTATCTGGCCATGATTGGTTGATGGGATTCATTTGCGTGTCCAAATAATATCTCTAAAGGAGGTTTGTGATTTCATCACTACAGACAGAGGAGGGAAATGGACAAAGAATATGGTGAATAAGGATGTACATGTAAAGAAAAGCCTTTATCAGGGCAAGAGCTTTTAAATAATTAGGTGAGTGGCTGCAACCATTCTTGGTGATATTTGCATTTTTATTTTTTAGTTGAATTCCTACAGACCTAATCATTTCATTTCTGCAAATGTGAGTCATTTGTAAGGCGCCCACATGATTAAGCTTTCCAGTCTCGCATAAGCTCAGGATGGAAAACTAACGACTTAAGGAACTCAGAATGGTAGCTGTCTCTTATTATGCAGATACTTACTGCAGTGACAAAAGTGGCACACTGTGCGACATTGTGTTCCCTAAAATTACCACAGTACCAAAAAGCAAAGCACTCAAGCTGGAGAAGTAAAAACATGCAGGAAATTCAGACACTGACAGACTATAGGTACCTGAGAAATGTTTTTGGTTCAGTTTAGACTACAGGTGGAAGCCTTCAAACGAATCTGTCAACATGTAGACACGTTCTCTGGCAACAGCTGGTGGTAACCAGAAATGAAATGTTCCTTACAAATAAGTTATTGCAAGAAAGTTTTTAGCGCCCTTCTTCACCACAACTGAAACAATATTCAATCATTTCTGTGATTTAGTGAGAGTTCAATTGAGATTGTATATCGATAGAATAGATCTAGTCATTATTACCATGGGGAGATATGAGGACGCAGAGCTCCATTCCCCTTCAGCTCCAGTACAGCTTTCATCTCAATGTGATTGCTCAATTGCATGTTTATCACCCATGACATTGGCGAAATGTTTCTTTCCCAGAGTCACCTCATAAAACCCTCATTTACAAAAGTTTAGCTGAGATTAGTCCATTAGCCAAATTACCTAGCCAAGCAGTTGATTTCCAAACGCAGCATCTTCAATCTGCAACACAGCATGGGACCTCGCTCCGAGAAGACATAAGAGAAAAAGTGTGAGACGGTGGAGGAAGCCCAGAGAACACAGGAAAAGACTTGTGCCAGGGGAGAGATCTCTAATCTCTGCAGCAGTGTGTGAGTCACCCAACCTCTACCCTTTCCTTGGGTTCAACTTCACGGAGCAAAACATGCATCGCTTATAATGTCAGCAACCTTCATAAGAGCCAGACCCACTCTATCCTGTGCTGCTTACTCTTAATTGAAGGATCAGGAAAGGGTTCGTTCTGAGTGTCCTTCACAGACAGTGGTAAATATCAGAATGGCTCTGGGTGTATGCAGTGTGAATTTCAGTCACCTCTCTTATTAGGAGTCTGATTCCTGGCCATATGGATAAAGTGCAAAGGGACTCTTGAGAGGGGATTCTTGAGGGCTCTCATCATAAGATGTCTGTTTGGTCGCCTTCGTAATATGTTAGTGAGTCTGTATTTTTTATGAAGTCACAATGCCTTGCAAACTCTCAGCATTGTATGCCATTTTCTTACTTTTTCGTTATCACTCAATGGCCGACGGAGAGATTAAAAGAGCATTAATTGAGTTAGTACAATTACTCAATTTTCTTTCCCTAAATCTTTGTCATTCCCCTCCATCTTCCAGCACTGCACTTTGGGACAGGTCCTGTGTCTAAACTAAGGCTTGACCCCTTATTTAAATAAGTTAATATAGTGTACTGTTTATGAGGAGAGAAATGGGGGAGAATCCTGTATCAGTTTCATACAGTTGGCTCCAGGGAGAATTTGATTCCCTTTCATCTGTCACTCTCAAGGTGTCATTCTCCACCCCAGGTTGTTATCACCACGCAAGCTCTGACAGCTTCAAGCCGCTTGCTTGAGGAAAAAAAAAGAAAGAAAGAAAACGTTGCAAAGAATGCATGTGGAAGGAGACAAAAATGACATATCGCTGTGCACAGACGTGGACTGATGCTACTCTATTCAGAGTATTTTAATAAGCAGTGAAAACCAAAGCACAATGTTCACTTTATGTTGATCATAGGTAATTCTTGGATTACTCTGTAAAGTCTTGTTAATACCCTCTTCAATACCTATTATGCCATGTTGTCATGCATTAGAAGTACAATGTAAATAAAAGCATTCATGGAATAACCCATATTTCCTGGAGAACAATTTCTCTTTCATAAAAAAACACTCTGGCAGGACAGAATATACTCTTTGTATTCACAACGCACAAGTTCCTTCTCACTTCAAACACAAAGCAATCTTTCAAACAGAGCTCTTCCTCTCATACAAATGGACATGAATTAGTTTGAAGTGAAAACTTCTACAGTAATGATTGATTGCATGTTTGACTTATTGGATGAGCAACTGCATGGTAACAGAAAAAAAAGCCCACATGTGGGGACTGTTCTGTATTTAAGCAGCACTTTTTAAACCTCAGATAGGTTTTCACAACGTACTTCATGATGTGTTTCTCATCAACGCATTCGCGCACACTCTACTTCATGCAACTATCTTTTTCTTTCATACATACACTCACACACAAGAGAGCATTGGACACTTTGACAACTGGAGGGCTTAAGATCAAAAATTGCCGTGGATGATTATTTTTAATTGAGTGTGACAGCAATGCTATCATGACAATATGAATGTATTGGCATGCATTGGCCTGAGTAGTAAAGGCACATTTATTTCCTTGGTTGCCTTTGAAAATGTACAATGTACTCATTTTTTCTAACATTTTCACATCCTCTGAGGGGAAGCGGTACCAAAGTGTAATTTAATACAGTGAAGGTGGTGGCAAAAAGTGGCCTATTTCCAGAGGGTATATTGAGATTTGTCATGTGGACAGCAAGTGGGTCGATACTTCAGCAACAGCGACAAGCAAATATTTCTCAATCAAAAGGTTCATATTTGGAAGAAGAGTAACACACATACATTAAAGAGTAGATCCGGGATAGCTGTCATTTGATAGACTGTACATCTAACACGGTCTGATCTGGACTGACCACACTCTGGTTTGCTTGTGGCACAAAATATGACCAAGAGAAAATAATGGGACAATAGTTTCTTTGTATAGGCAAATACGTTTACCAAATGACTACAAAGGTGACTGCACCATAAGGGCAAGTCTAAACTGTGTAAGCATTCTATAATAGGTTTATGAACCCTCATCTTTCACTTTCTTCAGTAAGTTTATCTCGTCTGCTGCTGAAAATAATATGTGCTATGTGGTTCTCTAATGGTCAGTTAGTCATTCACTTGAAGGGAAGTTTCTGAATAGAAAAGCATGGCCCAGAAATATTTGGAAAGAGGCCACATTTTGATAACTTGGTGTAAAAATACAACTATGATTTATTTTTTGATATGAGCTCAAATTGCAACCCTCGGTTTTAATTTTAGGGTATGTAAACTGGTGGAAGGGTTAATAAATTACAGCCCTTTAAAATTAGATAAGTAAATAAGAAAAACAATCAATAATGAGTTGATTTTTAATATTCTGTCAAGAATATTTTGCAGACAAATCTGCTTTAAATCCAGAACGCATGGACATTACCAAAGAATTGTAATTATACAGTTTATGTTGTATGCGTGAGATCAGGAGCTGCTCCAATCCTTTTTCCATAATTTTGATACAGGTCTATACAAGCATCATCTGTTCAGGCTTTTAAAAAGTTTTTTCTGGCATGTCTTTTCTTGAGGCTTATGAATGGTTCACTTTGTGATGAACCATATTTGATCAGGTAAAAGGGTTGTTATGAAACCTTTAATGTATGTGCCTTCCTCCTTAAGAGTGTTCCTTACTTGGCAGGATATTGAAAAAGGGTTTTTCCCTACCATGAAAATAATGCTGTGATCATCCAGCACTGTGGTCTTCAGCAGGTAACCAGCTAAGCTAAGCTCATCCGTTCATTTATCTTATTCTTCCTTCAATTTTTTTTCTTTTCTCTCCGAATACCTAACTGTTATATTTTCAGTAATCTTAATGTTCATGACATTCCACAAATGTTTTTTTCATGTTTTGCTCCCAGTAACAGCTTTCAAATCCAAATGTTATGAATCAACTCCAGACCTTTAACCAGCTTAACAGATGAAAAGAATAATGACATTGACCACACCTGTCTCTTTTACCACATTTGAGTAAGTTAATCAGATTAATTCAAGCTTAAATTAAATTTCCTTCGTTCAGTTTAAGTAATCAAACTACTTGCTTTAAAATGAACAATTTATACAATGACACCACATGACATTACATGCACTTAATCACTCCACCACAGGACTTTATTTATTTTATTTCTCAGATATAGGATTCATAAAAATGACCACTTGAGCCTACTAGCAGGTGGAGAAGGGCACCTAGGCAAAATATGTTCATAAGAGACTACAACTTGATAATAATTGAAGCAAAATGGATTCAACAGCCTGATAAAAACAATTTCCAATCATTATAGTTTGGGTGCTGCACCTGTTTTGAATGTATGTGAAAGCAGAAAACCTGAGTTAAGTTCAAAGTTCACTTGCTAACCTGATGAGCCTAGATGTGGCTATGGTTTTAACAATCACCTGTTATCAATGAATATAATGAGTTCAGTACAATTGTAATATGCCAGCTGGGATTTTGAGCATTGATGGCACACTTGTAAATTGCAAATTGCACATTGGCCAAAATCCCTTTTGTGAACATGTTGCTCCCTGTGTGTATGAAGAACTAACTAGCTAATTTAAATCACTTGCCAGTATCATATTGTAAATGTTGCAGTTAAAACGTATGTAAAATCCAGGTCTACTGAGGCCATGTTGGAAGAGAAATGTTAAATAAATACCTTTAAAGACTGTGATTTCTTTGTGTTGCTTCTCAACTAATTTCTAGATGAACTGTTCAAAGGTTCAACATGAATTTGATGGATTTGATACTTACATCCATCCATTTTACGCACAATTTCAGTTTGAATGTGACACATCAATCACTGAAGCGTGCGTGCTTCAAGGGAAAAGAACAGCAGCAGGCAAAAATGTGAGATCTGTGTGGAGAGATGTTGAAATTATAACCCTCCTCAATGAGAAACATGAAAAACCATCTAGTTTGAACATTCCTCCTCATCATTTGAGGTTAGACCAGTGTAACCGGTAAATTCCTGCATTGCGCTGGTTATTAAATTGCTGGTTGTTAAATTGCCGTGACACAGCGTGATCTCTTGGAGAGACAGTCTCGTTTATTTTCTGAGAGTAAAGGCTGAGTTATACTTCTTAACTGCCCTTGCGCTTGCGTCTTGCGCGTATGTTAATGGCTCGAGACGTTTATACTTCATTTTGCTTTGTCGGCGGTTGCGTGTGCTGCGTGGCGATTCACCGCCAGGACAGTAGGTGGAGTAGCAGGTTTTTTCAATGACAAGCCTACTACGATGAAAGGAAATTCACCGCTAGGAGCTCTTTGGCAAGTCTCTCTTCCATAGATTCATGCTTCTTCTTCTTCTTCTTCTTCTTGTAAATAGCCGGTATTTTGTCAGATTTTCAACACCTTGGGGGTCTAAACGACTACTTTCTCGCCTGAAAATGTTTCAAATGTTGCTAAAGTTATATATTTACAGAGTTTAGCCTATAGCTTAAGGGAAATCAGCTTTTCAGGCCGGCTGATTTCGGCTCGGGCAGGAGTGAAGTGCACTGTGTGTAAACGCTCTGCATACTGTCAGATCGATCAAGTAGTAGGCGGTTTCGACCACAGCCAGTGGCTTGCGCTTGCGTCTTGCGTGAAGTTTACAAAATTGAGGTGACACACGCAAGCACGCAAGGGGGGGCTTGCAACCGCGCAAGGGCTTGCGTTGCGGCTTGCGGCTTGCGGCTTGCGTTGCGTCTTGCGTTACCGACTATAAACCAGGCTTAAGAAACACCACCATGTAAAATGCTGCACATTTCAGTTCCTCTCCAACAGGAGAATTGTACAAAAAGGGACAGGGGTAAGGGAGCCAAAGGAATCTATAGAGGGTCCCAAGAAGAAACCAGGAAGAAGGGGCTTACAACTTAAAGTGAAACTCAGAGGTTTTAGTAATCCTTGTTGAAAACTTCAACAGATTTTGTATAATTATGACACGAAGTTCAAGTAATCCAGGTTACACCAGCACACTTTCAAGTATGGCATATGCATGTACCCTTTATGCAGCATTGTAGTAAAAGGAAAAAGGTAATAATTTCCATTTTGTTTTGCCAATTTTCTTTGGTTAAACACTCTTAACCAAAGACCTTAGATACATACAATGTTGCCAACTCCTTGGTAAGGAAAGTAGCTATTGGCTGCCCTAAAAGCTAAAAGTCACTAGAAGATTGTCATCGCCTAATTTGCATAATTGGCAATGTGCATGTTATTGTAATTGACTCTGTAGGACAGAGGAATAATGTGGGAGAGACACAAACTGAGGAAAGAAAACCCTAAATATGCTTGGAACTATAAATGCACATTTTGCAGTGATTTATTTTAGTGCAGTGATTATTTTTTGAAGACAAAGAAAATTTTACATTTTCAGTCAGGGCACAGAGGGGTGATTCATTGACGCAGAGGGGTGAACATCAACCTGCTCTGACTGCAGCTGCGGGGGACCTCTGCGTGAAGACTGGGCTGACTGTGAGTGCTTTGGGACGGGGTGGGGCCCACGGCATTTTCTTTTCAGAAGAGTGAGAACGATACCTGCTTTCACGTCAGAGTCTCCAAAAGTCTTGAATTTCTCGCTAATTGCTCTTAAAAAAAAAAAAAAAAAGAGTCGCTAGAGGGGAATAAATACTTTAAGATGTGGAGTTGACAACATACATTGATGTATTTGAATGGAAACCTAGCAACAAAGCAGCTATCTTTCCTGTAGACTTTGTCTTTTGTGTGAGAAATGTGAGCTCATACGTTATTTGATTCGTCTTTTTGCTCTACAGTGTAAATGTATATATTTTTCATCATAATGCCTTAAGACATCTTTGTATGGATGCATAGAACAATGAACAAAAAAAATGGACTTCACCCTAAATACCAGTTTCAGATATGATTCTTTTTTAAAGAGCTCAATGAACCTATCTTAAATTGTATAAATGTAAAAGTGGGTGAAGAAACCAGCCGTGTGACACCTTCCTTCCTCTCATTTGGCACTTGCTAGGCCTATCACTTATTATCCCCTGTTCAGACAACAGAGTGACTTTTTCAGCAGAGAATCCCTTCTTTGCCCTCCCTGACACTTCAATTCATTCTTCACATCTCTTCAGAAAAAAAATAGAAACAGTGACGTACAAAATTCCCTGACACTCAGAGATTGTAATAATCTCCTCTCTTCTTTCCATTCTTCAATTTCTACTGTGTTCTCATAAAACAAATTTATGATAATCCATCGCTGTTGTCAAATCCACATGAGGACAGCCAAACATGCTTTTTCTCACGCTCGTATATACGTACGCTTGGAAGCGCAACTGCATTGTGTTCTGTTATAATTACCTCGAGCACACTTTCATACACATACTTTTACCAGTCCTTTGGATTTTGGAATTATCATATCACTGCAAAGATTCTGAAGTTCACATAATTCAAAAATCCCTGGATCTAATGCCTGAATTCCACATAGTGCAAGATGAACATATGCTAATCTGCTTTGATGTTCTAGGGGTGTATGTATGGCTCACAGTAGACCATCGTCTAACTCAGAGTCAGAAGCTAGCAGAGGGGGAAGTCAACAGTGAGGATTGTTGTCTGTTATCAAATGGTGCAGCGTTGTCGTTGAATTGTCTGATGATGATTACAAGCTCAGCTAACCTACTGCTGCCAAAAACTGGTTTGCATGTATAAGCATACACTTCAGGAAGTCCCTATTTCCAACCAAGACATAAATTGGCACATGACAGAGCAACTGAAATGTCAAACTGGTCTTTGGCACAAAATTATAAGAAGAGGTGGATGCTTCTGTTGACAGCTATTAGCAAAGCATACGGTTGGCTTCATATATATGAATGTTTAGTGTACAGACAAAATAATACACTTGTCCAACTCTCTGCAGGAAAGAAAGTAAGTAAGAAAGCATTCCCAAAATGATTCCATGGTTGCACAGGACATGCTTCCATATAGAAGTGTTTATCTTTGAGCTCATGCTAGCAGTAATGGCACTTAGCTGTGTTCGGTTTGGCTGCAGTTGCCCCTGTTAATAGGTTTCTTGTGAGTGGCCCTGCTGCTGCTCTGCAAAGGTAATATGTCAGAGTCCGAGTCCCTCTGGCCCTGCAGTCTGTCTCACCACCATCCTGCGCCACTCCATCAAGTTGTCCCTCTGCACAGACAAGCCTCAAGGGGTGACGCCTGCCCAGGAGAGTCCAGAAGTCTTTAGGTAATGTTAGATAGAGATACAGCACTGCAGCGGTGTGTGTGTTTGAGAGAAAGAGAGAGAGGGAGCAAAAGAGATAGAGAGGGAGAGAAAGACGTAGGTTGTGAGGCTTTGATAAAGTCTATGTGGCTTAAATTTGTGCAGTTAAAGAAACCACTTCCCACAAACTCACTTCTCTTCAAGACAGGCATTACTGAACAGTAAAAGACATAGACGAATCAAATGGATATATTTTTTTAAATCTCATAGCCAACACTTATGCTGCTTCTATTTTCTTAGATATTTTTTGATATTCTAGTTGTTTTGGTTTTTTTTCCCTCTTTCAGAGGCTTCTGTGTGTATCTGAATGTCATATTAACTCTGATTTGAAATCCGAGACATTGGTATGTTTCCCAGGACACCCGCATGTACAGACATTGATATAGTGTCCATTTCTTTTATCTTAATACACAAAATATGTCTTGTTCTTATTATATCTTTATCTTGGTGACTCTGCATGTTGAAGTTCTGTCAGCTTGGTTCTCCTTCTGAGGAATAGATTTATATTTTAGAATAACATCTTTGCTTTGACTCTAACATAAACCAGAATTTTCTTTGCTTCAAATAGGACTGTTTTAGACAGTATACTGTATCATTTGTTTTTTCATTAAAAAAGATAATATCAATTTCAAGAATGCATTTGAGAATTCTTAATACAAAAAGATAATATCAATTTCAAGAATGCATTTGAGAATTCTTAATACACGCAAGGAAAAACCCCTTCTTTCATCTACACTGTAACTGCCTACTGGTCATCTCAACATCTTATTATATACTTACTCAGGTATACACTGGTTTTATACCTTATTTTCTAAAATGAATTAAAAAAAAATTATTAGAACCTGAAAACTCAAAGCCCTGCTTCAAAGTCTGTGCCATTTGTTTTAAAATGTATTTGCCTGTGAAACAGTGATGATCGCAGATTGTATATTAAGAAGGATATTGTCCCCTGTGTGGATTCTGAGAAGAAAACAAATTAATCTTTTATCAAACCTTCCTCTGTTGCATTAACTTTCACATATTGTTTTATTGCTATTTTAGCTCAGATTTACCAGGTGGTGGTTGGCTTTATTAGGCATATAAAGGATCTAATATGAAGTGAAAAACTCGAGCTTATATCATTCTCAAATGGAAACTCCTTTGCTGAAGTGACTACAGGACAGATTTAAGTTCCTGACGAGGATAGTCAGAGCAGAGGTATAAACAGAAGTGTGTTCTATTGCTAACCAATATTTACTACCTCAATAAATACATCTGCTAATCAACCCAGGTTACTGACTGTAAGACCTACAGATAGGTGATTTGGCCATTGGACATCGATCCTGCAGGTTCAACCCCCTAACGCACCAAAAACAGTAAGCTGCTGATGAGTTCACAGTGAGCGAACCATATTCTCATAGCAGCACGCAGAATACGTACATTGTTCCGCAGCACAAAATGTTGCAGTTTCACCATAAATACTTAAAATTGTACAATGACTACGTTTTCATAACTCTGTTCCCGGCAGAGTTTCATCTTAACTTTCAGTTAGGCAACACAACAACATTCTTCATCAGCATGTTGATGTGTACATGAGATGATGTCCATCTTCCATGTGTTGCTACAGAGACATATAAGGAGTGAGGAAGGGATTGTTGCTGATTACTGTACATGCATTGTTGTGACACTGAAAACCTTTGTTCTTGTGATCACTGGTTCAAAATTCCTCCTGCACAATATTTTCAACAGTCATTGTATTTTTCTACTTCCCTCCCACTTAAAATCCCTTACTTCGGAATGGTTAGCGTAGCTTATGGTTAGAATGAATGTCTAAATGTTACAAAATACATAGCTAAACAGTCACAAAAAAGTCTACGTGGTTATGAGTTATACACTTTACTATTTGTGAATTGAGATTCGTGTCATGTTCTGTAAGAAATGCTGCCCAACAGAGAACTTTAAGTGGAGTAACGTACATATTACAGTTTGTGGTACTGGGTTGCAGAGAAGATGAAGACACCCATGATCCATCTTTATATACAGTTTATGGATGGTGTCAGACAGCCAAACAATGTCCATTTAAAACTCACCATCATTCTGCAACATCAACATCTAAATCTAAACACTTTTATGCCATTCGTTTGATCCTACTTGTAAATTATAGTCTGGCAGTAAGCCTCACATGGCAAACTTATCTATTCTAAAAAAACAAGCAACATAATGTAGCAGTCACAAGTAGGTTGAGTCGGTGGGGTTGGCAATGTCATTTTAAGTTTTTAGCCTTAAATGGTCATAATCTAAATTCCAAAATCTAAATAGGTGTTTAAATGGACATCAGGTCTTTTCAAAATGAATTTGGTCAATGAGCAGACTCATTGACCAAGCAAACATCTACACAAATCATAAAGGACAGCTATAGTGTATTACAACATGGATGTTGTGTTTATAAGGAAAAATTAGATATTTCAGATGAATATGGAGCTGTGCTATTAAGGGCCTTGTAGGTGGTCTGAAGGATTTAAAATCCTGGGCTAAATACTATTGGGAGCTAAAGCAGAGAGGCTAAAACAGGAGAAATGTCATTTTTCTTGGCGATAGCGATTATAGCTCTCACTTTTTGGAACAGCTCCAGTACTTTAAGGGAATTATTTTGATACCCAGTACTGGCACTGCAGTCATCCAGCCTACAAGTGATAAATGCATGGACCAGCTTTTCAGCATCGCTTTGGGACAGAATGCTCCTGATTTTGATGATATTACTCAAAGAAGGCTGCTCTTGAGACCTGTTTACTCTGTGTATGAAAAGACAAATCTTGGTCAAAAATGACTCCAATGTTCTTCATGATACTGGATACGAAACACCAAGTACAAATTGCTAGATCATTTTATTTTCAAAGAAAAAACAAACGTAAGTGAATTGTACAATTTGTGTAATATCAGCAGACACCTTGTGTTCTAACCCATTTTAACCTTTTGGCTTAGCTCTGCTCTGCTGTCACATCTTAAGTGAGCACAAGCCTCAAGATAACAAAACACTAAGTAAGTGCTAGTACTAGCAAGTGCTTACTGTGCAGCACAGTTCATTTTGAAATAAAGGTCTGTGCCAGATACCGACTGAAATTTCCCTTTAAAACAGCCGGCTGAGTTCCTTCTGAGTGTTTGGATTAAGATGCTGATAATGAATTGTCACATCCACGCATATATCCCCTGCCTGATTGGAAGGAGGTTCACCTCAAAATGAATAAAAAAAATGTAAGAGGCTTCCAACTACTCTCCATAAACCAACAACTCATCTATTTTGCTGAAATAAATTTGAGTATTATTCAACTGTTGATGTGAATGGTGAGGTCAGAAAATCTATTACACAACAAAAGCTTAGTTTTTGTTCTGTAATATTATCTACTCTTGAAAATTCTGCCAGTGCTTTGTGAACCTTGGCCGCCATTTATCATCCTGGCTATCAGTATGTCATGGCTGATGTGTCAGTAACAAAAGCAGATTCAGCGTATGACTTGCTGTTCCCAATACCTTTATCTGTCAGCAGTGGTATTAGCCAACAACACTGTCACACTCACTCTCCTTTTCTTCCAGCAGAAGCCTAAGATTGGATTGATTCTCTCTCTCTTTCACTGGGTTTCAGCAGAACTATCGGAGGGCGTTGATTCCCTCACAGTTCAGGCGAGACCAGACGCTGTGTTGCTCAGCAAGAGGCAGAGGCGTAGCCGAGCGGGGAGAGGTCACCGATATGATTATCCCCAAGTGTCAATACAAAAGGGAGACGTGAGAGAGGTCCCCGCTGAGCTGGAAAATGAATGGCTTTGACCTCATCAAACCTGCGGAAGCATCTTCACTCGCTAATTAAGATTGAGTGGAGGAAAGTCATCATTGTGCAGCGCTGGCCATTTTAGCTGAGGATTATCAAGCACACTTCACTTCACTGCTCTTTTTTATTTATCAAAAATAGTCTACCCAGAACGGGAGAGGTGATGCAGCTGGCAGCAATATTGTAATCATGATAACAGCATTTTCTCAGTAACACCAGTCCAGCCTTCTAGTCGTCCGACCCGCTGCGTTAGATTGTGTGCTTGTAGTTATTTCAACCACATTGTAAGGGAGTGATGTCCCAATAACAGGCTCGTTATTTCCAATTAAAGTCTCTAACATCTATCATAAACTGCCACTGTAAACCAGGCAAAGGGCCATTATCCATTCCATTAATACTGTTTATACAAGTAGAAGGCTGTAGGGGGACAATGTGCATTGAGTGTGTATATGCCTGGGGAGAAGGGGGAGGGTGAAACAGCTGCATCTACAGTAATCTGAAAAAGAAAGTACAGCCCTGTCAATTCAACATCAACATCAGGACATAATAACAAAATAATTTGGTTCCTATCAGGTCTTAATGTCAAATAAATAGATTAATAACGCCCAACACATTACACAGTGTCATTATTTACAGAAAGTAAGGCAAAATGCACACGCAGTGTGTGAAAAATGAACTCCACTCTTACTGATTCCATTAGGATTAAAAGCAGGTGATGCTAATCATCACGTAGATCATCTGAGCTCCTTCATAATAGCAGAATTTTTTAGTTTGCTAGTCTGGAGAATTACAGTGCACGTTCGGTAACTGAGAAGTAATTGTTTCTGATTATAAATTTCAGAAAGATTATAAGGCCATTTCCAAACAATTTAGAATTCAGCATTCAAGAGTTAGAAGGATTATTAACAATTGGAAAGCATTCAAGACAATCTACCCAAGAGTGGTCATCACAGCAAGTTTATAATAATTTGAAAGAAAGAAAGAACAAAAAACAAAGAGCTACATCTCAGACTTTAGAGGCCCCAGTTAGGATGTTAGATATTAAAGTTCATGAGAGTGAAGCTTCAGAAAGACTTTTCAACTATGGCTTGTTTGAAGACTTGCCAAGAAAAAGCCTCTTCTCTCTAAAAAGAACATGTAAGGTGAACAAACCACAAGACTTCTGGAACAATGTACATTGGACAGGGGAGACCAAAGTGAAAGTGTTTTGTTTGGCAAAACTGAACATATCAGCACAAACACATAACAACTGTTAAGCACGGTGGTAGAGGGCTGATGATTTGGGATTGTTTTGCAGCTAAAAGATCTGGGCATCTTGCAGTTAATTCATGCACACTTCAATAAACTGAAGAAACTTTGTAAAGAAGAGTGGACCAAAATTCCTTCACAACAAAGTGAGAGACTGGTGTCATACAGATAACGATCGCCTCATCAGCCTCACCAGCAGCGTGGGCAAGCTCCTAGAGCGTATGATCAACTCACGGCTAGTTTGGCACCTGGAGAAGAACAACATCATCACTCCAGAGCAGACAGGATTCCGCCAACATCATTCCACTGACGATCAAGTGACCTACATAGCCCAGAAGATCGAGGATGGCTTCCAGGACAAACAGCATACACTGGCGGTGTGGATAGACATGGAGATGGCGTATGACAAAGTCTGGAACGATGGCCTCCGAAGGAAGCTCCAGAAGAGTGGTGTGACTGGCTGTATGTACCAGTGGATCTCATACTACCTGAACAACAGAAAGAGCATACAGTCAGAAGAAGACACTGAGAGAAGGAATCCCTCAAGGTGGTGTCCTCTACCCTATTCTTCATCTCTATCAACGACATCGTCAAAGATATGCCACGCAAAGTCCAGGGAGCCATCTATGCAGACGATCTTGTCCTATGGTGCTCTGAAGAACACCTCACAACTGCCAATACAGACTACAGCAGGCGCTGAATGTTCTCGAAAGCTGGACAAAACAGTGGCTGGTGACAATCAATGCCAAGAAAACCACTTACGCTGTTTTCAGCCTCTCACCCAAAGAACAGAAGGCCAACCTACAAATCAAAGGACAAACTCTGCTTGCTGAGAACAACCCCACGTACCTGGGAGTCACTTTTGACAAACGCCTAACGTGGAAGAAGCAAGCAGAGAAAGCAGAATTAAGAGCAAAAGTATGACTTGCCCTCATGAAGAAGTTGGCAGGAACAACATGGGGTGCAGACAACTCGACCCTCAGGAGACTGTACACTGGTAGAGTCAGGCCAGTGCTGGAGTATGTCATGACTGCATGGGGCACTACAGCCAAATCCAACTTTGAACGTTTTAGCAAGGTTCAGAATCAAGCTACCCATATCATCACAGGGGTCATGAAGTCTCCGCCAATTCAGGAACTTGAAACCATCACAGAGCTCCAGCCCCTTGAGGACCGCAGAGCCGCCAAACTCCTGACCCAGGCTGCCAAGTTCAAGAGGTTGCAAGGCCACCCCATGAAAGACAGATTGTCCCAGCCAACAAAAGGATGGCTAAAGAGAGGGAGCTTTGTACACCGGGAGCAGGATCCTAGAACAGAAAAATCAAGATATCCTTGCCCATGACCCCAAAGGGATACCCCAGTTTCTTGCCGTCCCTGCCTGGAATGAAGGAACCCCTCCCCTCATCCAGTGCAGCATCCCCGGTGTTGGCCCCAAAGATTCCCAAAGCGGCCCTGAAAGAAAGTCCCTCACTCTTGAACACCTCCACACCCAGTTCCCCAAAGAGTTCTGGACTCATGTCGACACCGAACGGAGTAGCAGGAGTCTATGTTCAGTATACAGGATGCAGAGAATAGAAGATTTGCCTCGCTACCGGCCTGTACTCCACTAACTACAGAGCCAAAGCAGAAGCCCTGAAAACAGCAGCAGCCCACATCGAGGTCAGCCCCTACACCAGCCACACGTTGTCTTCCTGACCGACACCCGGTCCATCTTGCAGGCCCTTCAGTCCAAAAGAGATCCAGAACTCAACGACCTGTCCTTGTCTCTCACCTCCCTCTGCTCAAGTCACACAGTTACCTTGCAGTGGATTCCCTCCCACTGCAATGTGCTCGGCAACGAAACTGCTGACTCCCTGGCAAAGGAAGGCACTACAAAAGAGCAGATGGACAGATCTACCTGCTACTCTGAATCCAGGATCATCATTAAGGTTAAGCTGCAGAACAAGTGGAAGCAGCAACATCTACCCCAGAACAGAGCAGACCCATACTACCTGCTGACTCGTCGAGAGAAGGTAACCATTTTCAGGCTCAGGACAGGCCACAACCACTTGAAACACCACCAATATACAAAACTCCGTATCAGCAACACAGAGCAGTGCCCCTGCAGAACAGGCAGCCAGACAACAGAACATCTGATGCAGTCCTACCCGCTCCACCAAGCGCTCCAAGAGAAAACCTGGCACGATCCAATCACAGCAGCCCGGAAGCTCTACGGAGAACTGGAGGACCTGCGACGTACTGCCACCTTCATCGAGAAGACAGGGGAATCCATCTAAAAAATGACGACAACAGCACAACAACAACAACAGATGACAACTACTTCAAGTTATTGCTGCTAAAGGTGGTTCTACAGGCTGCTAATAATGGGATTGACTTAGTTTTTCCACAAACTACTTCTGCATTTTTGTGCATTTAGTGTTTTTCAAATTAATAAATTATGTGTTGCTCTAAATCTGAGTTCGAATTTAACTTCAAGACCTGCTCAGAACCTGATTTTTTTCTTTTATTGTGTCCTGATACATAAAACTTTACAACTGAAGTATCACATGACTGTTGCTCTATCAATGTTTAACAATTTCAAAGTTTGCGAAGCTAATCTTTTTGAATCATAACACAGATGCACGAAAAGCCATGTAACAATATACACTGAGCCGTCAGATCAACAAATAGCCTGTCATCATCTGTGTGCAGCCACAGAGAGTGAGGTTTCTCCCCCTGGTTAGGAGTGTAAAATATCCTTGGCTAAAACCTCATACAACACCGTCACCCTGCCTCCAACACCTTTTAGAAGCTCTCAGCGGGTGTCTTGCTTTCACCTCCGCAAATGTGTAGTAATCACACTTCCAGCATTATAGAGTGCACCACCACACCTAAGAGACACTGAACAGCCTTATCAGAGGGAGAAACATGAGTGACCCCGATCACACAAGGAGCCCAGACATCCTCGAGGAAGGTGTCTTCATTACAAAGTACTTCGTATGAGTAATGGGGATATGGGAGGGTGGGTCTGATTATACTACCCCACCGCTCCTCATCCCCCCAGCAGAGAAAAGGTTGAAAAAAAATAAATAAATAACAGCTCCCATGTCAAAACTGCAGTAAGATGACAGCTTGAGCAGCAAGGTGCCCACCGGGCCGTTCTTGTCGCTGGCTTTTCTGAAGGTCAATCTTCAGCTGCCCTCCACGTGGCTGCAGTCCTGTTTACCTCTCTCCAAAAGCCAATTACATTGCCGCAGTGCTGTGCCAGTCAAAGCTGTTATATTTCTCACACAGACACATTTAGGCATGCACTTACACAGATGTGCTGCGAACTCCCACACACACAGACAAACACCTGCAGCATCAACTCTTCTTGGCTGCATTGGAAGGCATGGATAATGCCTTTTGACCTGTCTGTGGTGAAATAGATCGATGTACGCACAAGGAACGATTATTTACAGCTCAGGCGCATCATGAGGCAAGTTAGTGAGTGCATGAAAAAGGGTGGTTTATTTACCGTGGGGTTTTATATTGGGTTGAATGTGAGATGATTATAAACCTGTCTTCATTATCTGAAAAATGGAGAGGCCATGCTAATGTTTGCTGATTTATTCTATAACCTCACAGGTTTAGTTTTGTGATTTATGTTAGTCAATGACAGCTCTTATAATCATACAAGCGTTGGTAAAATAGTGATGAATGGCAAGTTGTTGTCCTCAGCAGGGCTTTGGCTTTTACCTATTATGCTGAATGATGGCAGCCCTAAGCGTGATCGTGAAAAGTGGGAAAATCTTCAAGGGTTCCATCTTTTTCAGACAACACCTGCTTAGATTGAAATATTTTTTGTCATGTTGTTATAATTCAGAGCATTTTAAATAAGATTGACTCAGCTGCTGTGTTCAGTTATCAGCTGCGTAATGGTAAGAAGCTTGATATATGGGAAAAATGTTCACACTCTCACCTGTGTGCTGTCCGTGTTCTTCTCTGCCCTCTACAGACAGTATAAGGCACTGCCAAACTGCCAGGCTCAGATTTTACTGCAAATGTCTTTCTCCAAATGTTTGTACTACACCTTACTTTGCTTTCTAATGGCATTTTTATTCTTGTCTGGTAGTTTGTTAAGCTATCCCTAACTCTAATCTGTGACACTCTAACTATCTAATCATGTTCATATGCATATTTACTTACTATATTTCTAACAGAATGGTGATATCATGTACCAGCAACAGGGGGTCTAGCAGAAGTAGGGCAGCAGATGATTTAAAGTGTCCAAACCAGATGATAGCCATCTGCTGTTTGTGGTGTTGTTATGGACCTGAGATCTTGAAACAGCACAAAGCAAATGCTCAAATGAATACACGCATTTACAAGCTTTTCTGTCATCAATCTCCAGGGGCCTGTACTATGAAGCAGGATCAGAGGCTGAGCGAGGTAACTTCAGGTTCAGCTCTGGATTTTCAATATTATGAAGCTGGTTGACCTCTTACCAGGTTGTATCACCATGGTGACTTACTGGGCCCCGGCAGGTCTGGTTTCGAGGGAAGAGATCAACACACATAAAAGCACAGCCTCTCCACCAATATCTTCTTTTGGAAAATGAAAAAATAAATAAGACGTCTGTGCATTAACAGTGAGAGAGTCTCTGTCCAACTTTTATTGGAGTCAAAGACGTGTTACGCTGTTTGACTTTCACTCAGAAGCATCTTTATCAGAGATGTGTCTGCCAAATGAAATATGTAGCCTGTATATTTATGTAGCCTAAAATAGGGATTGATTCCTCTGAAGCTTGTTCCTGCTGACTTTTAAGAATTAAAACTAACATTTATGACTTTATTAGTCAAAATCATCACTGAAATATAAAAGACCTCCTTGCCTTTTTCTTATTCATTATGAGTCTGCAGTACAAAATTCCATCAATTATACCTTTACGTATCCACATACATCTTAACCTAAAAAAGACTAGAATTATAGATTGTGACTGGTCAATTGATGCCAACAAGATGTTTTACATGAACATGTACAGTACATATCCAGAGTCAGAAAACCTGGGTGGACGTACCAAGTTGATAACCAGCATCGTTGTACCCCTTAGCTAGATCTCCATTGTTAGGGTTAGTTAAGCCAGATCACCTAAAGATGCACTGGATATGTTTAGCCTGCTTTGCATTACAGGCCCCACGTAACCTTGGACAGATGAACAACATGGGATGTGCTTATATTTTGTTAGTTTTTTTGTCTTTTTTTCCTTGTTTGGTTTTTTGGGGTTTTTTTGGCATACAACCAGAGATTCATAATATTACTGTTGTGAGAATGACAATGTTACTGTAATGCAAGTAAGCAGATAATGCCTCAAATAATTTCAAGACCATTAAATTAGTTCCCCTTAAGAGCAGGGAAAGATACCAACAGAAAGAAGGAGGTAATGTGGTGTGTGTATGTGTGTGTTGGCTGGAGCAGTGTAAGCAGGTCCTGCTCTGCCTACTCAAAGGGAGAGAAAGAGCCCCGGGGTGGAGCAGAGACGACGGGCTCCATCTGGCACCTGGGCAGCCAATAAAAAGAATAGAGAACTGTGGGCGCCAAGAAGAAGGGGAACATCATGAAAAGCTCCAATTGAATTTGTCGTCCAGTTCACTGGCACCGGCTGCAAGGTGCCTAACGAGGCAGGTGGCTAAACAGGAAAGACTGGTTTCATCAACTCTTCATGCAAATCTTGTTTTTTCTTTCCCCTCTGTGTCCTTTAATAGCTCAAAAGAAAAAAAAATACAAGAGAATTGGAGGTGGGTATCTGGTGAACAATTTGGGCTCCAGTGTAGTACTTGAGCTTGTTCCGTAAAAATGAGTACCCTGTAGCTACTTACTCCTGAGTGGAGACAAGAGTGTAGTATGGCCTCTGTGCTCTATGCTCCTGAAGCATTATGGGAGAGAAAATGGTGGTGAGCAGAAAGCCATCTGCTTTGCCACTTGCCACGTCTGCTTGTGCCAATATCACCCCCTTCCTTCTATTTCTCAGGTGGGGAGTAGAGTGAGTCCCCACATGCACACACACGTACACAAGTGCACACAAATAGATTCTTAAACTTGAAAGTGCCAGATGTGTAGACACAGAATCCCATGATTCCCATGTTTTCTCTTTACCTTTTTAACTCCCCTCATAGTTCACACATCTGGCGCAACCTCTCATGCAATATTTGCGAGTGATGTGAGTGCATGTTGCCACAGATGGATAGTTTCTCATTGATAACAGGGCCAACAGGGATTCCTTACTTTATTTATTTAAAACACAGATCTGTTTTCATTTTATTTGAGCAGGAGTGCAGCAGAGATAGGCTTCAGTGTCCCTGACAGTGGTGACACTGAGGAGATGGATGTACAGGCAGTCAAAGGAAAGTCATTTATTCCCGATGACCCATTCGGTCAAGTGGATTGAAGCTGAGCCTTTTGATTTGGCTTTTACTTTGCCTTTTTACCCCGCTAGACTCCACATTGCTCCTGCAATTACTGCAAACAGAGAAGGTGATGGGTCTAAGATTTTGTCCAGATAAAGGAGTCAGGACCCTGTCTCTCCTGTTGACACCATTAAGCCATCACCGCGAGCAAGAAAGTGTTGTGTGGGGCACTGAGGGACTGTCAGTCAAAGCTTACCACCCAGTTCTTGTTTAAAACCATCTGCCACTAGACTCCCACTGGCCTCTTTGTATCTGATCCTAAAACCAGCAGCAGAGGACTGATGGACTTAGCTGTAGGGAGAAATATTCACCATTTACTGTCTTATCAGATGCAAGCAAGGGACAGCAGAGGTGCATATTCTTGGATTAGAATAGTAGGAGGAAAGCGCTCAAGGGTTATTTGTCAAGCCTGCCAGCACCAGAATAAAAAAGCTGTTCTAAATAGCAGCTGTCTGACTGAGAGAACTAAAACAACTGCAATCCAGCTGTCACGCTTTCAGAATGCATAGAGATGGAGGCGCATCAAGAAAAAGGGTGCGGTTAATTTTGACTGTACAGCTCAGGAGCACCAAGTCTTACTTTTCAATCGTTGCTGGCGAGAAAGTGCAATTTAGTCACCCTGAAGCCAGTTCAAGTCTAATCCAACGTCAGTGTCAGACAGTGCACCTAAATCTCTTCATGGTGGGACTTATGAAACAATAACAGACACTTTGCTGATCCATTTATAGCTGTAAGAGATGAATACTGTGTTGTGACTTCAGGGAGGTTGCGGCGTATGTGTCAACTTGTTGTAATACCCTAATATTTGATCTATTGCATATATGTATGAGGAGCTGTCACAAGCATTTTATTTTCACATTTTTTTCAAACACGTGTGAAGATTATGTTTGAAATTGATTCACTGATTATACTTGAATTAATTTAATTCTACCTCAGGTGACAAATTAGGTCTGAAAAACAGAACTCAGACAATCTTACACAACAAGGACAGCCGTCTCAATTTAAAGCCAAACACCCACTTCTGCTCTGAGCTTTTTTTTTTAGAATAGTGTTTTTCTATGTGAGGTTGTATAACAACAAATGAAGAGCTGTCAGATTCAAGAACTGAACTGAAATAGAACTCTTTGGTGTGCAATACTATATTACCACGCGTCTGTTCGCCTATTAACATGAAGGGTATTGGATCTGTCACATTTTCTTCTGCTCAAAAATAACTATTAGAGTACTGTTGTATTTTGGACACATAAAACATCTTTGTCTCACTCCTGAATGTGTTTTAGTTTTTGGCTCAATGCAGCAGTTGAACCAAACAGGCTCAAATAATTTAAAATGATGACCCTTCCCAATCTTGGAAAATATTACATGCCTACATCTGACTTTTAAAATTAAAACGTACGACTTTTTTATTTTTATGTGAAACTGTCATGCATGATGAAAAATTACAAAATGTAATGTGCATATGTTTTGCATTACATGAAGTTATAAAAGTACAAAAAGTTATACTACACAAATATAGCACCTGTGAATAAAAACACTGATAAGGAGATGGGAGCTGGTGGACTGCAGCGCTAGATCATAGATTGGCACACCATAAAACCAAACTTGAGCCCTGTCCAACCTAATATTGTCTAAGGAATATTCACTTTTTAATTTTACTGTGTGTCATAGTCAGTCACATTTAGATGTTAAACAAATGGTTATGGTTAGGATACATAATAAGGGTTAGTGCAGCCCACTCTTAACAGAAAACATGTAGTATGCATGTTTATCCTCAAATAGAAAACATATTTGTTTCACAACTCTGAGTTAGAAACTGAGATGACAACATATTGTTCTGCAGTTTTTTTTGTGTCGACAAGAATCCCGTCACATGACGGTAACCACTAAACTGTGTCATCCGAACATCTCAGCATAATCACGTACATCATTTCTAACCCCACCTATTTGTGGGTGGTGGCAATGAAATAAAGTAAGTAAAGGCGAGTGGACTAATGAAAATATGGTGCAGGATAGAATTAGATCATGTGGTCTCTTGCTTGAAAGTCAGAGGTTTTCCACCCTCTGCCAGGCCATCCAGCCCCCTAATAAGTCATTTTTGTCCTAGTTAACAGTATGGACTTTTGATATCATCACTTTGTGACGGTACTTGGCTGCATAACAGTAGCCATACTGCAGAAGAGAGGAAGGCATTATTGTGAAATTTCAATATTGGATGTTTTGAACTGTGGGCCAATATAGGTATTTCATTATGGATTAAAAACAAAACACACAAATAAGTTTAAATATTAATGAATACATGATTACAGTTAGATTACATCTAATTGCTGCCTTATACAAAACAACTGGCAAAGAAGTGTGTTACTATCTCAAATTTGTTCCGACTTTATTGTGACACTACTACGACTTGTGAACAAACTACACCCATGACACATTTTCTTGTGAGACTGGGCTGCATAAAAAACTGTCTCTGAAAGACTACACAAACAAATGAGTCCCCCTGACCTTACCTAACCCTTCCATTGGTTTAGAAACCGCAGTGGCAAGAAACGTGTTGATGTTCAGTTTGTCCTCTCTGGGCTACAGTAAAAACCCGTAGGTAAACATGGCATATTATCTTGCATCTCTTCTGACAAAACATCCCTCTTAAATCATATATGCTATGGACATTTAGTCATTAGAATTTCACTTTGCCCAAAACTTTGATATATGCCAAAATATGAGCGATGCACTCTGCTAATTAGCATATGTTACCATGCCAACCCGATAAACAATGGTAGAGCATAACAAATGTCAGCTGCTAAACATCAGCATAACTTTGCCATTGCTAGCACTGGATATAATGTCTAGGCACTGCTGCTTAAGTGTAGCCTCAGGGCTTCTAACATGACTACAGAGTCCTTGTCCTGTTTTTAGTAGCTGAGGCCAGAAATATCTTACTTGTCTTTGACATAAACCATCATTAGTGTTCAGCAATACATCATTCTTTTGCACTGGGTGGCATTTTGCTGCATTATCATGATTATAAGCACTGTTGAGTCCGTCCCACCTGTAGCCCTGCTGTGGCAAATAGTCAACATATATTTCCAAATCAACTTTAACAAAACTGTGTTTGTATGTTTTTTGTGATTTGTTGATATGTAGAAAACACACAGTAACACAAAATGTTCTAAATAAGGACAGTTCAAGACTGTGCACACATACTCTTCCGCAGAATAGAACTGTCATTCATCCCCACTCTTCTTTTACCTCTTTATTGCAGAAAGAACATAAAAACTCTCAGATGTGTGTTTCAAGCTCAGACACCTTTGCATGATAAAAGCCAGACAAAAAGCGAGAGAGATGAGACCATCTAAATACCAGCGCGCGTAAAGGAGCGAAAGCAATATGGGAGAGGATGAGCCTCTCCATCTCTTGTGTAATGAAGAATGACTGAGAGGGATTGCATGGGCCAACAGCATCTGAAGCCGGGCCATTGCTATGCACGGAGCGTTGCATTTCAGACTGAGCAAGTTGAGACCTAGAGCATGTGAGGTTAGATTGCAAAAAGAGGAGCGGAGCGTGAGGGTAAATGTCTCTCTTCTCACTCTTTATCCCCTAAATGACATGGCTCATTCGTACAAGCAGCACACATTCTTCAAGGACACTGGCAGGACTAGTTGAAGAATAAAACAGACTTGGATGGTTTTATAAAGAATTAAAAAAGAATGAAAAACTGAAAGAAGAAATATAAATCAGGAAAAAGCTGGTAGTACAAAACTGACGTTTAATTAAAGACTAAATCCACATTGCTTTTATCTCTCCCCCCAAAAAGACAAGTCAATTGGAGGAAACCATTATTTTTTTAGTATATGTATTAAATGACAGGTGTTGAAGGAAGGTGGCTCTTGCTAAAATTTCCCTCATGCATAAGAGCAGAAGGGATTTGGAGCACGATCAATAAAGACGTCTTTCTTTGTTCTTACTTTATATTTCTTCAAAATGCGTGAGACATTTAGTTTTCCCAATAAAATGAGCTGTCTGGGTTCTTTTGCTTTACACATTAAATAAGTGCAAATAAGCTCAACAAGGGCACAGCCAAATGGGAAACACAAGAAGTGCGAGTGTGCGAGAAAGAATGCTATCTATGGAAATCAGGCTTACAGCTTCCTGTGTGACTCCACATATATGCATGCACTTTGTAGATGTGTAGATATGACACGGTCCCTGCGGAACAACACTGATTGTTATGTGGAGGGACGCACGCTGCAGGCCTTTCTCCTCTCCATGTTTCAATCCTGATAAGCGGAATCATTTATTCACATCAAGAGACTGCTTTGTAAACAGCACAAAGGTGTTGCATTTGACAGTTTATTTAGTTATAATACATTCCCACAGATGCTTGCACGATGCCTGTTTTTTTCTTTGACATCAAGATGCACTTTAGCAGATCTGCACTTGAAAACTTTCTTACGCCAGTGAGGGGAGTATCCATTAATAGCTATAATATGACTTTTTTTTTCCTTGATTAGAAGTCCTTTACGCTAAAATGATTCCATTCATTGCGAGAGGAATAGAGTTGGAGAAATAATTAAAACCAAACTCACTAAGGATTTCTCTTCTAATTGGCCATATGGACTGGAAAGAAAAGTTGGATTTTTTTCTTTTGTCTTTCAAAGCAGATGTGCAGGGTCTTAGACTTTTGGCCTTAGAGACAGAGCCATCTCTCCGTTGGTGATTCCAACTATAATTACTGTACTATATCCTATGCTATTTTAGTCCATCCTAAGGTTAAAAAGTTAAGTACAGTCACAGTTTTCCCTCTAGTTATTTCTGTGCATGAACTGAGTCGTCAAAAGCCTGCGAAGAGAGGAATTATGTTAATGTGATCTGTGAGTAACCTATCACAGATCTACAGAGGAAGTTTGTCATACTTTACATAATGGACAGCAAAAGAGACACTCATTGGTCCCCTAGTTGTAACTTTTTATCCACTGCATGCATATTTATCAATGAGCAGATGATGGGGTGCACAGTGGTGTGGTGGTTGGCCCTTTTTTTGTACATTTTCCCCTTGGATGCAATGATTCTCTCTAGGTACTCTCGCTTCATACCACTGTCCAAAAATATGAATATTAGGCTGGTTGGTGATTCTGAATTGACTTTAGGAGTGACTGTGCATGGTTGTTACATTCCATCTCCCCTACAACCCAGAATTGAATCAAGCAGCTGTGCCAAACAGGTGGTTTGATAAATATTTGATTTGTGGGACAAAATAATTAAACAGTAGTTTAGTTATAAAATGGTAAATCCACCAAATCAACTAAATAAAGCCATTTTGCAATAAAATTTCACTCCTGAACATGTAATAGCTATGATGGCCCACGTTGCAAAACTTAGCAGTTTCACAATACAGGCTGAAAATTTGTAAAATGACTACAAGGTCAAGACTCCAAAATCCTTACAAAACTGTTTGTCTTTAAAAATTCAAGACTACATGAAGCTATCGATACTCACGAAATGTTTACAAAAACATCGTTGCCACTTTTGACATCCACAAAATCATTTGCATTGGAAGAAGAGGAGCGTAAATCTACAGGTTGGCCTGCAAAAAGACCACAGTTTGGGTTCTGGCATTTTCTAAAGTTATTTGACATTCCTTCTTCACTGTCATTTACTATGGCTTAGGGCACAGAAATAAAAATGCATGGTCGTAGTTATGAGCTAAAAGATGAATTGTTAAAGTTAGGCATAAAAAACTATAAATAATGCATGTTTTCGGGTTAGCAGTCATGTGTCATATGTTACCCATAGGTAATGTAAAACATTGCTATTCCACAGGTTTGGGGGTCTTTTCTGCAACACTACGACATTTTTGTACTGGGAACAAACATAACTATTGCACTTCATCGAGAGAAGCTTGGCTGCATTTTCTCAAAGCCAGTGGCTTCGTAGATATACACAGTACTAATTTTCAGTATTCTTATTTTGTGCCATAATTGCTTTATAAGGTTTAGACACCGAATTATACAGTGACCTTGCACGTTGAGTCCAGTAGAACAAAAAAACTAAAATCATGCCGATCGAGATGAAACAATAGATTGAATTTTGTGGCCATTTCAAGTTTTGCTGTGAGACTAGGACCTAATAAATTAAATTAGACACGGTAATGTGCGACCAGACTAGGCTGTAGTCCAACAAGAAACCAAAATTGCGTAGAACTCCCACCTGCCACAGCAGTCCTCTGTGCACTGGAATGGTTAAGTCATATGATTTGTATTTTCTCTTGGAAATGGATTTTTGTTTCATCTCGGTGCCAAACAACCATTCAATAAGAAGAACATGGTCACAGAAGCTAAATTTTGGTTGACTGTTTGCTACTGTGTAGAAACATTAGACTTGTTTTTAAAACTACATCCTTAGTGAGTTTTATTTGTTCATGTTGTTCTTACAAGTTCTGGAAACCTGATCCAAATAATGTCTTACTATCCTGACCACCAAAGTGTCTGCTGCAGTCTATTTCTAGTTATGATTTAATTCACTTTTTGGCAGCTTTCAATAGGGCCTTAATAAAAACGGATGTTGTTCCCTGGATTCTTCTGTAATTACAACATCGGCACTGCATTACAGTTCTGTTGCAGTGTGTGTTTTAAATCATAAGAAACTTATATTATGGGTGAAAACCTATCCAACAGACACTGTCATTTCAAGTATTTGATTGTGTTTAACTATGATTTTGGTTTGTAATATAGAATAAGGGAGTGATCCAGAGTGATCCTTCTGTAACTGCATGGAGAGCGCCGCGAGCAAGACCTGAATAGAGATTAGTTCTGTTTCTTCATCTTTGATGTAGGAATCTAGAGCCAAGCCAACATTTTTAAATGACTGTCACCTGCTGTGCGGCTGTATATCCCCCAGGGACACTATGATCATTGGCAGGTTGCTGCAAATCAAACAGACACTTGACTACCACTCAATGACAGAAGCATAGCTGGAAGGGGGAAGTTGCTCTTTTGAGTTATCTGTCTTTTTGCATGGATCCGAGTGAGACCGGTGAGTGTCCAATCATGAAACCATGAATACATTAATATGTCTGATGCAATAGCACTGGTAAAAATATCAAGAGTACCTGAAAATCCGCATTGATTTCTTGCAGTGCTGTAAGCAGAGAGTCACAAGACAGTTTGTATCTATAGTGGTAATTCAGTTGCAACATCTTTCCTTATTTCCCTAATAGAATTATGTAAATCAAGTTGTGGTGCAAACAAGCCCTGAAAAATGCAAGCAAATAGCTCCTTCATTACCAATTACAAGTGCAAATTGCCTCAGCTTTGAAATTAATCCACCAAGCCTGGCACCTTTGCACCCTAAAGCCTCTTTATAAATTACATATTCTCTGATACTATCTGAGGGGAACTTCGACTCCTACTTACCTGACTTGCTGTTGACAATGTGGTGTCTTAGCTGCAGTGGTCGGAGTCATTTGAAAAAGTGACAAATTCACGCTGGAAGGTATTGTCTCTATCATAGGGAGTGAGGATGGTGAGTGTTTGTGGATTTAGACACAATCTCAGTTTGCCTAACCTTGACTAAAAATCACTACCAAGCAGGCAAATATTGGCAGATTTTCATGTCATTTACATAATGCGTTATTACGTAAGTCACAAAGACTTTTTTTTCATCAGTCACACAGATCTCGGCACTGGCTTTGCACTGTTCACTTTTTCTCATTCAAGTAAGGGGAGTTTTTTCTGAAACACTTGACAGAAGTATCACTGTTGACCGGAACCTTTATTTTCAAAGTTCCTCATCAGAACAGATGCAGTTCTCACTTCTTTTGTTTAAGAAGCCACAAAGTCTTTTCATCTATGGGCCAAAACAATAAAATACCTTCTTCTTTCAACATGCATGTCACCTTGATGGGGACCACTGTATCAGTTGCCTGGCTTGTGTGTAAATGCATGTTACAACAAAATTTAGTAACTTTGGCTTGGAAGGGTTGGAATCAAAACCACTTGGTAAACAATCTATATAAAAAAACTATTTTTGCAGCCCTTCTGGATGCTATTTTTATACTTCACATGCAGTTGCTCTCGTGATAACTGGAGGTTGCATTTTCTTTAAACGTTATTATTGGCCATTTCCACCTTTATGAACAGATGGGCAGTCTTGGGGAAGAGGACAGTCTTGAAAAAACTATGCCATTTGAGAGGTTAAACCTTCTGTCTTTACAATAAATTGACTTAGCGCTTATAATAATCAACATTTTAAACCAATAAATATAGTTCTGTTTGTTGAAAATGACAATGAAAGGCCAAGACAGGTCTGAAAGGGAGATATGTGCATAATATGTTGCATCAAGTCCTAATTGGTTGACATCTTGAATGAAATTAAATATTTTTTCTCAAATTCGAATGGCCAGAACTTTTGAAGCAACATTCATTCAACATATTGACGTGCTGTCATTTTCTTCATACAAAGGTTTTCATTTTTTAGTCTGCCATCCTCATACATACTGTGTTCAGATCTTTACATGAGGGATTTACAAGATATTATCTATTATCTCCTGAATTACCCTCAGTGGTCACCTTTCATTGTCTCACGGCAGCATGAAGGCTGTGTTTAGTTGTCACTCATGCAAACCAAATATTTACTCAGTTTGATTTAAAAAAAAAATGTAAGATGCATTTTTTTTACCCACAGCAGACTTCACTGTTGGAAGCAATATTGCAGAGTAAAAGTAAAACTAAACAAAGACATTTGAAAAAAAAAACATTTATACTTTTTAGCAATTAAATGCCCTGTGTTCTGACCATCATGTGCTTAAAGTATCTAAATGTGTGCAGATTGTCAAAAGTAAATATAGTAATGAAATATTGTATTAAAATTATATTATATTATATTAAAGACTGGGCAACGATAAAAAATTTAAATCTAATTAATCACATGATTTCCCTGATTAATCGCGATTAATCGCATTTGTACGTAAAATCCAAAAATGAATTCAAAAGTAGTGTATAGCTTTTAGCATTTAGTTTTATTCTAAATATGAAGGAAAGCGCCAAAACATTTGTTGTGCAAACACTTTTTTAACATCAGCATCTTTCTGTAGTTTAGAAGCCTCGCTCCACTGTCTGTTTCCTTGAATGACTTGCTGCTATCAGTTGTGTGTTTTGTCTTTAAGTGATATTTTAGACTGGAACTACTACGCTGAGAAGACAATTCAACTTGGCAGTGTTTACAGATGACTTTGGTTCTGTCGACTCCGCCGTCTGGAAGAACTTTAAAATGAAAATGGCCGATAGTGATGGGAAGTTCGGCTCTTTATTTAGGATCTTTTGTAGCCTATATTTTACCTTAACTTTGCAAAAAAAAAAATCATGGTTTATGTGTTGAAAACCCTTTTGCTTTCAGTGTTTTTATGAGACACCTTATTATTGCCTAATTCTTTGCATTTATTCAGACAAAACCACTTTTACATTTGTTTATTTCAATTAAACCTTTTTTATTGCCCAAATTAACAATAAACTTCAAACAAATCCACAGAACAAAACCAAACTCAAGCTAACATTAATAATGTCCTCAATTAAACTTTTTTTAATGGCCAAATGAACCAAAAAATTTCAAACAAATCCACAGAACAGAACCAAAACCAGAACCAAACTCCTTAATTCTCACGTGAATACCGCATGCTGGTCGCCATGCTGGCCAATCATAACAAAGCTCTGCATAACCAGAGCTGGGACTGAGCACTGAAAGTGAAACCTAAGCAGCAAATGGAAAAAAAACTGGAGTCGGCTCTCACTTGATGCGAGCCGGCTCTTCTGATTCACTACAAAGAGGCGGCTCTCAGAGCCGATGCTTGTGCGGATGACCCATCACTAATGGCCGAGTAAAAGTTCTGTACCCTTCTCCATGTTTGGTGGATCCGCCAATTACTTTCTTTTCCGGTTCCGCAGCAGACAGCAACAGACTTTTACAATAATAAAATAAATAATAAAACCAGCGTTAATACACGATAAAATATTTGTCGGTGTTAAATAATTAGCGAGTTAACGCGATAATAACGAGTTAACTCGCCCAGCCCTAATTATATTATATTTAGTGGTGGGCCGTTATCGGCGTTAACATGCTGCGATAATTTGAGAGTCTTATCGGGCGATATAAAAAATATCGTCGTTAATCTATTCTCAAAGTTGGGTTGGGAACTGGGTCAAAATAGGTAGCCTAAGCAAACTGTGATGACTTTTACCTTGATATTTTAGCTCGGGTGTGGCCTGATGTACTTTGTCTGCCGATGGTGTGATGAAAACAGAAGAACGCCACTTTGCAGAAGCCTGTGCTAGGCAGTTTATGGAGGTCGCTAATCTGTGGGGGATAGTTGACAAAATCTGCTCTGTTGGAACAGACAGCGCTCCTAATATTGTGGCCGCAGGGAGGATACTGCGCGTGTGGCGCAACAGAGACGCACTGCACACAACGCTATCTCAACAGCAGCACCACCTGGCCCTCCCAACAAGTGCTGAATATGAGAAGTTGGCGAAGCTAGAGAAACTGCTGGAGCCATGCATGTGAATAAGCTGGTCTGCCTGCTGCGTGTACACCAAGAGCGACCTACGCTACCTGGTAGCGGAGGTAGCTGGAGAAGCTTTGCTTGAGAATTTGCTTTGGTAGCTTTGGTAGCTTTGGTAGCTCGTCACATTTAGAATGTTCAATTTTTAAAGGCCCCGCGGCTGTGCAGCACCCCCGCGAGAAAAAAAACATGAGGAAAGTGAGGGCAGGGACACGAATAAACGTTTTGTTATTTACAATTGCAACAGTCTCAGGATTAAACGACTATAGTTTGGATAGGAACTAAAGTTTACACGTCTTTTTCCGCGAACCCCACGGATTGTCGGACCCCTGAATGAGCCATTTTAATCTAGATTAATCTAGATTAATTTCAAGATTTCAGTGAGATTAATCTAGATTAAAAAAATTAATCTATGCCCACCACTAATTATATTATATTATATTAATGTGGTCTTTAATGTGGTCACAGCATTATAAATGGAGCTTATTTTACACTTACTGTAGGTTTGATATTATGCTTAGATACACTGATACGATCATATGTTCACAAAATCAACTAAGTTGCTTCGTAGTGACTAAATCAAGCTCCAGACGAAGATGCTGAAAGCTGTAAGTGCCTTATGTTTTCACTTTCACATTTTAGATACACCTGCAGTAGATACATGAAAATATTGCTTGTTACCTCAGAGTGGTTTGCACATTAAAACCGGGTCAAAATAACATTAGTTCTTTGACTGTTATGTATGTGCTCTGTGATCAGATTATAGCTTTTAGCAGCTAAAGATAAAGATAAAGATTGTGTTTTCTACAGTATGTCAGTGACCATTATTTATACAAACCACAAAGACGAGTATATTGTTTTACATCCTGACTAAGTGTGAAGTCCAGGAACAGTGGATCTAGATTGCAATGACTGTGGGTTTTTCATTCCTGACTATGCATTTGCATAATGGAATTATGGGCTCAGCCATGCTATGTCTTTAGTGGACCATTAGGCAGGCCTTTACTGGACTGTAATTAGTGGCTTCTGCCCTTCACCTTCATTAGCATGCAAATGAAAATTCTGAACACCAAGAAATATTTGGCACATTGGGAGAAAAATGCCAAAGTGATTAACAGGCAATCTGAAGTGGAATTGTCTTTTTCTGTCTATTTCAGTTTAGAGTACTCAAAATGAGACATTGCAAAGTGGCGAAGAGCTAACAGTTTGATCTGGACAAGCATTTGATGGGAATTGTGACGGAATGACTGTGAACTGAGAGTTCATCCTCACCAATTCTTTTTGTCCTTAATCAGAAAAAAATCAACCAGCTGTTCAGCCTAGATGCAATTGGCCCTTTTATCTACCAGTTTATTTGATTTTATGTCTGACATTGTTCCACCTCACAACACATATTGGCACAGCTTCTTTCCTCCTTTGAATTATTATTCCACCTAGATATATTTAACCCAACCTAATAAGACACTGCACTTGCACTTATAAACCATCAAGTATAATTTGCAATTCTAATGCACTCATTTGAATTAAATGCTGATTTGCATGAATACAATTGAACTTTTAAGACATGTCAGACAAGACCCTGCCAAAAGAGGCTCAGACATATGCACATTAATCATAGGTGATGCTGCAGGGCTGGCAGATGAACACATCTTTCTGGTGAATCGTGGTGGTTACTCTCCTCTTCTTAATCTTGTCTAATTATGAATCCAATGTCAATGCAGGGAGACAGAATTAAGACAGCATTGCACGCTTAACTCTGACAAATTAGAGGTCGTTTATAGCTGTGATTGATTTAAATATGTATGAGCCATATGTAGAACAAAGAAGTTTGAGTTCACATCTGCAGTTATTGTCATTGTAACAATCCAGATGATAATTACATCTCACAGGATGCAGAGTTAAAGAAATCCTTGCACAATGCCAGTGTGCGGCTCTAAATCTATAAGCTTTAATGTTACAGTCTCTGAACCAGGGGACAAACAGTAAGAGTTTTGTTTTAAAGAATGACTAGTGAGAGTTTGACAGCTCTTTGTATCACAAATGGCAAAATTCTCCATCAATTTCTATCAGTTGCACGCATAACATTTCACATGCAGCTTTAAAATAATTATTTAAATACATCTGTGTGACAAAACAACTCAGTGACTAAGAAATACATAAAGAACTTATTGTGAAAACTAATGATGAAATAAAAGTGCAGAGGCAAATATGCACAGTGGTCTATGTGAACTCTACTACAATGAGTAGTCAAGCCAGTCTCTTCTGAGATATTGTCAGTTGATTCGACACTTGTCTCCAATCTTCTTGGTATTCAAATAAGCTTCATATTAGATAACTCTGCAGGTCACCAGCTACACTATCTCAAATAACAGTATTCGATGCTAGTGATCAGGGACTCTTTAATGAAAAGTGAAAGCAAGTTCCTTCAGTGCTGATCTGTCTTCTGGTGCATCTGGTGGAACAGATTTGCTCCCTCGTTGCTGAATTGAAGTATCTACACAGCCTGTATGACGGCTCAGTTTTTCACATTCTTTGAGTGGACATAACCTGAAACACATGTCTTCATTCACCATTTACAAGATATTTGGCCCAGAGTGTTGCTGAGTACTGAAAAACATCCTATGCCGACACACGTAAGCTCTGAAAGGCTGCTGCTGCTTTGTTATTTTGCAGCTCGTGCTGCTGTTTTTCATGTGTTTCCTGTCTTATGTACTCTGTCCAGAATTTTTTTTAAAACATCTGTAATTTTACTGTAGCATTTAAACCCGATAATGACATTTTGTTCCACAAACAAGCAAGCTATATCAACATTAGCTTAGCTTCCAATAAGCCAGCTAAAATTTCTGCAATCATTTTTTTCCCCAATGATATCAGGTAATTATTTTAGTTCTGAAGATTGTTGTTGTTAGGTAACTTAATCTCTTAAAGGGATATGCCACCCCCAGGCCAAATTAAGTGTATCCCCGCATTCCCGAGACATAAATAAGTGTGTGGGAGCGTTTTCCTGGCGACCCAGGCATGGTCCGAATCTCACAGCACTGACCACTGCTTGGTTGCGCGTAATACATGCTAGCGTCGCCAATCGAAATATTTCGCCCAACGTGAATTAATTTACTTGATTTACCTTCTAATTACTGTGTAATTACACTCCCCGCTACTTCATTGGGAATCCCCACCCCCTGGCTGCTTCACGCTGGTTTGTTTGAGGAAGTCGGGGGTGAGGATTCCCAATGACGTAGCGGGGAGTGTGAGTCGGCTGTGTTTTCCACACCGGAAACTAGTTCCCAAACCGACACGAGCAAAACAAGCCTTCCGTGTTGATTTACACAGTCATTTGCACTCGATGTGAACGTACACCACTCACACAGTAATTAGAAGGTAAATCAAGTAAATTAATTCACGTTGGGCGAAATATTTCGCTCCCACACACTTATTTATGTCTCGGAAATGCGGGGATACACTTAATTTGGCCTGGGGGTGGCGTATCCCTTTAAAGTCCTTGAAAACTCGTGTGTAGCTACTGTCATGTTTGTTTGTCTGAGAGAGGAGATAAAGAAAAAGGGTACCACTCTTTTGCAAAATAAACTTTTATATTGCCATACAAATATGATGTAAATATTATTGGTCCAAAAGTGTGGGAGAAGCCGTGGTTTAGACTTGACTTTCCCTGGATGGTCCTTGGTCCGATATCAGCCTCATACCTCATCTCTGCTCCATTCAGACGTCTTCTCCCTGTGTGGGAAAACTCCTCCCTATCTCCCTGTCTGGTAGGCTACTTTTCTACTACAGGCTTCATCAGCCTTCACTGTCTCTGCTAAGAATTGAGCAACTTTAATATTGGTGTAATTGAGCCAAATGTTATGTGTTATGATTGTTCAATCATAAATAAAGAAATTAAACCATACTTTTTTGAACCAGTGAGCAATTCTCAAGAAAGCTGAAGGAATTATACGACGTCATACGCATGTGAAAGTATGCTAATGGTAATGCATTCACTTTCTATGCATTTAACAATTAGGTGCAGCTAGATACAGGAGCCCAGTTGTCTCAGAGTTGCTAGCTAGCCCTGAGCTCCCAGAGGTTGTCCAGTTGCGAGTATTACTGGCAATCAGCAGAAGCAAGGCCATGCAACAAGTCATGGCATTTGCAGACTGGAAGGTCGCTTGCCGCTCAAGCCACTAAAGCAGTTTGATGTTTGCTTGGAGCAGAAGCCGCTAGCTCCAGGAATGCTTGGTTAGCTGGGAGATAGCAGAGCGAAGACTTGGGTGAGCGACCTTCAAGTTGGCTTGCACCTTATAGTGCAGCAGCTTCTCTCTAAGCTTTGCATCTGCTGTGTTCACTCTGCTAGCCTGGTGCTCCTGGAGCTAGCAGAAAGTTCAATCAGGAGAAAGCAAGCAAGCAAGCTTCTCTCTGCCTCCCATAGCACACTGAGACAAAATCCAGCAGAGTTTTCAGTATCCTAATTCTTGTGTATTTACTCTCTACAAACCAGCACATTCATGCCACAAAATCACATTTAACATTTAATACAGTTTGATGCTGTGTAGAATTTTTTTTGTTTGTGTAAAAGCAGGATTTTCTTTTTCATTTCCATATTTGTTGACGTTCAGAGAGGTGGTCTTTCTACTTCTGTTTATTGCTGAGGTTGTAATGGGTTCTGGACTGAATCATATTGAAAAGATTTCCTAACATTTTTTCCCTCTCACTATGTATATAGGCTAAATATTATGAACATTTTGCAGTACAATACAGTTAAATTGAAGTATTCAGAAGTGTAATATATGACAGAGCTGTTGAGCTGGATTGCATTAGACTGCACAAATGTTCCTTGTTAAAATCTCAGAATGTGTAAAATCCTATGTTTTATTCATGTGATGAAAAATGCTACATTTTCATTGTCATTCTTAAAAATAATTAGAAACATGTCAACCTCTACACACAGCTAAAGACAGTAACTGGATTTCGCTATTTACTATTTGCTCTCAAGTGATCAGCTCTTGGTCCCTCTGCTGTGCCTGAAGCCTTTTCTTTGCTGCAGCAGCTACAGGTGCGGCAACCACTACCCCGCATTTAAAAGCAATATTCTCAGGTCTTCCAGTTTTGTTTGTGTTGTGAATTTCCCCTGATACTGATTTATTTTGTTTTGCTTTTTTATCGAAATTTAAGGCTGTCGGTTATTCATGGATCTTCCTCAGCATTATTGTACAACTCAGCATGCATTCAAAGTAAGCCAGCTAGACATTTCCAATAGTTTCAACACCATTCTCTGTCGGAAACACATTCATGTTAGATATATGTTGCACTGGTACGGAGCCCCTAAAGGGACATGGAGGGATTTTTTTCTTTTGCGAGATCTCGCAAAAGTTTTTTTCCCACGTCAGTGAACCGGAAGTAAAACAGACACAGCGATGGAGGAGCCTACCCATCATCCGTGGGAGCAGTTTATGGATTTCTATTTTAGTATTGGCCTAACATATAAAGACATCAAATCCGTTCTTGCACGTAGACATGGCTTTGACATAAGTCTACGGATGATGGGTAGGCTCCTCCATTGCTGTGTCTGTTTTACTTCCGGTTCACTGACGTGGGAAAAAAACTTTTGCGAGAAAAAAAATCCCTCCATGTCCCTTTAGGGGCTTCGTACACTTGCCTACCTTTTGTGTAAAACAAAAGTTCTTGTATTTTTCAATTATGAAAAAGAAATATGCATCATTTCTTCATTCTGCATGGCAACATGTAGAACAATGAATTACCATAAGGACAACATTAGAGGAGTTAAAGGAGAAGTTTTTTTATTTTTTAAACCTGGACCTTTTTTCTGGCATAAAATACGTTGATCTACTCATCGATAACATTTTGGTGAAAGTTGGCGTCCTTCGGACGCTATTTAGATCCGCGTATATCCATATAACGGAAGAGAGCAGGGCATAGACAGTACAGCCTCTAAATAAGGCATTATCTGTCTTTATTTAACGAATACTTTAAGACAAATGAATGAATGAAGTACGCTTGTACTATTGCACTGTTAGTTCAGAATTGCCGTGTTGTTGTTATTGGGGGCTATCGGGGGGCTAAGATAGCGGACTGTCACAGGGCACGGAGTAAATAAGCTGTGCTACAGCGGCGTGTGGCGATGACTTTTTCCCAAGTGACCCCGGTGTAGAAAGCCCCCAATAACAACAACACGGCAGCTCTGAACTAACAGTTCAATAGTACGCGTTCATTCATTCATTCATTCATTCGTCTTGGTGAAAAAAGTATTGGTGAAATAAAGACAGATAATGCCTTGTTTAGAGGCTGTACTGTCTATGCCCTGTTCTCTTCCGTTATATGGATATACACGGATCTCGAGTGATCTGAATAGTGTCCGAAGGATGCCGACTTTCACCAAAATGTTATCAATGAGTTGATGAACGTATCTTATGCCAGAAAAAAAGGTCCAGGTTTAAAAAAAATGAACTTCCCCTTTAACTAACATAAACAATTGGACAAAAAGCTGATCAGTTGAAATGTTTGCTATTACTCACGCAGACAAGGACACTGATTTACAGTTGGTCAGTAGCTGTCAGGCAGTCAATCTAGTCTGCCCGCCTCCCCTCAGACAGTGTTACTGCATTTGTCCGTGTTTGGTCGACACACTGTTCTGTACTTTGACTGAGTGTCCGACTCTCAGTTCAGTTCTACCCCGCCTCCAATTTTTATGCCTCTGAACAGGATCATGTTTTCAGGTTGTCTTTCTGCCCTTTAACTCATTGACTGCCAGCCATTTTCAGTGCAGAGAGACCCATACTGCCAAGTGTTTTACAGTATTTTGACTGATTTTCCAAGACCCACAGAAAAGTGTGTCTTATGACTATGTACACACCGAAATTACCAAAAGAAAGAGTAGACTCTCTTCTTTCATCAGGAAAAAAAAGTTTGTTTCTACCATTTTCAGTCCTTTAGTAATAGACAGTAGAACATAGGTTGGTTTCACCAAAAACAGCTGTTTGACCAAAAAAATGGAGAAAACAAGCTTTTTTTTTGTGCAAAGTGGCACTGCTGCCACCTTGCGGGTAATTTTGCCAGTATATTCTCTGTTTAGTGTTTACAAGCCTAAGATTTAGTGACAAACTCCGCTAGATTGTTCCCCAGCCCGCTCCGTTAAAAAACGCAATTGACGTCTATAGACGTCTTTGGCAGTCAGCGTTTTTTTTTAAATTGACGTCTATAGACGTCAATGGGAGCCAATGAGTTAATAAGTTTACAACTTTAGCAATTACTTGCTACCAAAGCCTTTATCAGTAATGTAATCATATGAAATAAATGTCAATTTCTTATGATTAATATTGACTTAAAGCTATGGTAGGTAATCCTAGAGAGCTAGCAAGATTCGAAAGTGGCCCCTCCTCTAAGCTCCCCCCCCCCCCCCCCCCCCATTCCGTCAGTGCTTCATCCAAAGCCGGTAGAACCGGAGCAGGGAGCCAACAGAGGGGGGCGTAGGAAGAAAGCGCAGAGGCATCTGATTGGTTTTTTGTAGGTGCTCAGGTCAGCTTTTTCTCAGTCCTGCAGCTGCCACAGAGGTCTGATTATTTTCGTCCCTTTTTCTAAATACATCTTGTATAGATTTCTCTCAGGATAGACGGACCATTTCACCCAGTATTACAAAATGTGTTTCTGAACAGGATTACCAACCATGTCTTTAAGTTAGTTGGTCGACACATAGTGTTCCTGCCAGGGAGTTGCAGACATAATGTGTTGCTTCTATAGGTTAGATTTTTTTTTATAATTAAATGTAACCTGTGAAGTAAATGGCAATTTCAGCCTCTTCTGAAGACCAGTTAGTAGATTTCTGCTGCCTGCTGAGTAACGCTGCAGTTCAGAAGAGGACCCAAATAGAGACACACATAGAGACCAATAAATAAAGAACAAAAATACTTCAATTAAACTTGCAGGAACCAACAAAAAGGTTCTGCATAAGCAGGAAATTTCAACAAAAATCCAAACATAAATTCAAGCTGGAATACAAACAAGCTGGGCAAAAACAGAGTTGGAATTTACCTCGTAGCAATGATTGGTTAAAGAGACAAGACATGAAGACAAGAGTCTGGCACAGAAAGAAAATGGACTGGATGATTAACTAGATTAGCAAGCTAGTTACGAGTCTGGAACAAAGCCAACACAGGAAGCAAAACCTATTAAAATGCTGATAGGAAGAGTTGCTTCAAAATAAAACAGGAGGTAAATTTAATAGAGATACAAAAAATGCGAGGCAACAATGAACATAACCTAAAGTACATTCCATGACTGGCAGATGTGCTGCTTTTTCAGGGGTGAATTTGTCTGTTAGAATTGCTGCTTCCAGGGGCGCTTTAGCAACACCCGTGGCCCCGGGGCTACATTTTTTTGGGGACCCCTCACAGGCTACCTGTCAACCCTTATCTTGCCGTTATGTCGGGAAAACGCCCTTAGAATATTTGCGGTGCAAGCGCACAATTGATGCTACATTTGGTTCAGCGCAGCTACAAAAGGTCCGACCACAGAGGACTGCTGCTTGCGATTTTTTCACATGTCCAATAGTAAGCCTATATTAGAACAGGATGATTGTTAAATTATTCATATTCATATTGACCTATTATCCATAGCCTATCCACATATAGGATTCATCAACACATTGTCGTCTTACCGGACTGAGCACTGTTGTTTCAACAGGATTAGCAGCGGGGGAAGAAGGGATTTGACTTTCGGCGGATTTGCCTCCTCCGTCGACACTGAAAAAGTCTGTGACTTTTGGCAATCAGTCCATCATAAGTAGAGCATCTCTCTTTTTCTTCCTTTTTTGTGCACCGCTGACATGCAATCTCTTCATCATCTTGTAATCTAAATCTACTAGCCTCGTAGCTGCTTCTGTCCGAGTGAGTGCCGTGAGAGACGTTAAAAATTGTAACATTTTACACGCCGTAAAGGGTGTCAAGAAGATGATACACCGCAACATTGCGAGGCCTCACTTCTCAACTTGTTGGAGTTCGATTCGTTTCGGACCACCCACCATGCCGCTTACAGCAGGCTACCTACTGCGCGTTCATTTACGGTATTTTTTTAAACTTTATCTAACAGTACATTAATGTAGGCCCACGATTGCGATAGTTTATTATTTTATTAATATTACAAGGCCCCTCACAAAAAAAAAAATATATATATATTTTTTTTTTTACAAGGCCCCTCACGAGGCCCCTGGTTGGCTGTGGCCCCGGGGCTTGAGCCCTCCCTAGCCCCCTCGTTAAGGCGCCGCTGGCTGCTTCATGCTATTCGGCTTTACAGTGTTTAATGTCTCAATTAATGGACAAATCAGTGAATGCTGGGCCACACCGAGAGCTCTGCCTACAATAGGCAGCGTTCCTTTCTTTGCAAAAAATGCATAAGTCCTTTCTGTCCGATAGAAGAGTTGTTTGTCTTTTGACAACATCACCTGCTAATTCCTCATGTCTTCCTCGTGAGAAATTTGGGAGTATAGTGGCAAACAAGGTTCAGAATAATCTTCAGTTTTGAAAAAAAAAAAAAACTGACAGTTCAAAGCCCAAGCTATAAGAAGCTAATTATTGAGCAGACCAAGAAATAGAATTGCTCTTACCTTGCACTGTTATGATGACTAAAGCCTGTAGTTAGTTTTTAGTTCTCTCTGACTCACATACAACGATGAAACAACTTATATACACTCTCGCTCCACCGTGGTATTTCATAAGAAATATATGATGACTAAAGAAAACAAACAGGAATAATTGCAAATTGCATGAATGCTCCTGGAGCCTTATAATTATGACCAAATGGCACATAAATAACTTTGATGTGATTATATACCCAAATCATCAAAAGCTTGTTTTACTGAGACGTCATAATACTCTGCAAAACCACTTCTGTATATTATTCAGCACCTGAAACAGAAGCAGAGATGGATGTAAACTGCTCCTTGACAGGTTGAGTCATACCAATGCTAATTCTAGCTTTACTGTCTGATCTCCAAGCTGTTCATTTAAAGGAAAGCTATAATCATAAAAAGATGGATACATTTCTTTTCAACTGTTTTAGTTGTTCACTGAAATTTTAATCAACAAAGATATGCAATATAATCACAAATGTCAGATGTCAAGTGATTACATGTTAACAGCAAATAGTTTCTCTGACCCTGATGCCCTCCATAATGCGCTTTTTTCAAAGTCTGCTCAAGTATAGAGACAGTTTCACCATACATGCTGTGGATTTCCATCAGAATATCAGCAGCAGCACATTACTGACAAGCGCGTTGTGTGTTTAAGACATTTTCTGGACATTGGCTTTCACAGCCAGCTACTACAGTAAGTAGGAAATAGATTGCGGTAAATAAATTGGATTAAGACTTACATGTTTGGTAAAAAAAAAAAGCCCTCTTATTACACAGGGAGTTACAGTATTCAAATTTGTCAGTAACTGATTTTTTATTTAGTATCGTGTCATGAATAGAAGAAACATTTTCATTTATTTTCATAAAAAGCCAATTACAAGAGTTATTAATTCATCTAAAACCATTATCAACACAAAATTTTCCACACTTTGTACGGATCTCCGAGGTTTTTATTTTACAGTGCCTGCATCTCTCAAAGGATCTTTCTCATTTATAATTCCTGCATTAATGGCATTTTGTCAGACATTCTCTTAAATCTGTCAGAAAAGGTTTTCAAGAACAGTGTTTTTTTACAAGAAGGGCGTTAAGAATATCAATAGTTGGGAAGCAGTACAAAAGCCCATCCCATAAGTTACATTTGACTGTCCACACTCACAAAAGAGTTTAAAAAAGAAACCAAAATTAACATAATTATTTCACAGAATTAAATAAGTGTGATCATGCTATCAATCAGTACTTTGATGGTTCTCATTATGGAATTAAGCAGCTTTTAGAGTTATAAAGAAATATTCATTCATCCACCACAGTTCTCCTACACTAAATCAAGTTAAAGGAAATTTTAGGTCCAGTGGGTACATTTAGTTTTATTATTTATTTATTTATTCCTCAAAAAAGCAATTGCATCATTGCTCACAGTGGACAGCTTGCTCAATAATTCATACAATTAGTTTTTCTCCTTAAGCAAGCTCTCTTGTTTCAGTAACCTGCCTCAACCTTCGCACTGCCCCCTGTCTAATTAATCAGACCCCATCGATTTAATGTTGAAACTAATTAAAGGCCTGATATGTGCAGTTGATTCCAGACATCTATATGTGTCACAAATGCAAAAGCACAGCCTCTGTGCCGCTCTCTCTCCTCCACTGACATTCGCATGGCAACTTAAAATCCAAAGAGGAGTGACACAGCTATTGTTTTTCAGCAGATTCATTGCCACCTCAACACTGTGTCTGAACACTAACAAGCTTTCCCATAGGTGTTGTTTCTTTAATGTCTATTCTTAAAGAAAAAAATACTATTGTTTTGCTCCAGCTTAGGTGTTGTTTTATGGTTCTGGTTATCAAAGTAAATGGTTGGAATCTTTTTTCTTCTGTTATTGGACCGTGTTGTAGCAATGAAGCAACCTTTGTAGACGTGACGACTCATTTGAAAGAAAACAATGTTTTCACATTTTATTAAAAAAAAGATCTCATTAATCAGCCACAGGCTGTAAGTGATTTAGAGTTCAGCAACTTATCATTTAAAATGCCCTGATCATTACCTATACCACCATTAAAGGGATAGTTCGGGATATTTGACATGGATCTGTATGGCATCACCATAACCAGTGTCGTGCATTCAAACTGACTTACCCCCGACAGTGTCCTGTGAGCCGAGTTTTTGTCCAGTGTTGGTCAAGGCGAAAGTAGTCCGGCTTGTTTGCTGGGGTCAAGAAATTAGCGCGTTTTTCTTCCCAAAACAGTACGTGTGCTAAAGAGTGATTTATTTCATCACAAAAACCGAAGCCGGCAAAAGTCACTCCTCGTTATCACTTGGGCCCTATACTGTCTCTCATTGTGTATCAGTGCACACGTCATTCTGACCGCGAGCTGTGCGCACGAGTTCACTTTGTTTACTGCTCGGGAAGATGTCTGACTACGAGAGCGACGAGGAACATATTGACTTCCGTTCAGAGCCAAGGGGGTATCTTTATGAACCCGTTTATACTGAGGAGGAAGTTCGCCAAATGGACTTAGATCGGGCAGAAAGAGAGAGGGTGGACAGAGAAGTGATGGAAACAGAAGCTGGAGCCACTGCTGGAGCTGCGATACCCAGGGTGGCCGACAAATCCTGGTGCACTTGTTTGAAGTGCGAAGTAATGCAGACAGAGGTGGAATGTTACTGCTGCCACGAGTGGGATTTAGTTATGCCCCAGATACAAAACCTTAGATGAGGATGTCGGTGGCCGCGGGACAGCTGCTGCCTGCATCACAAATAAGGGTGACTTCCCTGCACTCCTGAATGCAGGCGTCTGAGAACTTTTTTCCATGTTCCCAAGATCAACTGGAAGAGGCGTCCCAGACCAGCTGGACCCGATGGCCAGTTGTCTGCAGAGTAAGTGTTGAGCACTGCCAAAGAACAGAAAGACTCGTGCGCACAGCTCGCGGTCAGAATGACGTGCGCACTGATACACAATGAGACAGTATAGGGCCCAAGTGATAACGAGGAGTGACTTTTGCCGGCTTCGGTTTTTGTGATGAAATAAATCACTCTTTAGCACACGTACTGTTTTGGGAAGAAAAACGCGCTAATTTCTTGACCCCAGCAAACAAGCCGGACTACTTTCGCCTTGACCAACACTGGACAAAAACTCGGCTCACAGGACACTGTCGGGGGTAAGTCAGTTTGAATGCACGACACTGGTTATGGTGATGCCATACAGATCCATGTCAAATATCCCGAACTATCCCTTTAATTCAATTAAAAAAAAAAAAAACAGTAAGAACTATCAATACCTCTCTGTAACATTTTAGCAACAATTTTAGCAACAATTCTGATTGTTGCTTATTGAGTCCAATAAGTATCAATACTCCAGATACATTTTGATGCTAGCAGTTTTCCACAATGGAAGGTAGCTACATCTTATACATGTAAGTCTTTATTAATACAGATATTATGGGATGGATTTAATTGTACTCTATCTAAATGTACTTGTTTACTTTATCTGTTAAGTACCCTGACATGATTTTTAAACTTGGACCTTATTTCTGACATAAAATACGTTCATCTACACACCGATAACAGTTTGGTGAAAGTCGGCATCCTTTGGACGCTATTTAGATCACTCGAGTTTTGCGAATATTTATATAATGGGGAGTGAACCGGGCATACAGACTCTAAATGAGGCATTATCTGCCTTTATTTCACCAATACTTTAAGACGAATGAATGAATGAACGCGTACTATTGCACTGTTAGCTCAGAGCTGCCGTGTTGTTGTTATTTGGGTCTTTCTATACACGCGCCGCTGCAGCACAGCTTATTTACTCCGTGCTCTGTGATGGTCGGCTATCTTCACCCGGAGTTTGGTACTGCTAGTTTTGTGCAACATGGCAGAATATTCATCAAATTTTGACGACGTGGACGACGACTTTGAGTATGATGGAGTGAATGAGCTGTGCTGCAGTCGATGTTGTCATCCGACTAAACACGTGTGTAGAAAGCCCCCGATAGCCCCCCGATAACAACAACACGGCAGTATGCAGTGATTCACGCCCTACCTAATGTTCAAGGCCTACCCTGAAAAATATAGAATCTGGATGGAAGTATAGTGCTCAAAAATCTGTATATAGCTTTCAGCATTGATTGTGCCTTTCCATATGTGCAAGTTGCCTGTGGAACAGGCACTAATACAACTCCATATCCTCAGAGATGATGGTATCTGTATTGAGCACTATAACAAATTGGACAGTTGCTCTTCTCTTTAGTTTTGAGTACACAGCATTGATGATTTCGAATAAAACAATGAAATTTCGATTAATCTGACCACAAAACAGTTTTCTGCTTTAAATTAAGCACATATTGTCTCTTCTTAGCATGGTAGAGTATTTAAAGCTGCATTTGTGGATGGCACAGCAATCTATGTCCACAAACAATCATTTCTGTAAGTGTGCCTGAGCCCAAACAGTGATTTACATGACATTATCATGTCTGTCTTTAATGCAGTGCCACCTGAGCACCTGAAGATCGCGGGTACCAAATATTGATTTTCAACCGTGTCGTGTCTTCAGATTATCTGAATATTTTGACAAACTTATGTACTCTAAAAAATGAAATATTCAAAGTTTCCACAGTTTACATTGAGGAATATTGTTCTGAAATTGCTCCTATGCCCATCTTTATTTATGAGACTCTGCCTCTTTAAGCTGCTCTTTTTACACCCAATCATATTACTGATCAGGTTACTGCTATGTTAATGCTGCCAATTCACCAAATTAGCTGCAACATGTACCTCCAGCTGTTGTTTTTTAGTCCCACTTCCTTACTTGCTTGCTTATGAGATTTGCGAATCATTTAATTCTGTTTTTGAATTAAATCTTACACAACTTCCCAATCCTTTAGGAATTGAAGTTATACTAGACACAGAATGCCTCCTTCTAAGAAAATTCCATTTAATTAGTGCTGTTTACATGTTTTAAGTCTCCATTTCACAGTTACACTTGTACTTCTGTAATACATTCATACTAGTTATGATGTTACAAACGTCAGTGTTACGCTTGCACAGACAAAGTCTCTACATTTAGCAGATGAATATGTGACAAATTCTGTACATATAAGGGGTTTTACTCAAAGAAGCTCAAATATTCAGGTCAAGAAACAAAAAGCTGATATTTGAATAAAAGGGGACAAGAGCTTCAATGCTGCAGTAGATGTACGAAAGAACAACACAGCTCTTGTAAGTATTTCAAGTTAGGGGCAAAAAATGTATTTGCCTTTATGAATTTATTGACAAAATGTGTTGATAAATGAATTAGTCTGTTAATCTGAGAACAGGTGGTGAAAAGGGGTGTCTCTGAAAGTAAACATATTTCACAGATGATTTAGATTCATGAAAAGTTTAAATCCTGAATTGTTCATATTCAAAACACTATGGAATGTCTTCTACTTCTTCTCACTAGACACATTTAAATGTTATGCTGCTTGTGAAACAGCTGACTCACCTCAACTGCAAAAAGCCACCGACAGCAATAAGGAGTAATGCAAAGCACTAATTATCTCACATGAAGTATGGAACAAATTATGTCAAGGCTAAATAGCTGAGCGCTTGCTCCCGGCTGTTTTACACTGGCTCTTTGTCGCTTAAAATGTATATTTTGTGTTGTGAATGTTCTTCGCCATGGCAAACACTCAACACCATTCATTAAGTAGTATAAATACTCATAACTAGACTTCATGCCCCCAAAATGTATATGTGCTACTCAAAGTAGCAGTGGTGGGTAAACAATTAGTGTGTTCAGCCCTTCAATGATGAAGCTTCCCACTACCCTTATTAAGACATTGCATCTTTATACAGTTTACCCCTGCTGTTTTATGAATTTACAATTACACCTCATTAATGTGTCATTTGCATAATTACAAGGAATGGGGACACCATTCACAGTGGGAATACACAGTACCTTGAAGAAAAGAGGATGCAACACTGTGTTGTGAGCTGCAGCAGCACGGATGTTTTGATATTGTTTTTGCTTTTAGGTAGGTTGATTTTTAATAAATTTGCTGTTAAAAAACTGGGACAAGGTTGCCACTATGTAGGATGTAAGTTGCTTTTTCTCTCTCTGAAGTTCTTAACTGACAACTTTATTTCACAAATCTGAAGATACTTTTGTTCATGTTTTAATTTTTCCAATAATTTCAGCTGCATGGATTCCCAGAATTGAATTCTGTCTCATCGAGGCCATGAAATAAAGTGTGAAAAAGCTATGTCTGCTGTAAAAGCTTTATGGGAAATTCAGCAAAAGAGTTTATTGAGCTTGCACAGGTAGTTTAACCCACCCTCTCTGGGTTATTTGTAAGATAAATGAAACCAGAGAAACAGATGACAGGTCTTTAGCTCAACTATAAAATGCAATTAACCAGCAAATGAGGCCAGGAAAGCCACTCTGACCAGTCTGCCTGAGCAACAGTTAGAGGGGAAGGAGCAGAATGGTAATTCATACCCAACCTACAAATGTCTTTGGTACCTTTAGTCGGCTGATAAATAGACTTAAATATTTTAACTGCTGCTAATTTTGACATTAAAATGTATTTAAGGGATTCTTGTCATAGCTTGCCATTACAAATGATGATGAGAGAAGTTGGTAGTGCAGTTGTTTTTGATTGAATGAACCTCTATTTCCAATAAGTGCATAAAAAATCAAAGAGACTAAATCAGGCCACAGCTCTGTGGTGCAGTAATCAGACATAGCATTGTTAATCTGATGGCACCAGCAGTCTGCTAACATGTTCTCAAATGTCATTGCTAATATATTTACCATAAATGCAATTATTGGATGCCCTACCAGCTCCTCTTCCTGGTGACCGTTCCTCCTGTGTGCACTGTCTGTGTATTAATCAAGTGTCACCTGAGTCTACAGATGGCTGCAGGGCCAGTCACCAGCAGACAGTACAGGAATGGCAGAGAATGAGCAAAAACTTAAACCCTCCACATTAATTACAGAGTCAACAGAAGGATGGCTTTTACACAACGGCTACCATTCTGGGAATTACTAACACCTTGGCTGCTTTTTTCTGCAGTTAATGGTTTGGTTTGTTTTCCTTTTTCTTTTAAACCTTTTTGTTTTTACTCAGTTTTTACTTTTATCGCTCTTATATTATACTACTGCTATTTGTGAAATGTTTTTAATCATCGTTTTAATCTCCTTAATCTTTATACTTTCTCTTATTTTGCATGTTATCTTTTACTTTATATTCCTAATTTCAATTACATTCTTACTTTGTAAAGCACATATATACAGTACATATACATACATATATACAGTATATATGTACATAGATATATATACATATATACATATTTACAGATATATTGTAGAGACAGAAAGATAGTTGGGTTGACATGTGGGGGGAATTAGCTATTTTCATTACTATAAAGCAAGCACAGTATGTACAGTATGTAACTGCACTGTGTGTAAGTCAGTGGCTGTATTTCATTGTCACGGTTTCTGGTGTTTGTCCAAGGCTAACTCGTTGCTCTTCCAGGTAACTGGGTGCATGTGCATAGTTATTAGGGTATGGCTTTGGGAGGCGCTCAGAGGGTAGTGGGTGGGAGTTTTTCCAGCTGTGTGGTTTCAAAATCTGTTTCTCTTGCTTTGAGAATACATCCTCCACTGCAGTTTTAACTTAGTTTGTTTGCATGTTTAAATGTGCTAAATAGCAGTGTAGCACCACAGGAATGCAATTAGTTTTTTTTATTATTTTTCTTCACTATTTATATAATGAAATAAAATAGAATTAAACATACTTTAAGTGAAGACACTTAGCTTAATTAGACAGTATTACATCATCCAAATTGCATCCAAATTGGAGGAAGAATATGGAAACTTCAGAGCACTGGTTGGTGCAAATCCTTTATCCACTATTGTGTCATTTTGTTGTTGGCAGGTCTCTGTCTGTGCAGTGAATATAATACCAGCTTTAAGATTAATTAATTAATCTGTTTTCGACATATCACTTACTCTAAAACACACCTGAAATGTGTTTCAGGTTACAGTGGCCTCCATAATGTTTGGGACAAAGTCCCATTTTTCTTTTTAAAATCAAACAATTCAGATGTGATAAAAGTGCACATTCCAGAATTCAGTTCCACAATGAAGAAATTGCAATACCTTTCATACACAGTCCCCCTCTTTTCAGGGCAACATAACGTTTGGGACGGTTGGCTTCCCAGGTGTTTGTAATTACTCAGGTGTGTTTCATTGCTTCTGGTTTCTGTCGTTGCCTTTGTTCAACATGAGGAGAGAAGAAGTGCCAATGAAAGTCAAGAAAGTTATTATGAGGCTGAAAAACAAGAATAAAACCATTAGAAAAATCAATCAAGCCTGAGGATTACCAAAATCAACTGTCTGGAATATCATTAAGAAAAAATAATGCACAAAAAGGAACTGACCGTGATCCAAAGAATACCAGCTCATGGCCCTGTCACACTGTTGCGTATGGCACTAGCGTATGCCAGCGTATGAAAATTATCACTCATACGCTGGTATACGCTGACATACGCTAGGGGAACGTTAGGCATAGGTTGTGTACGTTTCAAGCACGCTGGCATACGCTGGCATACGTTGGCATACGCTGAGGCAGAAATAAATCTTTGAACATGCTCAAAACTTTTGTGTGTTTTTGCGTATGGTTAATACGCTAAGCATACGCTAGGCATATGCTGAATACGCTAGAGGTACGATATAGGTACGTTACTGATAGGTCAAGAACGCTGGACATAAGTTGCCATACGTTGGCATGAAGGTGTAGCCAGACAGGCGGAGATGGAGGCGGCAACTGACATATCTGAGGCAACCGACGATTCACGGGAGCGGTCAGGAGGAGGAGTTGGGGATCTTGATCGCTCAGAAGCATGTAACTCATCAGCCGCAGGTGCATCAGGCATTTCAGCAGGTTTGGGTGAGAATGATTCTTGTGTTTTTTTTGCCTTTTCCTCGGCCCAGGGCCCGGGCAAACGACGATTGCTTCTTGGGAGGCATGATCGAGATGAATGTCTCGAGAGATGTTGATAGCGCGTCGTCTACTGCAATAATGGAGCAATATGGAAAGGCTGCTGATATAGACGCTGTCCATACGCTGTCAATACGCTGACCATAAGCTACTCATAGGTTCAATACGGTAAGTATACGCACAATTCTTTATTTTCAAGGACTTTTCGTGCGTATGAAAATTATATTATTAATTTTCATACGCAACTCATACGCTTCTCTCATACGCAACAGTGTGACAGGGCCATCTTGTTAGACATGATGGTGGGAATGTTATGGCTTGGGCATGTATGGCTACCACAAGTAGCATCTTCATTGATGATGTAACTGCTGATGGCAGCTGTATAATGAATTGTAAGGTGTATAGAAGCATCTTATCTACTTAAGTTCCAGTAAATGCCTCCAAGCTCACTGGATGGCGCTTCATCCTGCAACAGTATAATGATACCAAATGTACTGCTAAGGCATCACCAGAGTTTCTAAAAGCTAGAAAATGAAAAGTTTTTGAATGGCCAAGTCCGATTTAAATCCAATTGAGTATACCTTCCATATGCTGAAGAAGAAACATAAAGGGGCAAGCCCATGGAACAAGCTGGAGTTTAAGTTTAGTGCAGAGCATCACCAGAGAAGATACTTAGCACCAGTAATGTCCAATTATCATTTACAACCACAGAGTTGTGTTGTACATTTCCTGGAATTCAGACACACACAGCCCACACAATCACCTTCGGTGCCTGAATGGACGCCTCATGTCTATTAGCTGTGGGGAAATTTGTCACATCAAAAGTTCACCAAGCTATGCACTTGTAACAGCAGTAAACTGTAGTTCTGAACAAGCCAAAATAATGGGTCTTGGAGCGAAGCTGGACCATTGTCACTTTCCTTCCCAGAGGGTCATTAAACTGCAAAAATGCAACAAATACATCAGACAGACTATGGGAACCAAATCAATAGATTTGCACATTCTGAGAAAGGAATCGGCTCAGTGAATTACAAAAATGACAGGAATATACAGAAGACAGCATGTCGATGATCACTGGAACCTTTCCTTAAGTAAGTGAAAAAATGTTTCTTGTTACAATGACCTTATTGCTTGTGCATAATGGGGTTTGCTCTATTTGCTGTCGGTATTCAATATAACACTTAAATGCTTTGCCTCTCACCCACTGACAGCTGGGATAGGTTCCAGCCCCCCCGCGACCCTAAATTGGATTAAGCAGGTATAAAAAAGTGGATGGATGGACTTAAACGCTTACATAAGTCATACTTAAGGGTATGGGCAAACAATCAACTTACCTACAGTCATTTAGATGGTTCCTGTAATTTGTAGGAATACTCTTTCCCTTTCCAAAGTGTCATAATTAACAGTATCAACAAATTACTTATATGGCAGTATAGTAGTTATTCTAGAATGATTAAAATTTTTCCAGATGAGCTTCATCAAGTCAGCTCATTATTGACAATATGTTTGAGAAAAATTTAGCAATTTTAGATTTTTTTTCAGGTTTTGTGTAGCCTAACCTTTAATAGGCAGGTTATCCAAGTCTAAAATCAAAAGAGGACCTCTAAAGAGCATATGCTGAGGATTTACAACAAGGTGCAAATCCTTCATGAACCTCAAGAATTGTTTTTAATTTGTCTGTACAGTCTCTGGTTAAATAAGAATAACTGAACCAAATTTTGTGTTTTGGAAAGACGAAAATTAAGATCATGCAGTATCAAAATATGGAATAAACATGAAATATCATGTGTGCATGCAGGTGGAAGCAGTATTACACAGGGACTTGTACTTGTACTTAATGTTTTCTTGGGTCAATAGCATTAATTGATGGCAAAGACAAAAGCAGTTGGCCGAGCTCTGAATTGTGTAGAGATAAATACTGTCTGCACACATTCAGCTAAATGTAGGAATGCTGTTTGAATGGTGCTTTACAGGACAGATGGACAACTCAAAATATACTGTGTAAAGTAACCCATGAGGTTTTTTAGGGCCATGAATGTCTAAGAATCCAAGTAAATCTATCTAAATCAATCAGATCTTTAAGTCTAAACCAAAATGTCAGACTAAATAAAAGACTAACTTTTCTATCCCTGAATCCAAAAAGATCACTGTTCAATCGATGAATCAAGGTGGTCTAACAATAAATCTCCATCATGGTTGCTTCTCCATCATTCATAGTGTTTAAAATAAAGTGTAATCTGCAATATCATTTAAAGCATGCCCCCGTTTCATCAGGGAAAATCTACACCTCAGTGTGTTCCACCCACCCATCCTATCCACAAGCAACTCACAAGCCCCAGTGGTCGGATACCTTGCCAAGGCCTTTTGTTCGCTCCCATAATACATCTTTATTAGTATAATCCCATTGCTTCTGTGCTTTCCACACTCTCCATTAGTCTTTATCCAAATCATGTAGTTACAAACAGACTGTCATTGAAGGCAGGAGAAATACTCTCCGGACATCAGTGATGGATAATTGCTTTAACTTTTCGACTAACTGTTTAGTGCATCAACTCTGAAAAAGCCTTTGGCAAAGTGACAACAAGCAGCCCACGTTCAGAGCTAAGCAGTGAAATGAAAAGCCTCCGTCTGACAGTTACAGTGCTTCCATGTGGAAGAAACCTGGCTTCGTCTCTCTTTTTCTCATCTAGTCAGGATACAACATTGTGCACAGGGGTCCTGAGATTTATGGCACAGGCTCAATGTAGCTGGTGGGGGGAAGTCTTCAGGGGTTTTCACATCTCTCCATTTGTTTTGCACATTACTGATGTTTCCCTTAATGTGCTCCGAGCATCCCCTTGAGAAGCTTAGATGGGCTTGTTCTCAAGTTCAGGCTTCATTTAGTTTCCCCCTGTTCTTCTCTGGAGATAAAACCTGACATACAGACCTTTTTGGCTCTCCTGAGGAGCTATTAATACAGGAAAAGAAACTGAGGAGAGGAGATGGCGAGCCCCAGATCCACCTGGCAAGGAATGCCATCTTTATTTGGATTGTACATGGGAAATGGATGAATAGGCAAGCATGGCTTTTTGAAATGGTTCAAAAATGACTTTAGGTCCCTGATGAGCGGTGGATCATATTGCAGGTTCTCCCTCACTCATCATTATCCCTTTAAACGCCATTAATACAACCATGAAGTATTTATTCATTCACATAATCTGGGAAAGTTTTAGAAAATTGATCCTGGTCTTTCATGTATGATGTAGAAAAATTAAGACAGAGTCCAATGTAAGAAGAGCTTGTATGCACGATGTGCATGACCTCATTCTAGTGCCATTTGTGTGCAATGAACGTAAACCCATGCTGAAAGTTTTGTAAAACTTTGTCATCCAAATACATCATGGGATGTCTCTGAATTGTGGAGTATTGGGAGACATTATGAAAAACTATTTACAAAGGATGAAGCATTCCCCTTTGTTGGTTATTATGTGTCATAATGTTAATAACCAAGACAAATTCAATAAATGGCATAGCTGTCTGTCATTTGTAATTATCAGCACTGGGTTGTGTGAAGTATTTATGAATAGTTAGTGTCTTACCTGCAGTAAACAATTCTGATGGCAGAGTTAAGCTGAGAGCAAGGCCACAGAAAAGCATGTGTTCATAGTCTCAAACAACTCAAACCTAAAAGTCTGTAGGAATGAGAAAAGGCTATATACACAGTGATTTTTAAACGGCATCACTTTTGCATCAGATAGTTATTTCCTAGGTCACAATTTTCTAGACTGAAAAACCTCCACGATGCTACTCATCACTGATCATTTTTGTTAGTCCTGTGACTTTCCTCCACCATCCCTCCAGCCGCCTTATCAGGAACTAGTTGCTTGTCCATGCATAATGGACAATGTAGTTTTTCTGCACCTGCAACAAATGAACCTTGCAGAATCTAATATTGAAGCAACTGGTGCGTCAGTGCGCCGACACCAAAGTAGAGGCATTTGCTCTGACTGAACAGCAGTATTTGGACACCTAGGTCATGTGAATGGATTGGAACCTCGTGGGTGAAAGCCTCATGACCAGTGTTGTGCCAGTTCACAGCTTTTCTGAACTAGTTCAAGTTCAGTTCATACATGCTCAAAGTGAACAGTTCACGTTCAAAGTTCACAATTTTAATTCTGAACTAGTTCAAAGTTCAGTTCATTTTACTTTTTTCGTGAGATATTCAAATAAATACTTTTTTTCACACTACGAGCTAGAAATCACTATATGTTCTTTGAAACTGCTCATTGTAGACATTTGCTCATGACACTGCAATTGTGGGTTTCTTACCAGGTGATGAAACTTGCAGCAGTACAGACAAGGTAGACCAGTTGGCTGTGTCATTTGCGTTTGGGGTTGGCAGGGGGTCTTTTTTCCCTTTCCTCCCTTATGACCCTCGAGGGCGTGCATATATGCATGCCATTCACACTGGATGGATGTTTTAACTCAATGTGCCGTTTCAAATTCGAGAAGGACGTTGTTGATGTCCTAACTTGTTTTTGCTGCGCAGGTGGACATATCTTACACAGAAAAGTAAGATTTTTGCCGTTGGGGTCTTGGTTTGGAAGAGTGTAAAATTGTTTTAAATGTTCATAAGGAGAATCGGTGTCTGTCTCCGTGCCATCACTTCCACTAGCCTTTTTTTTTAATTGCAGGGCTTTCACTCACTCTCGTCATTGCTCTCTCTCTCTCGCTCGCTCCTCCAGCCCTCCGCGCGCAATTCATCACAGGTAACGTCGTTCGGAAGCCAGTATGTTATTCAACTATTCTCAGCCGGACACTACGTTGCCCGCAATGCATTGCGCACACAATGTCAAAACCATTTCTGTCTGGTGATACATGATTTAAGCGGCACCAGCGAGAATAGAGGAGGGAGGAATTTCTCTCGTTGCGTTTCAAAAGAGAAAACAGATGTCACTCAGTTTTCAATGGAAAACAAATTCCAACGTTCATTTACAGTGATGTCTGCCGTTCATGACACAGAATGTGAACTAATTCACGTTCAAGTTCTTTATTAAAAAACGTGTTGCGTTCAGTTCAACGTTCGCGAAAAAAATGAGCGTGTTCAATGAACGCGTTCTTTTGAACGCGTTCATGCACAACACTGCTCATGACTTAGAATGTCTTATGAAGGCAAAACAGCAGTCTTTTGAACAGCAGTTAACAAAGTAGTTACAACTGAGAAAATCTGACTTTGTCGGATCATAAAATCAAGGACACACTATTGCAGTGACACTTGTTACTGTGAAATGTAAGGCTTATGATAAAAAGAGGTTCAGATGGCCATAAAAAGAAACAGCTCTCAGTTAGCAAAGAATTCTATCATGTTATCTGCTTTTGTTTTGAGAGGAAATTTGCATTTGATCGATATGGATAAGATCAGAGTCTATCTAATATTGATCTCTTCTTTTCCCCGAACCACCTCCAGGCAAGGCACACAACATAGCCTGCCATGGCCACACTGTGAGCTAACTTTTTCATGCCCCAGTCTCCTCTGGCTAGCCTTGCAATGCTTTCACATAAGGACAATGACGAGAAGGCGATAAATCTTTATTGTAGCAATTATAGAGCAAATGTTATTTACGCCACGTAATTGGGCCCGGGTATCTCTCTGCTCATAGAAATTAAGGCTCGGAGGGAGTTAAAATGGACACCAATTAATTTTTGCTGACAGAATCAGCAAACAGCAAATGGCAAAAAAGGGAGTTTCCCCAGGAGGTAGTGACTTTAGAAGGAGGTGAGAATTACTCCTTTAATGTAGTCACAACGTCTTACCATTTCCATATAAATAACTTCCAAAGAAATAAGAAACTCATTTGTGCAGCTGAAAAGAAATCAATTATGACTACAAACAGGATAGCCCCATTCCCCTAGACCTTGAATGGTATGAATGACATGGTTATAGTACATACTAATGCTTTGCTTGGGTATAGTAGAAAATACATAATGTGCACTGACGGACAAGGAGGGGTAACATCAGCTAGTAAATGTCAAGTGCACATACAGGACCACACACAGCTTATTAAAAAGCTGTCACTAGGAGAGAAGAAGCAAACAGGATGCATCAGACTTGATGAGGATTTATTACCCACTGCCAACTTTACTAAATGGCATTCTTAGACTCTGGTTCTTAAAATAAATCACCCTGCTGTTGTGTGTATGTGTGTCTACTGTATGTCTGCAAGTGTATCAGGTCACTTTAAGAACTTGTTTTCTTCAGCATGGTTTGAGAAAAGTTGAGGAATAACAAAGGACAAAAAAGAGGTGCCTTTAACTTGGCCCATACTGTTATCTTTTACCAAATATATGCACTGTTTAATAGTTTCTGGTCTTAACCAAAGCATCACCATTTAAGCACACAGCACATACCATGACTTCTGGTAAGTTAGAGGGTGCCACAAAAGTTAAATGTAACGTGGATAGTTTCGGGGTTCAAGAAGTGAATAGAGATCATGGTCCTTTCTAAGTTCTTTCTCCCTAACACCAAGAAGCTGGTCTCAAAATGTGATTAACATCTCTGTTAGAAAAACAGGTTGAGGGTGAAGTCTCAGTTACGAAACTGAATCAATAAATGTTTAAGTCCCACTCTGGCTGTTATAAATCCTCTAAAACCAGACCTGTGTAGCTCCAAATTTGTATAATTAGTTCTCTTTCATCCCTTTAAAATTGCTCAAGATGTGACTCTACAGCTATTAATATGATAATCTGACCCAGCTCACATCTCCATCTGCCAGCTACTGACACTGGCTTTCCATGTGTCTGCTAAATAAGGACCAGTGCTAATATTGGTGTAATTCAGCCACACAGGTATACATTCAATGTGTTATGACTAGATGCTAAATAAAACTCAATCTACAGACAAGCCATAGTGATGTGATAACAAGGAAACACTGTCTTATTTGACTTCATTGGAATATAGTCTCCCAATTTCTCTTGTTGAATACCATAAATAGAGTAGAGCCTCTGTGTTGTAGAGTCAAGTCCTCTTGCACAGTTGTAGATGGAACATCCAAGCTGACGGTGGATGTGGTCTTCATGGTGTATTCGAGAGCCATTTTGCCCAGATGCTCAAAACTCAAGAGAACCTAGCAGAGGACGCTTTTATTGTCACCACTGCCTAACAGTGGTTTGGTATGCAAGAGCCCTTTTTTTAGAAAAAAAAAAGAAATATATATATATATATATGAATGTTAACTTTAATTGTATGACAACCTAACACAATTCTACATTTTAGAAAAAATGGTATTTTGGCACTGACATCATTTCTTATTTTGAGCTGTCAAGTTGTTCTGTAATTACTATAGGCTTAAAGTGGAGATGCTCAGCCTTAGTTTGAGTGTATTCACATGCAATACAAAGACGGGATTAGGGAATTACAGCTGTGTAAAATATAGAACCCTTTTTTCAGGGGCTCAAATGTTTTTTGGACAATTGAGTGAAAAGTCCCTTCACTGTCATGCGCAGGCACATTCTCACATTCCTTAATAAATCAAGTGGATAAAGGATCTGGAGGTGTTTTCAAGTGTAGGATATGTGATGGACCCAGTTACTCCTGTGAGGTGGGTCAAAGTTAAGAACAACGCCACCCTGGGAATATTCCTTAATTAAAAGGTGATTAGAAACTGGTACAATTACCACCTCAAGAATAAAAGGCAGGTTCGTTCAACTTAGAACAGGAGACGTGTTCCATCCAAAAATAAAGTTTAATTCTCAAAAACAAAAATTAAAAAATAAGTAATCAAAACAGCTTAAAAATATAGCTAAGGGGTTACCAGTGGAGGAGGCAGGTTAGAAATAAATAGACATTTGAGTGCCAGAGAAGACTACTTTTCTCTTTCCAAAAGGTTTGAAAATCAGATCATTCCCCACCCTCACACTATGCAAGCACAGGCATGTTTTAAGTTTTATGCATTTTGGGAGACTCTTTTATCCAAAGCAACTTACACAGGTAGGGTTAGTGAGTATTGTCTCAGAACCCCTACTGGAGGTAATACCTTTCATGCAGGAGATTTGAACCCAGGTTTCCCACATAAAAGGTGGCAATCTTACCACTACACTATCCAGAACAGTGCAGTAACAGTCTGCTAACCATTAAACCAGGAAGTCTTGGAAAACCTGCACATAGTCAGATTGTTACAAACCCAAATAATGAAGTTAGAAGCCTAACATGAAAAACATAACAGAAGTGCAAAGTACCAACAAGGAATTAATGAACAAGGGCAAAACAGCAGTGTTCATGTAGCCTAAACCACAGCTGCAGCAGTGCGAGCAATGGTCACATTCCAGCTAAACCAAGGACCTCAGAACAGGCCCAGGATCCCTGGCATGAATAAAACAGCAGGTTAGAAAAAGATCAGTTATTTGCAAGTTTTCATTTTGGCGGGCGATACATACCAATCAGGCAGTGATTCCCAACACCAACACAGGAGGCAGCATGACGCTGTAAACCTGCGGCACAGCGTCCACTTAATATCAATATGTTAAAGATTAAGGACAGGTAATAAGCAAAAGGACAGGAGGAAGCCACACAGTGAGCTGATCTAAGGATGAGTAAATGCTCACAATAAGCAAATATTACAGAATGACTGAAAGAGCAAAACACCACGGACATCATACCTGCCTCACACCTGTAAGAGCAACGGAGGTCAGGTCACAGGGCGTGCACTCAACACTGGAGGAGATCTAAAAGCATGACAGAGACATAAACTGCCATCTAGTGTTTATGTACTACAAGCAGAGACCCAATTGGCTAGTAATTGCAGCAATCAGGTAACTCAAAATACATTTCCTGCCCTGAAAGCTGTTAATGTAAACCTACAACATCTAATAAAGGGAGATCTGTGGAACAAGCCATCTTTCTTTTTTCTTCTTGATCTTGATTTTGGATGGAAAAAGTATGTAGCCTCGGAACAGCTTGTGATCTGAAATTTAAAACATTACTCGTTAAACAGAGGCACGGTGGTTGCTGATGACATTTGGATGCATAGCTTCCAATGGCACTTGGTCACTAACGTCTATTAGTGACAGAGATCAGGGGTAAGATGAATTATGAACTGCAGGGAAATCTGCTGCCTGCTTAGAATCAGCTAAATGCAGCATACCTGATCAACCACTGCTTTGTGGCACATACGAGCAATTTTCTAAAACGGGATTGGTAGAGTTGAGTCAGGCTACGGTTAGAGTTCGACCTGGCAATTTAATTAGACCATTGGCTTTGTATATGTATACATAGAAACTGTAGAAGTGGCAGTGATTGGCACGCATTAGAAAGCCCTCCTGGCTTCGATTGGTTGTTTTTTTTCAGGCTCTGAGGCTCTTGTTAGTTATCATGAGCTTTAGGAGGAAACAGGAAAAACGTTTTTCTTCACAGGTTTGTCTCTCTGATCATCTGACAATCAGGCTATAGTGTCCATTTTAGCAGACATGACTAAAGTTATTCTTGATAAAGTTCTGCTTTAATGAAGCTTTGTGAAAGAGTGTAGAAGACTTGTTAGACTTTTTCTGTACTGTTTAAACTTGATGCAGAATAATCCAGAAGTGTAGCTGCATCCCCATTTCTGAATGGTTGAATAGTGTTGGAAGTGCCGACATCTGTTTTTATTGAATGCTGGTGAGAATTTCACGTATTTAATAACTTTGACTTAGAGTAAACTGTAAGTCAGCTATTCAAAGGATAAAGTGATGGAAGGGAATCTGCTGAACAAACTGGGAGCAGCCTTCATTTCAAGAAGAAATGAGTGGGGCACCAGTGGGAAAAAGCAATATTGTCTGCTCTTCCCTCACTGGACAAGGTCAATTAAAGAAGGACATGGATTGGCAATCAAAACTGACACCAAAGATTGACTGCGGTGATTATAACCTTGCAGATGGGGGGTTTTAAAGGTTATTAATAATGATTTATGGAATTAATTAAAGAGGTAAGATAGGATTCCATGCTTTAAATATATTATATAAATCCAGCTGAGGGAACATTTACCACTTGTGGGAACTCCAGAGATGAATGTAGTGTGCTACAACTGGATGGTTTATCATTTGGGCTGTGGTGGAGTTATGATTATGATTAAAGAGAGCGAAGATTGATTAGCTGAAATGAACACCATAAATATAATTTGCATAGCTCCATGATTTGACTCTGGACATATTTGTCCCAGCATTAAACATGCATTAATATCAGCTATATTGTTTCTATCTTACTTGAGTGTTGTTGCACTTTGCTTTATGTATGTTTGCAAATTCAGCTATCTTTAGATGTCCTCTCATGATTCACAGTCTAAATCTTTTAGGAAAAAAGCCAAAAATTACTTCATGTGAGCATATGCACTTTTTTTTTTTGTAATATTGTATCTGTTTTGTCCCAAATTATTCCATTTCCACCAACTTTTTCTAAAGCACAACTTTGAAAAACACATCAAAAGGTGTTGATGGAAACCTGGCTACTGAATTAAAACCTGTATTCTGGGACAGCTAACAAAAAATCCCAACGCAATGTTTCCAGCTCAACGTTTTCCCGGGAACACAGTTCTCAGATGCAGCAGTTGTTGAGAGTAGTAATAAACTGTGAATGGAGCCCATAGGCATAATTATCCACCTCATACCTTTACATAATCTAAGATTACTAAATAGAGATGGTCAAAAGGCAAATGCTGTGAAAAGAAAAAGTGCCTTGCTTTAAGTTGTTGTAGTTTCACTGGGATTAGATTGATCCTGTGAACCTTCTGTGACCCAAAGAGGCACATTATCTGAGGAAATAAATTTTCATCTGATGCTTTCTGTACTTGTGCTGGGGGCCGTTGATGCAACTAATTTATTAGGTCTCAGGGACAGCTGTCTTTGAGAGACATGATCTATATCTGTAGACATACTAGAAGATTTAAGAGAAGAGATCATTCCTTTCACTGAGAATATACTGTAATTTGTCTGTTGTTCGCATATCACAAAGTGGAAAATCCTAAAATTTTAGTAAGAAAAGTCCACCAGATGTTAAAAAAAGCAGTGGAAAAAAAGGGTTTCATCTGATAGGTTTGATGTATTTCAAATGAATTCATTTTTAAAATGTCTTCTGTTATTAACTTGAAGTTGTTTCACAGAGCCCATTTCAGCAAGACAACTCTTCTGGCTTGTTAATCATTCTAATCATTCCCCCTGCATGGTCAAAACTGACATGATCATTTGATACATTGCTGTGTAATGCTCCATTAATTATTCTTTGCTTTAACCAGGGAGGCAAGCAAAGCCAAGCTTCCCTCCTCCCCTCCCATGTCTCAGTCATTTATTTCTTCTTTTTTTCTTAACTTCTGAACAATCTTAACCAAGGAAGTGGCACTCTTTATCTTATTTAAGTTGGTTTAGTAGTCTTACAATGCATTGAGCCAAACTTGTTGACAACTTTTTTTTTCTTAAACCAACTATGTTCGAATGAAAACCCACGCAGATGAGCTCCAAAGTCCAACTATGTCCCCTATGTTACTCGACTGGCAAATTGAGGGTTAAAGGGCCTTGCTCAAAGGTAACTGATTGGTAGGTTTTTTCCAAAGGTCAGAGTGAACCACTCGCTGCCTACGCAATAGTTTTCCCCTGCTAATCTGATCATTTGAACCAGATGACCTCAGCATGTCTGCTTGCTTTTACCTTTGTGCTAAGATTTCTTTCTCTGCAGGTCTCGGTTGATTGTCAGAAGCTCCACATGTGGAATTACAGGTCAAACGAAAGCTGTACAGCAGACATTTGATTGTCAGATTTTAGTACATGCTTGGTCTCAGCTGCTCCCTATTTTGCACTGTAATGTTGAACTGTAAAGCTGCAAACTGATTTTTTTGTGGTTCAGGTTTGGTCGGTATGGAAACCCATCATGGTCTCTGATCAGTCAGTATGTCTCCAAACAGTTAAGTAGAGCTACATTTATAACTCAACCTTGCCATCGAATTGAACTCCCTGCATACAAGTATGCTGTATACTACCTGTCCCTGTATATAAGGATGAGAGGGAAATCAATTTATCAAAATATGTCTGACATTGCTATGATAGGATGTGGTGTGCTCACTTTCAGCTTTGTAGCGTTGCTCTTTTCTTTAGTTGATCTATTACATCACATGCCAAAATTATTGACAAAACATTTAGCTTGCAGCAAATTTTTGTCATATCAGGTGGCAAATTGGACAGCTTTACTTCTCTGTACATTGTGTATGTGTTGTTTTACAAATGAGATGCTCTGCTATCTGTTGTGGTTATTCTCTGTTGTGTCAAGCTTCTTTTTCTTCTGAGAACTTACGTTTTCTGTTACTTCTGGGTCAAAGTGAAGAGCATATGCAAAGGGCCTGGGTTCAGTTTGAGCGTACGCATGCAAGGGTAATTTGACTCCCAACTGCTTTTTCTTAGTACGATAAGGCCTTGGTATGCTACTCCGTCGCTATCTGCCAATCTGACTCCGTGGTCACGCAGAGGCTATTAAGGCTGATTTATGGTCGCCTACAGAGGGCCCTCTCCGTCAACGGAGACCCTCCCGGAAACGCTCTCCATTGCTTGCGTGCGTCGGCCAAAATTTCTTTCTATCCGTCGAGGCAACGGAGACCGCAAGGGTTGTGATTGGTCGGCCAATTTCACAACATCATTTCCGGAATCACTTTTCCGGTTTAGCTCCTTCCTCTCAGAACAACAATAACGCCATTTTTGAAAGAGTTTACTGTGTGCCGGTCAACATTTGGTCAAAATTATTTGCATTTCAAAATCAACAAGCTCCAACTCCAACAACAGTCTTTCTCTCTTGGTCGCCATCGTTCACTGTGAGGAGTGAAACGGAGCCGGAAGGTGAACAATCAATCAACGACTTTCACGATAGACGTCGTGAGATTGGGTCGTTTAACGTAGCGACGCCTACTGATCGGGAGGTAAATTACCTTGCGTATCCGACAGCCCGAAGGAGAACTTCAAAAGGACGGACAACGGAGACGGCTTGAGGGATAGCGACGGAGAAGCATACTGAGGCCTTTGAACCTTTCGAAGTTCTCCGTCGGGATGTCGGATACGCAAGGTAATTCAACTCCCGATCAGTAGGTGTCGCTACGCTAGACCACCTAATCTCGTCTATCGTGACAGTCGTTTGATTGTTCACCTTCCGGCTCCGTTCCACTCCTCACAGTGAACGATGGCGACCGAGAGAGAAAGACTGTTGTTGGAGTTGGAGCTTTTTGATATTGAAATGCAAATAATTTTGACCAAATGTTGACCGGCACACAGTAAACTCTTTCAAAAATGGAGGTGTTGTTGTTCTGAGAGGAAGGAGCTAAACCGGAAAAGTGATTCCGGAAATGATGTTGTTAGCCGACCAATCACAACCCTTGCGGTCTCCGCGAGTTTCCGTCTCCTCGACGGATAGATAGGAATTTTGGCCGACGCACGCAAGGGACGGAGGGCATCTCCGGGAGGGTTTCCGACGACGGAGAGGGCTCTCCATGGCCTTTCCCGGACGACTATAAATCAGGCTTAGTCTGACTTTGTCGAATGTGATAGACGTTGAGTTTCCTCTTAGATATTGTTTGAAATCAGAGTTTGAGCAGTTATCATGATCCTCTCAGGGCATCCTCTTCTATGTTGAACTTGCTCTAGTTCTTTGACTAAAAGGACAAAACAAACTGTGCTACAAAAGTGTTACTATAGGCTCCCAGGAGGCTCACACAGAAACACACTTTTGTAATCTTCCATTTTGTAACTCTTTTGAGAATGAACTCCAAGGAGGAACAACACAAAGCATATTTACATAAAAAAAATTGAGAGTACTGTGGGGCAAGTTTAGCATCAAATACTTAATATTATAATTTTGTTATAGTAAAAAGTGAATAACAATAAAGGCATTAAAACCAGCTATTAACACTGGGAAAAATGTTGTAACAATTTTAACAGTGACTATGTTAGTGTGTTTTTGTAGCCTTTAGAGAAAATGAACTTGGTCAAGTTGCAGGACAGAAAGAAAGAGAGGGAGGAACAGATATAAATGAAAATAGAGGAGGTGAGTAACACATCCTACATGGTTCAGGAGACTAATTATACAAGAAGGCCACGCTAAGTCGACCACTTCAGAGAGTCTTCAGGCTACACGGGGACCAAGCGACATGGATACCCCATTCAGAGGAGGGAAACAGCTTCTCATGCATGCCTTATTACCCCAAAGACCTTCGTCTGTGGCAGATAAGTCACCTACTCCTTCTAGCCTTGCTCCTCTGTGGACACAGATCCTGTAATGATACATTTCACTTCTGGCTATTTCCAGTTTGATGGGTAGACATGTGAAAACAAAAAAAAGTAAAAAGTGTGCAGTGTGGGACATCATCTCTGACCCCCATCAAAGAGCTCTCTCTTCACATAGTGTGTTAAGTCGAGCAGTGCCAACCCCTCATTTTTGCTGCCGTCCATCTCTAATGGGATTTGGGTTTTATATTAACTCCAGCTGCCCCTCCCACCCTCTCCTTGTCCTGACACTGCGGTGTGAGTGATTTGAATTCAAAAAGTGGTTAAATCCACAGAGCTGACTTCAAATAGGATTGTGTGAGATTCTTACTGTTGAACAGGGCCTTCCAGGTAAGCATGTCCTGTAAAACGACAGAAAAGGTGAGGGGTGCGGTAATGTAGGGCATCACTTACACACACGCTCGTTCACAGGAGAAAGCTCTGTTTGCGTCGTCTTGTCCAACTCAGCAAGGCACATTTACTCTCTGAAACACTTTTGGCTAGTCTTTACCCAAGGTTGCCAAAAGAATATCACCAAGGGTGTTCTGTGTTCATGCACATGTTTTTTTGTTCCTCACTTTCATTACCCAGAATAATAAGAGAAGATGAGGTTGTGTTAAATAAATGATTCAAGGTCAGGTACAGAGTAACATCAGTTACATGAAGCGTTAAACTGCCTTTGGCTCCACGCTCTATCTTGTGGACTATTGTAGATTTGCTCATGCTGCATGGTATTACAGCATGTTCAAAACTTAAAGATATGTAGCAGATTTATGTGTGCACTGCAAAATACTTTAGATTATATCATATAAAATAAAGAACACTTCAATCCAAATTAATTCAGTTTATTTATAGTGGCAAATCACAATGTCATCTCAAGGCACCTCAAAGATATAGTCCAGTTCAAGCTTAATATAATCCAATTCATTGTAATACAATCCTAATCAAATAAGAATTCCTTAAAACCCAAATTAGTCCAATTCATATCATGCCAGTTTTTAAAAAAAGTTGCCTAACTCAGAAATCCAACAGATTGCATTGAAACTTCTCTCCAATTCAATTTTCCAAGTTTCCACCAAATGATTCCAAATATACCAATTAGTCTACATTTCAACCTGAACTGATAGTCAATAGCTTTTGGTAGTAACCAAAAAATACGATCATGAATCATGAAAGTAGCTGAAATTAGATTCCTCTGCAGGATTTCTAGGTAAACCCTTAGTGATTGGGGGAACTCAGTCACCCGGGAGGGGCAAAGAGAGTCACTGCTCAGCCACATCGAAAGGAGCCTAATTAGGTGTTTTGGGTATCTCATTTGGATGCCTTCCAGTTGATTCCCAGAGAAGTGCTTGAAACATGTCCCACTGGCAGGAGGCCTCAGAGCGGAATCAGGAGTCGCTGGAGAGTTTACATCTCAGCCTGCTTGGGAACACCACAGTGTCCCCATGGAGGAGCTGGAAGTAGCTAGAAAGAGGTGAGGTCCGGGTATTTTTGTTTTGACTGTTGCTCTTCCAACCAGATTCTAAATAAGTGGTAGAAAATGGATTATGGAATGGACAATTTTGGGATAGAGGAACAAATAGAGTTCCTCTTGAGGTCCTCTTCTGAAGCACCAAAGATGTATGTACAACATTTTACAGCAATCTATCAAGTCGTTGTTAACATATTTCAGTCTTGACCAGTCCCAGATAGCAAAAGGACTTGCACTGCCTTCCCAACGTATCCGGAAAACGGGTCCGACTCGGAGTCCACTTGCACACCGCGCCAGATCCTATCCGGACCCGTGCACAAAACAGCATCTCCGCAATGGAAAGTTGAAGGCGGACCTGTTTTCCGGATCCGTTGCGAAGGCAGTGCAAGTCTTTTTGCTATCTGGGGTGGTGGACCAGCACTATGACACAAACATCCAAAACATATAGAAAAATCTAGAACTGTAGCACTTGTTGATTTTTGTTTTTACTCACAGTAATACAACATTCAGATCTGACCATGAAGTGTTTGTCCCAAATTGAATGGCACACATCTTTCAATGTGTGGTCTTTGTCCTGCATTCAATCTTAATCTGACTGACATGTTCTGTGTCACAGTTAATTATAGAAGTAATACATTGGTCCATTAGTAACTGCCTCAACAGCATAACTCAGTTCAATCATAACTAGCTGGGACATTTGCAGCAGTCTAATTGCATACACAAAGCTATGCCCCCAGCCCAAAATCTGATACAAATTTTTAAAAAATGTGTACTTTATCAGAGCTAGTGATTCAGCATTTGAAGATGTGCTGGTATAATGTAAATATAATCTTGGCGTTCCCATTTGTCAATAGCCAATTGTTTTGTTTTCTTCTACTCAGTTTTTCCAGGATTTTATTGTCTCTTTTCTAATCTCTTTTTCCACATATTTACAGGAAACGTGATTCTATATCACAAAGCTATTGTGAAAATGTCAATTTACACTCAATTCGCCACATCACTTAGGGCCCACTGTGTTTCATGAAATACACTATAATCTTTACAGAATCTTTATTATTCTGTCAAATCCCATTATCAGCAATTCAAGGAAGCTTCTGTTGAAACATCACTGAACATGTTTTGGAATTCTAAATAATCACAAAACGAGGCTGCAGATCCAAATGGTGTCATCTTTAAGATTCTGAAGGCTTACATGGACCAGCTATGCATGTGTCTACAGCAACTTTTCCACCTTAGCCTGAGTCAGCAGAAGGTTCCAGTGCACTGGAAGATATCCTACCTTGTTAAGGTACCTAAACATTTCTAATCCATCCGCCCTCAGTCAGTGGGGTTACATGGCACTGAAAGGATCGGATTATTAGCTAAATTACAATAAGACTCAGTTGCTCCTTATTTGAACAAGGGTGGTTATCCTTGGATATATGGTGGTGAATGAACCGAATCATAGGCACAAAGCATGTCATACTCCGATACGATAGGTGGCGCTGTACCCATTTCGACTATTGCTAATAGAGCCACTTCCGGTTGACCGCTTCACCACCAACAACAACAAACTCAGTTATTCGAGAAAATGGCGAAGCAAGATGAAGCTACGTCCCTCTACATTTAGTTTGTGATGAGCATGGTTATTGCAGAAACGCGATGCACAACGGCCCATTCTCCATCGCGTTGTTTGTTTCTTTCCGACGGCGGCGACAACAACAGTAATATCGTCTCTTCTGACTTCCGGTTCACGAGCCCGGGAAAAAAATCTCGAGCATGCGCAGAAAACAAATTCTAATTCACCACGTGCTTCACCGTCTACAAGCACGTTTAATTTGACTTTCACCCGAGTTATCTCGGGGTCTTAATCCGATCGCGAGTAATCCGATCCGATCCAATTTCTTGTCCGATTAAGGTATATACATGATCTTAATAACTCAGTCTTATTGTAATTTAACCAATAATCCGATCCTTTCAGTGCCATGTAACCCCACTGAGTGATTATAGACAAGCTGCCCTAACATTCCATGTAAAGAAAATCTTGGAGATACGTTTACTGCTCACCTAAGCAGTTGCCTTTCAGGGCCCAGTTTATGTACCACCCTGGGGTTGAAGATGAAGATGCTATTATCTATCTGCTTCAGTGAGCCCAGTTGCATCTGGGAAAAGCAGGGATTGTGATGATCATATTCTTTCAATCTCCAGTGCATTAAACACAATATAAACTCCGCTGCTGTGTGAGAAGCTTCAGAAAAGTACAGATGGATGCCTCTACAACTGCCTCAATTATTTGCTATCTCACAAACAGACCATAGTTTGTGCAATTGAATGGTTGGGTGTCTGAGTGAGTTTTTAGCAGCACAAGAGCCCTGAAGAAGTCTACATTCTCACTGGATCAAATCTAGGGATTGCTCTGGAGCTTCAGAGTAAAGTTGCACAAGCTGCTCAATGTAATGGACAATATTACACACCCTTTACACAACATACTGTTCAAACAAAAGTGTATATTTAGTGCAAAGCTTATTGAGCTTTGCTGCAATAATAGGTCTAATAATACAATCTTTTTGTAATCCAAATTTCACATATTGAAATTTATTTTCAACAGAAGTTTTGAAGTGAAGAACGATTAAGAGGGCTACCCAATCTTGCTATTTATGTCCTGTATTTAGTAGTAGTAGTAGTAGCAGAAGTAGAATTTTCTGTTTGATTCTGAAATGTCCTTTTGAAGCCAATGTACAGGAAAACTCAGATATGATGAAGTTGCTTTTGTCTGAATTAAGGTCCATCTCAGAAGTAAAGCAGTATTCCTGTGCCTCTTCCCACAGCTTGGTCTCTTTCACAAAGAGCAGTGTGTCATACACACAAAGCCTATTTTATTATTACATGGCAAAGAAAACCAAACCGCCTTCCCCATGGCAACTCAATTCTCATTTGCAAAAAGATTATCAGGTCCATTGTGATCTGTGTTTCCTCCTTAGCAAACCAATTCCAGACATTAGGATTATTTTTGTACCTAGAGACCAATCTAAGAGTGTGTGTGGAACAGGATCTGCAAACCCGTTATTTCACTCTGTGCTATAAAAGTCACCAGGTTTTTGAGCCTCAAACCAGGTCACGTTGGAGTAAAAGCTAAACAAACCCTCTGTATAAGAAAGAAGCCTGCAAATACAGAAACGGCTGAAGATTTTGTTTGTGAACATAATTTTTCAGCATTAACTTGTTATTTGGCAATCTAACCTAATGACATAGGCTACATTCTCTACATTGTATTCTGTGTTAACATCCATTGTCATACAGAGGATCTCACCTTTACATTGGTTATTCCAACTCAATTTTTACAGACAGACTCATAAATTGTTGCTATGACATCAAGAATAATGTATACTAGTATGTCATTGACTAAATCAATAAGCAACAATGACATGTTTCAACTGGGGTTAGAAGAATAAGCTTCTTCTTTTAATAGCGACAACATTTAAAGTAACGCACTGATTAAGCAGGTAGTATGGCCCCTGACTTATGATTATGTATTATATAGGGATATCCCATTTATCCCATTTTTTGTCCCAGTGTCTGAGGCTCACTCCAATACTTGTAATGTCCTGCAACAAGCAGTGGCAAACTACACACTATAAGTACATTAAAGTTATTCAAATGTGTACTATGTATTGTATAAGTGTGACACCTCAGTAGTTTTACAATGCCTTGAAGAAAACAACCTCATGCTGGTCCCTGCAATAATTTTATTTATTTTATTCACATAGTGCAGCATGTATTTTTTTTTTATAAAAGTAACTATTTAAGAATCTATATTAATTCAAATGTCTTTACAGAAAGCTCTTAAAGCTTTATTTTTTTTTTTTTTTTGGAGTGGTGTAAGTTAAGTTCTTATGAATAGTTAGTACCTCACCTGCCGTGGACAACAATCTGAATTTAAAAATGCAGGGAGCAGGACCAAAGGGCAGTCCAAGCTGGTGGCTGTTCAAGATGGGAACAGAAGGAGAACAAGTTTTCACCATCAAAAACAAGGCTGATAAACCTTTACTGATTCGAGCTAATGTTGTATGTCATCCAGGTCATGGTAATCATAAGAGCTTGAATGAGGGCAACTGGACTTCTTTTTGGATCTTGAAGACGTTTCACCTCTCATCCGAAAGGCTTCTTCGGTTCTAAACTAGGTGCTGGGGAGTATCAGCTTATAAGCAGAGAGGGTCATTACAGTCACATGTGTCACTGCACCCCCATACCAATGTACATGTCGTTAAGAGTCATTATCACCTCTGAATTGTCTACCTGCCTGAAAGGGCGAGTTTCGCTCATAGGATCCAAGGTGTGAATGATTGTGAAACTGCCTGGGGAGGAGAGACACTGCTGCATTGTAAATGCTGGGAAGGTGATACCTGAGACCACCTCCTCTGTTCAATGATGTTTTTTCCAGTTTAACATAGATGGCTTCCTCGACTCCTCTCTCAAACCATCTGTCAAAGAATGTGTACATTAATGTCCTCAAAAGAGTGTCCCTTTTCCTTGTTGTGATGTTGTAGTGTGGATTTTTACACAGCTTCTCTTTAGCCTCAGATAGCTATTCACACTGGCAATATACTTTTTCAACTGCAGAATGTCTGTGTTGCGCCAGTAATGCTCAGGCACTGCACAAGCAATCACTGACCGGTGGATTTGCACTACCTGCACAACAAACACATTCTTCTGTTGATGAAAAGTAGTGCCAAAGAAAGCAACCATCTGTGGCCAAAGATAACTGGTGTAAAAGTAAACCATAGTTCCTTCCAACTGCTATACATTTATGAGGTGTGAGTTGTTTTAGATCGTTACAATACTTTCTTCTCTTGTCTCGGTTTTAAATAACTGTTAGCTTTGTTAGGCCATCAATCCTGCTAACTGCCTCTCCAAACCAAGAGCGCTCTTATGGCTTAATGTCTGTTTGCAAACTGTAGACAACAGCCATCTCCCAAAGGTCCAGCAACTGGTCTCCCCATTTGATGCCCCACAGTGGTAAAGATAGCCTTGACCTACCTCTTTTGAGATGTGCTGCTGCCATCAAATTCGAGATGAGCTAATATTTTCCATGAAATCGTAAGATGTCTCACTTTCAATATTTGATTTGTTTTCTATGTTCTTTTGTGAATAAAATGAAAATGGGAAATCACAGCATGCAGTTTTTATTTACATTTTACACAGGTCCCAAAGCCTTTTGGAGCTGGAGTAGTAAAACAACTGACATCAAGGTTTGACTTGTACTCAGTTACCCCTAGCAACCAATCCATGATCAATCAAAAAAATCCCTATGATCAGGACCCCCAATAGATACTCACTGAATCGGGAACTCCCTTGTATCATTGTATTAAATTGTTATTAGTGATTTGATTGATTGAAGTTCAATATGTGTGTGTGTGTGTTTAAATATAAATATATATACATTTATATTTACACACACATATGGATTTAAGTGATTTTTAACTTTTTGCTAGCTGTCAGACTTTTTTTATTTATTATTTGCTTGACTTGAATCTGAAATAGAACCCTTGACCTATAAAGTTTTCATCTCGGTTCAGAGATTGGTCTCATAAAAGAAGATCTTGATTTCTTGCCCTGCTTCAAGGTAAGTCTTGAGTCATTCCCTCATGCAGTTCTTCGCCTATACGCTGACCTCTGGACGCAGCAAGCAACAAAACTGTTCAAGGATGAGAGTCTCCTCACTTCATTGCCTTCTATGGTTCTGCTTGGTCACTTCCACTTGTAAGAAGAATTCTCCTGTTGCCTAATCTCAAGGGATCTTGTCCAACCATATGTCAACTTGGGTAGGCTTGTTTCTATGCTATTTCTCTCTTGGTCAACAAAACTGTGTTAAATAGAATATATCACTTATTTGTTACAACATCCAAGGCTATTTGGAGTTTTCATTTTTTTCATTTCATTTCACATTATTTTAAATTATGTCCTGTTCTTTTGGTTTCTTTTAGGCTGAAAAAAGCAGCAATATTGCAAATATAATATTATACTGCTCAACTCTTCACTCTAACAATGGCTTCTTAAAATCGTTATCAGTCAAAAGTGACATAAAAAGACAGTCAGTGGGGTTACATGGCACTGAAAGGATCGGATTATTGGCTAAATTACCGTAAGACTGAGTTATTAAGAAATTGGATCGGATCGGATTACTCGCGATCTGATTAAGACCCCAAGATAACTCGGTTGAAAGTCAAATTAAACGTGCTTGTAGACCGGTGAACCACGTGGTGAATTAGACTTTGCGTTCTGCGCATGCTCGAGATTTTTTCCTGGGGTCGTGAACCGGAAGTCGGAAGAGACGATACTATTGTTGTTGTCGCCGCCGTTGTGCATCGCGTTTGTGCAATAAGCAGCTCATCACAAACAAAATGTAGAGGGACGCAGCTTCATCTTGCTCTTCGTTCGCCATTTTCTCGAATGCCTGAGTTTGCTGTTGTTGGTGGTGAAGCGGTCAACCGGAAGTGGCTCTATTAGCAATAGTCGAAATGGGTACAACGCCACCTATCGTATCGGAGTATGGCATGCTTTGTGCCTATGATTCGATTCATTCACCGCCATATATCCAAGGATAACTACCCTTGCTCAAATAAGGAGCAACTCAGTCTTATTGTAATTTAGCCAATAATCCGATCCTTTTAGTGCCATGTAACCCCACTGAGTGAAGCATGATAGTAGACTAATAATTAGGACATTTAGAAACAGTGACTAATTAGTTTAGCAATGGTTTGAGATGCCAAATGAGATTATGAAAATATGTTTAGACAAGAAAACACTGACATATCACCATGTCTGACCTTCAATTAGGTTTGGTTACCTTTGTATGAGAAGAACACTGTGAGTTGACTACGTTGCGCAGCATTTTTCCACCAGTAGCCAAACAGCTGCACAAAAATAGCTGTAACTGTATAAAAATCTGTGGTACTGATATGTCACCTGCTTTTATAACACAGCTTAAGTTATAATATTAAAGCAGTCCATGCAATATCAGTGTCTTCATCTTTATCTTGTCTTATTGCTTTGCTGGTGCTAATTGCATTAGCATCCAAGGACTCACCATGACGTCTCACCAGGAGATAGTTCACATTTTTCATGTTCATTTTTGCTCAATATTTTTTTTTCTTTTTCTCCAATGTTCCCTCCTTTTTATGAAATTTGGGGGATTTGGCCACTAAGAGGTTTCCACCTAAGAGCTTTTCGAAAACAAAAGAGAGCTACAAAGATGGTGAATGTTGGACATGAAATCATCATTTAGTAGCTGCTGATGACTGTACAATATTTCCCATATTCTCTCTTTACAGTGGCTCTGGTCCAGCTGATGAAAAAAGCCTGTTTATCAATTTTTTAGTTGCTTTATCCACTGCCCCAAAAATTAGACAATCATCGCATGTAATTTGGTTTACCTGGATGGTTTCAATTGACTTTATTTTCCACTTAAACCCGGAAATGTAATTAAACAGACAGACAGGACATGACCAAGACTGTATTCAATTCAGTTTAATTAAAAATTGCACCAAGCCCCAATATAAAGTTATCTCAAGGCCCTTAACATTAGGAGACTCAACAATTCCACATATTACATGTTATAATAATATTGTGGGTAGTGGTACCAAGCAGGTAAAGTGTTTATGTTTTATCAAACCTGGAATGAAATTTGCTTTAGCTGTAACACTGTTTATGGATATATTGACACTTGCTTTAGAGTGTTTCCTCTGAGCAAACAATGCGCCTTCTGATTTGCAAATATCGCAAATGTACCATAAAGGATGTCAAATGTGTCTGTGAATGTATGCATAGGGCGGTGGGCATGTGTTGACTGACAGTGATTACGAGTTCAGAGGTAGAGATGTGAAGAGAGTAAATGACAGCCTGAAGAGAAGGAAATGGGGGAGTGAAGAAGATTGCCAATGCCTTAATTTACTTAATAGCATGGGATAGGAGACATGAAATGAACAACCACAAAGTAACTTTCTGATGTTGTATGTTTTTTGCATAACTAGCCTGCATTTCCTCAGAAAAACAGAACAAAAGCAAATGTCTGCCTTGCAGGAGAAATCTGATGGTATTCTCAGCTCCTTTGCACAGCTCCACAAACTCTTCCTTTAGAAACAACTTGCTTTAGCCATTGACAGGCAATTCATCACATTGACTTCTACATGATGTCATTGGGTGAGCAGAGGGGCTCGAGGGGGGCAAGAAAAAAAGCCACCCTGAACACAAACTGAATGTATTCCTGTGTAAATTTAGTTCAGAAGCGCGAGGATGTCCTGTGTGGCACTTATGGTAGTGCTGAGCAGAAAAAAATCTGTTACTCGCCCTGTTAGAGACCTTAAAGGACAGGCACAGCAAATAAAAGTCACCTTTGACTGAAGAGGCCTGCCTCATGAAGGAAGCTATTTGAGGTATAAGGGCCAAGACGTAAAGTGTGTTGTGTCGGCCACATCTGGGGAGTAGACCTGCTCTTCTCAAACACCAGCAATATCATTCTTCTCAGAGAAGAATGTATTTGCTTTTAAATTGTTTGCAACTTTTCTAGTTTCTTTCCCTTCTTTTTTTTTTCATCTGTCCTTTCAATTCTAATAACTTCAGTCTTAATACTAGTCTTACAGCACCATAACTACACATTACAGGGAATTAAGAATAGTTGCCACATTTTTTGGGATGCAGCACTAAGTTAAAGACAAACCTTTGAGTGAGGTATTAGAAGATGTAAAGCGGTATTTCATCTTTTAAATTTCTTTTACAAACATGCCTCAGCCACAGATGATGGCTGCCCGAGGTATCTATACTACCAAATTTTCTTTCTGCTTAAAATTGATAATCTTATAACCCTCTGCTGTGTGATCCCTTACAGCAATGAGATCATTTTTTTCTCCTCACAAAACAGCTTAATACAAAAGTGGTAATTTGTGCACTGTGTTGAATGGAGTTTAAAGATTTGGGAAGCAAGCAAAAAAAAAAACAGATGAAATAACACTTACATTAGCATATTCTTATGCTGGAGGAGTGCCATCAGTGTTCCAAACCATTTGTGATAATAAATGGGACAGCCATGAAACAACGATCTTTTTTGGGTTTGGTTGAGCATTTTTTGTATTTGGTATCACATGCCCAAAACAATGTGCCCAGGTTTGGAAGTTCACTCAGACTGTCATCTCTAAAATCCCAGAAAATGAATGCAATGCAATGAAATGAATGAGGGCTAAACTTGCTATAAGGATAACAATTTTGCTTTTGTAAGCAAAGTAGAAGTTGAGTGGGCTTCTAAGGTGACACTTTGGGTTTTCCCTTTTATTTCAGAGATAAAATGCGAGCTAAGATTTCCAAATTACCTTTGGTTTAATATTTCAAGTCTTTGAAATATGTGAAATGGAGAAAAAAAGTACTAAAATCTTATAATGTTGTCAAGGTTATTGTAAGCTTGCGTGTATTTATAAAGAGTCAAACATGTTTTGTGGGGAACAAATGGTGGGCTCACATCTCAACAAGGCATTTCCTAATGAAGAAGTTGACTGAAATAAAATCAGTCATTTCAACCACACTGTTACTTTTCTACTACCTTTTCCTATCGACCAGATTTTAGAATGTTCTTTATAATACATTTTTTAGTAGCCTTAACTGTCAAGTCTAACCAAAGCTTTCGAGTCAAGCTCATATCTGTGAACACTGGACACCTCATTAAGCATCCAATGTGCCAGAGTCAAGTTCAGCCTCGGATTTGTGCACCAGGTCCCACAAAATGGACCGAAAACTCGTTTTGCACCATTTCCATTTTGATTAATCAACCGAGTCCCTGCTCTTACAGTCTCAGTTTGTGTGGTAATCAGAGTGGACTGAAAGACAACCAGATTGAAAGATGCAATTAATCTTACAGCACAGTTCAAGCAACATTATGACAGTATTTAGTGTAACACAGTTCAGTGATGGTGTTGCTCCTTGGAAGATAAATTGTTGTAAGCAAACTCATTTCAGAAATATGGAGCCATAATTTATGTATGACATTTAAAACGATTTATTGAAGTTATAATATAAGGAATAAATAGTTTATTAGCACTATAGAATAATTTTGTTCCCTGTGAAGAAGTGTGCGGTTCTGTTTTGAAAGATGCTACATGAATAAAGCGGATGAGCATTGTCAAAATGTCACATATTAGTGCAGAGAGATTTGGGGGGATATTTTCAGGAAGTCATCAGGGTGGAAATATAAGGTCCAATTTAAATCTTATTATAGTAAGATTAATGTGTCACTTCTTTAAGGAGATAACTGCCATGTATTGCTTGTATGGTGTCATCCCAGATTTATCAGGCCAGCAAACATGACAACAGCCCACCAGCAGCCTTTTTGTTGGCCAAGATGAGACATGATCGCATCTGAAGTGTGAGGACATTTCGGCACCGGCTAATTAATTGTAATAAGGCTGGCTGGCACATGCGTTGTCAGTGACGATCCTTGGGTGAGAGGCGAGGGCCGGTGTAGCGTTTGAGCTGTCAGGCTGCCGTGCTCCAGAGATTTGGTCTGGCGCTCACCTAGATACACATCTGCTCTGATTAATCGCCTGCTTCGCCCAGCGCATACATTTCATTATCAGCTTTAAGTGGCCGAAAACAACAAGGATCAGGGTGCTGAGCAGAGCTGGTGCGACAGGAAATATGAAAGGGGGAAACAAGCAGAATATACCGGGTGTGGCCCTCCTCTAGCCTACCTATTTATCCCCTGGAGTTACTTGACCTTGCTAAAATAATAAACATATACAAAAAAAGATGATAAAAAGAAATATAGCAAAGTTTTGTCATGTTTAGCACACAATCCAGCCTGAACCTTTGATGAAAGAAACAGCTAAAAGCATCCACTGAAGTATTCACACTGCAGCTCACAGTTAAGAGCCTTGCTCAAGGGCAGATTGACAAAATGTTATGAGGTGGATGATAAATGTCACATAGTTTCCAGACTTCTAAAGAAGAGAAATCTTTTCTACATATGATTTGGACAGGAGGGGCTTGACACTCAACCACATATCGTGACAAAGGATGATCACTTACTTAGGCAACATCCAAAGGTAATTCACAGACATTCGCTCCTCCATCAGCTCTTTCATTGATTTTATGATTGTTCTTGTCCTTGCTTGTTAAAAGAAAAAAAGCTCCTTTGAGTTTGATTTCAAAATGTGAGAAAAGACTCGAGAGCATGGCAGAGACTATCCTTATTCACACGAGCCTGATGAAAACTGTATCATAGAGCAACACTGCCATCTTCTGGCAGCCTCTGATCATTACTTCGACTCATAACCCGACACACTGAGACGCAGAGGGCACCAAAATGGATGAGCAGAGCTACTCAGTCCCACCAAGCACAGCATTGGAACTTGAAATGAAATGGGTCAAGGAGCTCTGCATCTGGGCCATTATTGTCAAAGAGAACAATGAGCACAGACGTGGGAGCAATTGGTAGAAAAGGGTAAGCATTTGTCATGTTGGATCAGACTGACTGCTGTGCACAGTTAAAAGGTTTCACGTGATTTTGCTTTATTATGGCCAATGCCATGCTTACTATCCATGTAAAGTCAATATGTGTCACTTTTCAGCTGCTCGACTGACCTTCTCTTAAAATACCAAAGCCAAACCATAATGCCTGCAATGATCCCTTTTGCTAAAAGAAGAAAAAGCATTGTGCCTTTTGGCATGGCTTGATCTCGACAGTTTCAAATGAATTTGGTATTTATATGTGTTATTCTTTGATACAACCATGTACACGAGTGATTATTTTAACTGTCGAGGAGGCTGTTTAATATACTAACAGATGTCATTAGTAATTTTATCCCACCAAGAGTTGTCCCAAAACTAAAGTATTCACATTCAAGACAGTTTGTCAAAGTGTGTACTATTATAGTTTTTAAACGCTTGATCTGAAGTCTTCTGGGATGTCTTTTTTTATTTCAATAATTAATGGATCGCATTTATGGATTCTAAGAGCAGCAAAATCCTTGTTTCCTTGGCTACAGCTTTAGTTCTGTGGTCAGTATAAACATGCATGAAACACTGATCTGTCAGTTATTACTGTAGAAAGAATAATTTATGTTAGTACCTTGTTGTAATTTAGCCGAAGATCTGACCGTATTTTAAACCAAATGCATACATAAATGCTGATCTTTCCAAAATCATAATTTACCTTCTTTGGAAGAAATTCTGTTTCCTTAGCTAATAAAATATTAAAAGATCATTATATTCAGTTAAGACAATGGGAGCGGTATTCTTAGACCTGAAAAAGACCTTTCATATACCTTTTATATAAGACCTTTAATATTTACTTGAAACGTTTTAAATAATCAGAGTGAAAATGAAAAAAATAGACGTTTGAATAGTTAATTGCTGTTTTAGATTCCCATTTAACATTTTTTTTTCTAAACATGTTTATTGCACATTTTGTTAATTTACAAATGGTGAACAACATAGAACAAGAGGGTACATACAAGAAAAAAAAGCAATGATAATAATAGCAATAAAAATGATTAAAATGAAATTAATAAATAAATAACTGGAAGGAGAAAAAAATAATAATAATAATATAAATGTGTATACTAATTCAGCTCTTCATTCCAGCCATCTACTTCAATGTCATTTTTTTCAAGGAAATTACAGAAAACCTTCCAGATTTTCCAAAACTTGTCAAGCTTATTTTTTGTGGTGTGGCTTATCCTTTCTAAAGCCAAGTAAAAAGACATCCCTGTTAGCCATTATGAAGTGGCTTTTCCATGAACAGGCTATACATCTTTTAGCTTCCAGAAAACAAATATTGAGTAAGGATTTTTCATTTTTGGAGGTCACAAAGTTGTCCGGGCGAATGTTTAGCAAACATAACTTTGGTTTGAGAGGTACTTCTTTTTCAATGATTCTCCCATTTAACATTTGAGGCTCTTGTTGGGAGAGTATCCACACCCACTAAAACTAACCCTCTAACTATACATTCATGTTATGATTCTAGAACACTTCTTACTGTGTATCTGTTTGGGGCCAAGCAGTCCAACCAGCCATGAAACCTGTGGCGTCGGTATACAAGCTTGGTAAATTTGGGATCGAAAGCCAATAAAAAGGGAACCACTGTAAAATACAGAAGAAATATAATTTATTAAGATGTGACAATTTCATACATACAATAACCCATGGCTAGAAGTCCTGAATACATGACAGTAGATGATTTCTTTTTTATTTAATGTAACATCTTTTTCATATATTGTCCCAGTAAAATAAAGTACTTTATTGCACCGCTAAATCAGAATAACAGTGACAGACAGGGAACGCAGAGATAGTGTGAAGCAGAAGATGAATCTGAGTTCCTCAAAACCTCTACTGCAGTTGCAAGTGGTGCAGTGCCGCCTGGAGTGGGTATACTTTCTGCCCAAATCTTTTCGATCAGCCTCCTCAGAGTCTGTGTACTCTATTACTAAAAAGTAAGGGGGGACCCTCCATGTACGTACCTGCATATACCCTGCACAATACCACAATACCCTGACTGAGTGGATATGATCGAAGGGGTTGGGGAGAAAACATCAGTACAAATAATGTGCATGCACCACAACTGTGCATGCACTCTTTCCCACACATGAACTGAACTAGTACTAGCAACACAATCTCATGACAGATGATAAAATATGTATGTTGGTCCTTGGAAAAAATATGTGTGGTAATTTCAAGGTCACAGTTAAGTTTCCCTTCTTTGGTTCACCAATGTGATATTAGATTATTGATGACGTCTCCACTTCTGTTGCCACGTAATGGTGTTGCCACTCATGGTGTAATGATGTCAACAGGTGCTACTTTGGAGCAGGTCGGAAATGTCACGTGAGGAAATACTTTAGGAATGAATGGTGGGTGGTGTTAAAACCTAGAGGAAAACCTTTGAGGTTTCAGGTTTTAAATCATGACCTGCACAGTCTTTTCCATAGCACTTTCATTTTTCTTCCTTTGCAGTTATTTTCTACTTCACTCCTACCACAGGAATTTGACCAATCAGAAGACACTTTGGCCAGATCCTCTCGTTCTGAACTAATTACAAGCTATTTGGAGTCATGAAGTGAGACAAGCTAATGTAGAGGTTCCTAGGATTAAGAATTGAATTAATGGAAATCGCCTGCTATGTACACTGTAAGAAAAGCTGCCTGCCAACAGCATTGAAACTGAGTTATTATTTGTGTTTCAAAAGATTTTTACAGGAGATTATTAGCCGGACATTTATATTTCTTTGATGAATTTCCTTGGATTTTACTTGAACTAAATCTTACGATCCTATAAGATGGTCAGAGTTTTGAAAAGAAAAAGGTACAGAGAATAAATATCTTTTTAAACAGGTTTTTAAAAAAATGACATTTGTAACTTGTATACCTATGGAAGATAAATCTAAATAAACTGGCATCCGTCTTACTAACTCCCGTGAAATAATGTGGCACAAATGGAGCCAGGGACTAAAAGAGAAAAGCTAACGTTTGTCAGACGAAATCAATGGTAATGGCAAATTTAAACCAAGCATCAAGCAATAGTGGGTTTAGAAAGAAAGCCGAACACACGGCTTGAAAGTGTGACACCGTCCCTACAAATGAATCAGGGCAGAAAAGCTGAGCTGTGGCAGTTACTTAAAGAAGAATATATGGAGTAGCCATACATCATTTTCTTCTTCTTGTAATTGATTCTTGCCTCCTTTAATTAATCAGTTCTATCACATTGTAGATGCAAAGCTCATCTTAAACACTGCAGAGTCTCAGCTGTCATTTTGAGGGCCAATCGAGGCATATTTCAAGATTACAGTTTTGGCTTGAACCAAGGTGAACAAAATGGAATGTGCCACAGTTTTCTGGCACCAGCGACAGCAGCATTAACATTTCCCAGCAGGGTTAATGTCACTTTAAACGGGCTAGCAATAAATCTGCTTTCATCAATTTTGAGCCACAGCATAATAAGTGGTAAACACAAGACTGAATCATCAGTCATTTTGTATAGTTTCTTTATTTAAAAAATAATGTTTTCACAAACAATAAGCAGTTATTGAGCTATGTTCATTTGAGTTTAACTGATGAAGTCCAAGTTGATTATATATGGTCATCTCTGGTTGTTTATTTGCTATGTGCTCAATAGCTGAGTGCAAACTTGCACATAGTTATTTTTAAGTTTGTTCGTTTTTTTACTAGAAATTAGCTGCAGCTCTACAAAAGTATTGATCTGAGAGTAACAAATCTAAACTTTTCCACCACTGCACCTTACTCAGCCGAACTCAAGCACATAAAGCCACATTTCATTTAAAGTCCCAGATAGTTGGCATAGGCTGCCTGTCTTCAGAATGGTCAGAATCCCTATTGTACTGCAGTCTGTAATTAACACCTCTGTGGTAATGGTTTCTGCAGGTCACTTTCTCCAGTTAAAAGTACACACAACCCCGGTTTAACACCAGCTTGCCAAAGACAGGAGTTTACTCCTGGCAGACGCCCAAGAGAGGCCTCCTCACCGCTCTGACCTGCAGCAGGTTTGCATCTTTCAGCAAGCTCTTCACGTCTAGCAGGTTATGTTGAGTCTGAAAGAGAAAGAAGAAACTTCATCAGCCAAGGTGTACAAGATCTCAGTATCCACCAACAGTGGCCATAGGGAGAGTAGTGTGGAATGTGCCAATCTGAGAAATATCAGGTTATTCCTTCCCCTTGCTCAAAATTTCAGTGCACGGCAGGAACATGTTGTACATACATTCTACATTAATCTATATAGATTTATCGTTGTTCCCACAAGAGGTAGATTTCATAGAGCAGAGAAAACTGAGCCACTCAACCCTGTAATGAGAGAAGGTTCTGCACACCAAAAAGAGAGGCAACCTTTACTTTGACTTGCTGTCTATCAATTTAAGATGTAGGAAAAGACATTCCCTGACACATTCTGTAAATTATGTGTCCCTTTTAACAGGTCTGAAAGATTGGCAATGTATGGCACTTCCCTTTTTCCTCTTAAACATCTGTAAGCAGTTAGACTTATTCCCTTAAGTGCTGATGAGATCTATTAAGGAGCAGTTGGTTCATCCACATGTAATGTCATCGTGGGACCAATAGAGAAGTTAGTAGCTCCCTTGGTCACTATTAAAAGCTGATCACGCAGCATGCCAGATCTTACGTCAAGCTGGTTTTTAAAGGTTTTCTGTTTCAGATTCTGAGTATTGAAAAAAGTCCAACCCCCCTCACCACCACTACCGCCACCCCTGAAGCTCATGGGGCTTCTTTGTCTCTCTGAGGGCTTGGTAATATGAGCAGCAGAGAACATGAACCAAGGTTGTTCACTTGGATGGCTGCCTTTTGAATTCCTAAATCATTAAACCTGTAGTATGTCCTCCACTGCATAACCAAATGCTAGCTAAGTATGTATGTTGTAAGCCACAACATGAATCAGTATACCATCTCTATATGCTGTTTCATAATTGTATGTTTCTTATCCATGTATTTATCACTGTCTCGATAACTTTGTCATTCCATTCAAATCTGTTATCAAAAGTACCTTGTGTTAGTATTTATGGTTGCTATCACATTAAGACACTCGACAGCTATATGATTAAACTGATGCAAATGAACAAGTTGTGCAAGTGCTGACTCATAACAGATGGCAGCTTGGCATTATCTCTAGAACTGGCATAAACCAGCTTTTTTGGCCCCTTCCTCCAACACTTGCTCATACACTCACACAAAAAGGCTGTGGGTCCTCTCCTCCAATGCTGAGTAATTGTCATAATAGGACTGGATACTGTTTGTCTAATTTGTTTTTAGATTACACCCTATCTAAGGACAATATGCAAACTGAGACGACAACAATGAGTTTGGGGTGTATTTTACAAAACATTTGATACATTAGTTGAGAAGTGCAGTCTATGTTGGTGGGTGCCTTGAGGTCAACCCATTTATTGCTTCAATGCGCAAATGAGACAGTTGTCTACTGAAACTAAGGGCTGTTGCCTTAAATATTTATCAACAATTAATGCAAAATAAATGGTGTTATGTTGGACTAATTCTTAAAAATGCATAGTTTCTGGGGGTACATTGTAGAGTTGAATTTCCCCGATGGATCTGGTTTCCCTCAAGCTGTTAATATCATAACACAAATGGCAAACATATCAGAACATTATTAATATCAGTCCAGGTGATCTCAGTAACTCAAAACCCACCTTTACATTATTCCACTAATATTTCAGTACTATCTTCCGCCTTTTATGAATTCTAGTTTGGCATTTCAATGACTCTCACCTTGCTTTCATACTCTAAAATGGATAAGATATCATTTGAGTGAGCAGGAAGATGACTTTTCATCACAACGGTTCATGGGACTGACAATGAAACTCTGAAAAGATAACCATTTAATTGCTCTTGTCAGAAGAAAAATAACAATAGCACTCAAGCTTTTAGTCAGAAACTTTCCACAAGCTACCTTGGTAACTGCGCAATAAAGTGCTGCTTACATGCTAATCACGCACAGTGTGTGAAAAAAAAAAGATAATGACATGTTAATATGGCATTCAATGTGCTGGTATAGTGTCTGCCTGAAGTCACTCTTGTGACAGTTTCAAATCTCATTTAAGTGTGTTGAGAGATGGTTCCCTCCTGAACATGGCCTCACAGGTCAGCTTTATTCCCAAAATCAAACACACATTAATCACACAAAATTGGACGGTGACAGGGAATAAAGCAAACATCCCCGAAAAAAGAGTTAATAGTCTGATGCAGAGTCTCAAACTTCATCAGCATTACACTCTACCGATGCTGATGAATCACAAGCCTTTACACAGTGCACTTTTTAACTAATTAGATTAACCAAACCCATTGATTAACCCGAGGCTTCTGATGGCCTCTCGATGGATTAAAGACCTTTTTCTAAGACAGTGTTCTGATTATGGTGGGTACACCAGGACATGTCATTTAGATTGCCATTTACATATTATGGAGCATGTCTCCCGCTTGCATTACATCTTCTGAGGCATCGCAATACTTACACTTGTCTAAAGCCTTCATTATATCCATTGTTTATTATATTATATTATATAAATTCTAGAATGGTGCCGCACTAAAGGCAACCTGCTGCAGTAGCTGTGGACATATTGTGTCTTTTTTTCCATCTTCTTGAGATTTTCTATTAAAATTATTCTCTCTAAAAAAAAACATTAAAACATTTTTCTTTAACTTTCTATAGCAGCTTATTTCTATTACATTTTAATTTTATTATCTATCTATTACAATAGCATATTTTAACATATTCTAGAGTATTATTATTTGAATTGAACTGAATATACCCCAAAACATTTTTTTGCCACAGACATACTATTTTGGATTTCTGTAGAATAAGACCAAGATCGGAATACTCCACACTGCCTAATTTAGTTATTGTTTACGCTGAATATGATTAATTCAGACTAAAGTACTTGGAAAATACAGTATCTTATTCAGAGTAGAGTCTTTATCAGATTAATGTCTGAATATTATTGTGCATGTTAGCATACCCATTGTCTGAGGTCCCTGAGCAGTTTCCCACATTACCTAATATGTAATCTTTCATTGTAGTTGAAATAAACCATTCAGTGATTAAGCTGTTAAGCATAAAGGTAAGTAATATCCTACGGTCCAATGATGTTATGTATAAATATATCTTATTATCTATCTTTTTACGACCATCAAAGATACTGAGGAGTGATTTTTATTTCTTTCAGTTTGTATGCTTTGTGGACATTTGGGAGAACATGTCCCTATCTGATGGACATGACATGTTTTGTGGCTGTGTTACCTGTTAGTTCTATCTGCTATCGCAGAAAGACAGACTGATGTTGCCTATTTTAATTGTTTGATATTGGATTTTTATTTTTGTATTCAACAGTGCTCATGTTGCAGATGAAAACAACATGTTCAATCATGTGCCAGACATCATGTGGACACCATGTGAACATCATAGCATAAGTAAATGAGCTCATGTGTTCAAATGTAACTCGTTCTTTGGCCTAAACACCAAACGCTCTGTGTTGACAGCTTGTTAAAATACTGAAAGGTTGTAGCTCAGTATGATGGCCTGGGTTGCAACTGCATACAGCAATCCTTGTTAAAGCCTCTTAACAGAGAAGAGTGGATTCAGAAGGTAAACAAAGCCTGATGAATTGTGGACCATAATACCAGGTTAGATCTTACGCAAATGGTATCTTTGCATGCGTTGGCCCACTTTCACACTCCAAATTTGTCTTCAAACAAACAAATCCCCATGCATTTATGCCAATTTAGTAACGTATGTTTTGTTTTCATCTTCTTTCTTAATCCAAGACCTAGGAGAGAATATTTTTTGCATCTTCAGGGGAATCTGAACAAATGCTAAATCAGTTCTGGTTTAATATTTTGGAAACAACAGCATATTTCCATTCTTTTAATTTAGCAGGTGCTTTTTTCCCAATTCATGTACACCTGCAATGCAACCCAAAACACAGCAGATCAAAGAGAGGCGTTTGAAAATAATCCTGTGCCTCAAGACTCGCAGCTGCAAGAAGTTCTCAAGTGAGACAGAATTTGCATATTGAACAAAAAAGTAACTAGCTAGGCCTCTTAGCCAATCAGCATATTTTGAAGACAGTTATTGCTCAGGCTAACTGTGGTCCTGTGGTCTCTCAACAGTAAAATGAGTTACCAATATCGATTTATATAGAAAAATGGACTTTGAGTGTAGTCATTTGAGAACTATTCATGGCATTATTTCTGAAAGTATCAAACTTTCTTTTGGTATGTAAACCTTTTCTTGTATGTCCCAGCAACTGTTGAGTGGATTAAGGTGAAATCCCATGTAGATTTTCCTGTGCCATATCTTTTTCACCTAGTGTGAACATGAAAGTTAAAATTTCAGAACATCACATTGAACAATAAAAACCCAGCTAGACATTAGCATGTTGGCTTCATTTAATGGCTTGTTAGCATGCTGACATTAGCGTTTAGCTATATGGCTGATATATGTGTAATATATGGAAGAGTTATATGGCTGTTATATGTGCAATGTTGTGTATAGTGCCTTGTGTATTTTGTATTGATATATGTTTGCTACTAGACCTTAATTTCGGGATTAATAAATGGTACTCGACTCAAAACAGGCTTACGGAATCCAAAGCATGGCTGTGGAGTTCATCTTGTACATGAACTGCACAAGTGTAAACAAGTATTTAATTTGTTTCAAAATTAAGAATACATTTTTGTTGTAACAATTATAGTGCCTGGTTGTTTGTCACGTTTATCTGGGCCCTGTGATGGACTGGTAACCCTCCAGGGTGTCCCCAACCTCTCGCCAAATGGCAGCTGGGATAGGCTCCAGCCCCCCCACGACTCTGAATTTGATTAAGCAGGTATTCGAAAGTGGATGGATGGATGCATGTAACAACAGTTTCTCTGATCACAAACTCATTTCAGCTGTTTGTAAAGGTCTGTAAAGCCAAAGTAGACCATCAAACCAGGGATTTGTAGTGTATTTCCCTCATTAAAATGAAAATTTGAGAAAAAACAGGATAGTTCTGCTGGTTACTCAGTGAACAAGAAAACATGGATTCCAGATAATTCTGATTTTAGTGGCATCGTTAGAATTTACATGTAAAACCTTATCTATCATAATAGTATTAACAAAAATCTCCTAGTGCATGTGTTTCCAAGAAAATTTGATTTTCCTTCAAAGTGGCTATTGAAGAGGTATGGAAACCCACTATACTAGCCATATAATATGGGACACCTGGATAAAGTCCCAGAACTATTCCCTTATATTCTTTCAATCACTTGTGCAAAACATGAAACATGTAAAACCTTTCTTAAATTGACATTGACAATTTCAAGGTAGACCTGGACTTCACCTAAACAGGAACAATAACCACAGGGTAGATTAAGTTATAAGGAAAACGTAGAATTTATGCTCATTTTGCATCTCATCGTTGTAATTTTATATGTCATCGGCAGCATACTTACTTTGAACAAAAAGAGTTCATCACAAATTCTGAGCTGTACTGCATGTTTGAGTGTATGAATATTTATTTATAATATAAAATCTTATTATTAGAGGTATGATGACATTATTGGTTAGGGTATGGTAAAGTTTAGGTCAATGTTAGGATTAGGTAAATAATTATTTTTATAGTGTGAGTTGATGAAGAATTAGTCCAAACCATGATCTTCTCCTAATCAAAATCTGATAGTTTTGATGACAATGTTAGGCTAGCAGTTGCAATGCCTAAACCTAACCAGTAAAACTGTGCTGCCTATGTCTAAGTAAGAAGACATGAGACATTACACCAACAATATTTCATAATAATGTTTGTTTCCTTTAATGATGTGGATGGAAGAAAACAGCCCAGTAGTTAATGTTTCAAACTGAGACTTACATCAACATTAAACAGACTTAAACACAGATTACAAACAATTCATTTAGCAGTTTGTATCTTTTAAAAACTAGGACAAAACTTCACTCCTGGAAATACCATTTTTTAAAATCTTTTTTAACCTGTAGGCCAAATAAAAAATAATAACAATAATAAAGCTTTTACATTCAAGTGTTGGCTATATCTTTAGTTCCTGATTTCAACCTATGATCACACCTATTAGCAGTTTTTGCTGAAAACATTCAGATATTTTGGAAAAGCACAGATGTGATTTACATACGGAAGAATAGCTTCATTAAAGTCTGAATACTGCACATGCTGCTTCACTGCCACAGCGCAAAGGATACTTAAATAGAACAGAACATATTCTCCTGAGAAACACGTGTCCTTTTCTTGCTACAACAAAAGTAAATGTGTGCAGTGAAAAATATAAAAACAAGGCTAAGTGCAGTTTTAAACACAAATATGACCAAAATAATGCGATTGTATATTTTATTGTGTTACATAACTTCTTTGCTGCGCTTTGCAAAAACGACTAAGTTGATTATCGGACCATTGTCATGTCTGTATCTTCCTTTTGAAAGAGCCAGAGTTAAGCATAGCATAGAAAGAAGTTTTTTTTTCTTCTTTTTTTGCAGTCGGTGAACAAAAATGTCACAGTAAGCTTTTATCATATTGTTGTCATGTGGTCTGAGAGGAAAGCTGACCTCTGCATCCACACTTAGCTGTTTTCAGGCTTGGGGCAAATGTAGCCCATACCAGCTCATTTTCCAGACCTGAACTGAGAGAGGATAAGAAGCAACAAAGTTCCTGCAGGCCGGGAGATTGATGTGGTGGATTATGTTCAACAGAGTTTAAGTCATATTTATCTGAAAGATTTCAGTTTGTTCTTGTAAACGAAGAATCTTCCTCATACACCAGAGTAAGTCATGGAGTTCCACAGGGTTCTGTGCTTGGACCGATTCTTTTCACTTATGCTTCCATTAGGTAACATTATTAGACAGCATGGCATAAATTTCCATTGCTATGCTCATGATACTCAGCTGTACTTATCTATAAAACCAGATGAAACCAATAGGTTGGTCAGACTACAAGCATGTCTTAAAGACATAATGACCTGGATGACTGCTTCTAAATTCAGGCAGTCATTATCTTTGGACCTGAGCGCTTCAGGGAGAAATTGTCTAGCTATATAGTTACTATAGATGGTATTTCCTTGTCTTCTAGTACTACAGTGAGGCACCTTGGAGTTATTTTTGACCAGAATTTATCATTTGGCGCACATATAAAACAGGTTTCTAGGACTGCCTTCTTTTACCTTTGTAATATTGCCAAAATCAGGAACATCCTGTCTCAGAGTGATGCAGAAAAACTAGTCCATGCATTTGTTACTTCAAGATTGGACTACTGTAATTCTTTATTATTGGGCTGTCCCACAAATTCTAAAAGTAGAATAGGAGGCAGAGCCTTCAGTTATCAGACACCTCTCTTGTGGAACCAGCTGCCAGTAAATGTCCGGGAAACAGACACCCTCTCTAACTTTGAGATTAGGCTTAAAACTTTCCTCAGGTGATCCTGAAACATCCCATAGTTAAGCTGCTAGGCCTAGACTGCTGGGGAGCTTCATCTGTCACACCTTTCCTCACTTTGCTCTCTTTTTTACCCCATTAAGTTTCTCATTTTATATTATGTACATTTGGCATTATTGTTGTCATTAACTTGTGTTTCCCTGTCTCAACAGGTATCCACTGAATGGTGTTACTGTGTTTGTTGTCCCCTCTTTTCTGTCCTCTCAAACTCCATTTGGTCGAGGCGGATGGCCACCCTTCCTGAGTCTGGTTCTGCCAGCGGTTTCTTCCTGTTAAAAGGGAGTCGTTTCTCTCCAGTCGCCTCATGGATGCTTAGGATGGGAGATTGGACCGAAGAGAAGTTTCGGTGCAATCTGTTGGTTTCCTTCGCCACAAAATTGTTTTTGAATTGGTTCTGTATGTATGAATTGGACTAATTTTGAATTTAATCAATTGGATTATGATCACAATGAATTGAACTCCAATTGGCTTGAATTAGACTGTTTTATTGAAGTGACTTGAGATGATATTTGTTGTAATTTGGTGCTATATAAATAAACTGAATTGAATTGAATTGAACAGAGGGCTCTTATTCTAGAGAGTGGGATTTGAGTCCTGACATTAGGAACATGTTTCTTGTCAGGCCCACATGCTTTGAGTCGTAATGCTAAACAAAGTTAACTAAGTGGCTGCTTTAGCTTAACCTTATGTTAACAGACATACACCTAATTTTTCCCATCTTGTTCTTCAAAACAAAGAAATAAGCTATTTCCCAATTTGTAAAATCGTTACTTAAACACCTTACCGTGTCTTTTTAGTAAAATAAGAAAAAAAATGAAAGCATTTTGTTCTCGTACTCTCATTTGAAAACAGATATTTATCCAAACCTTCCGTACACTATCGGCAACAAAAAAAGTAAGTCATGCCTATTTTGCTGTGTTAATACTAAAATCTTCTTATGAGGTTATGGTATGGTTTGTTTGTTAGCAGAATTACTTACAGACTTACGTAGAAGACATTAACTTCTGGTGTAGATTTAAGATTTAAGATTTGGTTCCTGAATTACTTCATGCAGCCATGGCCATGGTATGCAGTCTCTTGTTGAGGTTATCTAAAAATGCTTAAAATCCCTTGAACTGTCAAGCCTTTTACTTTCACAGCACGTTTCATACAGGACCAAAACTATTTAAAAAAACAACCGCATAATTTTCACTAAGCCCAGTGACTACATTTACATGTACAGCAATATCCCAGTATTCCCGCTTAATACCTCACTCTGAATGAGACTCTTCCATCTAAACACTACTTTCTGACTGCCTTATACCCATTAAGGTCACATTCGCAGTAAGCAATAATAGAATTTAACTAGATTATTCCTGTTTTAGAACAGAGCAGCTGCACAACAGGAAGGCTGCAGGAACAAAGAACACAAACCTTTGAGTGAGGCAGAAACCCGAGTAAAGCTTTGGTTTGGGCATAAGACACTGCAGCGCTGTTACATGGACATAACGCATTATTCAAACTATGCTCTGTAGCATGTAAACTGGGATTTAAGTTTAATATTCTACACGCAACTCATACAAACACCATAACTTGAAATACTGTCCCATGTAGAAAAGGGTCAATGGTCTCAATATTATTGTTGGTCTGCATAAAGGCCATTGAGTGTTAAGGGGATTACTGCTATGAAAGAAGCGTTTTCGATGCTACATTTCTTTTGGGTTACCATTTATTTAGTGCCAATATTCTCAACCTACTGTCAATCTCAGGTGTTTGTCCCTTAACACTGTTCATGTGAAGTAATTCTAAGGCCACCTCCATGCTTTTCAGGTTATCTACCAGGTAATAACTCTGATCTTGAACAAACACTGTTTTTGTAATTACTATGGATTGCAGCCTGATTCGGAGGCCTCCACTCCAAACCACCAGAGAAAAAGAAATGAAAAGAGTCCAACCACAAATTCCCTGCTCACAAATTTTCCCTTTTCAGAGCTTAGTTGAAAAAAGAAAACAGAAAAATCATAAATAGTCTTATCATCTAAAATATATTTAAAATATTAAAGTTAGAAATACTGTCACAATTTGGAAATCAGAACAATGACAGTGTGCCCTCTGCAATGATAAGTGCGACAAGTACAATCATGACTGAGAAGTTGATCGATCCACTGGCCGGAACTATGACTGTATACTTGCTTTCAGCTCCTGGAGAATATCTGTGCCGATGCTCCAGGAAATGACTTGAGCTCTAAGAGATGCGTCACCTTCTTGTGCTGCTAGTTTGGCCAGAAGTTTATCCAGAGTGTACCCCTTCCTGGGCATCACAACATCATTTCCTCTCAGACAGGAAGCAGGGCAGAGATCGTTCCCACCGTCTCCCACGTAAAAGATCCGCTGGTACGTCGTACCTCCATCGGCCCGCTCGGACAGGTACTTCTCCAGGACTTTTCTCTTGCAGAGGTTGACGGGGCATTTCTGGCAGTCGTGAGAGTGGTAGCACTCTACCTCCATGAACCCCGACTCACTGAACCTGCCCGGGTTGGTGAAAACCTGGTCGACAGCTGTCTGGAGTCCCGCCGCCTTCAGGATCCAGTCAATGAACATGGTGTTGGAGTCAGAGATGACAATGCAGTCAATGGTGCTTTTATTCTCTGATATAAATGTCAGCAAGTCTGTCATTCCAGCTGTGAAGGGGATGGTCTCCATCACACTGCGGATGCTGTCGGGGCCGACCTTCTGCTCTCCTGTTGGAATCGATGAAAAAAAGATACAAACTGATGACTGAGCAGGTTGTATAAGGCAGTAAGACACAGCACAAACATAAAAAATGAACTCTCACCTATGTAGTTCATCACCCTGCCCATGTACTCAGTCCAGTGGCCCTTTCTGTATGAGTTCTTCACAGAGTCGGGCAGAGTCTGATCTGGAAGGCATCTGAGGACAGGATCAGACGAAATGATCCTCAATGAATAAACACATTGTGAACAAAAAAAAAATCTCAAGATATCTTCTGCTATTCTGATTCATTGTCTTGTAATGAAACTTTTACTACATACTTGATCACCCAGGTGTCACTGTTGTCGTCAACCACAGTGTGGTCGAAATCAAAAACCATCAGAGTGGTCATGTTTCAACTGGAAAAAAAGACAGTTTCAAATGATCTGGTTGGAATTAGAAATCAGTGATTGTTTGAACATCACGTCAAATAACTCGTTACAGGCGGTCTAAAACTTTTTTTTTTTTTTTTTTAATCAGCAGACACCTTTAATAACTACTGCAAACACTTTCACTTTCTATAGATTGCTCATTTTAACGTGCCGATTGACCCGCGAGGTCTCAGTTAACCTCAATGCGGTGAGATCGTTTTATTTCATCTATAAGTACCAGGTTTAAGCTATTGTTTTCTGCATTATCATTTTTTTCTACGGGGAGTTTCATATATCCTCGTTTCTGTACAAGAAAAACTGTTAGCGACACGGCTAATCCTTTCAGTTCCAGCAGCTCAGATCGGGTTGAGGAGAAACAACGAGGATTACACTGTTTTCTGTACTACACCGTGGTCCAGCGAAATGAACGCAAACTATATAATAATACATGAAACTGTAGACAACAACACTGACGCCAAACTACCTGTCATCGGCGTGCCGGTCTATCTTCTTCGTTTTCGACTCAATGGGGTTTGGTAACATAGTGCATTAGCGCCACCAACTGACGGCCGGTGTTATGCCGTAAAGTGCATGCCTGCCTGCCGAGAAATGCATCAGGACCAGCAGGGGATGCACTTTTCGGCAAAGGTCTGAAAAACTCTGCTTTAAAGATAGTCTGGAATTAAATGATATAACTACATTATCATTTATTTACCTGATTGAATAAACAGATGCGAATTTCAACGAGTCCAAAATTTTTTTATGGTATGTTTTTTGTTTTGGTTTTTGTTGTATATAATGATCTGAAATGTAGACTTAATGAAGGTAATAAAAAGCTGGAGTTGGCTGGATGTCTTGCCCCAAGTATCTACTTGAATGTAAACCCTCAATGGAGAATGTGGAGCATGTTAATTAAAAATAAAAAATTAAGAATTAAAATTGACGGTCATGGTTTATGCTAGTGTGACCATATTTTCATTACCAAATAAAAGTATTACTATTATTAATATTATTATTTTTACTATTATTATTATTATGCTTGAAGTTGTAGTAGTAGTTTTCCACCGATTTTTTCAGGTATTGTTTTCTGCCCCCCCCAGATGAGCTACAATTGTCGGATTATCATAGGTGTACATGTATTATTCATCTACATGAAGAAATGAGAAAACAGATGAACGAATGAAACACCATTATCAACTCAATATTATCACTGTAACTTTATTGGGAAAATGTAATAATCCACACCTGAAACGGTTTATGGGCATGCACTTCTCGGCACCTGTCTGTGGTCCTGGAGGGGACGTAGAACAAGTGTTGGCTCATTACCACCACCTGCTGGTCTTACAGCTTGAAAAAAGTGTTTCTTTGATAAAAAATAATCACACATTCCTCTCAAAAGATAACTAATTGCTTGTGTTTTGCGACCATTAAACAGTTTTGTGGTAATACAGCCAGAATATACACATTCGTCATTGTAGTTCTGAACACATTATTGTTTTAATCGAGGAGTGAAAACGGAACAACAGGTTCATTCCACGCTTGTGACCACTGGGTGGCAGTATCGCAACTACCGCAAAGTATGCAGAGAAGAAGAAAACCCTGACGGTTTAGTTCCTGGTTGCATAAAAATCTCGAACTGTTCAGATTGATATCTTTCCTTCGTAGCCTCCTGTCTCAACAGGTTTGTTTGGACCAACATGTTTAAAGGGTTGGGGACGTGGTTGGGTCTGGAGAACCCGACGTACACGAACACGTCGGATGACAAGGAAAGCCTGATTGAGGAGCAGGAAGAGAAAGTGGTGGAGGCACAAAATGAGGTAAACAAACAGCAACCAGCTGACCAGGAGAGAGAACCAGAGGCCAACCAAGAAAACCCTGAGCACAACGTAGGAATTGGTGGTGAGAAAGGAATATGTTTTTCACCATTAGCTAACCAATGTTTTATCAATTTTTCTTATGAAGGTTTGTCAAACGTGAATTAAGGTGAGGAAGTGAAGTCCACTTTTCTGTTATACAAGAAATGATTCTGCCTCAATCATATGGTTTGTGTTATAGTCCCCACAAGAGGATATCAGATTGCTAGAATAACTGTTCTCCCATGTATTGCGTGATTTTATTATTTTATTTTATTTGTTTTGTTTTGAAATTTAAAAAAAAAAAAAAACTGCCCCAGTATGTGATGCTGTTTGTAACATCCTGTCTTCTGGTCCACCTCCTCTATTTGAAGATTTCATCTTCAGTTTTGCCTCCAGTGCCACCAAGAAGATCTCCGAGTCTATGGTCGAGACCGCTCAGACCATCAAGAAGACGGTGGAAGAGGGGAAAATCGACGGCATCATAGACAAGGCACGTTGTACCGCTGGCTTGTTTGACAAGTTTTGTAGCAAAGCGGAGGGTGCTCTTGCTTCTATTTGTATCTGTTCTTGTTTTTTTCTTCTTCAAGGCAGCATTTTCTTTTATCATTTTGATAAAAGTTCCAGTCCGTCCATGTTGCCCTTCAAACTGTCTTTCCTCTCACTGTGTTTTTTCTGTTTGCAGACATTTCTTGGAGACTTCCAGAAAGAGCAAGAGAAATTTGTTCAAGAGAAGAAGGCCAAAAAATCAGGTAATTCAGAAGTGAAAACGGAAACTACCTCCTATTTTTTTTAATGCTATACGTTTAGTTTACAGGCCAAAGTAACTTCAAAGAAGGCCATAAGTACTGCAGTTCGTGGTTAAGTGGGAGAAACATCCATCAAGGTGTCTGGGAATCTAAAGTCTCGATGAGATAACGCATCAAAATGTTGAAAGGAAAACAGAGTTTGTACAATTCTAATTCGCTAAAAAGTCAATACTTGGCCTGAGCACCTTTTATTCTTTAACACAGCCCTGAACCCTCTTAGACAAGCTTTCTTGTAATTTCTTACAGGAAAAGTTCTCCAGGTTCCTTGTCGGACATTCCAAAGCTTTTTCTTCTGGGCCTTTTGTTCCGTTCTCTGTCAACATGATCCCACACTGCTTCAATGATGTTGAGGTCCAGGTTCTGGGGAGGATTCATCCCTCCATCAGACCTGTTGCCACTGGTTTTCAGTCCACTTCTTGTGTCATTTGGCGTACCTCAGCCTTTTCTCCCTGTTTCCCTTCCTTAAGAACGGCTTCTTGACAGCCACCCTGCCATGGAGACCATTTCTGATGAGGCTTCGGTCAACAGTAGATAGATTATCTGAGGGTCCAGATGTATGTCTCTGGTCCTGGTTCAGGATTTTTTTCTTATTTCTTAAGGACATCACTTCTTTTTTTTTAGCAGCTAAAGAAATAGGAACTAATTATGTGTCTTTGCATGAGTCTGCTAGAAACAAAGTGCCTAGTTTGAAATTGGTTGTGTGCTAACTTGTCTGTGGTGTATCGATACAACACTGGTTCAGCCCTTGAGTTAGGTGTCTTTTTATGCTTGAATGAATCACAGGCCAGTGTTAAGTGGCTTTAAAAAAAATCATCTGAAAATGGTCAGATACAAGGACTGGACTGAAAATGTGTGGGAAAAAGCAGCTGATGTCCCAGGAAGACTTTGAAAGACCTTCAGAATGCCTGGAACTGCTGATAGCTGATAGCTGATAGCTGCCGCTGCGTACGTCACGCTGAATTGTGCCTGCATTCCGCGGATTTGTGCTCTGGCAGAAGTCTCAGTCCTTGCCATGATTTCTGCACGCAACAAACAACTAATGCAATTACTATTATTATTAATTAGAACTACACAGCAACACTCCCACAACTGATGACACAATAGAAACTGACAAAAAGAAAAAGAAGGTGTCAGAAGACATCTTTAAAGGAATTAGGCAAAGAGCCAGGCCTGCCACCTGAGTGTGATGCTATTAGGAGAATACTTTTTTACAGCAAAACAACAGCTGAGAGCACCTGTCATGTAAGCAGGACTTTTGTTTTGGCCTTTGTGCAGAAAGCTTATCTGTCCTCACCTGTGGTCATGCACTCTCAGTGGGTATGTTTTTTTTTATCTGCTGTGTTGCTCCCACACCAGGTTTTGTCACACAGCTGCTGCTCTGTTTTCTTTGTTTCTTTTAGGTGTACGACATGTTGCTGTTGCGGGTTGTTTTTGAAGTTGCATTTGTGAACGAAACGTCGAACTAGTTCTTGTGAAGCATCAACTTGCACAACAGTGTCCATGGTGGAAAAAATATCCAGTAGATTAAAAACATTTAGCAAAATTTGTACTCCGTTATGGTCAAACTGGTAATTAAAATGCCAAGATATGTTAATTATTGATTTTCTGTCAGTTCACAATCTGATGTGTAATAAAACGTCAGACATAAGCTTTAACATTTTTACATAAGCCTTACATTTAAATGTTGTTTCAGTCTGATTTTCCTGTCTGGGATATCATCCAGAAAAAATTGGACAAATATTTAGCTGCTTTTTTTTTTCTTCTTCTTTTAGATCTTTTCGTCTTTAGACTTAAAGTCTTTAAACTGAAAGTCTGAGCACGAAGGTTTTGAGATTACCATGGGGATCTAGCCATGTTCAGAGTGACGGTCAAAACGTTCAGCTCCTCACAGCTCTCCAATCCACCCCTCAGACTACGTCTGTTAACAGAACCAGCTGCGTACACATGTGTTTGAACGTGTGCTCAGCTTTGTTTATACAGCCCTTTTCGTACACAGTCCTTTGTGCTTTGAAGAGCAAGAGATGGACATAACAGAAAGCAAGTGTGGACAACAATTGGTAAAGGATGGAAAGGTTAACAACACTGTGTTGATGTTTGCCTAGAAGCAGCAGTGCCTCCCTGGGTCGGCTACAATGAGGAGGAGACAATCCAGCAGCAGATTCTCGCTCTGTCCGCTGTAAGCAAAGACGTTATACTCTAGATGCCGAGGTTTTCTTTTCTAATGAGAGAAACTGACCTCTCTGGCTGCTGATTCCAGGACAAGCGCAACTTCTTGCGGGACCCTCCAGCTGGTGTTCAGTTCCACTTCGATATGGAGCAGATGTATCCTCTGGCTGCCATCATGCTGGAGGAAGACGAGCTCCTAAACCGTATGCGCTTCGACCTGGTGCCTAAACAGTAAGCGTTATTAAAACTTTGTCTGTGTGCGTATGAACAGCAGGCGCCTGCTCCTGCGTTCATTTAACTGAGGAATCGACATTAAGATGAAATTCGAGTCCTGTGATGATGTGTTTTTTACAGTGTGAAGGAGGAGGTGTTTTGGAGGAATTATTTCTACCGGGTGTCTCTGATCAAGCAGTCGGCTCAGCTCACAGCGCTGGCAGCCCAGCAGCAGAAGGACGGCGAGGACAGCGGGGTCGGCGTGTCACCAGAGGACGTCGAATTAAACGGTCAGGCTTTTTACAGATGCTTTACAGCAGGGAGAGAGGAGGAACAGGAGAACTGGGGATGGTGGTGTAAGATGACTGTCAGAGTTGCCATCAAAGGCAGCACGAGACATTTAAGTTCTAAACCTGTGCTCACAGTCCAGTTGGTCAAGTGTGGGATCTTACAGCTGTTCTTTGATGATAAGAGGACGCGCATCCTGAAAGGAAGCTCACTCGTGGTGGCTCATTGCCAGTTATCTTAAAGCTGTTCTTGGCCACTAAAATGCTGAAAACCATATCACACATCATAACAATCAAGGTCCATACAAAACCCAACTGCAGTAGCAATTAGAACACTGATAAACTAATGACTTTGATGAAAAGTACAGTGCCTTGCGAAAGTATTCGGCCCCCTTGAACTTTTCAACCTTTTGCCACATTTCAGGCTTCAAACATAAAGATATAAAATTTAATTTTTTAGTAAAGAATCAACAACAAGTGGGACACAATCGTGAAGTGGAATGAAATTTATTGGATGTGTCAAACTTTAACAAATAAAAAACTGAAAAGTGGGGCGTGCAATATTATTCGGCCCCTTGCGTTAATACTTTGTAGCGCCGCCTTTTGCTGCAATTACAGCTGCAAGTCGCTTGGGGTATGTCTCTATAAGTTTTGCACATTGAGAGACTGAAATTCTTGCCCATTCATGCCCAATCGAGCTCAATGAGGTTGGATGGAGAGCGTTTGTGAACAGCAGTCTTCAGCTCTTTCCACAGATTCTCGATTGGATTCAGGTCTGGACTTTGACTTAGCCATTCCAGCACCTGGATACATTTATTTGTGAACCATTCCATTGTAGATTTGGCTTTATGTTTCGGATCCTTGTCTTGTTGGAAGATAAATCTCCGTCCCAGTGTCAGGTCTCTTGCAGACTCCAACAGATTTTCTTCCAGAATGGTCCTGTATTTGGCCCCATCCATCTTCCCATCAATTTTGACCATCTTCCCTGTCCCTGCTGACGAAAAGCAGGCCCAAACCATGATGCTGCCACCACCATGTTTGACAGTAGGATGGTGTGTTCAGGGTGATGAGCTGTGTTGCTTTTACGCCAAACATATCGTTTTGCATTGTGGCCAAACAGTTCGATTTTGGTTTCATCTGACCAGAGCACCTTCTTCCACATGTTTGGTGCTTCTCCCAGGTGGCTTGTGGCAAACTTTAAATAAGACTTTTTATGGATATCTTTGAGAAATGGCTTTCTTCTTGCCACTCTTCCATAAAGGCCAGATTTGTGCAGTGTACGACTGATTGTTGTCCTATGGACAGACTCTCCCAGCTAAGCTGTAGATCTCTGCAGTTCATCCAGAGTGATCATGGGCCTCTTGGCTGCATCTCTGATCAGTCTTCTCCTTGTTCCAGATGAAAGTTTAGAGGGACGGCCAGGTCTTGGTAGATTTGCAGTGGTCTGATACTTCTTCCATTTCAATATGATTGCTTGCACAGTGCTCCTTAGGATGTTTAAAGCTTGGGAAATCTTTTTGTATCCAAATCCGGCTTTAAACTTCTCCACAACAGTATCTCGGACCTGCCTGGTGTGTTCCTTGGTCTTCATGATGCTCTCTGCGCTTTGAACAGAACCCTGAGACTATCACAGAGCAGGTGCATTTATACGGAGACTTAATTACACACAGGTGGATTCTATTTATCATCATCAGTCATTTGGGACAACATTGGATCATTCAGAGATCCTCACTGAACTTCTGGAGTGAGTTTGCTGCACTGAAAGTAAAGGGGCCGAATAATGTTGCACGCCCCACTTTTCAGTTTTTTATTTGTTAAAAAAGTTTGACACATCCAATAAATTTCATTCCACTTCACGATTGTGTCCCACTTGTTGTTGATTCTTCACAAAAAATTAAAATTTTATATCTTTATGTTTGAAGCCTGAAATGTGGCAAAAGGTTGAAAAGTTCAAGGGGACCGAATACTTTTGCAAGGCACTGTATACAGTATGTACTTTGTACTCACCAGCGTGAAACTTTAGTTCAGAAAACACGTAAGACACAATTTGTTTTGATGCTGTTTGGGTCATGGTTTCCTGGGTCCAGACCTTTGATTGTACACTAAAGTCTGCCAGACGTCATTCAGGGCCAGTTAGACTCCTTCTTGTAGCAGAAAAGAGTTTTACACTTTAAAAAAAAAAAAGACTCTTACTTTTTCTTTTTTTTTTTCTTTTTTTTTTTTTTTTTTCATTTGTCTGAAAGGACTCATAGATCGACAAAAAATACATTTTTTTCACACTTTGAAAGCTAAAACCCCCGATCACAAGACAAGCGTGCTGCAAAGTGAACAATACAACGATCCGACGGCAAGGAAAGTCACAGAGTAACATCTAATGATTTTAAAACTAAAAGCGGTGTCGTTTTTTTCCTTTGTAGACGTCAGACCAAAAACTCCTCCAGTTGCCATCAGTGACATTCAGAAGGTAAAAGGACTGCATGTATTGACATTTTAGTTCTAGAGGGGAAAAAAGGAGTAACGAGAGCAATTACTTGCCTTTTTCTTTCATGTCTGCGTGAATTGCAGCCACCACAGGAGGAAGAGGAGGAGATTTCAACAAGTCCTGGAGTGTCTGAGTTTGTCAGTGACGCTTTCGACTCGACAGCCATCAACCATGAGGACCTGAGGAAAGAGATGGAGCAGCTGGTGCTGGACAAGAAGGACAACGTTCCCTCTCCGGATGGTGAGCTTTATCGTCACAATCTATAGATTTATTTTTTAAAATAACCTTTTATGTTGAATGTAAAGTATTTACTGTTCTTATTCCGACAATCTTACTTTTGGACTTTCGGGAATTTTATTTTTCAGCCACAGAGTAAATAATTTTTCTTCTTTTTTGCTGGTGATCTCCCCTCACCTTTACATGCAGATGAGTCAGCAGATTGGGAAAAGGAGTTGCAGCAAGAACTTCAGGAGTATGAGGTTGTGACTGAGTCCGATCACAAGGACGACCAATGGGATCAAGAGATTGAGAAGATGCTCCAGGGCGAAGAAAGCTAAAAAAAAAATTTTTAAAAAGCGTTTGTTGCCTTCACAGGCGAGAAGCTAGAATGGATGAACAGTGACCAGTGATGTGAAGCATGGGAAGAAAAACTTCAAAGTCCCCTGCTCCACACCTACCTGATGAAGTGATTTAGAGCCAATCATAGCAAGAATGCCTCTGCTGGAGGCAGCAGCAGCTATGTCCAGTAATATTAGTGAAGTTCTACTTTCTGATTTAGCTTTAGCTCCATGTTTCCCACCACCTGCTGTCATTTTTGATGAAAAGCCTCTAGAGGGTGCTCCAGCATAAGTTCCATCACTTACAATATAGGGGGGTCTGTCTATATTTAGATTTTATCTTTGGTTCTGCTGGTGCTTCCTGGTTGGTTGTACAGACATGTCTTCTTATCACAGTACAGTAAAAGTCAAATGTAAAATGAAATGTAAATGTAAATAAAGAGGGTTGTAACATGATAATTGGAGTTACATCTCCTTCATTTGATCCGCTGGTCTGTTGAAAGCCCTTTTTGATCAGTCCACCTTTGTGCTGTAACTGCTTTCCACAGTTTCTCTGCAGCTGGAAAACTGTACATTTCTCTGTTTTACTATTCTTTTATAAATCTTAATAATATCACCATGAACTGTAAGGCTTCATATTTACAGTGGACAGAAAAAACAACCGAAAGAAGCTTAGAAAATAATGGAACTGTGTATTCTGTTGGTATAAGGGTACACAGCTAATTGTTTAAGATAAATAGTGCTATTTAACTTGTCTAAGCTATCAGATTTTCATGCAGTTTGATATATTGACTGAACACTCCTGCTCTTCCCCAGTCCTGTGTTAAAGAAAGCCCATTCTATTTCAGTTCAAAGGCCCTGTAGGACATCATCTGGACCTTAGCAGGTCTAAAAATGAACTTAAGATTAAGAACAACATGACATACACCAACCTGTCATTATTTATCTCAAGAAAATAAGACAAAACACAACATACATTTTGCTTATGTATGAAAAATCATCTTAATGCTGTGATTCAACAGCTTGTAGAACCATTTCTAGCAGCACTAGCTTGAAATGGTGATTTTTCTGTGTGACGTCATCAGGCTCTCCCTTTGTGGCGGAGGAATTTTATGTCCACTCTCTACAGTGCTGCCTCAGTTCATTGGGGTTTGCTGGCATTTGTTATTGACTTCTCCACTAAGGTCGCGCCACGGCATCTCAGTCAGGTTGAGGTCTGGACTTTGAGCCAAAGTAAAACCGTTATCAGTTTCCTTTTCAGTCGTCCTCTTGTGAGTTTACTGCTGTGTTTCGGATTATTGTCCCATTCCAAAATCCAATTTCTGTCTTTATCGGTCTGAAATCCCTCTTGGCTGGTTCGGGTCATGTTCATCAGATATGTACTAGTTCCATCTCAGTTCTTGAACTACACAGATATTACTCATGGAGTTTCATATTGTATGCTGTGCATTTTTTCATTAGGCAGGACTATTATATCATTAATATAGAAAAGTGGAAACCCGTGTCTCAAAGGGATACTGAAAAACAAACCCATTGAGGTGGAACTGCTAGGATGGACTCCACTTGATTATTTCTTGTTTCCTTGTAAGATCAAAAATACGTTCTAAATTGTTTCATACAAAGGTATATTTATTCATAAGTAGATCTGCTCAGTGGCCAGTTGGAACAGTTTCAACGACTGTTACTGGACCAGACTAAGGTGTGAGGACAGAACAAGACACTTGGAGTGTCTCCTCAGCAAAAACATCCCTTGATTTTTTTTTTTTTTCCAGCCTTTGGACCCACTGTCTTCATCTCCCACCGGTGCAGGTATACTGAGTTGTTCAATGGTTGTTCGATGGTTTAATGCTAATGTTATTCAAAGATTTTGAATTTCAGAGTCTTTTCCTACTCTTCTTCCTACTAAGATAAGACAGGAAAAACAGGAAGTAAATTTTGGTACATTCAGTCTTTTCCAGGCTGATGTGCATTAAAAGCTTCATACATCCAGCTTCTTTCTTCAGAAGATGGCGTTGAAGATGGAGATCCAGAAGATCAGAATTCTTTCTCATGCAACTCAGAAGTCCATGTGATCACGTTTTGTTGGGATAAAAGATGGTTTACAGTGTGTGGATATCCTTCTGAGATGTGAGTTATTCTTTACAAAACTAAAAACATACAGAGAGTCAAAATTATTTTTATTTATTTTAAAGTTACCCTGCAGCTTCTGGCAAATACCATCTGCCAAACTGCCACACTGTGTGGCCTGCAGAATGATACACAGTAAAACACCCTGTTCATCACTTAAAGGTTTGGTTGTACCTGTGCTGCTCTTTCTGTATATACCTCATACATAGTTTGTTTGGGAGCTCATGGTTGGGGTGACAACTCATCAGTCCCACCAAACACAATCATTTGGATCCAACTAAAGCTAGCAGTATCTGAGAGCCGAACAATGTGGTTACCTAGAAAAGGTATTTTTTTCTGATGTGGTTTCAGCCATGCAGCTGAAAGCTGACGAAGAAGTCATTCTGGATTAATAAGAGTTCCATTTTTCATAAAAGCCTGTGCCATTTCCTATTAAACGTTTCTTTTATACGTGTATATTTATATTTGAAGCGAAAGCTATGTGACAGTTGATTGTAGAGGCGTAAATGAGGACAACATCCAGCTTGAATGTATGGAGGTAAAGATATGAAGCACCATTAAATGGAAAGGCTCCAAACTTAAAAATATACTGAACACTTATCAGTTACTGCTTACTATTGATAAAAGTCTAGTGTTCTAAGTTGTTTGCATGTGCATTCACATGAAATTTTAGGACACCTATAAGTTAGATTAAACTCTTGTAATTCATGTTTCTTGACTTAAATACTTGTCTCAGTGCCTGAGAGTTTGTACTGGCCTGTGTTTTCCTTGTTACTGCTACTTTTCCAAATGAGTCTCAGGAAACATTTTCAGCAAGCAGCTGTTCTGAGTCATCTGAAACGACTCTGGACAGTTAGTTAGTCAGTATCCTTTATTTAATCAGGAAAAAAACTCATTGAGATTAAAACCTCTTTTCAAAGAGTGAGCTGGCCAAGACAGCAGTGTAAAACAAACAACACACAACAAGACCAAAAATACAAGACCAAATACACAAACACATAAACAACAGTTTCACATTTCATGAAAAAATGACCTGGAGATATCACAGCATTAAACATCGGGGCAATTACAGCAGCCAATTACAGGAGCCAAGTGAGCTAATTTCGCTGTCCTGAAATGACAGTTTCAAATTCTTTTGCATATTATTCCAGGTAGCAGGGGCAGAAAATGTAAAGGCCTTTTTATCCAGTTCAGTCCTGTCTTTTGGGAACTGCATCAAAATGATGTCCTGAGAGCACAGACCATAATGACTGAAGTTCCTACACAGTGAGCATAAATATGTGGGAAGAAGTCCAAAATTGCATTTATAGATAAAAAAAAACAGCCAGTGAGAGTCTGTGGCCAGATAGAGATGGATCATTTGCTGTAGCATACAAAGTACAGGGATGTACCCGATAGCTGCAATCAGTCATAAAACGCAGAGCACAGTGATGCACAGTATCCATTTTTTTCAAATGCTGGGCTGAAGTGTTCAGGAATAGCAGATCTCCATAATCCATCAGAGGGAGGAAGGTTGAAGGGATCAAATGCTTCCTGACTTGGTGTGAGAAACACTTTTTGTTTCAAAAAAGAAACCCAATTTAAGTTTAAGCTAAAAAAAAAACAACAACAGTTAGTCAATATGAGGTTTAAAAGATAGATTCTCATCAATCAGAATACCTAAATAGTTGTTGCCTGTGACAGTTTCAATTTCAACCCAGAACTCTGACATCAAAGTACTGATTTAAATGGATGGACGGCCCCTTTCACATCTCAGGTTTTGGTAGACTTTTTTAAAATTTTCTTCACAGTCCAATTCGACCAACTTTAAACAGAAATATTAATAAAGTAATACAAAATAAATGAATACAGAAACATCACGTCTTTGTTTGTTAAATATCCCAACAACAACAGGACAGCCATTTCTGACAGGGACATTTTGGGGCTCTCTCAACAGTGAGAAAATACTTGTTTAGACAAATAAGTGGACAAATCTTAACAATATGATATGAATACTGTAGTGAAATCATGATACAGTATTTTCTAAAAGTTCTATCTTATTTTGCATGCAACTGTGTGGAAAGTACTTTTTTTAAAAACTGAAAATCATAGGACATTATGATGACGCAGTCCTCCACGTTGGTCCACAGTGGGGCTGTAGATGTGAAATCAATATTTTATGATTGATCTATGAGCGGGCTTTTAACTCACTGGCCCTCATTTATCAAGCCGTCGTAGAAAGCATTGTTGATATGAGCGGAGAACTCGTCGTACGCAGACGCTCAAGTGAGATTTACTGAACATGCGTACCACACCAATCCCATCGTAAGACCGAGCGGCTGTTGATAAATCCGGCGGCAGAAATCCATCGTATGATCCTAACCACGCCTTCTACAAAAGGCTGCGCCTCTAGAATTTGGGACATGGAAAGACGAAAGGCGGCAAAGAAACGCTCTCAACGCTGTTGACAGCTGGGACGGCTGTCAACAGCGTTGGCGATGTAAATCGCAGACCGGACGAGTTATGTATTTTCCCCTACTGTGATGGTCAATAAAATGTGATAAACTCCAGATTAAATGAAATCTAAAATTGAACAATGTTTTACTTTTTCTCCAATAAGATCAGGAAGAAGTGGTCCGATATGAAATTTGCAGCTCTCCGACGCAGCATGTCACAAACGGGGGGGGGGGGCTCCGATCCAGGTTTGGATTTGAGTGCCTTGGAGGAGAGGGTGGCGGGCCTGATCGGAGCTACGTCTTTGCGTATGCGCAGTGTTAAAGCGCCTCTCCTGTACGGCTCATAATCCACTCATCATTTTCCCAAAAGAAATCCTGCCGGTCCCGGAACACTCTCTCGCGCCTGATGCGCGCGTTCAGGTCCTCTAAAGGCTGGTTCATACTCGGCGCAAACGCACAACTGTTCTGGCTCGAGAACCATTAATGACGTCATCGAAAGCGCCAGCCCCTTCACAGTTCCTTCAGCTCATAAGCGCAGTTTGCGCCGAGTATGCGTCACATTTGCAGTTCTCTCCAGACCAGCGGGCGTCACTGTTGAGGAAACAAGCTGAAAAGCATACACAATGCCACCTGTGGTGTCACGTCAGCAGAGGCTGGCACATCTGATGCGGAATGAATTTACTCTGGGTGTAGAACTGTATATGTATCTCAGAGCTAAGCAGCTGCGGCAAAAACAGAAGAGAAGGTGGAATGTTCGTCCTTTGCAACAAGACGAACTTTGTCAAACGTTGTCCCAGTGTAACTTCATAGACGTGTCGTACAGATGTTTGTAGAAGCGTATCCTCTCGGTCACCGCGGTCTCTGCGGTGTTAATTTTTTCTTTTTCTTGGTCAGCTGTTTCCGGTTGAGCGCGCGCAAAGTCAGAAAAAAAGTTGTGTGCGCGCCCTTGCGCCGAGCGAGGATTTTCTAGCTTGCGAAGGGGGGCGTGGCGGAATTTTGGGTCACGTGACCGTTTGCGCCATTTGCGACCAGCTAGTATGAGCGAGGTTGCGCCGAGTATGAATCAGCCTTAACAAAGCCAGATCTGCCATCGTTTTGCCATTACCGCGCCGCTAGAATCACCTCTTAAATAGGCGGTTGAATAATGAGCCATCACTCTTCCAATTACGGAGTTGTACTTGTTTAATTTTTTTATTTATTTAATTTGCGTTTATGTTTATATTTATGTTGAAGTCAAATAAAACATGGGCCTTCTTTGAAGTGATAAGTCTGTAATTTTAACATAGGGATTTGTTGCGACTCATGAGGCACGCACTTGTGACGCTGCTGTTTATGTATGCTATTGCAGTCACCGCAAGTCAAAATGGAAAAGTGGGTACACAGCCTCAGACCTGTCGTGGCGATTTCATCTTTCCAGTGCTCACGATGGATTTGATAAATGCCAACCTTTGCGCAGAAAAGAACGTACACACGACCTACGCATGTATTTCGTCTTACGCAAGTTTGATAAATGAGGGCTACTGTGTTCCACCAAAACACGACCAAAACATCACCACTATGAGCCACCAATGAGCACTGTTGCGCTCATTGACAGTGCGAGATTCTTTTTATTGGGACATCCATTTTTTATACCCACATAAATCCAACTCAGGGTTGCAGGGGAGCTAGAACCTATCCCCGCTGTCATTGGGCGAGAGGCGGGCACACCCTGGACAGGTCAGCTGTCCATCACGGGGCCAAATAGGGACAAACAAAAGCCATCCACGCTCACTGCCAGGGTCAATTTGGACCCACCAATTAACCTGACATGCATGTTTTTGGGCAGTGAGAACATGCAAAGTCCATACAGAAAAACACCAGCTGGGATTCAAACCAGGAACTCTCTTGCTGTGAAAGGGCAGTGCTAACCAACACACCACCACAAACAAGAGTTTTGACAGACTGTGAGTGGAATAACTTCATAATGGCTTCTTTGGCTTCGTTTGAATTTCCCTCGGGATTAGGCCTAATAAAGTGTCTGTCTGTCTGTCTTATTCCCAACATAATGTTATTTTCACACACGTCTTCTCATCTATATCATGGTCTGTTAAATAATTAAGCCTATTAACTAACACAAGACTTCTACTGAGCCTACAGAAAGAAGGCAGATGCCCGTAAAACGGGTGCTGCCCAGCACCGCCACCTCTAACAGAAGGGAAGTGGCTGAGGGAATCCACCCCCAAGAAACGAGTGCCTTTATAAAATATAATAGGCCTATATATGTCTTTTTTAAGCCTATTCATACAAATATTTATTTGTCTTTTATGTTTTTTTTTTCTCTTGTCCCAACAAAATTCTGATGGTGCCGCTCAAAAAGATAATTGTCTGTAAATGCAAAAATCTGTGCGCGGTCTGATAACCATCTCCGACGAATATTTATTTCTCTGCGCAATTATGCTGCACCTTCATCCACGGGATCATTGTCAGAAGGACATGTTGGTGAAAAAAGTCGCCTCCAACTGTGCCTAATGTACTTCTAGAGGTAGAAGAACTCGCTCTGCTGACTGAATTAATGTGGCTGAAAGAGGGCGGAGACAGAAAGAAACTCGAGGTTTCTTGAGGAAAACCTGGTCCCGACCAGGTTCAGAGAGTCTGTTACTACGGTAACTGAACGTACCCCTGAACACCTGGAGCGACCGCAATGTTCCGCCCCACTACTTTCCCAAAATCAAATTACCCATTTCGTATGGTTCTCTCATTTTAAATAAAATTAAAATAAATATATAAATTAATGAAAAATGTCCCATAAACACGTTTTACCCGTTTTATGTTATATAAGAAATAATAATGTGGCCACTCCCTCTCAGGGGTGCCACATTAAGGTAAATTAGTACGAGGGACACTGCTGACCTTTTTTTGTATTAGACTAAAGAACATCTGTGAGAGCGTCTAGATGTCAAGTAGACCCAGTAAGTATGAAGAAAATATCTAATAAACTGACAAGTGAGAATATTCTGGATTCTCACGGTGGTGTTTGTCAACTCAGAATTAGGCTGGTTTAAATCATGTTTATCTGATAGATTTCAGTTTGTTCTTGTAAATGAAGAATCTTCCTCACACACCAGAGTAAGTCATGGAGTTCCCCAGGGTTCTGTGCTTGGACCGATTCTTTTTACTTTATACATGCTTCCATTAGGTAACATTATTAGACAGCATGGCATAAATTTCCATTGCTATGCTGATGATACTCAGCTGTACTTATCTATAAAACCAGATGAACCCAATAGGTTGGTCAGACTACAAGCATGTCTTAAAGACATAAAGACCTGGATGACTTAGAACTGTCTGCTTCTAAATTCAGACAAAACTGAAGTCGTTATCTTTGGACCTGAGCGTTTCAGGGAGAATTTGTCTAGCTATATAGTTACTCTAGATGGTATTTCCTTGGCTTCTAGTTCTACAGTGAGGAACCTTGGAGTTATTTTTGACCAGAACTTATCATTTGACTCGCATATAAAACAGGTTTCTAGGACTGCCTTCTTTCACCTTTGTAATATTGTTAAAATCAGGAACATCTTGTCTCAAAGTGATGCAGAAAAACTAATTCATGCATTTGTTACTTCAAGATTGGACTACTGTAATTCTTTATTATTGGGCAGTCCCACATATTCTCTGAAAAGCCTTCAGTTGATCCAAAATGCTGCAGCCAGAGTTCTGATGAGAACTAACAGGAGAGATCATATTTCTCCAGTTTTAGCTTCTCTTCATTGGCTCCCTGTTAAATTCAGAATAGAATTTAAGATTCTTCTCCTTACATATAAAGCTCTTAATGACCGAGCTCCATCATATCTTAAAGATCTCACTGTAAGATATTTTCCTAACAGAGCACTTCGTTCCCAAACTGCAGGTTTACTTGAGGTTCCCAGAGTTTCTAAAAGTAGAATGGGAGGCAGAGCCTTCAGTTATCAGGCCCCTCTCTTGTTGAATAAGCTGCCAGTAAATGTCTGGGAAGCAGACACCCTTTCCACTTTTAAGACCAGGCTTAAAACTTTCCTTTTTGATAAAGCTTACAGTTCGGGATGGCTCAGGTGATCCTGAAACATCCCATAGTTAAGCTGCTATAGGCCTAGACTGCTGGGGGGCCTCATCTGACACACCTTACAGTGCCGCCGTCGCTGTCTTCTCAAACCCCAGCTGGTCGAGGCGGATGGCCACCCTTCCTGAGTTTGGTTCTGCCAGAGGTTTCTTCCTGTTTAAAGGGAGTCGTTTCTCTCCACAGTCGCCTCAGGCACGCTCAGGCCGGGAGATTGTACCAAAAAACAAAAAGTTTTCAGTGCAATCTGTTGGTTTTCTTAGCTAGGAAATTGTTTTTGAATTGGCTCTATATGAACGAATTGGATTATTTTATGAATTATGATTATTATTAATTAATTGAATTCCAATTGGCTTGAATTGGACTTACTATCTAAGTGCAGGCATGCAAACTGGTAAGGGGTGAAAAAGGTGACAAGGGTACACGGACACACGGCACGCGCGGAAAAGCGGAAACATGAGACGCATTAAGTTGTAAATTATACAAAATATATATTATGTCCCATTTGCATTAAGTAGAGAACAGCTGTGCAGCATAAAAGATGAATTTATAGGTACAGTAGGCCTATCAATTGCATTTACTGTACTATTATGTGTTTGATATATAACATCACAGGTCTTCAAAAACATTTAACTGTAGTATCATACATTTAATTACATTAAATTTAACGAAAAAGTTAGTCCCATGGTCCTTAAATGGATACTACAAGTATGTAGGATTAAAAGTTTAATTAATTACTGCCCCAAGACAGCCTATGCTTAGTAATAGCCTGAACGATAACTCTCCCGACCACTTTCGCGGTCCGCTGTCATTAAACCATTAAAGTGAACGTTTGGCATGCCGAGCCAAACGAGCTCCACGGGAAAAACTTATATCAGCAATTCACTTGACGTACCGCCAGAGACAAATTTGTATCGACAGCTGGCACTCTAACATGAAAAACATTCTCGCGGCAAGCTTAGTTAAACGGCATTTTTTCATGACAGTGTAAGTTTTGAGACATGCATGCCACGAGCACTACGTAATCCTACATTGTGCCCCTTTTAACTTCGATTGATGGTGCATCATACTGGATGAACACGAGTGCACCTGTAGGCTGTCATCATCAACGGGGGTGTGGGCGAACAGCGAGGGGATGGGGGTCGCACTCTCAAATACGACCTGTGGCAGAGCTCTCCGGACTCTGCATTGATAAACTCACGACGAATGAAACGACCTCCTCAAATGGGCAAAATGTTCCCTTTCCGTGATTATCGGAGGGTATTATAAAGGGGCATACCTCGTTAAAAAGCCAAGTCCGGCGACAATTAAGGTCTCCATTGACGTAGGCTAAAAGTATTAGCAAAGCCCTGAACTTGTGTGGAAGGCGCTAGTTAGCCACTCTACAGTTACCTCGAGTAGCACTAACACAAACAGCGTTCTGTGAGGCGGTGAAATATCGAGGAATTGTAGACTATTTCAAGTCTGTTATCAAGACATTTAGCTGACACTTGTATTAAAGACACTATTAAAAGCACATTAATTGATCTAACGACACAATTCGTTATGAAGACTATTTCAGGACATCAGTCAAATTGTAGCATTTTAGCGTCAAAGTTAACAACTGTAAACATTAATCCCTACCTGTCCTTGTCGCAATTTCCACCGTGTGGGGTCGGGGTGGGGGTGGGGGGGTGGGGGTGAATAGGGGTTCGCCCTCCTCACTTCTGATTGGTGATAGTGCTTCTCTCACACGCCACTCTTGTCAGTCATTTGTTGTCACGAGAAGAGAGCGGCGGTGATAGGTCTAGTGTTGTTTTGAGGTTCACAGTTCCACTCATTAGTTGACATGCTCACCCCCCCCTCCCCCCCATTTTTTTTTCTCCTCGGATCTACGCGATTCAGAAGAATGACCCATTTTGATTTCAAAACGGCGAATTTCGCCGAAAGGTGGCAAGTTTGCATGCCTGTAAGTGCCTTGAGATGACATTTGTTGTATTTGGCACTATATAAATAAAAATGAATTGAATTGAATTGAATAGAATTGTGAACTCAGTGAAATGATTTATATTGAGGCTGCATGCACTGCAATTGTTTATTAATTCCCAAAAACCTCGGAGACCTTTTTAAATCATTTGGAAAACAAATAATGAGTTAAATAGAGAGGTGACCGTGTTGAAATAAAGCTCCTCTCTGGTGTTCATGGACAAAGATAGAAAAGTAAAGTTACACTGAGAGAATATGACTGGTAATGTGAAGTTCTATACTAATTCTGTTTTCTCTGTAAAGCTCTAATGTCTACTTTCTGATACTTTAATCAAGGTTTGGTCTCTACTTTCAGGAGCAAATTTATTTTTAATGCTGTTTAGCTCTTCTCACTGGTGTAATTGAATATATTCCACATTACATTTCACCCCCAAACATGAATACAGTTCTTCACCATTATCAGCTTCCTCAAAACATCAGCAAAACATTTAAACAAAATAGAATTAAAAACTTTAACTTCAACCAAATCAATTAAAAAAAACAACATTCATTCAGGCTTCTCTTTCAAGTGAACAATTGTGAAAAGAGCACAAAATCATTTAAAGTAATTGAAGTCACAGGATCTTTTATTTTAAATGCAGTGAGGCGGACGTTTGCTTGGTTTGTCCAGTAAGTCCAGTTAGAAGGAGCACTCCCAGTTAGGGCAAGGAGATGGTGGTGTTGGTGTCCATGGAGATATGGCACTTGGTTTGCTTCTATTTGACTTGAGTATCTGTGAGGGCCAGATGGGTCTCTGGAGGAAAGCCAAAGAAAAATTTGTTGCATTTAGAGGAAAAACATTTAATTTGATTATGAAGAATGTTGGAAATTCAAATGTTTCCTGTTTCTTGCTGAATAATTAATTTATCCCTTTTTTTTCTCTTAAACATCATTTACCTCTGTGACTTCATTGTGAAGGTCTATGAGCTCTTTGAGGAAAACATCTTGCAGGCAGATGGTAGTTGCTGCAGGTGGAGATGGAAGGTGGAACATTTTGCAGGCAGATGGTAGTTGCTGCAGGTGGAGATGGAAGGTGGAACATTTTGCAGGCTGATGGTAGTTGCTGCAGGTGGAGAAGGAAGGTGGAACATTTTGCAGGCTGATGGTAGTTGCTGCAGGTGGAGATGGAAGGTAGAACATTTTGCAGGCAGATGGTAGTTGCTGCAGGTGGAGATGGAAGGTGGAACATTTTGCAGGCTGATGGTAGTTGCTGCAGGTGGAGAAGGAAGGTGGAACATTTTGCAGGCTGATGGTAGTTGCTGCAGGTGGAGATGGAAGGTGGAACATTTTGCAGGCAGATGGTAGTTGCTGCAGGTGGAGATGGAAGGTGGAACATTTTGCAGGCTGATGGTAGTTGTTGCAGGTGGAGATGGAAGGTAGAACATTTTGCAGGCTGATGGTAGTTGCTGCAGGTGGAGAAGGAAGGTGGAACATTTTGCAGGCTGATGGTAGTTGCTGCAGGTGGAGATGGAAGGTAAAACATTTTGCAGGCTGATGGTAGTTGTTGCTGGTGGAGATGGAAGGTGGAACATTTTGCAGGCAGATGGTAGTTACTGCAGGTGGAGATGGAAGGTGGTACATTTTGCAGGCTGATGGTAGTTGCTGCAGGTGGAGATGGAAGGTAGAACATTTTGCAGGCAGATGGTAGTTGCTGCAGGTGGAGAAGGAAGGTGGAACATTTTGCAGGCTGATGGTAGTTGCTGCAGGTGGAGATGGAAGGTAGAACATTTTGCAGGCTGATGGTAGTTGCTGCAGGTGGAGAAGGAAGGTGGAACATTTTGCAGGCTGATGGTAGTTGCTGCAGGTGGAGATGGAAGGTAGAACATTTTGCAGGCAGATGGTAGTTGCTGCAGGTGGAGATGGAAGGTAGAACATTTTGCAGGCAGATGGTAGTTGCTGCAGGTGGAGATGGAAGGTAAAACATTTTGCAGGCTGATGGTAGTTGCTGCAGGTGGAGATGGAAGGTAGAACATTTTGCAGGCTGATGGTAGTTGCTGCAGGTGGAGATGGAAGGTGGAACATTTTGCAGGCAGATGGTAGTTGCTGCAGGTGGAGATGGAAGGTAGAACATTTTGCAGGCTGATGGTAGTTGCTGCAGGTGGAGATGGAAGGTAGAACATTTTGCAGGCAGATGGTAGTTGCTACAGGTGGAGATGGAAGGTGGAACATTTTGCAGGCTGATGGTAGTTGCTGCAGGTGGAGATGGAAGGTGGAACATTTTGCGGGCAGATGGTAGTTACTGCAGGTGCAGATGGAAGGTGGAACATTTTGCGGGCAGATGGTAGTTACTGCAGGTGCAGATGGAAGGTGGAACATTTTGCGGGCAGATGGTAGTTACTGCAGGTGGAGATGGAAGGTAGAACATTTTGCAGGCTGATGGTAGTTGCTGCAGGTGGAGATGGAAGGTGGAACATTTTGAGGGCAGATGGTAGTTGCTGCAGGTGGAGATGGAAGGTGGAACATTTTGCAGGCTGATGGTAGTTGCTGCAGGTGGAGATGGAAGGTGGAACATTTTGCGGGCAGATGGTAGTTACTGCAGGTGGAGATGGAAGTTAGAACATTTTGCGGGCAGATGGTAGTTGCTGCAGGTGGAGATGGAAGGTGGAACATTTTGCAGGCTGATGGTAGTTGCTGCAGGTGGAGATGGAAGGTAGAACATTTTGCAGGCTGATGGTAGTTGCTGCAGGTGGAGATGGAAGGTGGAACATTTTGCAGGCAGATGGTAGTTGCTGCAGGTGGAGATGGAAGGTGGAACATTTTGCGGGCAGATGGTAGTTACTGCAGGTGGAGATGGAAGGTGGAACATCTTGCAGGCTGATGGTAGTTGCTGCAGGTGGAGATGGAAGGTGGAACATCTTGCAGGCTGATGGTAGTTGCTGCAGGTGGAGATGGAAGGTGGAACATTTTGCAGGCTGATGGTAGTTGCTGCAGGTGGAGATGGAAGGTGGAACATTTTGCAGGCAGATGGTAGTTACTGCAGGTGGAGATGGAAGGTAGAACATCTTACAGGCTGATGGTAGTTGCTGCAGGTGGAAATGGAAGGTGGAGGGTTTTCAGGCAGATGGTAGTTGCTGCAGGTGGAGATGGAAGGTGGAACAATTTTCAGGCTGATGGTAGTTGCTGCAGGTGGAGAAGGAAGGTGGGCTGTTTTCAGGCAGATGGTAGTTGCTGCAGGTGGAGATGGAAGGTGGAACAATTTTCAGGCTGATGGTAGTTGCTGCAGGTGGAGATGGAAGGTGGAGGTTTTTGCAGGGTGATGGTGGAAGCTGCAGGTGGAGATGGAAGGTGGAAGGTTTTGCAGGGTGATGGTGGAAGCTGCAGGTGGAGATGGAAGGTGGAAGGTTTTGCAGGGTGATGGTGGAAGCTGCAGGTGGAGATGGAAGGTGGAAGGTTTTGCAGGGTGATGGTGGAAGCTGCAGGTGGAGATGGAAGGTGGAAGGTTTTGCAGGGTGATGGTGGAAGCTGCAAATGGATCTTGAAGGTGGAGGTTGTCCAGCAGGTGGATGGCTGAGGCTGTTGATGGAGACAAAAACTGCATTTACTGATTCAAATATGAAAAAAAAAACTTAAAGCTATATAACTATGTACAATTATCATTACATTTAACCATCTAACTCGTATTTTAAATCTCAGATAGATTGTTAAATATTATTTAGATTGAATGAATATTAATATTTTGTGGGTGGATTTCTCGGCTTAGGCTCATGAGAAATATCCACTTAGTAAAAGGGAGGATACAGTCCAGTCCCAGAGAAGACTGAGGTCGTCAGTGATGGACGAGTCAGTCTCTCCCAGAGCTCCTGCTTTATCTGACGTCCCAGGTCCCAGAATTTGGAGCGGACGCGGACATTTTTATACCTACAAGAAACAGAAATGACATCATAAAAGTATTGAATTTATATGTTTTAGTAAGTTTTAAATGTGATGATGATTCATCTGAAAAAGTCACATCATTTGATAGAAACACACCACAGCTTGTCATCAGTGGGTTGGGAGCTCTGGAGGGCTGGAGGCTGAGGGCCACAGGAGACACTGCTGGGAGGTCTTCAGGTGGGATGGGGTCTCTAGGCTTTGGCACCAAACTCCGAACCTTTAAATAAGGTTGAGAAGGGCCGGCCCGGTTGAGGGCCACAGGAGACACTGCTGGGAGGTCTTCAGGTGGGATGGGGTCTCTAGGCTTTGGCACCAAACTCCGAACCTTTAAATAAGGTTGAGAAGGGCCGGCCCGGTTGAGGGCCACAGGAGACACTGCTGGGAGGTCTTCAGGTGGGATGGGGTCTCTAGGCTTTGGCACCAAACTCCGAACCTTTAAATAAGGTTGAGAAGGGCCAGCCCGGCTGAGGGCCACAGGAGACACTGCTGGGAGGTCTTCAGGTGGGATGGGGTCTCTAGGCTTTGGCACCAAACTCAGAACCTTTAAATAAGGTTGAGAAGGGCCGGCCCGGCTGAGGGCCACAAGAGACACTGCTGGGAGGTCTTCAGGTGGGATGGGGTCTCTAGGCTTTGGCACCAAACTCCGAACCTTTAAATAAGGTTGAGAAGGGCCGGCCCGGCTGAGGGCCACAAGAGACACTGCTGGGAGGTCTTCAGGTGGGATGGGGTCTCTAGGCTTTGGCACCAAACTCCGAACCTTTAAATAAGGTTGAGAAGGGCCGGCCCGGCTGAGGGCCACAGGAGACACTGCTGGGAGGTCTTCAGGTGGGATGGGGTCTCTAGGCTTTGGCACCAAACTCCGAACCTTTAAAAAAGGTTGAGAAGGGCCGGCCCCCTCGCTGCGCTTCCTCTTCCTTGAGAGGTTTGCACTTGCAGAGCGCTTGCGTTTTTGGGGTGCTTCAGCCACCTGCAGAAGATCAACAGAAGAGGGATTCAAAGTGGAGGAACCTATAGTTAACAACATTTACAATTCTACAGTACAAAAGTTTCCCTGTGACCACTTTAGCAGATGAACCAGTTGTCATGGACTCTGTCCATTATGTCAGATTTATCAGCTCTAACCTTTATTTTTATTCCATTTCGTTTCAAACATATCTGATTATTATCAGACACAATACAACAGAAATGTTTCAATCTATAAATGAGAAACAGATGTCTTACCTGATCGTCCCTGCAGAAAGGACACTGCCTGGGGACCCTGCTTGAGATCATCCAGGATCTACGGACGTCCTGGTGGTCGGCTGACACGTCACACTGAAAGAACAGACCAACATGTCAGAGAATGGCTTCAAATGAAATGTAAAGGAAAGAAATGTGAAGTTAATTCAATCCTCTGAAGCTGTTTAACTTCCAAAGGAAAAGCAATGATCTTCTTACTGTGATTAAGAAGATTTGCAGCCCCCTTCAACCAACATAATTACGTTGTCAGAACTTTACTATAAAACAGTTGCTGGGCTCTGTTGACCTCAAGTATTTATGTGAATTTGTTTGAATAACTGCTGTTTCATTATTTCCTTTGTAAAGCCCAAAAAAATACAATTAAAAACTTTTTTAAAAATCTCTTCATCTCTCCCTTTGAAATTAGTTTATGAGGCTATAATACAGCAGAACACCAAGGTCATCTAATAAAGAAAGACTCAGCTTAAGACCTTTATCATGTCTTTTCTTATTGAGTTGTGCTGCTTTATGTTTTATGAAAATATATGAACATTTCTTCTCACATGTCTGTCTGGGATTAGGGATACTGAACAATTATACAGATTATAGAAATGTATTTCTCAGTCAGTTTACAGTTGAGTAAACCCACTTCTACCTTCTCTCTGATGAGAATCACTTCCTGCACTTTGCTGCAAGTTAAACAAGTTTTCCTCAGATGGTGAACATGAGACACTTCTCTACATCTGTCGAATTGACTTCTTTTCTCATAAGATGGACTGGTTAAGTTCATGAATTAGAGCTAACTACTGGTTAATATTATAAGTAAATCACAGGCGGAGTAAAGAGGGTAATGAAGTCACCTGCAGCTCTGCTGCTTTACCTGAATTTTCCTTGACGTGCTGAACTTAAAATTTAACAACCTCAGTGACTTTAAGTGTGAAGACATGCAGGTGGACGAGTCCTTTTTCATACATATGCACTTTATATTAACATTCAGACATGTTTTCATATCAAGATATTGTACTTTTTTCTAAAATTATAGCTCAGCAGTGACACAGCTGAAGAGAATTCCAGAACAAGTTGAATAACAACAACATTCATCATTGTTGCTGCTGAGTTGTATTTTTTCAAAATGTACAAAACCCTGCACTAAAACATATCTAGATTATATATAAAATATAATTGAACATATTGAGGATTATAATAGTTTTAAGCTCATTTCCAAATGTAAATATAAAGTTCAGTTCAATCAATACAATTAAAAATGACTTTCTCCTTAACATAGGCATATTTTTTTTTAAAAATCACATCTTTGAAAAACACGTTTTCATTATTTTCTTTCATCAACTTCTGTGTTTTTCTGTACAATGTCACCTTTGTGTGGCTGTTTTTAAATGATAAAAAGATAAAGCCTCACATATGGAGGATTTTATAAAAGTAATTAAGAGGACAGATAATGTGAACTACTCAAAGGAAAACGTTCAGAATTAAAATGACATGAAGATAATAACTTTCCAAATCAAATTTTCATAGTTAAATATGAAGTTCAAGTCTGACAGTCAACATCATTCCAGTAAAAAGAACTTTTTTCTGAACTTAGGCCCACTTTCTTCATACAAACATGTTTTCCCCTTTAAATTAGTCCAAATATTAACATTAACTATATATTCTTATTTCTGTTACAACGTGACCTCATTGACTGTTGGTAAAGTCCTCACGATAAAATAAAGAAGAAGAAGAGTAGCCTACAGACTTTCAAAGTGCTCAAGTCTCACATTTTCCATGTTGGAAGTTTGCTGAGTCAAAGGGGGTCTCTGGTTCTTTTGAAGAAAGGGTGAGTTTTCAGTGGAAATGCAGAAATCAACAGCAGCAGCGTCGAGTGAGATGTCAGAAACAAGTGTCTTCAATGATAGAAGTGTGTTTGTGTTTAAATGATGATGACATCTAGAAGATGCACCTGAGGAGGAACCATAGCAACCATGGAATGCTGGGTGTCCAGTTTGTGCATTTTGTGACTCAGTGACATTATTTATATCGATTTTCCATGCCCTCTCAGGTTAAAACCCATTCAATTTTGCTTAACCCCTTAACGCCTATTGTCGCATATATGCTACAAACCGTTCGACTCAATCAACCAGCTGAGATAGCATCTTTATTCCCCCAATGCCGGTTAGTCCATATTCACTACGGACCTAGGAACCTTCGACAAGCACTTGTTTCTAGTGGGACCGCAAAGTGACGGACTTATTTTATATAAAATCTGCAACAGGTTGTTGTTGTTATCTTATTATTGACCATTATGCCTGTTGTCGCAAATTTGCAACATACCAAAATTTCTATTTATTTTTTGTGCAAAAGTGAAATGAATAATCTCAGCATTATTTACCATCTACTTAAAGGCTAAAACACACACAAAACATTATTTTTATATATACAGCTATATAAATTCAGGCGTTAAGGGATTAAGATTTAATTTACTAGATTTTTTAAGATTTCCTCATGACATGATTGTTCATTAGTCCCTAAAACCTTGTTCCCTCTTCGAAGCTTCACCGTTTGGTTGCCATTACTTTGATCAGGTTTTGTTGTCTGCTTTAACACAATCGCTGGTTGTCTAGATGGTGTCCAGCAAACAACGTGGGCTACATAGATAATTGGCAATCTTTCTGGAGAAAACCTGGTCTGATGAGGAGAGACGGCATCCATCCCACTTTGGAAGGAGCAGCTCTCATTTCTATAAATATGGACAAATTTATTTGCCACCCTAAAACATGACAACCCAGGGCTCAGACCAGGATGCAGAGTTGTAGTCTTACACACTTCTCTGCAGCTTCCCACCTGCTGCTACCCACCCAATCGATTAACACAAAAGGAGCAAATCCTCTTGTGCAAAAAGAAATTAAAACAAAAATTTTAACTGAACAAAAACATCAAACTATTAAATGTGGTTTGCTGAATATCAGATCTCTCCTTTCGAAGTCTCTGTTAGTGAATGAGTTGATTTGTGATCATCATATTGATATATTTAGTCTTACAGAAACCTGGCTGCAGCAGGAGGATCATGTTAGCATTAATGAAGCAACTCCCTCTGACTGTTTAAATGTTCACGTTCCTCGAACCACAGGCAGAGGAGGAGGAGTGGCAGCTATTTTCAGATCAGGGTTACTCATCAGTCCCAGACCCAAGATTAGTTTGAGCTCTTTTGAATCTCTTATTCTCAGTTTTTCCCACGCAAAGTGGAAATCCCAGAAACCTCTTGTGTTTGTTGTTGTGTATCGTCCACCTGGCCCTTATTCTGAGTTTCTGTCTGAATTCTCAGAGTTTTTATCCCAGTTAGTGCTGAGTACAGATAAAGTCATTGTAGTGCGTGACTTTAATATTCATGTAGATGTTGAAAATGATAGCCTGAATATGAACTTTAATTCTATATTAGACTCTATTGGATTTTCTCAGAGTGTACACAGACCGACTCACTGCCTTAATCACACCCTTGATCTTGTTCTGACTTATGGCATTGAGAGTGAACAGTTAACAGTGTTCCCTCATAACCCTGTCTTATCTGACCATTTTCTGATAACCTTTGAGTTTACATTACTTGACTATACAGTTTCTGAGAAGAAATTTACATATTGAAGGTGTTTATCAGAGGATGCTGTAACCAGATTTAAAGAATTAATTCCATCAACCTTTTCTTCACTGCCATGTGCAGATATGACAGAGGACGACTACCTTAACTTTGCTCCAGCAGCACTTGACTCTCTTGTTGACAGCACTATAGTTTCAATGCGTACAGCACTGGACAATGTTACCCCTCTGAAAAGGAAGGTAATCAGTCAGAAGAGGTTGGCTCCTTGGTATAATTCACAGCTGTGTGCTTAAAAGCAGACTGCAAGAAAGCTGGAGAGACAGTGGCGTTCCTCTAATTTTGAAGAGTCTCAGTTAGTCTGGAAAGATAGTTTAACAATGTATAAGAAAGCCCTTCGTAAAGCTAGAACTGCTTATTATTCATCATTGATAGAAGAGAATAAGAATAATCCCAGGTTTCTTTTCAGCACTGTAGCCAGTCTGACTAAGAGTCCGAGCTCTGCTGAGCCAGTTATTCCTTTAACTCTCAGCAGTGATGATTTCATGAGCTTCTTTATTAATAAAATTGTTTCTATCAGAGAGAAGATTGATGGAGTCCTTCCCACTGTTATCAGTGATGTATCATCAAGTACAGCAGCTTTAGAAGTATCTTTAGAACCTGATTTGTATTTAGACGGCTTCTGCCCAGTTGATCTCTCTGAACTAACCACAGCAATAGTCTCTTCTAAAGCATCAACTTGTGTTTTAGACCCAATCCCAACCAGACTGTTCAAGGAGGTTTTCCCATTAATTGACACTTCCATATTGGATTTGATCAATCTGTCTTTGTTGACAGGATATGTACCTCAGACCTTTAAGGTTGCTGTAATTAAACCTTTACTTAAAAAACCTACTCTTGATTCAGAAGTGTTGGCTCATTATAGACCTATATCCAGTCTCCCTTTTATGTCTAAAGTTCTTGAAAAAAGAGTTGCAGCTCAGCTTTGTGATCATTTACACAGAAATAATCTGTTTGAAGAGTTTCAGTCAGGATTCAGAGTGCATCATAGCACAGAAACTGCACTGCTGAAAGTTACCAATGATCTCCTCTTAGCCTCTGATAGCGGACTTGTGTCTGTGCTTGTCCAGTTGGATCTCAGTGCTGCATTTGATACGGTCGATCACAGTATCTTATTACACAGACTTGAACATGTTATTAGGATTAAAGGAACTGCATTAGGCTGGTTTAAGTCATATTTATCTGATAGATTTCAGTTTGTTCTTGTAAATGAAGAATCTTCCTCACACACCAGAGTAAGTCATGGAGTTCCCCAGGGTTCTGTGCTTGGACCGATTCTTTTTACTTTATACATGCTTCCATTAGGTAACATTATTAGACAGCATGGCATAAATTTCCATTGCTATGCTGATGATACTCACCTGTACTTATCTATAAAACCAGATGAACCCAATAGGTTGGTCAGACTACAAGCATGTCTTAAAGACATAAAGACCTGGATGACTCAGAACTGTCTGCTTCTAAATTCAGACAAAACTGAAGTTGTTATCTTTGGACCTAAGCGTTTCAGGGAGAATTTGTCTAGCTATATAGTTACTCTTGATGGTATATCCTTGGCTTCTAGTTCTACAGTGAGGAACCTTGGAGTTGTTTTTAACCAGAACTTATCATTTGACTCGCATATAAAACAGGTTTCTAGGACTGCCTTCTTTCATCTTCGTAATATTGTTAAAATCAGGCACATCTTGTCTCAGAGTGATGCAGAAAAACTAATTCATGCATTTGTTCCTTCAAGATTGGACTACTGTAATTCTTTATTATTGGGCTGTCCCACATTCTCTGAAAAGCCTTCAGTTGATCCAAAATGCTGCAGCCAGAGTTTTGATGAGAACTAACAGGAGAGATCATATTTCTCCAGTTTTAGCTTCTCTTCATTGGCTCCCTGTTAAATTCAGAATAGAATTTAAGATTCTTCTCCTCACATATAAAGCTCTTAATGACCAAGCTCCATCATATCTTAAAGATCTCATTGTAAGATATTTTCCTAACAGAGCACTTCGTTCCCAAACTGCAGGTTTACTTGAGGTTCCCAGAGTTCCTAAAAGTAGAATGGGAGGCAGAGCCTTCAGTTATCAGGCCCCTTTATTGTGGAATAAGCTGCCAGTAAATGTCCAGGAAGCAGACACCCTTTCCACTTTTAAGACCAGGCTTAAAACTTTCCTTTTTTATAAAGCTAATTGTTAGGTCTGTTGAATCTGATAGTGTGTCTGCTAGTGTGTCTTGTTCTGCCTCCACCTCTGGCACCCTCTATACTTTCATTACCCCCTACCCGAACCAGGGTTTGAATCCCATTCCCGCCTATCTTACCTCTTTTATTTCTCCCCCTACCAGAACCAGGGTTTGCATCCCCACCCCGCTGTGACTGGTGTGCAGTTGGTGAGAGTGAGTTGTATGGATTTGTTTTTGCTGGTATTTTTAGTGATTATATGGACTGTTTAGGTGAGTTTGTCTGCTGAATCTGCTAGTGTGTCTTGTCCGTCCTCCACCTCTGGCACCTTCTATACTTTCATTACCCCCTACTCGAACCAGGGTTTGAATCCCATTCCCGCTTATCTTACCTCTTTTATTTCTCCCCCTACCCGAACCAGGGTTTGCATCTCCACCCCGCCGTGACTGGTGTGCAGTTGGTGAGAGGCTGAGGTAGCTTGTGGCTGTAAAAAGATGGTTGTTGTGGTGTGAGGAGCAGATCTATATAGGGAGTATAGGGAATTACTCACTGAGTCTGGTCCTTTATTTTATTATTTATTTATTTTTTCGTTAGCACAAGTTTCTTGTGTTTACCTTGAATAGGGATGGCTCAGGTAATCCTGAAACATCCCATAGTTTAACCTAAAGCAGTGGATGCAGCCTATCAGTATGCCAACACAACGAACCTGCAGTGACTTATGGTAATGCAGTAGGCCAACATGTTTCCAGTCACATACATATATTAGCTATTTATATTATAATATTGATATTAAGATGGCCATTGCAAATAAAGAAGGGGAGGGAAGTAATAATCATGTTTCATCCGTAAAAACATTGTTATTCTCACTTATGTAACCCCTGTACAGAAAACACGTAAGTGCCCTAAACTTTGGAGGGGTGAAAGTGTTTTCTGTAGAGGGGTTACGTCAGTCAGAATAAGAAACTTGTTTTTTTGATGAGACATGGATATTATATTGTATCAAACATGTCAGTGTGTTATGTGCCCCTGTAGAGAAAAGTATTTTCTGTAGAGGAGTCAAATAAGTTAGAATAAATGTTTTTTATTGAAGATACTTGGACATAATATTATATAATATCCATGTTTCATCAAAAAACTCTTAATTCTCACTGATGTGACCCCTCTATAGAAAACACTGTCACCTTCAAAGTTTAAAAATGTATAAGGGTGAAAGTATTTTCTGTGAAGGTGTTACATCAGTGAGAAGAACAATGTTTTATTCATGAATCATGGATGTTGATGTGTGTAGTGATGTGTAGTGCTTGTGCAACTTGGAATTCAGCTGTTAACTGATTAATGGAGTGGCTCTTAAAAGAGCCGTTGTTTACTGGATGAAACAGGATCATGGCTGGATCTGCCAGGGAACAGCACCTTCCTCGCTGAAATAGGAGACGAAGCGGTTTCGGACCCTCATCGTCTCCCGAGTCGCATTGTTGCTCCCCATCCTGGCACAGCGCTGCAGGCTGTCATCAGGGTCCTCTGTCGACTGGTGTGGTTCAGGTGCCCTCTGCTCCCTCCTCAGTGTCTCGACACGCAGGTAGTTGTGGAGCACGCAGGTGGCTTTGACACATGTCTCAGCAGTGGTGGGGTTGACACCCATCACACGTCTGTACATTCTCCACTGTGAAGACAAGATGCCAAAAGCACACTCCACCACTAACCTGGCCCGACGGAGGCGGTAGTTAAACACCCTCCTCTCACCAGGAAGGTGACTGCCTGGGAAGGGCCGCATCAGGTTCCGGCGCAGGGGAAAGGCCTCATCCCCGACAAAAACGAAGGGCATTGGTCCACGATGCTCCGACCCTGGTATGACGGCATCCTCAGGAAGGCCCAGGCTGCCATCACGGAGACCCTCACCGAATGCTGATGCCCACAGGGACCCACCGTCACTGGTCCTGCCATATCCCCCGACGTCTACTACCCTGAACAGGTAGTCGGCATCCACCACAGCCAAGAGGACGATGGAGTGGGCTCCCTTGTAGTTGTAATACAAGGACCCAGAGTTGGCAGGTGCCTTGATGACAACATGCTTCCCATCCACCGAGCCCACGCAGTTGGGGAAGTTCCAGCGTTGGCCAAACCCCTCCGCAATGGCACGCCAGTCTTCAGAAGATGGTTTGGGCATGTAGTCTGGCACCAGGACATCCCAGATGACAGATGCCACCTCTCTCACCACTCTCCCCACAGTGCAGTTGCCCACTCTGTAGCTGAAAGCTATGGTGGAGAATGAATCTCCTGTTGCAAGATATCTGTGAAAAACAATACTTTCATGAATGTTAGTTCCACTTTACAATGTTAACAAGAACACACATTACAACTACATTAAAACACATTGCACAAATTTAGCATATTATGGCTGAGCTATAATATTATTGATTATGCTGACCTGACAGAGTACAATTGTCCAGTCTTACAACACAAAACCAATGTTTTTGTGCAAATATCAAATACGCTGACGCTAGATGGTTTGAGCGTGATGTAAAATCACACTATGATCATGACATTTTTTTTGTTGAATTTTTGAATTTAATTATTCTACAAAGTTTGTTTAGGAGCGCTTCCTGGACTCAAAAAAAGTTTAGTTGAGGTGCTCTTTGGATAGGGAAAAACTGAAGATGCAGAAACTGAAGGAAATCCAAGGCACTCTCCTTTAGAGAAAGTTAAAAAGCCTTTATTGTGATGGCTTGGTCATACTAAACATTTAAAAGGTCTTTTAAATTTCTACCGTATGTTCTATCTACAACTTCGTATGCGCCCCTCTATACACGCCCACTGTAGTAGCAACACGGCGACACTAGGCATCCAATCCGGCGAGTTACGTTGACGTGACGGAACAATGGACGCCTAGCGTAACGAAGACACGATGCATCTCTGTTTTCCTCCAGAATGTGTCTCAGTCTGATTTATTTTACACAAAATAAAAGCTATGTAAACACTAAACATGAATCTTCACTATACAATTCAGCTGGTTCTTTGTTCACATCACTTACATTAAACTATTCCACAACCTCAGGGAAATATGTTCTCTTTAAGCCATTTCAGTTTCTCTAATCATCACATTTCTTTTCATACACAGTTATATCCAATAACAGTATCAGTAAATACATCACATTTGTCTAATTCAGTAAATTACTGGCAGAAATCACTATCACAGTGTCATGAAAATCCAGCATGTTGGATCAACTCTTTAAAGCGGCAGTCTGCAACTCTTTTTCAAGCATAATGCCTGGAACTGTCCGGGGATTCTGAAAGTAGTACATTAAATACCCCAATACAAAAAAAAAAATGAGTTCTCTAGGTCCCCTATATGTCCCGCTAGGTCCCTCCAAAGCCAGCAGGTTTGTTTACAAAATTGCAGACCGGTAAAAGGTAACCAATCAGGTTATGAGCTGGGCTCTGCTGCCTGTCAATCACCGATTGTGCACGCGCGATACAAGGTAGGCTCGTCCCCACGCTTATTTATCTGGACTATTGAACTTCATTACGGGCTAGTCGGAGGAATCCAGTTCTCGTTCGATTCGGCGCCCTGGCTCTCCTGAGGGAGCGGAGAGCTTTGTCGGTCGAGACATTGGAGCAGTCATTTTTGACCTCTCAGTTCGGACCAGACACTGGAGAGAGAGAGGGAACTTGACGCAGTTCAAGCAGAAAGGGGCGTGTTGTTAGCTGTTAGCCCCGGTGCTAAACTGCGGGGCAAACTTTCACTTTCCAGCAGTTAGACGCAGGCGCCTCATTTCTTTTTTTTCTTCCCGCAAATGGGTAAAAAGAGGAAGAAAACACCTACAAAAAGTCCTGGGAAAGAGCCAGAGAATTAAGTGGCAGTGAAATGGATGACATGGAGTCACACCAAGCAGATAGTCAAACAATGCAGGGGCAATGCAGTAAAACAGTGGAGGCGAGCGCCAGTGAAGGACAGGTAAGACCCACACAAGACAGAGAGGTAGCGAATATTGAGGTTAAAGTCATCTTAAGGTTTGGGGAACAGGGAGGGATTAAAACCATGAATCCAGTTTTTTTGACAAATGTATTAACGAAAGAGGTGGGGGATATCATCCGAGGAGTAATGTTAAATGATGGAAATTTGCTGGTGATATGCAGAGATAAGATGCAAGGCGAGCGTGCGTTTGGTTTGAAGACTATAGAGCAACGCAAAGTGGTTAGTACAAGCTATGTGGGAGTGCGTGGCCGATTGCCTAAAGGGGTGATATGGGGAGTTCCACTGGAGATGTCCATGTTGGAGGTGGAGGCCAACATACAGGGAGGTAGGCTGAAAGGGGTGAAACGTATGCAAGTTTTTCGTGAAGGTGTGAGGTGTGTTTTAAGAGAAACTTAGACCTTTGGAAATTTAGTGGCATATAAAAAGGCGAGAGCTATTGCACGAAGGGTTGTGAGACAGACAAGGAGAGAAAGTTGGAGTAAGTTTTGTGATGGGATAGGGAGGAAAACTGCGGTAGGGGAGGTTTGGGGTGCAATCAAAAGTATGAGGGGAATTCGTAGAGAACGGCAATACCCTGTCCTTAAATTAAAAGAGGAAGTTGCAGTTAGGGCTGGGCGATATGGGAAAAAAAGTATATCACATATGGATTACTTTATATCCCGATAGCGATATATATCACGATATACCACAACAGAGGTTGCATTAGACTTTTTCATAGTCCGTTATTTTAACGGACAGGGACGAAAAAAATCCGCCATCGCCTATTTTAACCAGTCATCTCGTTTTCCAATGTGGGAGTCGCAACCCTGAACCGGGAACAACACAGCTTAACTCGGGGCCATAAGAGTAAACAAACAGCTTTGTGAATACATGCTCTTTTACTCGACATTCACAACTTTGAGGATGGAGTCCATTTTGCTGCGTCTGCTGTGTCTCGTTGCATTGCTTTAACAAAAACTGCAGATCTCTCTCTCACACACTGACGTGCGTCTGCTCAGTGTTCAGCGCTTTGGTCACCACAAGCACTTAAAAAAAAAAACAAAAAAAAAAAACAAAGACGCGTGCAGATATTTATCCAACAGATCAGGCTTTACCCTACTGTTTTTCGCGATGACAGTCAGGAAAGGTTGCGCTGTCAGTACAACTAACAGTGGAAACAGTAGTTCTTGGTACTCTAAAAGCTGGTCTGCAAATAGCCATAGCACTAGAACCTCCCTGGTAGTTCTACTCTGCACGGCTACTAGAAGGCTAGGCTAGCTTCAGTCCATTGGCCACGACTCACAACCAGCACATGTGTGCTAAAATACCTGTGACAGTAAACAACTTGATTTGTTATCAGTACCAAAGCAGTGTAGAATCATTGAACACCATGCACTCGGCGGTGCTATTATTAAGTAAACATGACTGACTTACCGGTACCCTTCCTTCAAACTTCCAAAAGTCCGTGAGCCTCTCTATATCCGTTCATCAATACGCCTATCCAATATGTTGTCAATTCGATCTGTTTATGGTCCTTGGTTATGTCAAACCTCGTCAGAGTGAGTGCTCCCTTTTTTGGTTATAGAAACCGCAAAGGTGTGAGCGCTCTGTTTTTAATATAGCTATGTCTGTGGTGCTGCGACGTGCAGTTGAGCTTCGTTGAGCAAACAGGAGCAAAGCAGACAGCTAAAACAAATTGTTGACGTGTTTCCGACGCTTTTGCCTTGGAGAATATTTATCTTGTAGGTACTGCTATGGAGACTTAATTTGTTATGGTGGCAAAATGTATTCTGCTAGTTTTCAGTAGATGCTAACTCGTTTCATTTTCATTGATCTCGGTTGCTAATCGAAACTTAGTTATACAACGCTTTGCTTGTATAATGTTTAACAGTTGTGTTTCTGTCTGTAATTATTTTCAGTTAACAAAAAACAAATGAGAAAGAAGACAAGAGGACTTCATTAAAATACAGGAAAAGTCAAGCCTTGTGGTTTATTGAAGGACTTTTAATTGTTAGCTGGCTTTCTAGCTGTGCACAAGCATACGCACTGCAAGGAGAGCACAATGATGAAAAAAAAGTTTATCACGATAGAAAAAATAGAGGAGAAAGGTCACGATAGACATGTTTCTATCGTCCTCACGATATATATCGTCATATCGCCCAGCTCTAGTTGCAGTGGCTGATGAAGAAAAGGCTGAAATGATAGCTAAGGCCATGGTTAAAATACATAGCTCTGATAATCTGACAGTCTTGGGCAAGCAGGGACAGGAGGAGACAAAAGCAGCTTACCCAGATGTACTTAGATGGAGGGAAGGAAATGGGGGTACAATAGATGTCCGGTTTACTCGTGTGGAGGTGGAAAGGGCTATAGGGAGGTCTGGTAACTCGGCTCCAGGTAAAGACAATGTTTGTTATGCCATGCTCAAGCAGCTGGGGCCAATGGCTATAGCCAAGCTCCTTGGATTCTATAATAAGGTGTGGGAGCTGGGCATTCTCCCCAAAACCTGGAAAGAGGCTATTATTATCCCGATAAGGAAACCAGGTAAGGACCCTTCGAACCCGTGCAATTATAGGCCCATTGCACTTACGTCACATATGGGGAAGATAATGGAAAGGATGATTGCTGAAAGGCTATTGTATCATGTTGAAAGTAAAGGATGTATGTCAGTGTTACAAAGTGGGTTTAGAAAGGGGAGAGGAACTATGGACCCAGTTGTTTGTTTGGAGACAGATATTCGAAAAGCCCAGGCTAACAAAGAGTCAGTCTTGGCTGTGTTCCTGGACGTAGAAAAGGCGTATGATATGGTATGGAAAGAGGGTCTGATGATTAAATTAAGTGAACTTGGCGTATCAGGACGTGTTTTTAAATTGGATTAAGGATTTCTTATTTGATAGACTCATTCAAGTTAGAATAGGAGGGGCCTTGTCAGGGCGATACACAGTGGAGAATGGGACTCCCCAAGGGAGTGTAATAAGCCCTCTGTTTTTCTCTATTATGATTAATGATGTCTTCAAGCAGGTTGATGATGGTGTTGGTCGCTCATTGTTTGCAGATGATGGGGCATTATGGAAGCGGGGACGAAATGTCAATCATATAGTTTTGAAAGTGCAGGAGGCAATCCGTTCTGTGGAGACGTGGTCAAACGCATGGGGCTTTAAGTTCTCAACTGTGAAAACTAAAATGTTACTTTTTACAAGGAAGAGGAATGTGAAAGTAAAATTGAGAATGTATGACCAGGTAATTGAACAAGTTAAGGAATTTAAATTCCTAGGTATATGGATGGATTCTAAGTTGACATGGAGAACTCATATCGCACATGGTTACAAAATGTAAGGGAGTCTTAAATGTGATGTGGTGTCTAAGGGGGATGGATTGGGGGACCAGTAAATCAGTCTTGAAAAGAATCTATATAGTGTTGATTAGGTCTGTACTGGATTATGGTTGTGTGGTTTATGACTCAGCAGCAATATCAACTCTTAAAAAGTTGGAGGTGATTCAGGCGCAAGCACTGAGGCTGTGCTGTGGTGCTTTTAAGACTTCCCCTGTAGCAGCTCTTCAGGTAGAGGTGGGTGAAATGCCCCTAGCTCTGCGACAAAAGCAATTAATTATGCATTATTGGGTTAATCTCAAAGGGCATTTAGGGAATCTCCACCCTGCAGTTAACACTTTGCAGCAGTGTTGGAAGAGTGAGAGGGCGAAGCAGGAATGTTTTGCATGGAGAGGAAATAGGCTAACAGAATTGATGCCTTTCACTCTGATGCGGTTTTCCCCTTCTGTGGCGTGGTCGGTAACTCCTCCATGGCTGTTTCCATCTGTTAATGTGGACTTCAGTATTCTGGATAGGGTGAGGTCACGAAAGCCACCCACTGACGGAATTCAGCTTGTGGAGGAGAGGTTAAGACTAGTGTATGGCTCCTGTATTTCTGTATTCACAGACGATTCAAAGGACCCCAATTTGGGTTGCACAGGCTTCGCTTATGTCATCCCATCTTGCATGTTTCTGTTAAAAAGAGGACACCAGATAATCTAGCAGTCTTTACAGTGGAGTTGTTGGCAATTTTAGCAGCCCATCACTGGTTAGAGAGTGCCAACATAAAGGAGGTAATTATATCCTCTGATTCAAGCTCTGCGCTAGAAGCTATCAAATCCTTCAGGTCTACTAGTAGACAAGATTTAAAGGGAAACTCCGGGGCATTTGAAGCGCGTTTCCATTGCTAGAGGTTGTCAAATACTGATAGTAGGACACAGAGAGGTGCAAATCTGCGCTCCCTGTGTGGAGATAGCGCTGTTCGCACAGCGTGTCATGCGAGGCTAATACGTGGTGGCTAAGGGGCAAGCGCTAACCCTTCCACGTAAAACAACAACTTGCACACAGCAGAAACGTCACACCACTTTATAAACCATCCGACAATAAAGTCACAAGCCTTACCATCAAAACCAAATGCATGGTTCTCACATTACTGGCATGGGGACGTTACAAAACAACTTTATAAACAGCATGTAACTCACCGGCTGGTTGTAGGCTCGCGCATGTGAAAGCCCAAAAGAGTCGATGGACGATAATCCCATATACAAAACAATTATATTCTCTAGAAAAACTGCGTTCAAGTATTTAAAACATTACAACAATATTACTGGGCATGTATTGTTGTAATGTTTTAAATACTTGAACGCAGTTTTTCTAGAGAAAATAATTGTTTTTTTATATGGGATTATCGTCCATCGACTCTTTTGGGCTTTCACATGCGCGAGCCTACAACCAGCCGGTGAGTTACATGTTGTTTATAAAGTTGTTTTGTAACGTTTGGTTTTGATGGTAAGGCTTGTGACTTTATTGTCGGATGGTTTATAAAGTGGTGTGACGTTTCTGCTGTGTGCAAGTTGTTGTGGAAGGGTTAGCAGTTGCCCCTTAGCCACCACGTATTAGCCTCGCATGACACGCTGTGCGAACAGCGCTATCTCCACACAGGTAGGGCTGGGCGATATGGACCAAAAGTCATATCTCGATATATTTAGGTTGAATATCGATATACGATATATATCCCGATATTTTTTTCCTCAAAGTGAGAGCTGTGAAATGAAATGCTCAGTCAAAGTCAAAGCCAAATACGAGTAGTTTTATTGAAAACTCACTATAAAATGTAAACACTGTATAACAAAGCTCCGTAAGGTGCACATTTAAATAAAAAAAATATCTTAAATAAAATTAGCCTATAAAATAAAATAGGTAAATCTTTTTCTGAGGGCAGCATTTATATATAAAGAGATAACAAAATAAAATGCTCAGTTTAAGAAAAACGTTTTTAAACATCAGCTTGAGATTACCTGTTTATTTTTGTTAATTTAATAGCTTATCTGAACAGTCTCAACCAGTTGCCAAGCTGTTTTCATCTCCCAGTCTTGCATGAAGTGAACTGTCACGCTCATATAAGGTTCGCACAGGTTCTGCTTGACCACATATCGCTGGTCAACGCAAAATGGGTGACGTTAGCGAGCCGGTCCGCAACGTTCTGCCTGACTTCACTATACATTTGCGGCAGTGCTTCTCGTGCAAAATAGTTGCGACTGGGAAGCTCGTATCTCGGGCCCAGCTTTTTAATTAGCTCTTTGAACCCGACCTGTTCCACTGTTGCAACAGGGACCATGTCTTTGGCAATGTGAAAGGACAGTTGTCGCTTTTCTTCTCATACGGCACACAGCGGGAAAATGAAGCTTGCAGTGAGCTTTGTTTGGGGGCTGGAGCTTTGTCAGTTTGGGGACGGCTTGTGCCTGTGGCTTCTGCAGCGCGCAGTTTCACACACTCTTCATATTGCACTTTGTGTCACGTTTTTAAGTGATAAAAAAAAATTCGTAGGCTACTGCTTCCACCACTGGCTGCAATGTGCTTATGGCACTCCCTACATATAGCTTGGTTTTGTTGCTCGTCTGACAATTTGTATCCGAACCATCTCCAAATGATTGAGCCACTGCTTTTTCTTTTACCAACCAGGGGGCTCTCCTCCGTATGCTCCGCAGGTGTTGTTGCCTTCTCCATGTTTGTTTAAGAGTGCCGGAGTGTTCCTCCCCCTCCCCCCTCTGTGCATGAGAGAGGAGGGGCGGAGCCAGAGCGAGGGAAGCAGTGCAGAGAGCTCTGATGAACGGCTTGCCTGAAGCAAGTATTACAGCGCAAATTTGAACTATATCGATATATGCGATATGGTCTAATTCCATATCTTATTTAAAAATCTATCGATATATCTTAAATATCGATATATCGCCCAGCCCTACACACAGGGAGCGCAGATTTGCACCTCTCTGTATCCTACTATCAGTATTTGACAACCTCTAGCAATGGAAACGCGCTTCAAATGCCCCGGAGTTCCCCTTTAATTGTTGAGACCTTTGAGAGCCTTTATAGGCAACATCGTAATACGAAAGTCTCATTTATGTGGGTCCCAGCCCACAGGGGTATTGAGGGTAATGAGGAAGCTGACCAGATGGCTAAGAAAGCAGTGGTGGCAGACGGTCCATTTATGGACGTCGCTATCAGTAGAGCAGAAAGTAAGTCTCTTATTAAAGATTATTTTATTAAGGAATGACAGGGCAATTGGGAAAGGGCTATGAAGGGGAGGCATCTGTTTATTTTCCAGAAAACTGTGGGTTTAAAGGGACGGACAGCAATCAGAGGTACTAAGGAGGAGAGAGTAATTACTCGACTCAGAATAGGTCACACTTGTTTAAATAAGAATCTTCACCGCATAGGGAAGCACCCATCAGGCCTCTGTGAGCATTGCAGGGAGCCAGAATCAGTGGAACATGCATTACTTCATTGTGGTAAATATGTACTTCAGAGGAGACAAATTCTCCAAGAGATTAGGAGTCAGGGTAAGGCAATCAGTCTAGTTAATTTTTTCACTTGTATTAGACAGAGTATGTTTTTCACCTATCTAAAGGAAACAGGATTACTTGACAGAATCTAGATTGGCTATGCATACACACGCCTCACACGCACATACATCAGACATACACGTTACCCTCCACAAATACCAGAGACCAAGGGAAAGAAAACTCTGTTTCTTATAGGACAGTAGGGGGCAGACATGCGCCTAAACTGAGCGCTACTCGCCCATAAAGCCTCCAAAGAAGAAGAAGAAGATTACGGGCTAGTCTACTTACTGTGTCTTCCATGACCGCAAATGACACGTGAGTTGATGAATAGAGATGCTTAACTCGAATCTTTTGGGTGATCCGGGCTGATCGGATCATTTCGAGGAGGGGAGCCGAGTTTTACGGATCACTTGAATCACTTGAGTCACTTATTAAAAAAAAAAAAAAAAAAAAAAAAAACTTTCTGCCGTTTAGTGGCTATGCGCCTCGCCTTTTTTTTGTCCCATTTATCAATTCATTTTAATAAATCAAAGAGCAGCCTACGGCTACAATTTCATTCATTTATTTTTGTCAAGTAATAATTCAATGCCATTTTATCTGAAAGCCAGACACAACAGCTAGTGTGTGCATTTAAACAGCGACAAACGTGGTAGCATTAGGTGAGGCAATGCTGAGTTTAGACCTATAAGTAAACAACATGGAATGATCTTGCCCTCCCTATATCACTAAATGATTATTTTTCAACGACTGTACAAGATGCATGAAGCCACGCTGACCGAGCCTGTAGCGAGCTACAGGGGCTTCAGCAGTCAGATGGGTTGACAGACGGGAGTTAGGTTTCGTTTCACTCAGTGTGTCTGTGACTGTGTTCGTGACTGAAAGTGATACTCCGGAGTAGATTCAACCTGGGGTCATTTGAACCGTGATATCCAGCCAAGTAGCCCACCCGCAGTTTTTTCGATATTGGCTGAACATCAGCTGAGTTACTGAGTTATCCCGAATAGTTTAGTACAAGGGTTAATGGATCCTGGTCCGTATCTCCAAAATTACCACACTAAAATCACATGCCATGACACCAAACTTCTACAGTAATACAAATATGGTCTGTACTCACCAAACGATGCATTTGGAAGTATATGCTATATTCTACATGTTTTTTTAATGAATTTTTTATGTTGTAGAGTTGTGAAATTATTTTATCAATGGAGAAATTGAGAAGCCTTGCTTTGTTGTCTACAGTAGTAGATCAACCCTCATCTTACTTTGAAGCTCCCAGCTTCCTGAAGTGACGTCGACGCAGCTTTAGCTGCAGAGAAGCTATCAGGCTTGTGTTGATAATAATAAACTCCTGGACTATTTTCAAACTTCCAAATGCATCGCTTTGTGAGTACAGACCATATTTGTACTACTGTAGAAGTTTGGTGTCATGGCATGTGATTTTAGTGTGGTAATTTTCGGAGATACTGCCAGGGTCCGTTAGCGCTTGTACTAAACTATTCGGGATAACTCAGTAACTCAGCTGATGTTCAGCCAATATCGAAAAAACTGCGGGTGGGCTACTTGGCTGGATGTCACGGTTCAAATGACCCCAGGTTGAATCTACTCCGGAGTATCACTTGAACACCATGCTTGAGAAAGACCGTAGCCTAGTAGGCAACTAGAGAGGGAACACACATATACACATATATATATATATATTCCGGTTTAATCTTTTTTTTTATTTTATTTTTTAAGGCGGATCAAATGCATGCCACCATCCGGTCTGCCCGGGTGACGTATTTATCCGGGTTGAAAACCGGATAACCCGGATTTTGTTACAGCTCTATTGATGAAGGAGGAGTCGTGTAAGCGCATCTGGCTTACACGACTCTTCATTCAAGTACATGCCCAATGTAGTTCTCATGTGTTTTTGGTTTAGAAAAATAAGCATTTCTTGCATTTTGCGACTACGGAGGTCAACGTTTTCAACTTCAAGCGTTCTGATAGATCATGTAAACTCTTAAAATGCCAAAACTTAGGACTTTACGTATGACAACAACAAATCCTGCAGACTGCAGCTTTAAGTGCATCTGTTAGCTATACAGAAATGCTTGTGCTAACACCAGCTAATAAACTCAGGTCACCTTTTAAGTATAACTATAATCGTTCACATCTCACATTTAAACACATAAATACATTTTAACAGGAAAGATACAAAATTAACCCGCGGTTTTCAAGTGTATAAAGCACACAAACTCTCAATAACAAGCGCTTAACCGTGACCGATCCTAGCCCGTAATGGCGGCCGTGCGGGAAATTTCTCCCGTTTCTAGCACGTTTTATCCATAAATAACTCGGGCAAATGGCCTTAAACTCTCTTATTTACATTGGCATGGATAAAAGGCGATAACACCAAAAACATTTTATGGTTCACACACTGTTTACCGACCTGTAAAAGCAGGTGAAGAGCGGAGTAATTAAGACACGATGCGTCTCTGTTTTCCTCCAGAATGTCTGAGGCGCGGCGGAAGGTGGGGCTCCTTACCGTACCCCTGAACACCTGGAGCGACCGCAATGTTCCGCCCCACTGCTTTACTAAAATCAAATTACCCATTTCGTATGGTTCTCTCATTTTAAATAAAATAAAAATAAATACATAAATTAATGAAAAATGTCCCATAAATACGTTTTACCCGTTTTATGTTTTATAAGAAATAATAATGTGGCCACTCCCTCTCAGGGGTGCCACATTAAGGTAAATTAGTACGAGGGACACTGCTGACCTTTTTTTTTTTTATTAGACTAAAGAACATCTGTGAGCAGGGCTGGACTGGCATCTGAAAAGGGCCCGGGCACTTTTTGATCACTGAGGGCCCAGCGCGCATATATGCATATTTATATATACACACACTTCAGTCTAATTATCATTAATCCTCCATTTAATCCTTGTAAGGTGTTCATGTTTTTGTTACATAGAAGATATTCTGGCCCAGTGGACCTGGGACTAAAGGAGGGGAAAAAAGCTGCTGTGCACCCTCATGTTCCCTTCATCCTGCTTGTGAAGTTCTGAGTATCTTTGTTTTTGAGGATAAGAGATAGAGAGAGGAGGATAACTAACTTTATTTTCCAGATGATGAGCCCTGGCCAGTGAATCTCATTGTGAAAAAAGTATTCATACCATTTTCCTTCGGGCAAAACCTGAAAATGGGTCCCACAGACCCAAGCCAGGGATAAGCAAAGCAATATTTCACCAACACACACAACACTGTATAGAAAAGGAGCACCAGCACCACACACACACACTATTGTATGTTCTAAGTCTTACTGAATCAAATTAAACATGTAGTGATAATTTCCTGGGTTCAATTATTTTATTTATTGCTCAAAATTGCTCCAGTCCACAGATACTGTCAGTGAGCTTACTGAATGGAACGTTAACCCCCGCCCCCCAGGCATAAACTGTAATGCAGCTTGAGACTGATCAAAAGAGCCTAAGATAGTGCTTATGTCTGTGTGGTTTTTTTTCTCGGACACGTCATTTTTTTCACTACAGCAAAACCAAAAGATTATACCAAATGGGTATTTTTGTGACTGATTTGATGAAGTCAGGATGACAACTTGGTCTCGGTTTCAAACTTTCAGGCAATGGGAAACGAAACTCTGAAGCGCCCAATAGCTACACTGCATTGGCTAACGGGTGTGTTGAGATGAATTCTAACCTCAATCTCTCCCTGCTGGATCACGTCTCCTATCTCCGTCTCCTCCTCCTCTGGTTCCCCAGCTGGAACCAGGTCGAGCAGCCAGGTTCCGCATCTCCCACGGCCCCACTAACCTAACCTGAGCTCGAGCTTGTGCTTTTAAAAAACTTATCGGTGAATTTAGCACATTTTACTGCGTCGTCTCTTGGTTTTTCTTTTCTCTTTTTTTTACGTTTGTCATGGCCACTCTTTCTCCATTTCGCGTCCTCTTTCCACCAGAGCTTTAGCCGAATATAGCCAAATGAAGTCAGATAAACTTAGGGTTATAATGATGATGATGACTTGGGTCAAGTGGGCCTGTAGGGAGGGGCGGGCCTTTGACAACGTTAGGCATTCTCATTGGACTAGAGCTCTGTGCGTCAGGAGAAACATCCAATGGGCCCCGACGTGTCATTGGAGCAAATGAGCTGAACACATTCTTCAACAGGTTCAGTTCAGGAACAAGCTCACCATCCTCCCCTCCAGTTCCCAAAGAGACATCCCACCCTCCTCTGACCCACAGCTTTCCTGTAACATCTCCACCTCCACCTCAGTCATGGATTCTTCTGCTTCCACTAGTTTGTCATCAACCCAATCAGGAGATGCTGCTGTCCCCTTTGCCTCCCCCTCCCACTTTTTCTGTTTCTAGAAGTCAGGTGAAGAGGCAGTTGGAGAGACTGAACCGGAACAAGGCTGCAGGTCCAGATGGTGTCAGCCCCCGAGTCCTGAAGGCCTGTGCAGAGCAGCTCTGTGGGATTTCTGCAACACCTTTTCAACCTTAGCTTGACCCAAGAGAAGGTACCACTGTTGTGGAAGACATCCTGTCTGGTTCCGGTACCAAAGAAAACTCATCCTTCAGACATCAATGACTACAGACCTGTTGCCCTGACATCCCACATCATGAAGGTCCTGGAGAGACTCCTGTTGACCCACCTGTGTAAGCAAACCAGCACATATCAGGACCCCCTGCAGTTTGCTTATCGCCATGGAGTTGGAGTTGAAGACGCTATCATACACCTGCTTCAACAAACCCACTGTCATCTGGACAAAGCAGGCAGCACTGTGAGGATCATGTTCTTTGATTTCTCCAGTGCATTTAACACAATTCAGCCTGATCTGCTTAGTCTGAAACTCCAGAAGACTCAGGTGGAGGCCTCAACAATCACCTGATTAATGACTACCTGACAAACAGACCACAGTTTGTCAGGCCTTGTCCACACGTAACCGGGTATTTTTAAAACCGAATGTTTCCCCCCCTCCGTTTATAAAAAAATCTGTATCCACATTACCTCGTTTTCGAAAAAAACACCTTCCACACATAACCGAACATCTGCGTTTTCACCTGTCTTGACAACCCAAATGCATTTGCTGTTTTGCACAATCTGCCCTCGTCAGCTAAATAATAAAGTGTGCACGCAACTTTTTTGAGCACACTTACAGGTGATCGTATGACAAAGCTGCCCCTCGATATGAGGACGTAATAATTCCGACAGCGACAGGAGTGAGGAGTACGACTTGGGCGTGTAAAATCAAGGCTGTAAACAGCGCCTGCACAATAATAACCACCACAGTTCTCAAGGCATCCATGCTTCTTCAGTAAACAAAGGTCGCACTTTAGACTTTTAAGCAGATTTGTTGTTGTTTTGGCGCATATTGTGACGTTCGAAAACGCAAATCTCCGGTTATCTCTGTCTACACGCAGCTGCATAAACGGAGTTTTCAAAAATCTTCACTTTGCCCGGAGTTTTTAAAAACATTCGTTTACGGTGCGTTTTCATGCGTTTTCATGTGGATGACAGGTCCAAACGTAGAAAAATATATTCGTTTTAGCAGATACCCGGCTACGTGTGGATGGGGTCTCAGACTGAAGAATTGTGTGTCTAACCAGGTGATAAGCGGCACAGAGCACCACAGGGGACTGTAATCTCACCATTCCTTTTCACTCTGTACACTTCAGACTTCCAGTACAAGTCAGACTCCTGTCATCTACAGAAATATTCAGATGACTCTGCAGTGGTCGGGTGTATCAGAGATGGACAAGAAGCTGAGTACAGAGAGCTGGTGGACCGCTTTGTGGCATGGTGTGGGAACAGTCATCTCATCTTGAATGTTAACAAAACAAAGGAGATGATTGTAGATTTCAGGAGAAACAGGGTCAGATCAAACCCTGTTTCCATCATGGGAGAAGAAGTGGAGGGGGTTGAGGAATATAAATACCTTGGTGTTCATGTGGACAACAGACTGGACTGGAGACACAACAGTGAAGCCATCTACAAGAAAGAACAGAGCAGACTGTACTTCTTCAGGAAGCTAAGATCCTTCAAGGTTTGCAACAAGATGTTGCAGATCTTCTACAAGTCTGTTGTTGAGAGCGTCATTTCCTCTTGTGTCATCTGTTGGGGCAGCAGCATCAGAACCAGGGACCTAAAAAGACTCAACAACCTGATAAAGAAGGCTGGTTCTGTTCTGAGGACAACTGTGGAACCTCTGGAGACAATGATGCAAAGAAGGATTTTGCATAAAAGAGAATTATGGACAACCCTGAACATCCTCTCAATGAGACTGTTATTGGAAAACAGAGTCTCTTCAGTCAAAGGCTTCTTCAGTTTGGATGCAAAACGGACCGCTACAGGAAATCTTTCCTGCCCACAGCCATCAGCATCTATAATAACTCCTTGATTTAATTGAGCTACATCAACATTTAATTTCCCTCTGGGATAAATAAAGTATTTTTGAATTGAATTGAATTGAATTGTCAAATCAGAATGTGAACTCAGTGAAATTATTTATATTGAGGCTGCATGCACTGCAATTGTTTATTAATTCCCAAAAACCTCAGAGACCTTTTTAAATCATTTGGAAAACAAATAATGAGTTAAATAGAGAGGTGACCGTGTTGAAATAAAGCTCCTCTCTGGTGTTCATGGACAAAGATAGAAAAGTAAAGTTACACTGAGAGATTATGACTGGTAATGTTAAGTTCTATACTAATTCTGTTTTCTCTGTAAAGCTCTAATGTCTACATTCTGATACTTTAATCAAGGTTTGGTCACTACTTTCAGGAGCAAATTAATTTTTAATGCTGTTTAGCTCTTCTCACTGGTGTAATTGAATATATTCCACATTACATTTCACCCCCAAACATGAATACAGTTCTTCACCATTATCAGCTTCCTCAAAACATCAGCAAAACATTTAAACAAAATAGAATTAAAAACTTTAACTTTAACCAAATCAATTAAAAAAACAACATTCATTCAGGCTTCTCTTTCAAGTGAACAATTGTGAAAAGAGCACAAAATCATTTAAAGTAATTGAAGTCACAGGATCTTTTATTTTAAATGCAGTGAGGCGGACGTTTGCTTGGTTTGTCCAGTAAGTCCAGTTAGAAGGAGCACTCCCAGTTAGGGCAAGGAGATGGTGGTGTTGGTGTCCATGGAGATATGGCACTTGGTTTGCTTCTATTTGACTTGAGTATCTGTGAGGGCCAGATAGTTCTCTGGAGGAAAGCCAAAGAAAAATTTGCTGCATTTAGAGGAAAAACATTTAATTTGATTATGAAGAATGTTGGAAATTCAAATGTTTCCTGTTTCTTGCTGAATAATTAATTTATCCATTTTTTTTCTCTTAAACATCATTTACCTCTGTGACTTCATTGTGAAGGTCTATGCGCTCTTTGAGGAAAACATCTTGCAGGCAGATGGTAGTTGCTGCAGGTGGAGATGGAAGGTGGAACATTTTGCAGGCTGATGGTAGTTGCTGCAGGTGGAGATGGAAGGTAGAACATCTTGCAGGCAGATGGTAGTTGCTGCAGGTGGAGATGGAAGGTAGAACATTTTGCAGGCTGATGGTAGTTGCTGCAGGTGGAGATGGAAGGTAGAACATCTTGCAGGCAGATGGTAGTTGCTGCAGGTGGAGATGGAAGGTAGAACATTTTGCAGGCTGATGATAGTTGCTGCAGGTGGAGATGGAAGGTAGAACATTTTGCAGGCTGATGGTAGTTGCTGCAGGTGGAGATGGAAGGTGGTACATTTTGGAGGCTGATGGTAGTTGCTGCAGGTGCAAATGGAAGGTGGAACATTTTGCAGGCTGATGGTAGTTGCTGCAGGTGGAGATGGAAGGTGGTACATCTTGCAGGCAGATGGTAGTTGCTGCAGGTGGAGATGGAAGGTAGATCATGTTGCAGGCAGATGGTAGTTTCTGCAGGGGGAGATGGAAGGTAGAATATCTTGCAGGCAGATGGTAGTTGCTGCAGGTGGAGATGGAAGGTAGAACATTTTGCAGGCTGATGGTAGTTGCTGCAGGTGGAGATGGAAGGTGGAACATTTTGCAGGCTGATGGTAGTTGCTGCAGGTGGAGATGGAAGGTGGAACATTTTGCAGGCAGATGGTAGTTGCTGCAGGTGGAGATGGAAGGTAGAACATTTTGCAGGTTGATGGTAGTTGCTGCAGGTGGAGATGGAAGGTAGAACATTTTGCAGGCTGATGGTAGTTGCTGCAGGTGGAGATGGAAGGTGAAACATTTTTCAGGCAGATGGTAGTTGCTGCAGGTGGAGATGGAACATCTTGCAGGCAGATGGTAGTTGCTGCAGGTGGAGATGGAAGGTAGAACATTTTGCAGGCAGATGGTAGTTACTGCAGGTGGAGATGGAAGGTGGAACATTTTGCAGGTTGATGGTAGTTGCTGCAGGTGGAGATGGAAGGTGGAACATCTTGCAGGCTGATGGTAGTTGCTGCAGGTGGAGATGGAAGGTGGTACATTTTGCAGGCAGGTGGTAGTTGCTGCAGGTGGAGATGGAAGGTAGAACATTTTGCAGGCAGATGGTAGTTGCTGCAGGTGGAGATGGAAGGTAGAACATTTTGCAGGCAGATGGTAGTTACTGCAGGTGGAGATGGAAGGTGGAACATTTTGGAGGCTGATGGTAGTTGCTGCAGGTGCAAATGGAAGGTGGAACATTTTGCAGGCTGATGGTAGTTGCTGCAGGTGGAGATGGAAGGTGGTACATCTTGCAGGCAGATGGTAGTTGCTGCAGGTGGAGATGGAAGGTAGATCATGTTGCAGGCAGATGGTAGTTGCTGCAGGTGGAGATGGAAGGTAGAACATCTTGCAGGCAGATGGTAGTTGCTGCAGGTGGAGATGGAAGGTAGAACATTTTGCAGGCTGATGATAGTTGCTGCAGGTGGAGATGGAAGGTAGAACATTTTGCAGGCTGATGGTAGTTGCTGCAGGTTGAGATGGAAGGTGGTACATTTTGGAGGCTGATGGTAGTTGCTGCAGGTGCAAATGGAAGGTGGAACATTTTGCAGGCTGATGGTAGTTGCTGCAGGTGGAGATGGAAGGTGGAACATCTTGCAGGCAGATGGTAGTTGCTGCAGGTGGAGATGGAGGGTAGATCATGTTGCAGGCAGATGGTAGTTGATGCAGGGGGAGATGGAAGGTAGAACATCTTGCAGGCAGATGGTAGTTGCTGCAGGTGGAGATGGAAGGTAAAACATTTTGCAGGCTGATGGTAGTTGCTGCAGGTGGAGATGGAAGGTGGAACATTTTTCAGGCTGATGGTAGTTGCTGCAGGTGGAGATGGAAGGTAGAACATTTTGCAGGTTGATGGTAGTTGCTGCAGGTGGAGATGGAAGGTAGAACATTTTGCAGGCTGATGGTAGTTGCTGCAGGTGGAGATGGAAGGTGAAACATTTTTCAGGCATATGGTAGTTGCTGCAGGTGGAGATGGAACATCTTGCAGGCAGATGGTAGTTGCTGCAGGTGGAGATGGAAGGTAGAACATTTTGCAGGCAGATGGTAGTTACTGCAGGTGGAGATGGAAGGTGGAACATTTTGCAGGTTGATGGTAGTTGCTGCAGGTGGAGATGGAAAGTGGAACATCTTGCAGGCTGATGGTAGTTGCTGCAGGTGGAGATGGAAGGTGGTACATTTTGCAGGCAGATGGTAGTTGCTGCAGGTGGAGATGGAAGGTAGATCATGTTGCAGGCAGATGGTAGTTGCTGCAGGGGGAGATGGAAGGTAGAACATCTTGCAGGCAGATGGTAGTTGCTGCAGGTGGAGATGGAAGGTAGAACATTTTGCAGGCTGATGGTAGTTGCTGCAGGTGGAGATGGAAGGTGGAACATTTTTCAGTCTGATGGTAGTTGCTGCAGGTGGAGATGGAAGGTAGAACATTTTGCAGGCTGATGGTAGTTGCTGCAGGTGGAGATGGAAGGTGGAACATTTTGCAGGCTGATGGTAGTTGCTGCAGGTGGAGATGGAAGGTGGAACATTTTGCAGGCAGATGGTAGTTGCTGCAGGTGGAGATGGAAGGTAGAACATTTTGCAGGTTGATGGTAGTTGCTGCAGGTGGAGATGGAAGGTAGAACATTTTGCAGGCTGATGGTAGTTGCTGCAGGTGGAGATGGAAGGTGAAACATTTTTCAGGCAGATGGTAGTTGCTGCAGGTGGAGATGGAACATCTTGCAGGCAGATGGTAGTTGCTGCAGGTGGAGATGGAAGGTAGAACATTTTGCAGGCAGATGGTAGTTGCTGCAGGTGGAGATGGAAGGTGGAACATCTTGCAGGCTGATGGTAGTTGCTGCAGGTGGAGATGGAAGGTGGTACATTTTGCAGGCAGGTGGTAGTTGCTGCAGGTGGAGATGGAAGGTAGAACATTTTGCAGGCAGATGGTAGTTGCTGCAGGTGGAGATGGAAGGTAGAACATTTTGCAGGCAGATGGTAGTTATTGCAGGTGGAGATGGAAGGTGGAACATTTTGGAGGCTGATGGTAGTTGCTGCAGGTGCAAATGGAAGGTGGAAAATTTTGCAGGCTGATGGTAGTTGCTGCAGGTGGAGATGGAAGGTGGTACATCTTGCAGGCAGATGGTAGTTGCTGCAGGTGGAGATGGAAGGTAGATCATGTTGCAGGCAGATGGTAGTTGCTGCAGGTGGAGATGGAAGGTAGAACATCTTGCAGGCAGATGGTAGTTGCTGCAGGTGGAGATGGAAGGTAGAACATTTTGCAGGCTGATGATAGTTGCTGCAGGTGGAGATGGAAGGTAGAACATTTTGCAGGCTGATGGTAGTTGCTGCAGGTTGAGATGGAAGGTGGTACATTTTGGAGGCTGATGGTAGTTGCTGCAGGTGCAAATGGAAGGTGGAACATTTTGCAGGCTGATGGTAGTTGCTGCAGGTGGAGATGGAAGGTGGAACATCTTGCAGGCAGATGGTAGTTGCTGCAGGTGGAGATGGAGGGTAGATCATGTTGCAGGCAGATGGTAGTTGCTGCAGGGGGAGATGGAAGGTAGAACATTTTGCAGGCAGATGGTAGTTGCTGCAGGTGGAGATGGAAGGTAGAACATTTTGCAGGCTGATGGTAGTTGCTGCAGGTGGAGATGGAAGGTGGAACATTTTTCAGGCTGATGGTAGTTGCTGCAGGTGGAGATGGAAGGTAGAACATTTTGCAGGTTGATGGTAGTTGCTGCAGGTGGAGATGGAAGGTAGAACATTTTGCAGGCTGATGGTAGTTGCTGCAGGTGGAGATGGAAGGTGAAACATTTTTCAGGCATATGGTAGTTGCTGCAGGTGGAGATGGAACATCTTGCAGGCAGATGGTAGTTGCTGCAGGTGGAGATGGAAGGTAGAACATTTTGCAGGCAGATGGTAGTTACTGCAGGTGGAGATGGAAGGTGGAACTTTTTGCAGGCTGATGGTAGTTACTGCAGGTGGAGATGGAAGGTAGAACATCTTGCAGGCAGATGGTAGTTGCTGCAGGTGGAGATGGAAGGTAGAACATTTTGCAGGCAGATGGTAGTTGTTGCAGGTGGAGATGGAAGGTGGAACATCTTGCAGGCAGATGGTAGTTGCTGCAGGTGGAGATGGAAGGTAGAACATCTTGCAGGCAGATGGTAGTTGCTGCAGGTGGAGATGGAAGGTAGAACATTTTGCAGGCTGATGATAGTTGCTGCAGGTGGAGATGGAAGGTAGAACATTTTGCAGGCTGATGGTAGTTGCTGCAGGTTGAGATGGAAGGTGGTACATTTTGCAGGCTGATGGTAGTTGCTGCAGGTTGAGATGGAAGGTGGTACATTTTGGAGGCTGATGGTAGTTGCTGCAGGTGCAAATGGAAGGTGGAACATTTTGCAGGCTGATGGTAGTTGCTGCAGGTGGAGATGGAAGGTGGAACATCTTGCAGGCAGATGGTAGTTGCTGCAGGTGGAGATGGAAGGTAGATCATGTTGCAGGCAGATGGTAGTTGCTGCAGGGGGAGATGGAAGGTAGAACATCTTGCAGGCAGATGGTAGTTGCTGCAGGTGGAGATGGAAGGTAGAACATTTTGCAGGCTGATGGTAGTTGCTGCAGGTGGAGATGGAAGGTGGAACATTTTTCAGGCTGATGGTAGTTGCTGCAGGTGGAGATGGAAGGTAGAACATTTTGCAGGTTGATGGTAGTTGCTGCAGGTGGAGATGGAAGGTGGAACATTTTGCAGGCTGATGGTAGTTGCTGCAGGTGGAGATGGAAGGTGGAACATTTTTCAGGCAGATGGTAGTTGCTGCAGGTGGAGATGGAAGGTGGAACATCTTGCAGGCAGATGGTAGTTGCTGCAGGTGGAGATGGAAGGTAGAACATTTTTCAGGCAGATGGTAGTTGCTGCAGGTGGAGATGGAAGGTGGAACATCTTGCAGGCAGATGGTAGTTGCTGCAGGTGGAGATGGAAGGTGGAACATCTTGCAGGCAGATGGTAGTTGCTGCAGGTGGAGATGGAAGGTAGAACATTTTGCAGGTTGATGGTAGTTGCTGCAGGTGGAGATGGAAGGTGGAACATTTTGCAGGCTGATGGTAGTTGCTGAAGGTGGAGATGGAAGGTGAAACATTTTGCAGGCAGATGGTAGTTGCTGCAGGTGGAGATGGAAGGTGGTACATCTTGCAGGCAGATGGTAGTTGCTGCAGGTGGAGATGGAAGGTGGTACATTTTGCAGGCTGATGGTAGTTGCTGCAGGTGGAGATGGAAGGTAGAACATTTTGCAGGCAGATGGTAGTTGCTGCAGGTGGAGATGGAAGGTAGAACATTTTGCAGGTTGATGGTAGTTGCTGCAGGTGGAGATGGAAGGTGGAACATTTTGGAGGCTGATGGTAGTTACTGCAGGTGGAGATGGAAGGTAGAACATTTTGCAGGCAGATGGTAGTTACTGCAGGTGGAGATGGAAGGTAGAACATTTTGCAGGCAGATGGTAGTTACTGCAGGTGGAGATGGAAGGTAGAACATCTTACAGGCAGATGGTAGTTACTGCAGGTGGAGATGGAAGGTAGATCATGTTGCAGGCAGATGGTAGTTACTGCAGGTGGAGATGGAAGGTAGAACATTTTGCAGGCAGATGGTAGTTGCTGCAGGTGGAGATGGAAGGTAGAACATTTTGCAGGCTGATGGTAGTTGCTGCAGGTGGAGATGGAAGGTAGAACATCTTGCAGGCAGATGATAGTTGCTGCAGGTGGAGATGGAAGGTAGAACATTTTGCAGGCTGATGGTAGTTGCTGCAGGTGGAGATGGAAGGTAGAACATCTTGCAGGCAGATGGTAGTTGCTGCAGGTGGAGATGTAAGGTAGAACATTTTGCAGGCAGATGGTAGTTGCTGCAGGTGAGATGGAAGGTGGTACATTTTGCAGGCTGATGGTAGTTCCTGCAGGTGGAGATGGAAGGTGGAACATTTTTCAGGCTGATGGTAGTTGCTGCAGGTGGAGATGGAAGGTAGAACATCTTGCAGGCAGATGGTAGTTTTGCTGCAGGTGGAGATGGAAGGTAGAACATTTTGCAGGCTGATGGTAGTTGCTGCAGGTGGAGATGGAAGGTGGAACATTTTGCAGGCTGATGGTAGTTGCTGCAGGTGGAGATGGAAGGTAGAACATTTTGCAGGCTGATGTTAGTTGCTGCAGGTGGAGATGGAAGGTAGAACATTTTGCAGGTTGATGGTAGTTGTTGCAGGTGGAGATGGAAGGTAGAACATTTTGCAGGCTGATGGTAGTTGCTGCAGGTGGAGATGGAAGGTGGAACATTTTGCAGGCAGATGGTAGTTGCTGCAGGTGAGATGGAAGGTGGAACATTTTGCAGGCTGATGGTAGTTGCTGCAGGTGGAGATGGAAGGTGGAACATTTTGCAGGCTGATGGTAGTTGCTGCAGGTGGAGATGGAAGGTGGAACATCTTGCAGGCAGATGGTAGTTGCTGCAGGTGGAGATGGAAGGTAGAACATTTTGCAGGCAGATGGTAGTTGCTGCAGGTGGAGATGGAAGGTAGAACATTTTGCAGGCTGATGATAGTTGCTGCAGGTGGAGATGGAAGGTAGAACATTTTGCAGGCTGATGGTAGTTGCTGCAGGTTGAGATGGAAGGTGGAACATCTTGCAGGCAGATGGTAGTTGCTGCAGGTGGAGATGGAAGGTAGATCATGTTGCAGGCAGATGGTAGTTGCTGCAGGTGCAAATGGAAGGTAGAACATCTTGCAGGCAGATGGTAGTTGCTGCAGGTGGAGATGGAAGGTAGAACATTTTGCAAGCTGATGGTAGTTGCTGCAGGTGGAGATGGAAGGTGGAACATTTTTCAGGCTGATGGTAGTTGCTGCAGGTGGAGATGGAAGGTAGAACATTTTGCAGGCAGATGGTAGTTGCTGCAGGGGGAGATGGAAGGTAGAACATTTTGCAGGCAGATGGTAGTTGCTGCAGGTGGAGATGGAAGGTAGAACATTTTGCAGGTTGATGGTAGTTGCTGCAGGTGGAGATGGAAGGTGGAACATTTTGCAGGCTGATGGTAGTTGCTGCAGGTGGAGATGGAAGGTAGAACATTTTGCAGGTTGATGGTAGTTGCTGCAGGTGGAGATGGAAGGTGAAACATTTTTCAGGCAGATGGTAGTTGCTGCAGGTGGAGATAGAAGGTGGAACATCTTGCAGGCAGATGGTAGTTGCTGCAGGTGGAGATGGAAGGTAGAACATTTTGCAGGCAGATGGTAGTTGCTGCAGGTGGAGATGGAAGGTAGAACATTTTGCAGGTTGATGGTAGTTGCTGCAGGTGGAGATGGAAGGTGGAACTTTTTGCAGGCTGATGGTAGTTGCTGCAGGTGGAGATGGAAGGTGGTACATTTTGCAGGCTGATGGTAGTTGCTGCAGGTGGAGATGGAAGGTGGTACATTTTGCAGGCTGATGGTAGTTGCTGCAGGTGGAGATGGAAGGTAGAACATTTTGCAGGCAGGTGGTAGTTGCTGCAGGTGGAGATGGAAGGTAGAACATTTTGCAGGCAGATGGTAGTTGCTGCAGGTGGAGATGGAAGGTAGAACATTTTGCAGGCAGATGGTAGTTATTGCAGGTGGAGATGGAAGGTGGAACATTTTGGAGGCTGATGGTAGTTGCTGCAGGTGCAAATGGAAGGTGGAACATTTTGCAGGCTGATGGTAGTTGCTGCAGGTGGAGATGGAAGGTGGTACATCTTGCAGGCAGATGGTAGTTGCTGCAGGTGGAGATGGAAGGTAGATCATGTTGCAGGCAGATGGTAGTTGCTGCAGGTGGAGATGGAAGGTAGAACATCTTGCAGGCAGATGGTAGTTGCTGCAGGTGGAGATGGAAGGTAGAACATTTTGCAGGCTGATGATAGTTGCTGCAGGTGGAGATGGAAGGTAGAACATTTTGCAGGCTGATGGTAGTTGCTGCAGGTTGAGATGGAAGGTGGTACATTTTGGAGGCTGATGGTAGTTGCTGCAGGTGCAAATGGAAGGTGGAACATTTTGCAGGCTGATGGTAGTTGATGCAGGTGGAGATGGAAGGTGGAACATCTTGCAGGCAGATGGTAGTTGCTGCAGGTGGAGATGGAGGGTAGATCATGTTGCAGGCAGATGGTAGTTGCTGCAGGGGGAGATGGAAGGTAGAACATCTTGCAGGCAGATGGTAGTTGCTGCAGGTGGAGATGGAAGGTAGAACATTTTGCAGGCTGATGGTAGTTGCTGCAGGTGGAGATGGAAGGTGGAACATTTTTCAGGCTGATGGTAGTTGCTGCAGGTGGAGATGGAAGGTAGAACATTTTGCAGGTTGATGGTAGTTGCTGCAGGTGGAGATGGAAGGTAGAACATTTTGCAGGCTGATGGTAGTTGCTGCAGGTGGAGATGGAAGGTGAAACATTTTTCAGGCATATGGTAGTTGCTGCAGGTGGAGATGGAACATCTTGCAGGCAGATGGTAGTTGCTGCAGGTGGAGATGGAAGGTAGAACATTTTGCAGGCAGATGGTAGTTACTGCAGGTGGAGATGGAAGGTGGAACATTTTGCAGGTTGATGGTAGTTGCTGCAGGTGGAGATGGAAGGTGGAACATCTTGCAGGCTGATGGTAGTTGCTGCAGGTGGAGATGGAAGGTGGAACATTTTGCAGGCTGATGGTAGTTGCTGCAGGTGGAGATGGAAGGTAGAACATTTTGCAGGCAGATGGTAGTTGCTGCAGGTGGAGATGGAAGGTAGAACATTTTGCAGGCAGATGGTAGTTACTGCAGGTGGAGATGGAAGGTGGAACTTTTTGCAGGCTGATGGTAGTTACTGCAGGTGGAGATGGAAGGTAGAACATCTTGCAGGCAGATGGTAGTTGCTGCAGGTGGAGATGGAAGGTAGAACATTTTGCAGGCAGATGGTAGTTGTTGCAGGTGGAGATGGAAGGTGGAACATCTTGCAGGCAGATGGTAGTTGCTGCAGGTGGAGATGGAAGGTAGAACATCTTGCAGGCAGATGGTAGTTGCTGCAGGTGGAGATGGAAGGTAGAACATTTTGCAGGCTGATGATAGTTGCTGCAGGTGGAGATGGAAGGTAGAACATTTTGCAGGCTGATGGTAGTTGCTGCAGGTTGAGATGGAAGGTGGTACATTTTGCAGGCTGATGGTAGTTGCTGCAGGTTGAGATGGAAGGTGGTACATTTTGGAGGCTGATGGTAGTTGCTGCAGGTGCAAATGGAAGGTGGAACATTTTGCAGGCTGATGGTAGTTGCTGCAGGTGGAGATGGAAGGTGGAACATCTTGCAGGCAGATGGTAGTTGCTGCAGGTGGAGATGGAAGGTAGATCATGTTGCAGGCAGATGGTAGTTGCTGCAGGGGGAGATGGAAGGTAGAACATCTTGCAGGCAGATGGTAGTTGCTGCAGGTGGAGATGGAAGGTAGAACATTTTGCAGGCTGATGGTAGTTGCTGCAGGTGGAGATGGAAGGTGGAACATTTTTCAGGCTGATGGTAGTTGCTGCAGGTGGAGATGGAAGGTAGAACATTTTGCAGGTTGATGGTAGTTGCTGCAGGTGGAGATGGAAGGTGGAACATTTTGCAGGCTGATGGTAGTTGCTGCAGGTGGAGATGGAAGGTGGAACATTTTTCAGGCAGATGGTAGTTGCTGCAGGTGGAGATGGAAGGTGGAACATCTTGCAGGCAGATGGTAGTTGCTGCAGGTGGAGATGGAAGGTAGAACATTTTTCAGGCAGATGGTAGTTGCTGCAGGTGGAGATGGAAGGTGGAACATCTTGCAGGCAGATGGTAGTTGCTGCAGGTGGAGATGGAAGGTGGAACATCTTGCAGGCAGATGGTAGTTGCTGCAGGTGGAGATGGAAGGTAGAACATTTTGCAGGTTGATGGTAGTTGCTGCAGGTGGAGATGGAAGGTGGAACATTTTGCAGGCTGATGGTAGTTGCTGCAGGTGGAGATGGAAGGTGAAACATTTTGCAGGCAGATGGTAGTTGCTGCAGGTGGAGATGGAAGGTGGAACATCTTGCAGGCAGATGGTAGTTGCTGCAGGTGGAGATGGAAGGTGGTACATTTTGCAGGCTGATGGTAGTTGCTGCAGGTGGAGATGGAAGGTAGAACATTTTGCAGGCAGATGGTAGTTGCTGCAGGTGGAGATGGAAGGTAGAACATTTTGCAGGTTGATGGTAGTTGCTGCAGGTGGAGATGGAAGGTGGAACATTTTGGAGGCTGATGGTAGTTACTGCAGGTGGAGATGGAAGGTAGAACATTTTGCAGGCAGATGGTAGTTACTGCAGGTGGAGATGGAAGGTAGAACATTTTGCAGGCAGATGGTAGTTACTGCAGGTGGAGATGGAAGGTAGAACATCTTACAGGCAGATGGTAGTTACTGCAGGTGGAGATGGAAGGTAGATCATGTTGCAGGCAGATGGTAGTTACTGCAGGTGGAGAAGGAAGGTAGAACATTTTGCAGGCAGATGGTAGTTGCTGCAGGTGGAGATGGAAGGTAGAACATTTTGCAGGCTGATGGTAGTTGCTGCAGGTGGAGATGGAAGGTAGAACATCTTGCAGGCAGATGATAGTTGCTGCAGGTGGAGATGGAAGGTAGAACATTTTGCAGGCTGATGGTAGTTGCTGCAGGTGGAGATGGAAGGTAGAACATCTTGCAGGCAGATGGTAGTTGCTGCAGGTGGAGATGTAAGGTAGAACATTTTGCAGGCAGATGGTAGTTGCTGCAGGTGAGATGGAAGGTGGTACATTTTGCAGGCTGATGGTAGTTCCTGCAGGTGGAGATGGAAGGTGGAACATTTTTCAGGCTGATGGTAGTTGCTGCAGGTGGAGATGGAAGGTAGAACATCTTGCAGGCAGATGGTAGTTTTGCTGCAGGTGGAGATGGAAGGTAGAACATTTTGCAGGCTGATGTTAGTTGCTGCAGGTGGAGATGGAAGGTAGAACATTTTGCAGGTTGATGGTAGTTGTTGCAGGTGGAGATGGAAGGTAGAACATTTTGCAGGCTGATGGTAGTTGCTGCAGGTGGAGATGGAAGGTGGAACATTTTGCAGGCAGATGGTAGTTGCTGCAGGTGAGATGGAAGGTGGAACATTTTGCAGGCTGATGGTAGTTGCTGCAGGTGGAGATGGAAGGTGGAACATTTTGCAGGCTGATGGTAGTTGCTGCAGGTGGAGATGGAAGGTGGAACATCTTGCAGGCAGATGGTAGTTGCTGCAGGTGGAGATGGAAGGTAGAACATTTTGCAGGCAGATGGTAGTTGCTGCAGGTGGAGATGGAAGGTAGAACATTTTGCAGGCTGATGATAGTTGCTGCAGGTGGAGATGGAAGGTAGAACATTTTGCAGGCTGATGGTAGTTGCTGCAGGTTGAGATGGAAGGTGGAACATCTTGCAGGCAGATGGTAGTTGCTGCAGGTGGAGATGGAAGGTAGATCATGTTGCAGGCAGATGGTAGTTGCTGCAGGTGCAAATGGAAGGTAGAACATCTTGCAGGCAGATGGTAGTTGCTGCAGGTGGAGATGGAAGGTAGAACATTTTGCAAGCTGATGGTAGTTGCTGCAGGTGGAGATGGAAGGTGGAACATTTTTCAGGCTGATGGTAGTTGCTGCAGGTGGAGATGGAAGGTAGAACATTTTGCAGGCAGATGGTAGTTGCTGCAGGTGGAGATGGAAGGTAGAACATTTTGCAGGCAGATGGTAGTTGCTGCAGGTGGAGATGGAAGGTAGAACATTTTGCAGGTTGATGGTAGTTGCTGCAGGTGGAGATGGAAGGTGGAACATTTTGCAGGCTGATGGTAGTTGCTGCAGGTGGAGATGGAAGGTAGAACATTTTGCAGGTTGATGGTAGTTGCTGCAGGTGGAGATGGAAGGTGAAACATTTTTCAGGCAGATGGTAGTTGCTGCAGGTGGAGATAGAAGGTGGTACATCTTGCAGGCAGATGGTAGTTGCTGCAGGTGGAGATGGAAGGTAGAACATTTTGCAGGCAGATGGTAGTTGCTGCAGGTGGAGATGGAAGGTAGAACATTTTGCAGGTTGATGGTAGTTGCTGCAGGTGGAGATGGAAGGTAGAACATCTTGCAGGCAGATGGTAGTTGCTGCAGGTGGAGATGGAAGGTAGAACATTTTGCAGGCTGATGGTAGTTACTGCAGGTGGAGATGGAAGGTAGAACATCTTGCAGGCAGATGGTAGTTGCTGCAGGTGGAGATGGAAGGTAGAACATTTTGCAGGCAGATGGTAGTTGTTGCAGGTGGAGATGGAAGGTGGAACATCTTGCAGGCAGATGGTAGTTGCTGCAGGTGGAGATGGAAGGTAGAACATCTTGCAGGCAGATGGTAGTTGCTGCAGGTGGAGATGGAAGGTAGAACATTTTGCAGGCTGATGATAGTTGCTGCAGGTGGAGATGGAAGGTAGAACATTTTGCAGGCTGATGGTAGTTGCTGCAGGTTGAGATGGAAGGTGGTACATTTTGCAGGCTGATGGTAGTTGCTGCAGGTTGAGATGGAAGGTGGTACATTTTGGAGGCTGATGGTAGTTGCTGCAGGTGCAAATGGAAGGTGGAACATTTTGCAGGCTGATGGTAGTTGCTGCAGGTGGAGATGGAAGGTGGAACATCTTGCAGGCAGATGGTAGTTGCTGCAGGTGGAGATGGAAGGTAGATCATGTTGCAGGCAGATGGTAGTTGCTGCAGGGGGAGATGGAAGGTAGAACATCTTGCAGGCAGATGGTAGTTGCTGCAGGTGGAGATGGAAGGTAGAACATTTTGCAGGCTGATGGTAGTTGCTGCAGGTGGAGATGGAAGGTGGAACATTTTTCAGGCTGATGGTAGTTGCTGCAGGTGGAGATGGAAGGTAGAACATTTTGCAGGTTGATGGTAGTTGCTGCAGGTGGAGATGGAAGGTGGAACATTTTGCAGGCTGATGGTAGTTGCTGCAGGTGGAGATGGAAGGTGGAACATTTTTCAGGCAGATGGTAGTTGCTGCAGGTGGAGATGGAAGGTGGAACATCTTGCAGGCAGATGGTAGTTGCTGCAGGTGGAGATGGAAGGTAGAACATTTTTCAGGCAGATGGTAGTTGCTGCAGGTGGAGATGGAAGGTGGAACATCTTGCAGGCAGATGGTAGTTGCTGCAGGTGGAGATGGAAGGTGGAACATCTTGCAGGCAGATGGTAGTTGCTGCAGGTGGAGATGGAAGGTAGAACATTTTGCAGGTTGATGGTAGTTGCTGCAGGTGGAGATGGAAGGTGGAACATTTTGCAGGCTGATGGTAGTTGCTGCAGGTGGAGATGGAAGGTGAAACATTTTGCAGGCAGATGGTAGTTGCTGCAGGTGGAGATGGAAGGTGGAACATCTTGCAGGCAGATGGTAGTTGCTGCAGGTGGAGATGGAAGGTGGTACATTTTGCAGGCTGATGGTAGTTGCTGCAGGTGGAGATGGAAGGTAGAACATTTTGCAGGCAGATGGTAGTTGCTGCAGGTGGAGATGGAAGGTAGAACATTTTGCAGGTTGATGGTAGTTGCTGCAGGTGGAGATGGAAGGTGGAACATTTTGGAGGCTGATGGTAGTTACTGCAGGTGGAGATGGAAGGTAGAACATTTTGCAGGCAGATGGTAGTTACTGCAGGTGGAGATGGAAGGTAGAACATTTTGCAGGCAGATGGTAGTTACTGCAGGTGGAGATGGAAGGTAGAACATCTTACAGGCAGATGGTAGTTACTGCAGGTGGAGATGGAAGGTAGATCATGTTGCAGGCAGATGGTAGTTACTGCAGGTGGAGAAGGAAGGTAGAACATTTTGCAGGCAGATGGTAGTTGCTGCAGGTGGAGATGGAAGGTAGAACATTTTGCAGGCTGATGGTAGTTGCTGCAGGTGGAGATGGAAGGTAGAACATCTTGCAGGCAGATGATAGTTGCTGCAGGTGGAGATGGAAGGTAGAACATTTTGCAGGCTGATGGTAGTTGCTGCAGGTGGAGATGGAAGGTAGAACATCTTGCAGGCAGATGGTAGTTGCTGCAGGTGGAGATGTAAGGTAGAACATTTTGCAGGCAGATGGTAGTTGCTGCAGGTGAGATGGAAGGTGGTACATTTTGCAGGCTGATGGTAGTTCCTGCAGGTGGAGATGGAAGGTGGAACATTTTTCAGGCTGATGGTAGTTGCTGCAGGTGGAGATGGAAGGTAGAACATCTTGCAGGCAGATGGTAGTTTTGCTGCAGGTGGAGATGGAAGGTAGAACATTTTGCAGGCTGATGTTAGTTGCTGCAGGTGGAGATGGAAGGTAGAACATTTTGCAGGTTGATGGTAGTTGTTGCAGGTGGAGATGGAAGGTAGAACATTTTGCAGGCTGATGGTAGTTGCTGCAGGTGGAGATGGAAGGTGGAACATTTTGCAGGCAGATGGTAGTTGCTGCAGGTGAGATGGAAGGTGGAACATTTTGCAGGCTGATGGTAGTTGCTGCAGGTGGAGATGGAAGGTGGAACATCTTGCAGGCTGATGGTAGTTGCTGCAGGTGGAGATGGAAGGTGGAACATCTTGCAGGCAGATGGTAGTTGCTGCAGGTGGAGATGGAAGGTAGAACATTTTGCAGGCAGATGGTAGTTGCTGCAGGTGGAGATGGAAGGTAGAACATTTTGCAGGCTGATGATAGTTGCTGCAGGTGGAGATGGAAGGTAGAACATTTTGCAGGCTGATGGTAGTTGCTGCAGGTTGAGATGGAAGGTGGAACATCTTGCAGGCAGATGGTAGTTGCTGCAGGTGGAGATGGAAGGTAGATCATGTTGCAGGCAGATGGTAGTTGCTGCAGGTGCAAATGGAAGGTAGAACATCTTGCAGGCAGATGGTAGTTGCTGCAGGTGGAGATGGAAGGTAGAACATTTTGCAAGCTGATGGTAGTTGCTGCAGGTGGAGATGGAAGGTGGAACATTTTTCAGGCTGATGGTAGTTGCTGCAGGTGGAGATGGAAGGTAGAACATTTTGCAGGCAGATGGTAGTTGCTGCAGGTGGAGATGGAAGGTAGAACATTTTGCAGGCAGATGGTAGTTGCTGCAGGTGGAGATGGAAGGTAGAACATTTTGCAGGTTGATGGTAGTTGCTGCAGGTGGAGATGGAAGGTGGAACATTTTGCAGGCTGATGGTAGTTGCTGCAGGTGGAGATGGAAGGTAGAACATTTTGCAGGTTGATGGTAGTTGCTGCAGGTGGAGATGGAAGGTGAAACATTTTTCAGGCAGATGGTAGTTGCTGCAGGTGGAGATAGAAGGTGGTACATCTTGCAGGCAGATGGTAGTTGCTGCAGGTGGAGATGGAAGGTAGAACATTTTGCAGGCAGATGGTAGTTGCTGCAGGTGGAGATGGAAGGTAGAACATTTTGCAGGTTGATGGTAGTTGCTGCAGGTGGAGATGGAAGGTGGAACTTTTTGCAGGCTGATGGTAGTTGCTGCAGGTGGAGATGGAAGGTGGTACATTTTGCAGGCTGATGGTAGTTGCTGCAGGTGGAGATGGAAGGTGGTACATTTTGCAGGCTGATGGTAGTTGCTGCAGGTGGAGATGGAAGGTAGAACATTTTGCAGGCAGATGGTAGTTGCTGCAGGTGGAGATGGAAGGTGGAACATTTTGCGGGCAGATGGTAGTTACTGCAGGTGGAGATGGAAGGTAGAACATCTTGCAGGCAGATGGTAGTTACTGCAGGTGGAGATGGAAGGTGGAACTTTTTGCAGGCTGATGGTAGTTGCTGCAGGTGGAGATGGAAGGTGGAACATTTTGCAGGCTGATGGTAGTTGCTGCAGGTGGAGATGGAAGGTGGTACATTTTGCAGGCTGATGGTAGTTGCTGCAGGTGGAGATGGAAGGTAGAACATTTTGCAGGCAGATGGTAGTTGCTGCAGGTGGAGATGGAAGGTAGAACATTTTGCAGGCAGATGGTAGTTACTGCAGGTGGAGATGGAAGGTGGAACTTTTTGCAGGCTGATGGTAGTTACTGCAGATGGAGATGGAAGGTGAAACATTTTTCAGGCAGATGGTAGTTGCTGCAGGTGGAGATGGAAGGTGGAACATCTTGCAGGCAGATGGTAGTTGCTGCAGGTGGAGATGGAAGGTAGAACATTTTGCAGGCAGATGGTAGTTGCTGCAGGTGGAGATGGAAGGTAGAACATTTTGCAGGCAGATGGTAGTTACTGCAGGTGGAGATGGAAGGTGGAACATTTTGCAGGTTGATGGTAGTTGCTGCAGGTGGAGATGGAAGGTGGAACATCTTGCAGGCTGATGGTAGTTGCTGCAGGTGGAGATGGAAGGTGGTACATTTTGCAGGCTGATGGTAGTTGCTGCAGGTGGAGATGGAAGGTAGAACATTTTGCAGGCAGATGGTAGTTGCTGCAGGTGGAGATGGAAGGTAGAACATTTTGCAGGCAGATGGTAGTTACTGCAGGTGGAGATGGAAGGTGGAAAATTTTGCAGGCTGATGGTAGTTACTGCAGGTGGAGATGGAAGGTAGAACATTTTGCAGGCAGATGGTAGTTACTGCAGGTGGAGATGGAAGGTAGAACATTTTGCAGGCAGATGGTAGTTGCTGCAGGTGGAGATGGAAGGTAGAACATCTTACAGGCAGATGGTAGTTACTGCAGGTGGAGATGGAACGTGGAACATTTTGCAGGCTGATGGTAGTTGCTGCAGGTGGAGATGGAAGGTGGAACATTTTGCAGGCAGATGGTAGTTGCTGCAGGTGGAGATGGAAGGTGGAACATCTTGCAGGCAGATGGTAGTTACTGCAGGTGGAGATGGAACGTGGAACATTTTGCAGGCAGATGGTAGTTGCTGCAGGTGGAGATGGAAGGTAGAACATCTTGCAGGCTGATGGTAGTTGCTGCAGGTGGAGATGGAAGGTGGAACATTTTGCAGGCTGATGGTAGTTGCTGCAGGTGGAGATGGAAGGTGGAACATCTTGCAGGCAGGTGGTAGTTACTGCAGGTGGAGATGGAAGGTGGCATATTTTGCAGGCAGATGGTAGTTACTGCAGGTGGAGATGGAAGGTGGGACATTTTGCAGGCAGATGGTAGTTGCTGTAGGTGGAGATGGAAGGTGCTGCAGGTGGAGATGGAAGGTGCTGCAGGTGGAGATGGAAGGTGGGACATTTTGCAGGTTGATGGTAGTTGCTGCAGGTGGAGATGGAAGGTGGGACATTTTGCAGGCAGATGGTAGTTGCTGTAGGTGGAGATGGAAGGTGGAACATCTTGCAGGCTGATGGTAGTTGCTGCAGGTGGAGATGGAAGGTTGAACATTTTGCAGGCTGATGGTAGTTGCTGCAGGTGGAGATGGAAGGTGGAACATTTTGCAGGCAGATGGTAGTTACTGCAGGTGGAGAAGGAAGGTGGAACATTTTGCAGGCAGATGGTAGTTGCTGCAGGTGCAGATGGAAGGTAGAATATTTTGCAGGCTCATGGTAGTTGCTGGAGGTGGAGATGGAAGTTGGAACATTTTGCAGGCAGATGGTAGTTGCTGCAGGTGCAGATGGAAGGTGGAACATTTTGCAGGCAGATGGTAGTTGCTGCAGGTGGAGATGGAAGGTGGAACATTTTGCAGGCTGATGGTAGTTGCTGCAGGTGCAGATGGAAGGTAGAATATCTTGCAGGCTGATGGTAGTTGCTGCAGGTGGAGATGGAAGGTAGAACATTTTGCAGGTTGATGGTAGTTGCTGCAGGTGGAGATGGAAGGTAGAACATTTTGCAGGCTGATGGTAGTTGCTGCAGGTGGAGATTGAAGGTGGAAAATTTTGCAGGCAGATGGTAGTTACTGCAGGTGGAGATGGAAGGTGGGCTGTTTTGCAGGCAGATGGTAGATGCTGCAGGTGGAGATGGAAGGTGGAAGGTTTTGCAGGGTGATGGTGGAAGCTGCAAATGGATCTTGAAGGTGGAGGTTGTCCAGCAGGTGGATGGCTGAGGCTGTTGATGGAGACAAAAACTGCATTTACTGATTCAAATATGAAAAAAAAACTTAAAGCTATATAACTATGTACAATTATCATTACATTTAACCATCTGACTCGTATTTTAAATCTCAGATAGATTGTTAAATATTATTTAGATTGAATGAATATTAATATTTTGTGGGTGGATTTCTCGGCTTAGGCTCATGAGAAATATCCACTTAGTAAAAGGGAGGATACAGTCCAGTCCCAGAGAAGACTGAGGTCGTCAGTGATGGACGAGTCAGTTTCTCCCAGAGCTCCTGCTTTATCTGATGTCCCAGGTCCCAGAATTTGGAGCGGACGCGGACATTTTTATACCTACAAGAAACAGAAATGACATCATAAAAGTATTGAATTTATATGTTTTAGTAAGTTTTAAATGTGATGACGATTCATCTGAAAAAGTCACATCATTTGATAGAAACACACCACAGCTTGTCATCAGTGGGTTGGGAGCTCTGGAGGGCTGGAGGCTGAGGGCCACAGGAGACACTGCTGGAAGGTCTTCAGGTGGGATGGGGTCTCTAGGCTTTGGCACCAAACTCCGAACCTTTAAAAAAGGTTGAGAAGGGCCAGCCCGGCTGAGGGCTACAGGAGACACTGCTGGGAGGTCTTCAGGTGTGATGGGGTCTCTAGGCTTTGGCACCAAACTCCGAACCTTTAAATAAGGTTGAGAAGGGCCGGCCCGGTTGAGGGCCACAGGAGACACTGCTGGGAGGTCTTCAGGTGTGATGGGGTCTCTAGGCTTTGGCACCAAACTCTGAACCTTTAAATAAGGTTGAGAAGGGCCGGCCCGGCTGAGGGCCACAGGAGACACTGCTGGGAGGTCTTCAGGTGGGATGGGGTCTCTAGGCTTTGGCACCAAACTCCGAACCTTTAAATAAGGTTGAGAAGGGCCGGCCCGGCTGAGGGCCACAGGAGACACTGCTGGGAGGTCTTCAGGTGGGATGGGGTCTCTAGGCTTTGGCACCGAACTCCGAACCTTTAAAAAAGGTTGAGAAGGGCCGGCCCCCTCGCTGCGCATTCTCTTCCTTGAGAGGTTTGCACTTGCAGAGCGCTTGCGTTTTTGGGGTGCTTCAGCCACCTGCAGAAGGTCAACAGAAGAGGGATTCAAAGTGGAGGAACCTATAGTTAATAACATTTACAATTCTACAGTACAAAAGTTTCCCTGTGACCACTTTAGCAGATGAACCAGTTGTCATGGACTCTGTCCATTATGTAAGATTTATCAAGTCTAACCTTTATTTTTATTCCATTTAGTTTCAAACATATCTGATTATTATCAGACACAATACAACGGAAATATTTTAATCTATAAATGAGAAACAGATGTCTTACCTGATCGTCCCTGCAGAAAGGAAACTGCCTGGGGACCCTGCTTGAGATCATCCAGGATCTACGGACGTCCTGGTGGTCGGCTGACACGTCACACTGAAAGAACAGACCAACATGTCAGAGAATGGCTTCAAATGAAATGTAAAGGAAAGAAATGTGAAGTTAATTCAATCCTCTGAAGCTGTTTAACTTCCAAAGGAAAAGCAATGATCTTCTTACTGTGATTAAGAAGATTTGCAGCCCCCTTCAACCAACATAATTACGTTGTCAGAACTTTATTTATTTATTTATTTATGTGAATTTGTTTGAATAACTGCTGTTTCATTATTTCTTTTGTAAAGCCCAAAAAAATACAATTAAAAACTTTTTTAAAAATCTCTTCATCTCTTCCTTTGAAATTAGTTTATGAGGCTATAATACAGCAGAACACCAAGGTCATCTAATAAAGAAAGACTCAGCTTAAGACCTTTATCATGTCTTTTCTTATTGAGTTGTGCTGCTTTATGTTTTATGAAAATATATGAACATTTCTTCTTACATGTCTGTCTGGGATTAGGGATACTGAACAATTATACAGATTATAGAAATGTATTTCTCAGTCAGTTTACAGTTGAGTAAACCCACTTCTACCTTCTCTCTGATGAGAATCACTTCCTGCACTTTGCTGCAAGTTAAACAAGTTTTCCTCAGATGGTGAACATGAGACACTTCTCTACATCTGTCGAATTGACTTCTTTTCTCATTAGATGGACTGGTTAAGTTCATGAATTAGAGCTGACTACTAGTTAATATTATAAGCAAATCACAGGCGGAGTAAAGAGGCTAATGAAGTCACATGCAGCTCTGCTGCTTTACCTGAATTTTCCTTGACGTGCTGAACTTAAAAATTAACAACCTCAGTAACTTTAAGTGTGAAGACATGCAGGTGGACGAGTCCTTTTTCATACATATGCACTTTATATTAACATTCAGACATGTTTTCATATCAAGATATTGTACTTTTTTCTAAAATTATAGCTCAGCAGTGACACAGCTGAAGAGAATTCCAGAACAAGTTGAATAACAACAACATTCATCATTGTTGCTGCTGAGTTGTATTTTTTCAAAATGTTCAAAGCCCTGCACTAAAACATATCTAAATTATATATCAAATATAATTGAACATATTGAGGATTATAATAGTTTTAAGCTCATTTCCAAATGTAAATATTAAGTTCCGTTCAATCAATACAGTTAAAAATTACTTTCTCCTTAACACAGGCATATTTTTTTTAAAAAAAATAAATCTTTGAAAAACACGTTTTCATTATTTTCTTTCATCAACTTCTGTGTTTTTCTGTACAATGTCACCTTTGTGTGGCTGTTTTTAAATGATAAAAAGATAAAGTCTCACATGGAGGATTTTATAAAAGTAATTAAGAGGACAGATAATGTGAACTGCTCAAAGGAAAACGTTCAGAATTAAAATGACATGAAGATAATAACTTTCCAAATCAAATTTTCATAGTTAAATATGAAGTTCAAGTCTGACAGTCAACATCATTCCAGTAAAAAGAACTTTTTTCTGAACGTAGGCCCACTTTCTTCATACAAACATGTTTTCCCCTTTAAATTAGTCCAAATATTAACATTAACTATATATTCTTATTTCTGTTACAACATGACCTCATTGACTGTTGGTAAAGTCTTCACGATAAAAAAAGAAAAGAAGAAGAGTAGCCTACAGACTTTCAAAGTGCTCAAGTCTCACATTTTCCATGTTGGAAGTTTGCTGAGTCAAAGGGGGTCTCTGGTTCTTTTGAAGAAAGGGTGAGTTTTCAGTGGAAATGCAGAAATCAACAGCAGCAGCGTCGAGTGAGATGTCAGAAACAAGTGTCTTCAATGATAGAAGTGTGTTTGTGTTTAAATGATGATGACATCTAGAAGATGCACCTGAGGAGGAACCATAGCAACCATGGAATGCTGGGTGTCCAGTTTGTGCATTTTGTGACTCAGTGACATTATTTATATCGATTTTCCATGCCCTCTCAGGTTAAAACCCATTCAATTTTGCTTAAGATTTAATTTACTAGATTTTTTAAGATTTCCTCATGATTTGATTGTTCATTAGTCCCTAAAACCTTGTTCCCTCTTCTAAGGTTGCCATTACTTTGATCAAGTTTTGTTGTCTGCTTTAAGAGACAAAATTTATTTTCTATACAGTTTAGATCTTGATCAATCAGAACAACTCACATATTCATTCATATATACTTTCCCTATAATTCAACATACAGTATATAGTATTGTATGATATGATATACAGGAATATTGAGAAAATATCAAACATTATAATAACAATTTTTTTACACCACTAGTGTAAAATACATTCCACATTACATGTTTGTTAATGTTACGGGTCCCAAGGATGGGGACCGCGATGGCAAATATGTTACCTGCAAAAGCAGCTGAAGAGCGGAGTAACGCTAGGCGTCCATTGTTCCGTCAACGCAAGCCGTATCCAACGCATTCAGTTCATTTTCAATGAAATCCGGCCGATCGTTGTCGCCGTGCTCGCAAAGCATGCTGGGATTCCGGCACGGCGAGCGGGGGACCTGCGGCACGTCAAAATGTTGGGCTCGCCCGAAGTTTATGCAAATTTGCCACGGCAGATGTAGTGCGTTACCCAATGACAGTAGATCATGTAGGCGTGTCATGATAGGTTTGTCGTGACAAAAGCATCGTGGAGAAAAAAAAAAAAAAAGATGGAGGAGTGTTTAATTACTGCGGTTAGCGGGTTCCCCGTTTTATTTGACCTATCCCTGCCATCATACAGGGATACAAACATAAAAGACGAGGCGTGGAGGAAGGTGGTGGAGATTGTGGGTGTCCCTGGTGGGTTGACATCTGTGTGAACTGTACAAAATTACATGAACACCTTGCAAACATCATGGCCAGTAATGTATGCTAATGTAAATGGCTGGGTCATTACCCTGGTTGTCTTCGTGGTGATGAGCTAGATATATTATATTATGTATAGTAAAATAATGAATGAAATAAATTAAGGGTATCACTCAGTTTATTTCCCTCTTTTTATTCACCCCTGAACATTTCGGGTATTGCTCATGTCATTGCTATTGCGGGCAAAATGAATAGCAGCAGTGGCCAGAATGGCTGTGCTAAAACAATTGTAGGCGAATAAACACACCTAAAACATCAAGCAATTGTGTGAGCATCTCCACTTTTGCAGTGAAATAATGACCATCAAGGAACAGAGGTTCAATCCAGTGCATCAAATTCTTTCATAGGCAGAGGTGGAGTAGTGGATGAAACGTAATCAATAATTGTGATAGGCATTCATTTCAACAAAAGAACCAAATCATACCCATGGCCATGTTGTCACAAGATGTCTTGTTCATGTTTCATTTTTAAATCAGAGAAAAGGTGCAGGGACAGGTGGCGCTCCCTCAGGGACACATATGTAAAGGAGTACAAGAAGGAGAAGGAGAGACAGAGGAGTGGCTCTGTGGCCTCCTCACACAGGCCATGGAAGTATTCTAAAATAATGTGCTTCCTGGCTCAGTTTATTGAGACGAGGGAGACCTCGTCAAATCTGCCGAGGAGAGCACCCATGGCATCTTCCTCAACCTCCACCATGCCTCTGCCCTCCACCACCCAGCCACCCAGGGAAGAAGCATTACAGGAGGATGATGAGGAGGAGGAGATAGAGGAGGACTCCCTTAATTCCCTCCTCGATGGCGACCTCCCCGGCACCACAGAGGGTCACTGCCCTGCCCCTGCCACCAGTGGAGCCGCATCCACCCCTGCCACCAGTGGAGCCTCATCCACCCCTGCCACCAGTGGAGCCGCATGCACCCCTGCCACCAGTGGAGCCGCATGCACCCCTGCCACCACAGCTACACCTGTGGCTCGTAAAAGGAGGGGGGCTGCCGCCTTCAGCCCGTTTCAGCGGTCCGTGCTGCAGGCCCTGGAACAACAACTACGAGCACCACCACCACCACCACCACTGCCAGCACTTTCATCCTCGGACGAGGATGAGCTTTTTTTTTGTAGCCTGCTGCCCACCATGAGGCGCCCACCTGGGCCGAAGAAGGCAGAGGTCAAATTTTTCATCCACAAACTTTTATTTGAAGCGGAGCAAGCGGGGAGAAGCGAGGGAAATGAGTAGGGTTATTTTTTTCAGTTCATTTTAGTTCATATTGAGTTATTTATATTTCATTACACTTAGCTGACATTTTTGTTATTTTATAAGTATTATATTTTTACAAAGCGGTGTGGGGTTATGGGCATTGTTCAAGGGCAACAGCAACAAGTTAATAGTTTAATAAATATGTTGTGCATTTAAACCTGTGTGTTTTTTTTTCAAGACAGATGGAAAACAATTCATATTTTCCATAAGAAGTCTGTACAACATGTTAAGTTGTGTATCACTGCACAAGACAGACATACTCCTATCACTTAATCAAAATCAGGTTCATTATTCAACCATTCAAACCAAATCAAATGTGAATTTTCAATCACAGTTCTTCCTATGCCATTTTATGCCATTAAACACTGAGCCTAGGAACAATTTTGATTTTAAATGCAGTCTGATTAAATGGTAGCACTTTTATTTAAGATATAAAGCACCACATGCATACTGTAAATCCCTGAAAAGCAGCCTTTTAACCTAAAGCAGTGTATGCAGCCTATCAGTATGCCAACACAACGAACCTGCAGTGACTTATGGTAATGCAGTAGGTCAACATGTTTCCAGTCACATACATATATTAGCTATTTATATTATAGTATTGATATTTAGATGGCCATTGCAAATAAAGAAGGGGAGGGAAGTAATAATCATGTTTCATCCATAAAAACATTGTTATTCTCACTTATGTAACCCCTGTACAGAAAACTCTCAAGTGCCCTAAACTTTGGAGGGGTGAAAGTGTTTTCTGTAGAGGGGTTACGTCATGCAGAATAAGAAACTTACTGGATATTATATTGTATCAAACATAATGTCAGTGTGTTATGTGCCCCTGTAGAGAAAAGTATTTTCTGTAGAGGAGTCAAATAAGTTAGAATAAAAATGTTTTTATTGAAGACACTTGGAGATAATATTATATAATATCCATGTTTCATCAAAAAACTCTTATTCTCACTGATGTGACCCCTCTATAGAAAACATTGTCACCTTCAAAGTTTAAAAATGTATAAGGGTGAAAGTATTTTCTGTGAAGGTGTTACATCCGTGAGAAGAACAATGTTTTATTCATGAATCATGGATGTTGATGTGTGTAGTGATGTGTTGTGCTTGTGCAACTTGGAATTCAGCTGTTAACTGATTAATGGAGTGGCTCTTAAAAGAGCCGTTGTTTGCTGGATGAAGCAGGATCATGGCTGGATCTGCCAGGGAACAGCACCCTCCTCGCTGAAATAGGAGACGAAGCGGTTTCGGACCCTCATCGCCTCCCGAGTTGCATTGTTGCTCCCCATCCTGGCACAGCGCTGCAGGCAGTCATCAGGGTCCTCTGTCGACTGGTGTGGTTCAGATGCCCTCTGCTCCCTCCTCAGTGTCTCGACACGCAGGTAGTTGTGGAGCACGCAGGTGGCTTTGACACATGTCTCAGCAGTGGTGGGGTTGACACCCATCACACGTCTGTACATTCTCCACTGTGAAGACAAGATGCCAAAAGCACACTCCACCACTAACCTGGCACGACGGAGGCGGTAGTTAAACACCCTCCTCTCACCAGGATGGTGACTGCCTGGGAAGGGCCACATCAGGTTCCGGCGCAGGGGAAAGGCCTCATCCCCGACAAAAACGAAGGGCATTGGTCCACGATGCTCCGACCCTGGTATGACGGCATCCTCAGGAAGGCCCAGGCTGCCATCACGGAGACCCTCACCGAATGCTGATGCCCACAGGGACCCACCGTCACTGGTCCTGCCATATCCCCCGACATCTACTACCCTGAACAGGTAGTCGGCATCCACCACAGCCAAGAGGACGATGGAGTGGGCTCCCTTGTAGTTGTAATACAAGGACCCAGAGTTGGCAGGTGCCTTGATGACAACATGCTTCCCATCCACCGAGCCCACGCAGAGTCTGGATTTCACTCGACCGGAGCAGTGGCCGGATTGGCGTCAAAGATTTCAAAGATACCGGCTAGCTACAAAGATGAACTACAAAAGCGGTGCCGTGCAGGTGAGCACTTTGTTGTACGCCCTGGGCAGAGAGGCCGAACAAGTTTTTAATACCTTCGTCTTTGAAGAAGAGGAGGATGAGGACGATTATGATACAGTTTTAGCGAAACTAAACTCATACTTCATACCGAAAGTGAACGTTATTCATGAACGTGCCCGTTTCTATCTAAGGGGACAGAAACAAGGGGAATCGGCAGAAGAATATATACGGACTCTGTATGAATTGGCAGAAACTTGTCAGTTTGGGTCTGTCAAATTTGAGAATATCCGTGACAAGCTGGTCATAGGGATCCTCGATAAAGAATTATCCGAAAAACTGCAACTGACAGCCGACCTAACACTGGAAATGGCCGTTGAAATGGTGCGGCAATCGGAGAAAATCAAGGGTCAAGTTAGCCAGCAGGCTACAGTTAGCTCCTCAGAGACTAGCTACCTCAGCGAAGTTGCTAGGAGACAATCTCGAGCTCAGAACCATCACTCTGGCTCGAGGGGGTGGCAGCAGCCTGGAACCAACCGTTTCCAACCGCCGGGGGTGCAAGGAAAAAAATATTTTAGGTGTGGCAAAGACTACCACACACAGGCACAGTGTAAAGCGGTGAACGCTACGTGTAGAAATTGCCAAAAAGTTGGGCATTTCGCAACCGTATGCTGGTCAGCCAAACTCAACGAGCTTGTTAACATGGGGGCAGAGTACAAGGCAAGCGGAGACAATGGGCACTTTCTCGGCGAAATCAAAGCCGCCTGTACCGTTACCGACTCCACCACCCCATGGACTGTAAAGCTGCGAATAAGTCAGACCCAAGTAGAGTTTAAGATCGACACAGGGGCCGACACTACCGTCATATCGGAAGACACATATCGCCGATTAAAACCCAGACCAGCGTTAGCCAACAACACCACATCCCTCCAGAGCCCGGGAGGCAGACTGGATTGCTTAGGAATGTTCAACACGACAGTGAAGTACTCGGGCAAGCTGTACAAATTCAGCATTCATGTTATTAGAACACAGGGAAGTAACTTGCTGGGGCACAATGTGGCTGAGGCGATGGGGCTGGTGAAGATGAGGTACAGAGCAAGTTCAACACAGAGCTGGGCTTACTCAAAGTAAAAACCGTGAAAATCCACCTAAAAAAGAACGCTATTCCCTACAGCGTGAGCACTGCTAGGCGGGTGTCTGCTCCTCTTTTCCCCAAAGTCAGGGCTGAGCTGAAGAGGATGGTGCAGTGTGGCGTCATTGAGGAGGTCAAGGAGCCGACGGAGTGGTGCGCACCCATGGTCCCGGTTCCCAAAAAGAATGGCGAGGTGAGAATCTGCGTCAACCCCAAACGCCTGAACACCGCAGTTAAGAGGGAAAGGTATGTCCTACCCACCGTAGATGACATCCTGCCGAGGCTGGCAGACTCTCGGGTGTTCTCCCTTCTAGACGCCGCTAGTGGGTTTTGGCAGATACCACTGGACCAAGAGACGGCGATGCTCACCACCTTCATCACACCCATGGGAAGGTACTACTTCAAGCGGCTCCCTTTTGGAATCTCCAGCGCCTCCGAGATATTCCAAAGGGAGATGTCGGTGCTGTTCCGCGACCTGGAGGGCGTTGAGGTATTCATGGACGACATCCTTGTCCATAGTGCTGACGAGGGTCAACATGAGGAGCGACTGCAGGCAGCCCTACGCATCCTGAAGGACGCAGGCCTAAAGCTCAATGAGGACAAGTGTCGCCTGCGCCAGAGACAGCTGACATACCTGGGGCACTGCATCGATCAGGAGGGCATTCGACCCGATCCATCAAAGGTCAGTGCCGTCATGGAGATGCCAGCGCCGAGCGACGTGCCCGAGCTGCGGAGGTTCCTGGGTATGGTTCAGTACCTGGGCAGGTACCTGCCGAACCTGTCAGCGACAGCAAAACCCCTCAACGACTTGCTGAAGAACAACGCTGTGTGGTCCTGGGACACAGCCCAAGCCGAGGCCTTCAGCAAGGTAAAGAGACTCGTTTGCACAGCACCCACACTGTCATTCTATGACATCAACAAGCCAACAATAGTGAGCGCTGATGCCAACAGCTATGGGCTAGGCGCCGTGCTGCTGCAGAGGCTTGATGATGGACTAAAACCAGTAGCATTCTGTTCTCGGACACTAACTGACTCTGAGATGCGCTATGCGCAAATAGAGAAAGATTGCCTGGCAGCTGTTTGGGCATGTGAGAGGTTCTCCCAGTATCTGTATGGCCTAGAGAGTTTCACAGTGCACACAGACCACAAGCCATTAGTTCCACTGATCAACAACAAAGATCTCGACACAGTTCCTCTGCGATGCCAACGCTTACTCATGCGTATGATGAAGTACAACCCCACAGCAGAATATGTACCTGGTAAAACACTGACTGTAGCAGACACACTTTCCAGACAACCATTACCAGCAGTACAAAGTGAAGTGTCAGAACTGATCTGTGATGTGACAGCTTTTGAAAATGCAGCACACACCGCCTGGCCAGTATCCCCATCGAAACTGGAGCGGATTAAGCAGGAGACGAGCAAGGACTACGAACTCCAGGTGGTCAGCAACCTGGTGGCGCAAGGCTGGCCAGCCCACGTGAGTAGTGTTCCAGTCCAAGCCAAAGCTTACCACCAGTGGGGAAACAGCTTGTCTGTCTCAAAAGGACTGGTGCTGTACGGTGAGCGCATAGTCATCCCGCACAGCCTGAGACACGACATTCTCAACCGTCTGCACGAGGGGCACCAGGGCATCACCAAGTGCAAAGAGAGAGCGCGCATGAGTGTGTGGTGGCCCGGTCTGGAGAGAGAGCTCCAGGACCTCGTGACAAAATGCCCAGAATGCCTGCAGGTCAGACCAACACAGAGGAAGGAGCCTCTGATCACGACTGAGCTGCCGTCCAGGCCGTGGCAGAAGATCGCTGCAGACATATGTGAGTACGACAAACAGAACTATTTAGTTGTGATTGACTATTTTTCTCGTTACCTGGAGATCGCCCACTTGCCTGACATGAGCAGCCAGACCACCTGTGCCCGTCTGAAGAACATCTTCGCGCGGTGGGGGTGTTCAAATGAGCTGTACACAGACAACGGAGGTCCATTGAGCAGAGAATTCAAATCCTTCACTGACAGTTATGACATCACACACCACACTTCCAGTCCTCACTACCCACAGTCCAACGGTGAGGCTGAGAGAGCTGTACAGACAGCCAAAAAGATCATGCGGCAGGCTGACCCATTCCTTGCTCTCATGAGCTACAGAGCAACACCCTTGCAAGCCACTGGTGCCAGCCCCGCACAGCTGATGCTGGGCCGCCAGATCAAAACGACTGTGCCTGCTCTCGACACAGTCCTTTCCCCAAAAGTGGCCTGACTTGGAAGCAGTCAGGCAAGCCGACGCCAGAGCCAAGGAGGGCTACAGGCGTGCATTCGACAGGCGTCACGGCGCCCGTGCACTTCCACCTCTCACCCCGGGGGCGAGCGTGGCGGTGAAAATGGACAACGAGCCTGGTTGGACAACAACCGGCACGGTCCACAGCATCCACCCTGCGCCTAGGTCCTACCTGGTGCAGACCGACAGGGGAGTCCTGCGTCGCAACAGACGTCATCTACGCCCAACATTCGACACAGCTCAGCGGCATGATGAAGACAACGTGCAGCTGAGCAGTCAGCCAGGTGAGGCAGAGGGCACGGAGGCGTGCCACACAGATACTGTTCCTGAACAGCCTGTTCCTGCAGAAAACACCCCAACTCGAGTGACTTCCAGAGGCAGAGTCATTCATACACCCGCAAGACTGAAAGACTTTGTGTTAGATCGACCATAGTTTGCCACATGGAGCAGAATAACCTCCGGCAACTGTGCAGGTTACTGGGTAGTCCACCCCTTGACCACCCCTTAGATTACCTGTGTAATATATATATATATATATATATATATAAAAAATTGATATCTTTGATATTTATTGTGTGTTTATTATATTTATTATAGTTATTGTATGTTGTATTGCATGAAAAGTTAAGTATATAGTAGCCTATGTCCAATGTGCCTTATGATAGAGTAAGAAATATTCAAAAACAATGAAATCCTTGGCTTATATTTAAAGTGTTGAAATCACTTAGATTGTTTCAGATATGCGTTTGCGTAATGTGTGAATATGTATGCTTGAAAGAGACCTGTCTGTCAGTGTGCCTGGGTATAATAATTAATAGTCAGTTAAACAATTTTGTTTCATTTCTGTGTTGAGCCCAGCCATTGCCTTCGTCTCAAAAGGGGAAGATGTCATGAGCCACTCATGTAGTGTGCGCATGCGCCTAATGTTGTTACAATGAATCTGATGCGCGTGCCACAGAGGATATGACAGTACTGTGACGGGCAGTCGTGATGTTTGATCAAAATAAATACCGCTAACCTATGTTTACCCGGTTCATAAGTTCTACACTATCTACAACTTCGTCTACACGCCCCTCTGTAGTAGCAACACGGCGACACTAGGCATCCAATCCGGCGAGTTAAAGGGATACAAGGTAGTTTAGCGGCAGTATAGCGATCTCTATTGGTCAAACTGAAATTCTACACTGTCGTAAAACTGTGTCTCAGACCAAATGGCTATGACCTGTGGGGTTCCCCAGGGGTCAATCCTGGGACCTGTATTGTTCAATCTGTACATGCTTACACTAGGCCAGCTAATACGCAGCTATAATGTGTCCTACCACAATTATGCAGATGACACTCAGATCTACGTGTCACTGACGGCAGGAGAACACGGGCCTGTAGATACACTGTGTCGCTGCATCGAACAGATCAGTGTGTGGATGCAAAACAATTTCCTCCAGCTAAACTCAGACAAAACTGAAATCATTGTCTGTGGCCCACAGAAACAAAGAGAAAGTGTTATCAGTCACCTTGAGACTCTCTCTCTAAAACCTAACTATCAAGTTAGAAATCTCGGGGTAATATTAGACTCAGACCTGAACTTTAACAGCCACATTAAATCTGTAACATCAGCAGCTTTTTACCATCTAAAAAACATTGCCAGAATCAAAGGAATAGTGTCTAAACCAGACTTAGAGAGACTGATCCATGCGTTTGTCTCCAGCAGGTTAGACTACTGTAACGGCCTGCTCACTGGGCTCTCTAAACGGGCTGTAAGACAGCTGCAGTACATCCAGAACGCTGCTGCTCGAGACCTGACTAGAACCAGGAAATACGACCATATTAGTCCAGTGCTCAGGTCTCTGCACTGGCTTCCTGTCGCTCAGAGAATAGACTTTAAAACAGCTCTGCTTGTGTACAAGTCTCTTCACGGTCAAGCGCCAAAGTACATCTCTGACATGTTAGAGCCATATGAACCAACTCGGGCTCTGAGAACCTCAGGGAGGGGTCTCCTGCTGGTGCCCAGAGTCAGGACTAAACAAGGTGAGGCTGCGTTTCAGTTTAATGCTCCTAAAATCTGGAACAGCCTTCCAGAAGATGTGAGACAGGCCTAAACTCTGACAATGTTTAAATCCAGGCTGAAAACAGTTCTGTTTAGCTGTGCAAATGACACCTGAAAGTATTTTATCTGCACTCTTCACTTTTTAATTACTCAATGATTATTTTAATGGGTTTTAAATTTCTTTCTTTTTTAATTTCTTTCTTTTTTTTTTTATTCCTTTTTAATGGTTTTATTGCCTTCTTGTGATTTTATGTAGCTGTAAAGCACTTTGAATTGCACTGTGTATGAATTGTGCTCTATAAATAAAATTGCCTTGCCTTGCCTAGTAGCAACACGGCAAGACTAGGCATCCAATCCGGCGAGTTAAGTTGACGTGCCGGAACAGTGGACGGCTACAGAATCTGATGTTGTGCTTTTACAGGCAGAACATGTCAGGTCTGCCATTTTCACAGCAAGAGCAAATCACAAAAAAAACAGCTTCTACTCTTTGCTAGTTTTTTATTAGAATAGTTCCTCACAACAGATGCAAATTAGCTGTAAAACCCCACCCTGCGAATAGTCAAGATTGGTTCCAACATTCATATCGAACACTTGGGTTGGATGACCTCATCCTTTTGAGACTGTAGGTGGTGCTGTTGGTGGTGCTCTGTAGACTCTCAACAGGAATCTGCAGCCACGGCATTGATAGCTTATTTTGCTCATGATATGACTTGTAAAACATGTTAAAAAACTTGATTCTTAGCCGTGGGAATTTAAAGACATCAAGATAAAGCACCCACAATCAAAATGAAGCAAATCATAATTTTAAAACATCAGATGTTGAGAGACAAATACTGAAAATTTTACAGTACGTGTTGTAAACGGCTTTTGTATAATCAATGTGCTCACTTCTCTCAGGAGAAAAGTGAATAAATCTTCTTCCTTACTTGTCATAGAAGTGAGTCTTTATGAAAGGTTTTGGAAGAATCCTCGTCTTATTGAGTGTCTTTCTCTCTCCCTCCGCCGGTCAGTTCAATTTCTGGAACAACCTGAAGGATCAGGTTCCCATTTTAACTCAAGGCTGAAAAGAATGATCTCTTTAATTCCAGGCCATATCAATTTCCATCCTACCTGAAACTGAAGTCTTCAAAAAAATCATGTTTGGTTTGCTTGCTTAAACTAACAGTGCATTTTTGGCCATATCTGAAGTGGGAATACGTGCAGAGGTGGAAAAGAAGAAAGTTCTATGAGAGAATGAGTCACATAGTGTGCAATGACGGCCCACATGTTTTAGTAATAGAAAGTCTGTAATCATGTGAAGTGAGACAAACACATAGCTTGAAACCAGACGGCCAGACCTGCCTCAGCATGTGCCTACACTCCATATTAGAGCGTTGGAAACAGATGCCACGCATGTCTGGAATGTCTGCATTACTTCCACCACAGCGATGATACTGAAATCAACTTGTAGAATAAATACTCATTTGCAAGTGGCAGTCGATTCAAGGATCATACGGCTTTGTGTGAGCTGTGCTTCCCCTTCTCTCTTGGGTTTTAGGTGTGTAAGAAGAAGCAGGCAGCTTAATGAATAGGTCAACCTTCAGTGCTGCAGCACGGCGGGTCCTCTCTTTGTTTTGTCTCTCATTCTTATTCACACACACACGTCACTTGCTTCACAGCATCACAGTTAGAGTCCACCAGCTGGCAGTCATCACCATGGTAACAAAGCCCAGCCGATGAGGACCCTTGTGTGTGGTTTATTGCTTGTGTGTGATGTTGGTTTAACAGGGTTTTAATAATGCATAGGGGCAGACCTGTGTGTGTGTGTGTGTGTGTGTGAGCACACATTGATTTTCTTGTCTGTTTCAGACAAAGGGAAAGAATGAACAGAGATGGGAGATTTTAACGTTAAAGAGCATCTGATGCACAGCCAACTGCGCGTTTCAGTTAGAACGGTTAGTATGTTGCTTATGTGCACATTTTATTGTGTTTTACAGCAACCGTCCATGTAGAATTTTAGTGTGGCCCTCTGGGATACAAAAGCAGGGAGATGTAGGAGAAGAGGGAATGGGGGGTTGAAAATACAGGGAAGTGAGGAATTTCCAAACCTTTTGAGAATTTCACCATACAAGGTGGAGTAAAATGCAACCACAGCATGTAGATAGAGATGGCAGAAATGTTCAAATGAAAAGGGCTGTGCTTCCCAGGGGAGACTCTCTTTACTAATCTTATCAGCACCAGAATACCCAACTGTGAAGTGAAACCAGCATTTATTGGTTTAATTTTTTCAAAACATTTGAATATCTTACTGGGAAATCCATCAGTGTAGGGAGTTTGAATTCCCCTGCTTGTAATTTTAAAAAGTCTAGTCATTTCAAAAGCTTTTTTTCTTCTTTTTTTTTAACTCAGAGAAGCAGCAACTCACACATTGAATATCCTGAATCTCAAGTCCCTCCTCGTTTCTTTAGCCATTACTGTGGAAAAAAGGCCATACAGCAGCGATTTATTCAATTCTATCCAATTTCTAAGTACACACTTCACACCATGCTGAGCTGTGCCAAGTTTTCAGCTAACATCTCTTTGGGAATCACCTATAATGTGTAGACACAGCATACCCACACATTCAGCTTCTGAGTTAGGTGTTGTTTTTATTGTTTAATTATTCATAACTTAGAGTTAAGAAGAAGACAAGCACATTCGGGCAGGTCTGAGTTCTGGACTGAAAAAGAAGGAAAACAGCCACTATCCAAGGAAGAACTTCAAGGAACTTTGCTGCATCAAAGTGCCCAAACTTGAAATTTCATTGTAACAATTGTATTTCATTACATAAAACATGTCATGTTCCAAATTTAATGAACTGCACTTTAACGTAAGTGCATCTTCAAAGAGAGTAACTGTGAGACTGAGGGTAGGGGTGGTGATGGGGGGGGGCGGTATTATGTATTTCTGCACGAGGGTTTTTCCCTTCTCTTCACGAGTTCTTCTAAAAGGCATTATATCTGGTAGTTTAACTGCAGCTGTGGGTTGGTTTATTTAGTTACCTCTCGTTATTAATGATTCTCATCTCCACTGCTATATTTGTGCACATGTTGAATATGTCTACGTGTGTCCCGTAAAACTGCAGTTTGCCCACATGTACGTGAAATAGCAGCACATGTTAAACCATACGAACTCAGAATGGTTGCAACAAAACTGGGTGAAATGCACTCGGTGTTGCTGAACTTGGGAAAGGTGTAAGGCTGATTTAAACCCCTGTTAAAGCTCTTGCGTCTGTATTGAAAGCAAGCCTTGCTCTTTTGTGACTGTGCTGTAAAGTCGTTCAAATAGGCGAAAATAGGTGAGAGACCCCAAAAGATTCTGAGACCATTGTTGCTGAAATTGACAAGAAAGGCTCCTGTGAAAGGCCAGCGTTTGGAAATGTCCTCAGTAACATAAAACTTGATGTTTGTTTCTGAATACATTAAAGTAAAGTAAAAAATTATGATTCAGAAACAGGATTTGGCGGAAATCTCTGCAAAGCCTTGCATGTAGTGACGGGTGCTGTGGTCGGCGGTGTAGATCCTTTAACAGTGACTTGGCACAATGAGTTTTTTTTCTTCTTTCCCAGGTTACAATGTATCATTGTTACGACCTTGGGAATGCTTTATTGTAAGGAGGGGTGTGTTTCCCATGCTTATTTACACAGTTGGAAATGTGCTCATTCCAAAATAATTAAGTGGGCTTTACGGATTAGAACATTTGCTTTTAGATAATGTTCTTTGTGGTAGTCTATCACTGTCACGTGTTGCAGTTCTGAATCACACCGTCCTGTCTTTCCTACTTCCTGTAACATTGCCATTCAGGTAAATTGACCGCTGTGTCACATGGTAGACTGCATCTAAAAAGTCAAGTTCAGACGATCGTGGATTCCTTTAACCACGTCTGGAGATTCCTTTTAGTGATATCCAATAAGCTAACCCCGCAAGATGACAAGCATGACCAAACATTTGCTGCTTCACTCCCTTCCCTGGTAATGCCAGGGGCCCTAATAGCTCATCCATTAAGAGAGGAACTCAGACGCTCACAGAGCCTTTATGGTCTTGCATGGAGATGGACGAGAAGATAACAAACTTGTGTAGGCTTGAAACTCTGCTGACTGGAGCGGCTGGAGCTTTTTATCTGTTTTTTCCTCTCACTGTTCTCTGCCTCTCATCAGTTCTTTGGTTGTCTCTCACTATCTCTTTCCTTCCGAATCTCACAGCAGCTTTTTTTTTTTTTTTGGGGGGGGGGGGGGGGGGTCATAAGTGTACTGTCACTTTTGTCTGCGTTTGTGTTCTACATTTGTGCGTCAGTGTGTGTGTGTGTGTGTGTGTGTGTGTGTGTGTGTGTGTGTGAGAGAGAGAGAGAGCCCAAGCACACCTGTCATCACAGAGACAGCGGGCCGTTTATTATCCCACGCAATTCAACGGACACATCCTGCGCCACACAGGCAACCACACGCTTACATGCACACACGCAACCACACGCTTACATGCACACACACAACCTCTCACGTAGACGGTTGAACAGAAGAGAGGACAGGGGCCAGGTGCATCAGAGCGGTGCTTCTTCCTCTCTTCTCCCTCCTCTTTCCTCTTTTTTCCTCTAGTATCGAAAGGAGAACCTCAACCTAAGCTCAATATTTAACCTTTGTGCTGCAAGATGCAGTTTGGACTGTTGAGTAAGCGCCATTAGTGGCATCAGACATTAAGAATGCTGGCTTAAACTTTAACCTTCTTCCACACCTGCAGCTCCATGTTTTGCAGAATGGTAGAGGTGTTCAGTAGTTGCAGTAACGCTCTTGGTTACATTTTTCTTTCATTGAAAGACGGAAGGAAGCAATAATGAAGCTGATGACAAGTCTCATTTCTCTTTTATAGCTGTTCAGGGAAGATTACGTTTAATCCCCAAAACACTCATGTGTTGGCTATGTTTGCATTTTATCTTCAGGACTGTTTCTTTCTTTTGTTTTAAAGCTTATGTACAATCAAGATGTGGTCTGCGGTGATAACTGAAACCTGACAAGTACCAGATACGTGCGCCATCATTCACTGGCTCCCCCACTGCCACTGTAGCAAACAGTCTAGGCCTACAGAAAAGCCACTTTCAAGGCTTTTGGCCGACATGGTCCTTTATTATTACACCCACAGACAGATTGACAGGTCTCTTAAAGAGTGCTGGCACCTAAAGGCACCCTAAGGAGTTCTTAATTCAATCTGAGAATTCCATTTGCAATATCCTGAACTGAACGTGGGATCTACACAAATGTGCACTTTCAATCCATATCAATCTAATTACAGGGATTAAAGGATGTGATAGCAAAGGCTAATGTAATAAAAGGCTATAAGTCGATAACAATGACATTATGTGGTTATTTTGTCGTTAAAAAGACACTGAAAACTTTGTAGCGCTATTTGTCTGCTTCATGGATGAGAGCGGCTTTAAAAAGTCAAATTACTGGCTGTACTCCCATTTAGGCCCCTCAGGCCCCCCTCTGTTCCCATACCCATCCATTTCCCTGCCAATCTTCACGTTTCACACCTTGTTGCGCTGACAACGGTCAAGTGAGACAGAAATAGCAAAGAAAAGAATTACAGAACGGGACTGTACATCAAAATAAGAGCGCAAATTTGGTTACGAGGGGGGATTTGTACAATAATCACTTAAATTCGCTAAAAAGACAGAAAAGAAAAAAAAGAGGGGGGGGGTGAAAGAATAAATAAATAGCGCCGTGGTTTATGAATATATATAATATGCCTTTGGTAAAGCTTCCTAAATTATAAGCTTTTGGGCCAAAACTGTGATTGCTTTTTTATTTTTTCTAAAAACAAAAGAGAAAAACACGTTTGACTTGTGAACAAATTCGTTATCAAATTGTGAATAAATACACGGAGCGTTTCGCTGACTCCTCTGCAGCTGGCAGCGTGTTACTGTGAAAGTCTTTCAGGAAACAGCAGCTTTTCACTCAGAGTGACAGACTGTTTCTCTTCTCGCACGTGAGGACGCAGTGGTCAGCTCTGCGCACCCGCTTCTCTCTCTGCGCACTTTTCCATTTCAGATCATATCTTATGTGTCTCGAGCGTTCGGACACTGAAGAAATATTTTTCAAAGCTTGTGACGAGGATTTTATTTTTTTAGCTGATCAACCTGAGTCCCTTTTACATGACGGACAACAGAATTGGAGTTTCCATTCCCAAAGTTATCGCCGCGTTTTGTTTTTTTTAACCAAAGGACTTATTCTGTTATTTCTCATTGGTATCACTTTGTGTGAAACATCCAGTTGAAGCTTCATTTTCCGGCGTTGAGCATCTGAAAGTCGTGCAGCAGACTTCAGGTGGACCCCCGACAGCACTGCTGGAACCCCTGAAGGTTAGCCCTCTTCTTCTGCTTCACGCTGGACTAATGGTTTATAATGCTATGAATATGACTTGTGGAGGGTTTTATATTTATAAGCAGCTCAGTTACAGAATGGCCTATTATAAACTAAACACTGTCACAGTTTAATTTTAATTTCCTCAAACGGTGGCATAAATATTAATATTCTGGAAGTCATCGTTATTCTCATTTGGACATGAATCAAACCATGTCCGTTTCATACCGTTGAAAAGTCCTAAATTGATTATAAAAGCAGTATTTTGTAATAGACTGATTTGCACTCCTTTGTTGTTCTTTTTAAATTGCATTTGGCCCCTCATTCAAATGAAACTTTATCGTTTTTCTTTTTTTATTCTAAGTGAACGTACGCGCTGATGTTTTTATTTCCTGGCCCTTGTTGGATTTACAGTGACCGGGTCTTCATCATCTTCATAAGCCTTCCTGCACGAAGTGGTGAGGTTTTTGTTGTTGGTGTTGAAAGGTGTAAATGAAAGGCACAGAGCAGGGACTTTATTGCTCTAACCTGCTCTCTGTGCAGCTGTAGTATGTGGTTTCCTGGCTGTGCCAAGGTGTGGAATCAAAAGACTTCACTCAAAGAAGAAGAAGAAAGAAAAAAAAGATGCGAAAATGAGTATGAAACGAGGGCATTGCCCTGTTTTCAAGATCTAGAACCTGGCAGATCAGAGAAACGACTGAAACCAAAAGTCAATAAATGACACATCAGTTGTTGTTGTTGTTTTTTTAAAAAAAAAAACCTATTTCTGCAAATACAAACGATGTGGCTGTGAGAGTCACTTCAGAAACCCCTTCTGCTTTGTGCTGACATAATTTTTCATAATGCGGAAAAGAAAGCCCTTAATGGCGAACTAAACCTCGTGACCCACACCTAAAGACACACAAGGTGATTTAGGCCTAATAATATGCTGCCTTTTGTCTGTCTGTATGTGTGTGTGTGTGTGTGTGTGTGTGTGTCGTTTTATTGATTTATTCATGGTCCTGAAGGACCTATCTGCAGCATTCCACCTGCTCCTCCAATTTCCTCACCAGATAAAAGTCACGATACAGATAAAAGAGCACATAAACACGTGCACAGGCGTGCACGGTGCATCACTGTGGTGCTGTTACAAAGAATGCAACTCAAATGTAGCCCAGGGAGCATTCCACGCCGGCCATATTACTTCCAATCTCCCGCAGAACATTTCTGTGCAGAGGGCTTATATTCTCACTGCTGCTATGATGCAGCTCTTTTAGTTTTAGTTTCAGCATTTGCTGCGTGTGGGAACATGAAAACCATTACAAATAGATTGTAGACGTCTCAGTTTAGAAACGTACTCAGGAGCTGATGGATACATGACTGTAGACATGTTTTCACAGACTTCTGTGCCGCTAACAGCGTGTTATGTACAGCAACAGCAACCACAACACGTTGCTCGCTTCTTGTATTGTGACACAGGGAAACCAACATGATAACTGGCAGAGGCAGTTCCTCTGGCATAAAGAGTGTTTATTCACTTCTTCTTACAGAAACAAATGTAAGAAGAAGGTATTTCCTGGCAAATTTCCTCATGGGGCCTTTGTTGTATTTTACTGTTCCTGATACGGTGAGTAGGATGAATCAAGAAACCCAAAATACAGATTTTCTTTTTTTCATTCAAACACAAAGCTTTCAGTTTGAAAATTTTAAAAGTAGCCTTTGAGCTGCATACCTGCCCTTTTATTTTGTCCACACTGTGCAAAGAGTGAGAGCTGCCCGTGTGTGCGTATATTTGTGTAGGTGTACGCGTGTGCGCCCGTCTTTTAAACAGCCTCTGAATCAGCCAGTGATCTCTGACCCTTATTCATGCTCGCTGTCACTTCGCCTCCACAGCTCGACAACAAAGAGCTGCTTTTGTTCCACGGTTCACTGTTCCCTGCACATTCTTCGCTGCCTCACTCTGCTGCTTGTGGAGGAGTGGCCGCCTGCAAACTGCTGCTGGACGATAAAATCCAATCAAATCTCGCTTTTGTCAGGTTTATCGATACAGTTTTGTCGTCAGTAGAACCCAAAATGTGGTGTGCGAGCTCAAGATTCGTCCAAGAGAAAACTGACATCAAATGGTTACAACTCATCGGGATATCTTTTTTTAGTATTTCCTTTAGGTGACGAGTCAGCAATATAGACGTACAGACATGAAAAGTGTTAACAGACTGCTGAAGGAAGGCAGGAAGTGGTAATTTCAAGTTACTGTACTGCAAACACGGCCCACGTATCATAGGAAATTAAATGAAGATTTGAGATTTAGATTAGGGCTGAGAGCTAATTCAACTTTTTGATTTATAAAGTCTTTCCAAAAACTTGTGAAGTAAGACAATACGGGTTTATACTGGTACAGTGTGGTGATGCATCAGACAGCCTTTCCTTCAGCCACTCACAGCGCAGTCCTGGCCTCTTCTTTCCCTCTCTTTCTCCCAACAAATGTGAGCTGCGTGGTCGCCGCACTTCTCCTCATTTTGTTGCCAATTTATCAACTGTCCAAAAACAAAGCAAAAAATGGAAAAGCAGCCAGTGTGGAAAAATGCACCTAATCTAGCATCTTTTTGGACGAGCTGTAAACACTTTGTGTGGAAGGGAGCCTCCGGGACAGCCCTGTGAGGACGCCTTGTACCTCACACACCCATCTGTCTCCCCCTGCTGAGAGGGAGAGGCATGTCTAACTCTGTCAGTCATTATTTCACTTGTAAACACAGAATAATTTAAAGCGCGACCAGTTTTTATTGGGATGAAAGTGCAGGTGCACTCGCACAGCCATCCCATGACCAACAAGTCCCACTGCAACTGCCCAGCCTAGTTAGATGTGTCAAATTAGGGATTACTGGTTCATGTTGCTCACTAATTTCAACTCATGAAAAAACATGAAAATCCATTTTTTCATTTGAATTTGGGGCTTTAGCTGTGATGAAATATAGTACATGACAGCACAGAAAGTTGGAGAGAAGCAAAGATTTGATCACAGAAAGCAGAGTGTTAGTTTTCTTTTGATTGAATTTTCTGTTGAATTTCTTTTTATTTAGTGGCACTATATGGAGCTGTTGTAAGATTTTTCAAACTGAAGCAGCAGTAAAGCCTTTGACTCACCTTAATACCAGTATGGCGGAAGACAAAAGTGATCTACCCTCGCATATCTGTACATAGTTGAAACATCACTGAGAGGAGTCTCACTCTGTCTGTCACCAGCTCTCTATTATGCGGCTTTTTGGCTGCCAATCCACTCTGCGAGCTTCACCAAAACCTGCAAAGATGATTAATAATGACGAGTGAGTCAGACCGCCGTACGATGACTCAGGAGGGGAACATTTACTGGAAAACCCAAGCACAACACTGCCATCAGAGGAGTCGGGGGTGTCTGTCACATTTGCTTGTGGGTAGCGGGAGGATATGCACGAACACACACACACAAATAAGAGGCCTCTACCGTCTTGGTGTGTGAAGGCGAGCTGTGAAGAGTTAAAGACACAGTTTCATTATGAGTGTGGATGCCATACTTTGAACTGAGAAATCTTAAGGCCACAGTAGGTGAGCAGTGTCTGCATTTTACGCAGTCACACACACACAATCTCTTAATGCCAGTGCTCGCTCGATGCCTCTCGCTCTCACACAAGAGCTGGGAAGTGAAAGAAGAGGGGAATTCTTTTGCTGAATGGATGCCTGGTTGCAGTGCAGGGACAATAGAGTGGGCGTGGGAGTAGAAAAAGAGTTAGATTACATGTCATGCCAATTCAGCAGGTTCAAACGCTGTGTGATGGAAGGAAAGTAGAAAATTATGAACTGAGGAAGAGTAAATTCTTCTGTCATTAAATGCCAGAGAAAGGAATTTCACGTTTCATCTTAAGACACGCATACAGAGACTTTGTGCCCCATGCAGGGTAACTGAATGTAAATCTCAACTGGGATATTAGACACTTTTCTACAGGCCACTCACTATCATGAAGGCACACACACACACACACATAGTGAAGGCTGCTGTGTTGACGATGGGGCTCATTTATGCCTCTCCTCAAACATTTCTGTGAAACTGAGCGTGTTCACACTTATCTTTGGGTGGGGTGACAATGGTGTACTGGTTCTTCTTCTCTTCTCTGTAACTTGAGGTCATCTTTGCCAATATGCCGTCAGTCACAGAAGTGTGATGAATTCACCTCCGCCTCTGCAGTGACTATTGTAGCATCTTCTTGTTGAGTTTCTGCATGTGTCATCATTTCACCCCAAAAACACATTAGTTGGCCCAAATTCAGCCACTTTGGACATTGTTGTTTGCGTAGCCATTAGTGAACCTAGCATCATTTATGATTTATTTGCAAAAAAAAAACAAACAAAAAAAACATACCCTGTGTTACATTTATTGTTTAACTACTTAGAAGTTTTGTTTGGAGAAAATGGGGACAGTTGAGACAAATAAATTCATCTTTTGAATGAGCTCACTATGCAGCTTAGAGACAGAAAATGTAGCATCGGATTTTATCACACGCTTTCATCACAATGTTGATGACACTGCAGGGTTGTCAGTGTTTTATCTGGGATGAACAGCATTGGAAAGGATAACCGTGCACCACCACTGGCAAAACAAAAGGGGGATTTAAAAATCTTTGATTAAAGTCTGCTCAGAGCCTGGGGCCCAGTCGAGCTGCACTCAACTGTGTTTCCATTCTGAATGTAACATGGCTGGAGCCTTTCTGCAACTGGTGGTGCGTCCGATCCATTTACACCGATTTAATATCCGTTTTTATGACGAAACGTATCATTCAGACAAAAATGAACAAGTAGAAATTTCCGTCAGGTTACCAAATACAATTCATGTCGTGAAAAAGTTACTCAATTTTGAATCTTCTTTATTAATTTCTTTACTAAATCACAAAACATAAATACCCCGTGACCCTGAACTGAATTAACTGGGTAAAGCAAACTGATGGATGGACAACACATATAATGATGTTACAGGAAAATACACATTACTATAATAGTATTGCAACAATCAACACTTCCTATGGAGGATGTTTTTGGGAGGTTATTTCGACCAAAGCACAACCGCGGCGGGTTTCTGCATGCCTTAGGTTAGTAGACCACTGCCACATTGTGCATTTACTACCACCACAAGCCTACACTATGCACTATGAAATCAGACCAACTGAAATCAACTTTGTGTCGATCAACGTTTTTATCAAAGTTAGTTATCCTGTTCAGTACGTCGTCATTGGACAGGCTATGTCAAACATATGGATTTAGGGTTGAAATGATTTGCAAATCATAGCATTCTGTTTTTACTGTCACACACCACCCTGATGTCTTCAAAAATTGGCCTGTAAGAATTGTGATTCTTTCAAAAAATTAGATCAATGAATCTGAAATGGTTGATGTACTAGTTTTGAACATCACCAGTTTAATTCCCATTGACTTCTAAATCACAACATTTCTGAGCCTAAAATACAACGTATCATTTATATGACAAATGATACGTAATCAATTATTAACCACTTGAATTTACACCGTGGCAAGCCCTAAATATTTCATGTCAATTAAAGAAAAGGGAACAAAAACCACAAAGATTTCTTGCGCGTTACGCAGAAGTTTCATTTTCACACATTTTTTGGATTAAGCTGAGGTGAGAACCAGGCTGTGTGATATTGTTTGCTTTCAACATTATTACTTTGTCCTATTTGGTCCACTTGTCCTCCGGATCTGAGGTGTTCTGGTTGACTCGCATGCACACAGGCCTTTGTCAAAGTGAAACAAAAAATGTCATATGCCGAAGCCTAGTTTCCACTTATGTAATGCTTCGTATTTTACTGAACTGAGAAAGAGATCAGACTTGTGTTATTCCTTTAGAGCCCTTTATCTACTTTTCCCCTCAGTACAGTAAGGAATGTATCTGATGTCGAGATGAAAGGAAAACAACAGGATACTGGCCTACATAAGCATACATAAAACTAGTTCAAATGTATTTGACTTTTAGTTACATACCTGAGCTAACTAAGAAACAGAGGTATTACAGCACTGGGTTGATTTGGAAACCTTGCTTGAATAAGATCAACAAATCCAATTAATTTTGAACCAGGATGAAGGATATCCATCCATTCATCCATTATCTACTCACTTCATCCTGTTCCGGGTCGCAGGGGGGCAGCAGCCTGTCCCAGTGAGAGGCGGGATCACCCTGGACCGTCATCAGTCCGGATTAGGGATGATGTCTCGTGTAAAAGAAGTGTGGAAACGTGAGGGAGCACATGAATTTGTCTTGAGTGAGACGGGGACTTACATTGTCTGTGTCTTGTTAACAGACTTTACAGCTTTCGCTTTTACTGTCTGTTAACTCCTTTAACAGGAGTCCCAAAATGCCAAACTTGAGGCCTCAATACGCTAGTCAACTAAGCAATGAATAGTGTCACGGTGTGGTATGTCCATCTTAATACATTGTATTATATCCAGTGTACGAGTCCAAGACAGATGAACAACCAGAATGGCATGAAAATGTTTCACATTGTTGCTCTGTGTTGTTTTAACTGTTCTGTCTGCCTTTTTGTGTTGTTGTCCAAGTCTTAAGTACTGCTCAAATATCAGGTGTGTGTCTCGGTATACGCTTCTATAAAAAGCCAACTGAACTGACCCCCCCACAAGACTATGCAGTCAGGTATATTTTCTGCTCTCTGTTGCTCTTTGTCTTAGAATATTAGAGTATCATTTCCTTTCTGTCACTGCCTACTACATGGTCTGTGGTTCAGTCAGTTCCTGTCTGTCCTATGATGTTCAGGAGAACTGTAGCATTTCTGTTTCCCCTCCAAAATCAGCCTCTGCCTCTGTCTCCCCACACAAAGAATCAGTGTTTGGTTTAAGTCAAAATGTGGTAGTTCTTCTACAGAACAGAGAAGTGTGTTATCATGCGGCCAATTGCTTAAACCTTTCAAGTCTGTCAGTGTTGCGAAAACTGTCTGGGATGAGCTTGCATCTGAGGTCAAGACTGAACATTGATAAAATGGCTGTGCATTCATGTGGTTTAGACATCACTGTAATATTACATAAAATGGGTTTTTTTAAAGGAAACTGCTTTTTTTCCCCCTTTTATTTAGCTCTCACTCCTGCTGTTTCTGCACTTGACTGTTAAGAACCAAAACAGTCGATATCAGCGATGTTAGCCGTCGTCGCTGGAGTAAGAAAAATGAACTTATTAAAGGGACGATGGAAAGAGTGAGCTGTTGGTCCGTGTGTGCATTTGGCAGTTAAAGGGGAAGACTGTTTCCATTGATAAGAGCGCATAAGGGTCCCAGTGTGTATTTTGAGCCTGAACTCATTTGTATTCAGTGATATGAGTGTGCAGATAAGAAACCAGGCGACTGGATAAGAATAGTATTGATAAAAAAATGTTTTATTATGTCAACCTTGTGCTGCGTCAGGGTACCCTTTGTTTTCTTCAGGATGTGTGTCTGCACATAGTGACAGTGGGAAGGATATGCTGGCGTTTTTAAAAGATTTGCCTTGTATAGTCATGAACTGAATGCGAATGTACACGAGGCATTTTTAGGAATTTAATCCTCCAGTTGATAAGCTCCTGGTTTTATTTTGTGGGATGTCTGTTTTTGTTTTGGTCCTTTATGCATATGCAGAAATGAAATATAGATCTGTTCCTGTTTTTTTTTCTGTATTTCAGTTTTTGTCTCTCTGTGTTGCAGCTGTTGGTTATGGAGACCCGACTAACGGATCCTCTGAAGACTGTGCTCTTCTTGATCCCCCTCCTCTGCGCCGGTATGATTACCTCACTGGGACCACAGTTTATTCCTCACGTTCACATGTCCATCGAAACTGTCGCAGCTCACCACTTTTTTTTTTGTTTTGTTTTTCAAATTAAAGTCATTTCAAAGTTTTCCTTTGTTCAGCATTGGAAGGGTTATGCCTTCCATTCTGTGTCAGTGATTCACAACAGAAAAAGATCCTCATTTTGACTGTGTGGTCTAGATGTAAAAATGGACCATACAATGAAATCTTTTGCACATGTCTGCATAATGCCATGGCTGACATGACCACAGAATAACAGACACATCAGTCTGCATGAGGCTGGACTGAGAAGAAAAAACAAAACCAGAGAAAAGAATGTCAGTTATTTCAAGGGCTGAACACCTGCAGCACCTGCATACCACCATAAACCCTTAACCGGGTGAGTCACATGTGACTGCCACTTGACACGATCAACAAACTTACCTTTTTTTAATTTCAAAACATGTTTCTGCTGTTTCTCTCATCTTGAGGCGCTCCAGATCTCCGAAGCACTCAGCTTTGTTATGTTTTGACGTTAAAATGTCCCGTTAAATCAAATATAGTTTTGTCATCAGATCCCTATTTTCAAAACACTAAATGATAGGTGTGGTGCATTTTTGGAACCCTGAGAGTATTCTTTGCTGACATGAGAAAAATTCCACTTCCCACCAGTGAACTTTCACTTGTACAAAGAGTTATCTAAGGGTCAGATTAGGGCTCCAATGATGACTGAAAGCAATAATGATGAGTCATATCTTGAAGTGTGTGCAGCAACTCTGCATTATCCACTAAGACAACAGAAAGCTCAATAACTCCTGAGGCAACAGTGGTTTGTATACACAACGATGGATGTGCACGCCACACAACTATTTGACAACATTTAAATGCCAGAGCAAAGTCAGAGCAAAGAAATACAGAGTAGGGGGAAGGTAACAATAATTTTTTTGCACAGAATATTGTGCATTCACCTGTTGTACGTGGGAGTCATTGAAATAACTGAATAATCGACATGTCCTTAAACAGGAATTCAACTTTATAAGAAACATTGACTGCTCCTATCAGAATGCTGTGCTCATATCCGTCCATGTCTCCCAGGCAAAAGTTTATTTTCTCTGACGATGACAGCCTCATGTTTAAATTGGATGGAAATAGCGGGTATAGTGGGTGTCCATGACTGTCACAGCTTGTGACAATCCCACTTCTAATGTAAGAGAATAGTTGCCCAATAGCTGTGCAAGCTTACCTCACACACCTGTGTGGCTTGGCCATTAAATGACTAAAACGTCCTTTAGCACATCTACATTTGACTTTATACACCTGTTGATCCATGGACAGAAATTGTTTACAATTTCACATTAATCACAGTTAAAAACAGATCTCTGAACACCATTTTACAAAACCCCGTATACTACTGTTTCATATTAAGTGGCTGAAGAAAAAAATAAATGACAATTTTTGTTTATGATTTGTTTCTATATCTTCATTGTGTACGTTTTTTTTAACAGTTTCCAGTGAAAATGACCTGTATTTGAAGTTTTGTGGCACCTGGCGTCACGGCAAGAACGCCCTGAACCTGAACGTCAACCTCTCTACCGGCTGTGGTGGGATCTCCATTTCAGCCAATGAGAGCTCCCTGTCCATCAATGGGAAGATCACAGCGCAGTGTGCCAGGTCTGATGTGATTCCTCTCAACAAATTTGGACTTAATTCAGAGGTGGACAGTGACTTCTGTCTGTACTGGGAGCCACTGCTGGACCAGTTGAAGCTGAAGGTAAATCAGAAAAAGAAAACTTTTAGCCCAGCAGGTCCTCATCTCTCACATCTCAGAGCTAATATAACTCAGGTTTTTCACTTGTTATCTGTAACGGATCATCCTGCTCTATTGAGCAAGTAAAAGTGTAAAAGCAAAAGAGAACAAAGCTGAGTGTGTCTTCCTTTTTTTCAAAGTCAGCTCGATGTGAGAAGGCGTGGAAACATAACAGCTTCATTTTTTAACTCAGAAACCAGATCATCAGTTCTGAAAATAAAGCCATTTGTTGTGCTAAAATGCATGCATGTGAAACGAGTAGGAGTCTTAAGAGTACTTCATTGCTGGAGAGGATAAAAAGCTATGTTCTTTTCAATTTTATGCAGTTTTGTTTGTTTTATTTTGCTGTTTAGGTTGGAGGAAGGAATCTCACTCTGTGCTGGCCTGCAAGCCCGAAGGACTCCTGCTGCACTGATCTGAGTTATGGTGCCAATGCACCCGAAGCAAAGTATGGAATCATCAATGGAGCAGTCAAAGATGACATCATCACAGATAAAATACTGACAGCCTACAACTTTTCAGGACGTTCCACTAGCACCGGTAAGGAAGGATGGGAATCTATGTACAAATCTACAAAAAATAGTCCAAATGGGTAATATTAGATATAAAGAAAAATTAGTTTTTAAAAAAAAAATGTACAAAGAAAACTGATGAATTCATATGTACTCACCTCCACAAGATGAGTACTTTGTAAAGCCACCTTTTGGAGCACTTTCATTTTTTAGGGTATGTCCCTATGAGCTCGCCACATCTGGCAAGTGGGATTTTTTGGCTATTCTACAAAGTGAAACTGCTCCAGCTCCACCATTAATCTTGAAGTTATGCCACATATTCTCACATCTGTCGCGAAGAATAAACCATATACTAACCACCTTATATTTAGCACCAACCATCACTCCCTGCTGTCCCCCCCACAGTATGATGCTGCGACCACCATGCTGAATGATGGTGTTCTAAGAGCGATGGGAGGTGCTGGGTGTGTCAGACACATCGTTTTCTTGATGGCCAAGAAAATTCAGTTTTAGTCTCACCTGACCACGTGACCTTCATCCATATGCTTTTGAAATCCCCTTCATGCCTTTTGGCAAATTTTTCTGCAAGCAATGGCTTTTTTTTAATACTTTTTCACACGGCCGTAGTTATCAAGATTAATGTTTCAATTATTAACCAAATATTTTCTCAACTGTCCTCTACTTCTGTCACATTTCCACAGCAGTTGTTATTGTCTTTGGTCAAATAAACTGTGCTTAGATAAGTCCGAATCTGCTTAAATCTGAAGAAGATACTATGGCTTCATTTTAACAGTCTGCCTTTGTCTTTTCTTTTTTTGCAGATAAATTATGTAAACAAGCAAACCAGACCTTCTTCAACAAGTAATTTTTCGCACCTTTTTCATCAAACCCATTCCATCTGTTGCAGAAGTATCATGACGTGTATTTTTGACAACACCCTTCCTCATTCATCTTTGTCTTGTTTGTGAAAGCCACTGCAAGTGAAGGTTAATCTAATCACAGAACACATTCTGACTCCAAACAGGAAGCTAAGCATTAAACTTTGCAAGGGTGTGGTCTTACTAAAATAACTTTGTTTTCAACTTAAAATCCTGACTGTGTGGGTTTTATCTCTCTCTCCAGCACTGGAGAGACTGCGACGAGGCCTCCCTGCGCTAAAAGATTTGAGTCAGGGTTGAAGGAGGCAACAGGCAGCGACATCACATCATCTGTAAGGCAAAGCTCACAAAGAACTGTTACAAGAAACTCACTTTCACTTTGGGAGAGTTTCCTCAACTGAGTTAATTCCTAAAACTTGAGCACCAACAAAACTCGTGAGGAGACCCAAAGAAAAAGTGTGTCGGCAATCAATATGTTATCCTCAGAACAGAAGCTGCGCTCGACAGCAGGGAAGAATAACACATCAGACTGTGGATTCACGCCCACCTTAGTTCACAGCAGGAACAGGACACAATAATTAGTCATACCTGTTTCTGTGTTGAAGCTACTGATGTCACCAAGGCCTGATCATAAACAGTAACCACTGTAATTGTTGTTTTTGCGGCGTTTTACCTGCATCTCTTCCTGAACAAACTAACAAGCATCCAGCTCTTATTCTTGTTGCTTTGTTTTTCATGAAACTCCAATCTGAGTGAAGATTAAAGACTTTTCCCAGCATGCATCTAACACAGCAGTGCAGTCAAAAAGACTTGGAGTCGTTCGGAAAATACGATCTCTAACCAACAATTTCTTCTTTGTTTGTCTTCTTGATGTTGCCACTTTGGCAGCAAGGCTGCCTTACTCCTGCAGCTGTGCAACCATTTTTATTCAGGCACCTACTTAGTAGCAGGCTTTGAAGTCGAGGGCACTGGTGTTTTAGTTGAGAAAAAAGGTGGCAGGGTAGCCACATGAGAGAGCAATGGGGCTGCTTTTTTCTGGCAAGTAGAGGATGGATGTAGAAAGTTGACATTTTCAACCAAAGTATCTTAAAATAAAACCACCCAGCAATCTACAGATGTACTCATTACAGCTGTTTGCACTGTGGGGGTGGTGATGTTCTTACAAACAAATAGAGCTGCTGGGCGGTACAAGTTGTGTCTCAAGCTTTGAACAATGCAAAGATCTTCCATTGCATATCTAACTGCAACAATTAAGAATTCATTTGGCTGATTTTTGATTGGGTCCATTTCTTTTATGTATTGACTTTAAAGTGACTAAACTGAAGCCATGGTGTGCTAGCTGTGTCATGCTGTGCTCTCTTTCCATCCTGTTTTCTAGGCCACTTCAGGTTTATCAGAGCCCGCTGTAGCTGTCCTCCTTCCTCGAGTGTTAAACAATTTGACAAAATCTTCAAGCAAAGTGGTCATTACTTTCTTCAACAAGAACTCGCTGTTCCAGGTGAGCTGTTGTTTGCTCTCAGTCAACGTAGATATTTGATGACCTCATGCCCTGCCTACCTGCCATTTCTTTCCAAGATTTGAGTTGTGGACATTGTACTGTTTGTATCGACTGGAATGTTTTAAGTCTCAGACACTTTTGTTCTCCCATGTGCAAATATAAAGGGTGTATTTCAAGAGGGGAAGGTAACGAAGTGTGTATGTATTTGTGTGTTATAGGAGGGGTACAACGAGGTCAAGCTTCTTAATGATGTGGTGGATATTTCAGTGGAGAATGAGATCATCGCAGATCTGTCTGAGCCAATAAGGATTGGCTTTAACCATGATGTCATACCTGTAAGTTTGTCTACTTTGTTGCCTATTATGGCTCATTAGTTTGTACAAAAAAATTTGACGGCCTACTTCAATTAAACACACTGGTTTTGACTCATATAGTAAGATGTGAAACACTGATGTCCATAACGCCATTTACTGTACTGTGTGCACCATAGAGCTCAACAAACTCAGCCCCTCACATTTGGTTTTGCAGCAGATGCTGTTCGAAAAACAAGGGATGTTCCTTTTTATTTCCATGACGTCCGCTTGTGTTGTTCAGCGACTCAGACAACACGCAGAAACCACCTGTAGGTTTCTTTTCTAACCAGACACAGAATGTGCTCTTCACTCGGCTCAGTCTGTTGCTTCTTCTCTGTTTTGCACACGGCAGCACATCGAACCACCTTTTAATGTCTGGATACAAGCCGTCTTTGGCGATGTGGTCACAGTCAGCAAGCCACCTTTTTTTTGCATTGAGGACACAGTTTGCAGTTGCAGCACTTTCAGTCACAAGCATATCTGAACATCCAAAGCTTAGCTGACATCAATAAATCTGTGTTGCATCTTCCTCTTTATTTCAGAAAAAGCATTCAAGGAAATGCGTTTCATGGGACACTCGGAAAGGTTTGAAGCCTTTAAAATAAATATCAGAACCTCTTTTTATACACCACACTGTATATCTGTACTTTATGTACCGTGACACACAGGAATAAGCTGAACTCTGTATTTTCTTTGTGCAGATCCATTGCTGGTGAATTGGTTGGTGGATGGATGTGAGACAATAGTGAGAGGAGCAGAACACACAGAGTGCATGTGCAACCATCTGACTTACTTCACTGTGCTGGTGGTAAGACAAACAGCAGATAAACAGCTATGTTTTATATGACAAACAAACTACAGAGAGAACTTAAAAGTAATACAATCGTCGAACGGAGGAAACGCATGAAATGCATAGTACTGAGAATACAGACTGGCCCTGTTGCGCTGCTCATTGCACTTTATCCACTGGCAGGAAATGAAGCCTCGACCAGTGCGCCATCTGCTGGCACTTTCTGCCATTACGTCTGTGGGCTGCGCTATATCCTTCATCAGCTGCATTGCACTCATTGTTTTACTCTGCAGGAAAAGGTAATACCATGTTTTAAAGAGTTTATACGCTATATGAATAACAATTTTTTATTGTTATTATTATTTTATTACAACTAACCTAATTTCCTCTCCACGTTCCTCTCAGGAAACGATCAAAGGAGCAGTCCATCCCCATCCACCTGGGCTTAGCTGTGTCCCTGGCCTTACTCAGTCTGCTCTTTTTCTTTACTGGGGTCCTCGCCAACGTGGGAGGGGAGCGTGTTTGCACATGGGTGGGGGGATTCCTCCACTATGTGCTGCTCAGCTCCTTCACCTGGATGGGCATAGAAGCGTTCCACACCTTCTGGTTGGTCTACATGGTCTTCAGCCCCTCCCCAAAGTCCTATGTCTGGATCCTGGTTGGCTTCGGTGAGTATGTGAAGTCATATTTCTGAAAATGTATCTCGTGGTTTATGACGGTGATGTACAGTACATGTATGACCCTCTAATATTCTCTTCCAGTTCTCCCCGTTGTTCCTGTTGTCATCCTGACAGCAGTGGGTGATATTTATGGGCTGAGAGAAGTGGTGCCAAGCGATGACATCTCCAGCCCTTATCTGATGTAAGCTTTTTGTTCTATGACTCTTGCCATTAAGAAACATGCAGCAATACTTGGGCAGTGAATAAGTAAAAGTACACAGATCTCGAAATAATGGTAGACTGATTGTATTTGTTTTCTGCAGGTGCTGGATGAAGGGAACCAGTAAGGCCTTGCTAGCTCACTATTTCACTACTATGACAGTCCTGACCATCTTGGTATTGTCAGGGATTGTGATGCTTTTCCTCGTCTTCCGGGAGATCCGCACCAGGGATGAATGGAAGCAGAACCGAGTGGCTTTTCTCAGCATCTGGGGCCTCAGCTGCCTCTTTGGCACAACTTGGGGTCTGGCCTTAATAAACATCGAACCACTGTCAGACTTCATCCACTTCCTCTTCTGCATCCTAAACTCCTTTCAAGGTTTGTGTCTGTGTTTGTGGTGTGCAGTTGCTCCAGACTCCACTTTAGGTTTAAAATATGTATCAACTTGTGTGAAATATTTCAGATTTTTTTCCCCTATTTTTTAAAGAGGTTTTATAACAGCAGAGAAACACTTATGTGTGTATGTTATCTTATTTAACTTATTCGAACCTTTGCTGAAGGTTTCCTATCTGTATATGCTCACTTAAGGGTTTTTTGCCCCGTTCAAAGAGAACTTGATACGCAACATAGGAAATTAAACAACTTCATCTGATATAGCAAAGATTAAGATGAAGTGACTCCCTTCCTGTTGTCTTTGAATAATAAAAGTCTTTGATGATAGTCTAAATGCTGTGAGGTTAAGGAAAGATGTTTGGAGGACTTCTTAAAGTGATGGTTCGGAGTAGATTCACCCTAGGGTCATTTGAACCGTGACATCCAGCCAAGTAGCCCACCCGAAGTTTTTCCGATATTGGCCGAACATCAGCTGAGTTACTGAGTTATCCCGAATAGCTTCGTACAAGCGCTAATGGAACCTGGCAGTATCTCCAAAATTACCACACTAAAATCACATGCCATGACACCAAACTTCTACAGTAGTACAAATATGGTCTGTACTCACAAAACGATGCATTTGGAAGTTTGTACATAGTCCAGGAGTTTATTATTATCAACACAAGCCTAATAGCTTCTCTGCTGCTAAAGCTGCGTCGACGTCACTTCCTTGATCTGGGAGCTTCAAAGTAAGATGAGGGTTGATCTACTACTGTAGACAACAAAGCAAGGCTGCTCAATTTCTCCATTGATAAAATAAATTGACAACTGTACAACATAAAAATTCATAAAAATTCATGTAGAATATAGCATATACTTTATTGTCTACAGTAGTAGATCAACCCTCATCTTACTTTGAAGCTCCCAGATCAAGGAAGTGAAGTCGACGCAGCTTTAGCAGCAGAGAAGCTATCAGGCTTGTGTTGATAATAATAAACTCCTGGACTATGTACAAACTTCCAAATGCATCGTTTTGTGAGTACAGACCATATTTGTACTACTGTAGAAGTTTGGTGTCATGGCATGTGATTTTAGTGTGGTAATTTTGGAGATAGGCAAGGCAAGGCAAGGCATCTTTATTTATATAGCGCATTTCATACCACAGGTAACTCAATGTGCTTTACATAAAGACAAGGCATTTAAAAGAACAGCATAAAGCAGCATAAAAACAAGCAATTTAAAGAGAAAAAAAATAGAATAAAAATTAAAGCAATCAAAGAAGAGGGGAAAAAGAAAAATATAAACTCAACCATAGGCACACCGAAAGAGAAATGTTTTTAACCTGGATTTAAAAGTGCTTACAGTTGTGGCTGATTTCAGTTCTGCTGGTAGTTTGTTCCAGTTGTGTGCAGCATAACAGCTAAAAGCTGCTTCACCGTGTCTAGTTTGAACTCTGGGCTCCACTATCTGACCTGAGTCAGCAGATCTCAGAGCTCTGCTGGGTTTATACTCAGCTAGCATGTCATTCATGTATTCTGGACCTAAACCATTCCGTGATTTGTAGACGAGCAGCAGAACTATAATATCTATTATGTATCTGACCGGGAGCCAATGTAAAGACTTGAGAACTGGGGTGATGTGATGTGATCTCTTTGTTCTGGTTAAAACTCGGGCTGCAGCGTTCTGAATGAGCTGCAGCTGTTTGAGACTCTTTTGGGGGAGTCCAGTCAGAAGACCGTTACAGTAGTCAAGTCTGTTGGAGATGAAAGCATGAATCAGCTTCTCCTGATCTGTTTGGGACATGAAACCCTTAATTCTGGATATGTTCTTAAGTTGATAAAAGGCTGATTTGGTGACTGATTTGATATGATTGTTGAAGGTCAGGTCTGAGTCTATCAGCACGCCGAGGTTCCGGACTTGGTCTTTAGTTTCTAGAGACAGTGACTCAAGATGTTTACTGACAGCAAACCTCTTCTCTTTGTTGCCAAACACAATGATCTCAGTTTTTTCTTGATTTAACTGAAGGAAATTTTGGTTCATCCACTTTTTGACTTGCTCTAAGCAGTCGCACAATGACTCTATAGGACTGCAGTCATCTGGAGACAGTGCAAGATATATCTATGTGTCATCTGCATAGCTGTGGTAGTTGACTTTAGAGTTCTTCAGAATTTGACCCAGAGGCCCAGAAGGGGTCCAAGAACTGATCCCTGAGGAACTCCACATGTCATAGCCACTCGATCAGATTGATTACTTCCAATAGTCACAAAATAACTCCGCTCCTGCAAGTAGGACCTGAACAATTCTAGGACTGTCCCGCTGAGTCCTGCCCAGGTTTCCAACCTGTTCAGCAGTATACTGTGATCCACAGTGTCAAATGCAGCACTGAGATCCAACAATACCAGAACTGACACCTTGCCTGAGTCAGTGTTCAACCTTATGTCATTTAACACTTTATTAAGAGCCGTTTCTGTACTGTGGTGAGGTCGGAAGCCTGACTGAAATTTGTCAAGGAGTCCACTGGAGTTCAAGAAGTTACTGAGTTGATTAAAAACCACTTTCTCAACAATCTTGGCTATAAAAGGAAGATTTGAGATGGGTCTGTAGTTGGTTAAAATGGAAGCATCCAATGTTGTCTTTTTTAGGAGTGGCTTGATGGCAGCTAATTTTAAGGGTTTAGGAAACGTGCCTGATTGAAGTGAGCAGTTTATTATTTGCTGCAAATCTGTTTGGACAGAGCTTACAATAGTTTTAAAGAAGTCAGATGGCATTGTGTCAAGACAGGATGTCGATGGTTTAAGATGCTGGACTGTTTCTTCTATGGTTTTTTTGGTCAACTGTATTGAATCTGACATCATAGTTGATTGATTCCTAGGTGGTTTTAAGGTTTGTGTCATTTTATTATTTTGCTGATTTATGTTGATATTTAGCCTTATAGATTTGATTTTTTTTCATTGAAAAAACAAGCAAATTCATTGCATTTTTCTGTGGAACAGAGTTCTGAAACTATCTGTTTTGGGGGGGTTGTCAGCTTATTAACTATAGCAAACAGAGCACGAGTGTTGTTGATGTTCTTATTAATCATTTCAGATAAGTGTTGCTGTCTAGCGCGGAGTAACCCGTGGTTAAAATTACAAAGACTTTGTTTGTAGAGGTCATGGTGAATTTGAAGTTTAGTTTTTCTCCATTTACGCTCTGCTTTCCTGCATTCTGTTTTCAAGGCCTTTATCATCATAATGTTTCTCCATGGTGTTCGCTTTCTGCTCAAGATCATCTTATTTTTAACAGGTGCAACAGTATCCATGACATTTGAGATTTTCAAGTTAAAGTTATCTAAGAGTTCATCAACTGTCTCTGCACTCGCAGTTGATGACATAGCTATAACTTCCATAAACTTAGCACTGGTATTCTCATTTATGTACCTTTTTCTAACAGACACACGGGTTAACTGAATGTTTGGAACTAACTGTAAGTCAGAGAACACACAGAAATGATCAGATACTGCCAGGTTCCATTAGCGCTTGTACTAAGCTATTCGGGATAACTCAGTAACTCGGCTGATGTTCAGCCAATATCGGAAAAACTTCGGGTGGGCTACTTGGCTGGATGTCATGGTTCAAATGACCCTAGGGTGAACCTACTCCGAACCATCACTTTAAGGACTTGTGAGAAGACGACCGTGCTGCAACAAGAATTCAAACACACTTACTCCAGGTTTTGACGTGGGTCTGCAGCACTGAAATTACATGTGTTAAGTCAATATTCTACAAAAAGTGCTCTAGATACTGTGTCTAATACACCCTTATCATATATCAGTTGTATGCTAAAGGAGATAATAAAGAAGCACTGAAGCTCCTTTCCCCAGTTTTAAGAGAATACGAAAGGCTCCTTTAATGACTGCTGATTAGATTCTTTCAGGTCCTTTCCACTCATTTTGGAACCTTCCAAAACCAAAAAGACTATTCGACAAGACTTTTAGTTTCTTGTTAGGAATAATACTTCCTCTATTTGAATTACAGCTACTGGCTATGTAGCTTAGCCGCGACCCTCTTGCAACACTGCACAGCCTAGTTTATTTGCCTCAGATCAAATCTTTTCATATTTTTTCAAAAGATTGCTTCAGATTTGCTTTGCTACTGAATGAAAAGCCAGCTATTGTTGGCTCAGAGATTGCTGACTGTACTTGGAGACAGAGGTCTATTGTATCAGCGTGGGAATGAGACCATAGCCATGGCTAATCTGGAGACTCTGTTGCTGGTGCCTATCAGACATAAAGCTATTTCCTCTCACAGGCAGCAGCACACTTGTTTTTGATTCAGGTCCAAACACTTAACCCCATTTCATATGCTGCTAGTTCAACGTCTGCGTCTCATACTCGTGGCAACAATGAACAGGTTTGCCAACATTTTGAATGGTATCTTCAAAGACAGCTGTGTTGTAATACAGCAACAGGTATTCTAAAACGACATTTGAAGCAGAACAAAGAACAGAACAGACTTTTTATTAGCATGCACAAGTGAATTGTGCCGAGACAACAGAGTGAAGGTGTGTAAACACTGTATAGACAATTAGATTATTATTATTAGATTATTACTAGATTATTAGATTATTACTATTAGACTATTAGATGCTCACAGACAGCATCTCACATTTTCCTCTTTTATCACATTAAAGGTGGCTTGCTGCCTTTTCTAGAAGCCGAAGAAAACGGAAATTCTGCTGAAACACTTTTTTCTCAAAAGGATTTCCTTGTAACTTTCTAGCATTAATGCTATAAACCATTGTCCTATCACATCCTGACAGCTAACACAAATGGAATAGATTATTCTCTGAAGCGTCATTTGGTTAAATAAAAAAACATGAAACAAGTTTTAGTATCCTAAAACTACGAAAACCATGTTAACTATTCTTGTCTTATTTTAGACTGCATCCACATTCAAAGTACGCACATATTTATACATTGATCAGCTATTCTGCTGGCAAAATCTGCATCCTGCCACTCACATGGACCAGTTACAACCCACCTAAACAGCTTTGCTGACCAGTCACATCTCCCATATGACAACAGGACTCACCCTACAGTCGCAGCTTCCTCCAGCAGTAGGGCAGTGAGCTTTTTAAGCTCCCCCGCTTCAAACTCTCCAGGTACCAATCTGATGGCATCTGTGGGAAGCAAGCTCAATCCACAAAGATCCCAGCTCAATGTCAGGCTCCCCGGGACACCCTCAGACGTTCTTTGTTCACGCTTTGACGATTCAAAGTTCAAAGTTGTTCTTAATATCATGGCTAATCTAAGTATTTAAGAACTGAAAATTGAAATGGATTCTGAAAAAGGATGTTTAAAAAGGTAAAGATGCGTAATGAATGAATCCTGGGTCTGGTTTGTTCCCCAGGCTTCTTCCTGATGCTGAGGTTCTGCATGTTGGACTGGATGCGGAAACAGGCGAGTGGCTCTGTTCTGGGCAGCACCAGCTCTGGATCTACAAGGCAACACATGCTGCAGTGCCAGGAGAAGAGTTAACTGGGCTGAATAAAGGTGTGGTGCAGAGTACAGCAGCAAAATCAAAGCTGCAGCAGTCAGGCTTTTGTAGAAAAATGCAGTCTACCGTCGGACTATATTGTTGGGACAAACAGACCGGAGAAGAATGCACCACCACTGTCTGAGTTGCTGTAGATTCCCTGTTTGCTCAGCATGTGGTGAATATGTGTGGGAGCAGTCTTTGTATATGGATTGGTTTGCACAGGCACACCAAGTAAGTTTCTAAAAAACTTCTCCCCAGTCAGTTTGAGCCACCGCCTGCTCGGTGCGGCTTCAACTGGCGGCTTATTCAGTTTTTGTGTTGAGCTAATGATGATGGGATGACGGTCAGTATTTCTTACTATACAAATTATATTAGTTTTAGCTTCTAAAGGACTGTTTTTGTATAAGCCAAAATTTGTGATTTAAATCTCTCTGTATGGTTCATTCCCTTAGATGTGTTGTGTTCATTAGAAATCACGTGAGGTGAAGAGTTAGAAAAGTGCATTTTGCAAACATTTTTTGCGCAGTTATAGTGGCAGACGTCACTCCTAGTTCTCACGCATTTGGGTGAAGATTAACTAAACATAATGTTCAGTCACGTTTTGCTGGAAGCATGTTTGTCAGGGGCCAGATGCATAAACTATAAGCACACACATGAAACACGTGTTTGCCTTTTTGTGCACATAAACAGGTTTTACAAAGGAAGAACGTGTGCACCTCTTCAGCACATGTTGGATGTGCAGTGTTTCCCATACATTGAGGAAACTATGGCGGCCCGCCATAGTTTCCATTTGGCCGCCATAGTTTGGCCGCCAATCGTTTGAAACACAGCTATTTTTTTTTTTTTTTTTTTTTTTTTTTTTTTGAAACACAGCGATTTCCTCGAAAACCAACCAATATGACTATACAACAGGTGAATTAGTAATTAAACATGTCCTAAAGTGTGCAATGTCAGAGTTTCGAAGTTTAGTGGCAAAAAAGATTTATGTATTATTAGTCGCTGTCGGGGCGATTGACACACGTTATAGATTAGTGGGTGCGCGTGCATAAAGATCAGCTGTAATCATCGTGATTTCGTTGACAAACATATTTTTTTGACCTATTTATATTCTGAGAAATAATGTGAAATTTGAGCAATGACGAGTACACTAGTATGTTGTCCGGTATGTTGCTTAAAAAAATAGTAAGCTCAATAGTTTCTGTTTAAAATAAGGTGTTTCATCCGTCCCGCATGTGTGGTTCAACCATCCCGACTAGGCAGAGCGGGGTGAAGTTGGTTTTATATTCGACATTCGCCTATTTTCCAGCTTTGTAATTGTAATAGCGTCGCGAAAACCGCACCAATTAGCCTCAGGATGGTATTAATATTTACAGAAAACTAAGACTAACATACCACAGGCTTTATCAACTCACCAAAGTAAGCCTGAAAGATCAGAGTAACCGCGCCGAATATATTTCTAAGTGAACTACGGCAGCCGGAGCGCTTAGGGACCGTCGCAAAAGTGCAACGCCTTTTTTTGTTCTCACTGGATAGTCAACCAATGAACACCAAACCACTTCGGATGGGTTTGTGAACTCACTATAAAGCTTTCACAGTCTTTTAGTTTCCAGAAAAATCATTTTAGGTAGAACATTTACTCAGTGTGCATAGTTAATTCCATTTTAGATTTTTATTTTGTAATAGCTCTCTTGTTTTTAAAGATATCAACACCAAACCACTTCTGATGTGTTCCTGAACTCATTGTGTACTTCCCACACCCTTTGTTATCAAGGACAACCTTTTCAAGTTTCTCAAAAAGGCATAAGTCCTCACTGTATATGATCCATTCATATTTTTCATGAAGTTTAGTTTTAACCTGTAAATATTTTCTATTACAATTGTTATCATATTGTTTTAATGACAAGATGAGGTTTCCTCATAAGCCCACAAGGGTTTCTGACATCTCCAGCACACATTCCTTTTTTTTAATTTGTTGGGTTTTATTGTGTATTTTTTGTTATATTTGAATGAATGTGTGCAAATCAATCAAATAAAATAAAATCTGCAGTCGTACAAATTTACGCCGCGTGAATTTACCCCCCCCCCCCATAGTTTCCAAAAATTCTGTGGGAAACACTGATGTGGTGGAAGCAGAATAAAACAATTTCACAGAACCTGCTCCTGAGTATGACAGTAGCTTTTTTGTGTTTTTGTTTCTAATTAGTTTTTGTAATATCCTCTTAATTGAGTGCTATAACCGATGAGCATTTCAATTTTACATTTGATTAAATTGCGCTTTTTCGTACCTGGTACTTTTATGTCTGTTCAGTAGTGGTGCAAACAGTGCTTTTATATGCAAATGGATGGGGGGGGGGGGGGGGGGGGAATCATGGCTGAAGATGTGAGTGGAAATCAGGTTCAAGCATGTTTATACAATTACACCATGGCTGAGATTTGTGAAAGAAAACCGTGTGGAAACATGGCTTTATAAATGTCATGAAAAAGGGATGTGTATACACAGTTTTAGTCACGAAACACCTGAGTTTTATACATCTCGCCCCTTGTGTGGTAAACTCCATCCATTCAGCAGTCAAATCAGGTTTAAAAAAATGTGCGTGTCTGAGCCAGTAGCAAAGAAAACACCACAGTGACTCAGGAAGTCAAAACACCGGCCCGGAGCCTGTGTCTGCACAATACCTAGACTGGTTCTAGTTCAAGATGGGATGGAATTTATTTGAGATTTAAATAATAATTTGGGGATAGAGTTGAGCTTTATTTCCAGACAGAAACATTGGGAAGCTCAATGATTGTAGGTTACTTTGCTGTGATTTCTATTATACAGTGTATAAAGAGAAGCATATATTATTATTGAAAAACCCTTTTGTACCTTGGATAAGCTTTTTATTTGAATTGTTTTACTTTTTAATGTTTTGTACTGCGTCTTTCTTGAAACTGATTTTTTATTTGATGTCTTTTGAAATAGCACTTCAGCTGATCATTGTGTTATAGAACCTCAGTGAGTTGTCTTTTTGTTCTTTGACTATGCTTAGAAAGCTCGTGTAGATTGTAAAATGAATGTTTTGTGATAGTTGACTCCAAACTGACTCCATGCTGTTTTAGCATTCAGTTTAAGCCGTAATTTAAAGCACATTTGTTTGGAGGAATTTGGTCAGATGTCAAACAGAAATTTCAAATCCCTACATCATGAATTGCAGTAAATATGTTTGTTTTTTCATCTCCAGATAAATCCACCATTGAGCTTTTATACTTTGATCTTTGCACTTTCTTTTTCTTCTTTTAAATTTTATAAAGAAAATGATTTTGTTCCTCAGATTATGTATGTTTGACTTGTTGTTGATTGCTTATAGAGTTAATAAAAAATGTGATTAAAGAGCTTGTAGCTGTTTGCTTGTATAAATTTGTGTGTGTGTGTGTGTGTGTGTGTGTGTGTGTGCAAGCACATTTACAACTTGCTGTTTTTCTGCTCAGTCGTCCCTCCCTTGTGTATGTGTGCTTCCTCCCCTTCGTGTTTGTTATTTTCTTTAGTGCTTGTTTGCCTCTATAAATATGCCACAACGTGACATTGAATAGCCTAAATATTCATGCCACTTTTGTTTTTGGGAAGAAACTGACTGAACGTTTCATTGTGGCCTGCACTGCCAAAAAAGCCTCAAACCAGAAATAGAGCAATACTACAGAATATAATATAGATAAAGTATCTCCTCCAGAAAGAGCAGCTCTACATTTACTGATCAGTTTTAACAACCGGTGGAACCTGTAGGTTATCATTTCAGTAGTTTTTGGTGTCTCTTCTCTGTCAATTATTAACAATGCAGGTTTTTGGTTGTGATGCATTTCCCTCTCATAATGCCAATGTGGCATACAGAACCATCAGTGGGTTAATACACCTAAGTTATTATTATTGGTGGTTAATTTTATTTCCCATTTAGGACAGCTCATGTTCAGGGTGGTGGAAATAGTCTGGGTGTTTTCTGATTAGATAGGAGATTATATTATTGTTGTTATTATTTAGTGTAAAATATTGTCATCAATCAATCGATATGCGGTGTCTAACCCCTACCAGCAGAGGGCTCGTTCGCTACACTGTGTGTGCAGAGACAAATAAAGTCTCGCGGGAATACGTTCCGAGAACGAGAACACACACGTGAATGTGAAGGAAGCTGTGTGTGACGAACTGTAATTACATTAGCCTACATTACATTACGGTCATTTTGCAGACGCTTTTAACCAAAGCGACTTACAATAAGTGCGTTCAACATCAGCAGGCAAAAGAACTTCAGGTCACAAGAAATCATAAGTGCATTTCCTTCCAAAACCAAACAGCTAAGAGCAAAACTAGTGCTAGAGTAAGTGCGAAAAGTCAGGTACCTATATGGGAAGACAATTTAGAAAACAAAGACAATTTAGGATTCAATATAAACACAAGAAACTTGTGCTAAAGAAAATAAAAAAATAAAATAAAATAAAGGACCAGACTCAGTGAATTAATAAGTTTACCTACTTTTGCTCTTTGCAGGTAAGAAGGGAGGGTTAGAAGGGTGTAATTGATGTGTGAATCTGTTATGTGGTATTTTATAATCCCGGTTGGACTTAATGTGATTTTGTTTATAAACGTTACTTGTTCAGCGAACGTAATATACTGAGGATGGCTGGCCAGTGGTTAGTGTTGGTCGCCTAGCAACCTCGAGCGCCCGTTAAGCTGGAGAATAGTAGGAGTCGATCTGCGCTGCTCATGTGTAGTTCATGGTTTAAGAAATAAATAACTTAAAATAGATACATGATTAATTTGGTTAATATGACAATGTTTATGTGGTACTTTATAATCCCAGTTGGACTTTGTGATTTTATTTATGAAAGTTACTTGTTCAGCGAACGTAACGTACTGAGGATGGCTGGCCAGTGGTTAGTGTTGGTCGCCTAGCAACCTCGAGCGCGCGTGAAGCTGGAGAGGAGTAGAAGTTGATCTTAAGAGCCCGCGCTGCTCATGTTTAGTTCATGGTCTAAGAAATAAATAACTTAAAATAGATATATGATTAATTTGGCTAATATGACAATGTTTGGGAGACGTGATTGATTGACTGTGTATTTCAGAAATAAGTTGATATTGAATACTTGATGAAACTGGTTTTTGAATAGTGATGTAACATACATAATT